>NC_092732.1:12209702-12925212 GCF_047496885.1 Scyliorhinus torazame
CGTCACCTTCTAACTTCCTCCTCAGTGTCACTCAACATATATTTATTGAAATCCAGCAGGTTCTTCTGAACAAATTGCAGCCCACGTGTTTATTTGAAACAGAAGAGTCCAGATGAGTGAGTGGAGCAAAGGGTTTGAGAAACACAGCACAAAACACCGAGCAAAATAAAGAGCAACATCAGTCGATCAAGGCGAATATGTGATATATGCTTCTGGGGGGGGATAACAATGACAAGAAAAGAAGAGGAACTTTATAGGGACCTTTATACGATGTGCTTTAAAGGATGGATACAATTGTGGTTTTAGTTTAAATGCTCCTCCTCCTTTTACAACTACACTAAAATCACAACCAATTATACTTTAAAAACAGCAGCAGCAATAATGTAAAGGCATTGTGGAGGTGCAAAGGGAATCCGGAGACATTATTTCAGAAGTAACGTTGCACATTTCAGAAGGGTAAACAGTGAAGAGGGATAGTATGCGGTAATCGTATGGCAGTGTCAGAATTAAGAGATGTGAGCGTCGCTGGTTAGGCCAGTATTTTTATCCTTCCCTTGTTTGCCATCAGAAGGTCAGTGTCCACATACAGTATAATAATTTATAGGGAGGAGGTGGAGATCGTCCATTTGTGGTCAGACGTTGATCATTGAGCTGGGAAATTAGACTAGAGAAAAGGAAACATCAGCATCACAGGAGTTGCAATTTATTAAATGGGGGGACGGATAAAGTGGTTAACTGCAGAGATCCACATATCGCAGCGGAGTCTCTGATTGGCTGAGATATTGCTACTCAGTGTTCCGAGCTTACTGCTTGGCTGAAACAACTGCCAGACTAATAGCGGAGTTTATGATTGGCTGAGGTCTTTCTTATAAGTGTCACGAGCTCTCTGATTTGATGTGGAAGCCGTCAGTCTCAAAGCGTCGTCTTTGATTGGCTGTGTCAGCTGGCAGTGCACGGGTGGATCTCCTGACTGGATGAGGTATTGTCAGTCAGCCGCTGGAGCTCCTGATTGGCTGAGCGGCTGTCAATCAGATTTATTTTTTGATTAATTTCATAATTGAAGTAACCGGATATGTCACCGCGATCTTCATCTGCTTCCTAAACCTGGACTGAGTCACCACGTAAATAAATGTGTTTGTGCAGCTATTTATATCCACCAACATAAATCCGACTGCCTGTAAATTATATTGAGGAATGGTGAGGTCAATTATTCCTCCCAAATCAAGATAGAAAATATTAACAACAAAAACCGTCCAGAGTAGAATGAAAGTTCCGGAGATACTGAAGAGTAAAATCATTGACTTCCTTCTGCTCTCCATCTCTGGGTCTTTGCGATTGTCTCCCTGACTCTGAGCCCTCAGTGTCTTCCGGACTCGACTGGTGACTATAATGTGTCTGACTGTCAGAGCGTTGATCAACAGGATTAAACCGAGTGGGGTCAATGGCATTGAAACCTGAGCAAACGTGATAAATAAAACCCACATAGGATCAGTGAAAAAGCTGTTCTTTGGCCGACAACCCCACTGGACATTGTCGATTATCTGTATAGGTTCATACAGAAAGTACCAGGGGATGTTTTTTATTATGAGCAGGAGGCCGGCTGTAGACAGAATCACAGCTGCAGTTTTCCCGGTGCAATATTTGGTTTTCAGTTTCTGGCAGCCAATGGCCACAAATCGATCAAATGAGAAAGTGACTGTGAACCAGACAGAACAGTCCGATGCTGCAGAAATCAGGAACATGTTAGCACTACACACAGGAGTGAATTCCAGGAAATTCCGGGGAAAATAATATACATTCATTCTGTCCAGTATGACGAGAGAGATAACAAACAGCAGATCCGCCACCGCCATGGCCACCAGGTAGCGAGTGGTGCAGGTAGAGAGGCCACACTTCCCCCGACACAGAATCACAATTCCCAGTAAATTAACTGTCAGAGAGGGAAGAGAGAAGAGTCTGGAAATTACTGATTAAACATTCTCCGTGCCTGAACCAGGACAGGATTTCAGCATCAATACAATGGGCAGTGTGTGAGTGGGAGTGTTGGAAGAAGAGTGGACACAGAGATGAACATTGCAACGAGGGAAGGATCAAACGTAACCAGGGCGTAAAACGTCGAAGTTGGAAAGTGAGAATTTCAGCCCTGTCAGTTTGATGGCAGGCGTCGGAAAATGTTCATTATTCAGATACATTTGGGAAAGGTGACATTTCTCATTTAGACTGATTTACAGGATTAATCAGGCAGGCAAAGTTTCCCAACCCAGGTGCACACAGGCCAGAAGTTGTCATCCCTCCTCACTCCCACTTATTGGGTCACACCACGGATTGGACCTTCATTGAATTTGATTCCAGATGGAGTTCGATACCACTCCAATATTATTGGAATTATTGGAATTGTCCGCGATCAATAGGGAAAAAAACAAGCACAGGATCTCCTCAGTTCATAATTTTGAGACGACTAGAGCCTTTCCACTCTCCATAAATTCCCCAAGCCACACCCCTCCCTGGTTCGGTCAGTCTTCTCTCAGGAATATTCCCCAGGGTTCACTTGGCAGGAGTAGACTCTCACCAGATTTCGATTCATTGTGTACGCTTAAAAAGATTGGGTATTCCAAACAAAGGGGCGTCAATATGGAGGAGCTAGTTCTCAGTTGAAAGTTGTTGAAGGTAAAGTTGAGTCCTGAGCGCTGTGACGTGTCTAATTCGAAGATGAGATGTTGCTCCTCCAGCTTGCGTTGGGCTTCATTGGATCCTTGCAGCAGGTCAAGGACAGACGTGTGGGCATGAAAGCATAGTGCTGAGTTAAAATAGCCGAAACAGGAAGACCGAGGTCATATTTGTGGGCTGAGTGAAGGTATTCCGCAACGTGGTTACCCAGTTTGTGTTTAGTCTCCTCAATGTAGAGGAGACAGTAGTGAGAGCAGCGAATGCAGTAGCCAAATTAACGGAAGCACACGTGAAAAGCTGCTTCACCAGAAAGGAGAGGTTAATGCCCGGAATCATGTCACGAGATGAGGTAAAAGGGGATACAGTTGGTGCACTGTCTTCTATTGCAAATGATTGTGGAGTGGGAAAGGGATTGGAGAAGTGGACTCAGGTGTGAACGAAGGAGCAGTAACTGATGAATGCTGACAATGTGGGGTGTGGTTGGAGAGATGAGAAGATGTGTTTGGTGGTGGCATCATGCAGGGGTTGATAAAAATGATGGTGGATAATCATTTGGAAGTGAAGGACGGTTGTGTGGACAGTGAGGATAGGGGCACAGTATTATCTTGCCGGGGCGGAGGTGTGTGAAATAAATTGAACATGGTTGAGAGCCCTGTAAACCCAAGGAACGTGCTGGAGGCTACCACGGATATGGAAAAAGGCAGAATTTACAGACAAATCCATATTGAGAGTGATAGTGAATACATAGGAGGAATACAACTAAATACATAAACACATACGTCATCAATTATAAACTTGCAAAGTGGGTATTTCAATGGGAAATTAGTTCCCCGATGGCTCAGAGTTCGTTGCAGCATTTTGATCAGAACCATGAGTGTCCCAATCACTCATTGGAAGAGAAGCGTCTGGATCGATTGGAAGGGTTTCTGTGTTCAGATGAATGCATTCACAAATCGTTTGAAGCAGCAACAAATCGTTTAAAACACCCATAAAAATTCAAACAAACATTAGAGTCAATTTCAGGATTAACAGAAATGAGAAACACATCACAAAGCCTCAGAGATTACTGCACTGTTGTGGGGATTTTTATATCATATAATATCACAGGTAATATGTGTTTCAGTTCATGACAAAACAGAGATATCGAGACTTTTCACTTAACACAACAAATATAAAACATCTTCAAAACACAGCAAAACTCTTCCTATTTTCAAACTAATCCATAGGTAAAAAATCATCAAGAGAGAGAGAGAGGGAGAGGGAGAGAGAGAGAGGGCGGGAGAGACAGAGAGAGAGAGACTGAGAGATAGATAGAGAGAGAGAGAAATAGAGAGATGTATCTCCATGTGATGGAGCGCCAATTCACCAATAAACCATATTTTTTATAATTAGATCAAATTTATTGGCGTATGATTTTTTTAAATCTCGTACTTGGAATTATGATGTTGTGGATTTCACAATAACATGTTTAAACAAAGGACTGGATTGGCAGCTGAATTCTAGAAGATACAGGTAATTCAGGAGAGATAGAGCGGCGCAGTTAATAGCTCGGTGAGTAGCATTACTGGTTGAGAGGAATATGTATTTTTTTTTAAATTAGCGTACGCAATTATTTTTTTCCAATTAAGGGGCCAATCCACCTGCCAAGCACATATTTTGTTTGTAGGAGTGGAACCCACGCAAACACGTGAATAATGTGCAAACACGACACGGTTGGTGCCCCAGAGCCGGAATCGAACCTGGGTCTTTAGTGACTTCAAGCCGCAATGCTAACCACTGTGCCACCGTGCTGCCCAGAACCAATTTATTTCAGTCAAGTTCCTGATCCACACACAATACAATTCTTTAAGGACAGATAGTTCCAGTAACATATGGATTATTGGATCAGATAATGGTAAGATTCTTGGCAGTGTGGATGAGCAGAGAGATCTCGGTGTCCATGTACATAGATCCCTGAAAGTTGCCACGCAGGTTGAGAGGGTTGTTGAGAAGGCGTACGGTGTGTTAGCTTTTATTGGTAGAGGGATTTAGTTTCGGAGCCATGAGGTCATGTTGCAACTTTACAAAACTCTGGTGCGGCCGCAATGGGAGTATTGCGTGCAGTTCTGGTCGCCGTGTTATCGGAAGGGTGTGGAAGCATTGGAAAGGGTGCAGAGGAGATTTACCAGAATGTTTCCTGGTATGGAGGGAAGATCTTATGAGGAAAGGCTGAGGGATTTGAGGCTGTTTTCGTTAGAGAGAAGAAGGTTAAAAGGTGACTTAATTGAGGCATACAAGATGCTCAGAGGATAGGATAGGGTGGACAGTGAGAGCCTTTTTCCTCGGATGGTGATGTCCAGCATGTGGGGACATAGCTTTAAGTTGAGGGGAGATAGATATAGGACAGATGTCAGAGGTAGGTTCTTTACTCAGAGAGTAGTAAGTGCGTGGAATGCCCTGCCTGCAACAGTAGTGGACTCGCCAACACTAAGGGCATTCAAATGGTCATTGGGTAGGCATATGGACGATAAGGGAATAGTGTAGATGGGCTTTAGAGTGGTTTCACATGTCGGCGCAACATTGAGGGCCGAAGGGCCTTTACTGCGCTGTAATGTTCTATGTTCTAGATATTCCACTCTGGTGAGAGACCCTCATTCCGTATAATTCTGCACTGACAGATGGTTTCAGTAATCCTTGATAACTGCTGTCAGATATTCCACTCTGGTCGGAGACCCACACTCAGCACTCTTCTGCACTGGCAGATACTTGCAGTAATATTGTTCACTGTTGTCTGATATTCCACTATGTTGAGAGAACCACACTTAGTATAATTCTGCGCCGACAGATGCTTCCAGTAATCCTTGTTCACTGAGGTCACATATTCCACTCTCGTTCGTCATCCACACTCGGCGTAATTGAAATCTTACCGCCACTAAATCTTCGTTCAGAGAGATTACCTGCACTGAGATCCAATCTAACATTTTACATGGTTCCACTGAATATAATGCCTTCATTAATCAGAGGTCCCGCGAGTTGCAAACAGATGTTTATTGGCAGTTGGTAAAAGCGATTCAAACAACAGATACGTTTAACGATATTTGACATAAGTGAATTACGTTGTAGATCACAGTGAGCACTAGACCAGCATTACTCATTTCATTCAGAGTGTCAAATCAGAGACCGCTCACATACATATTTACACAACTACCAAGGCGATATCCACTTACCAGGAACTCCAACAATAGCGAGAATTGGGTTGAATATTTTCTGAACCATGTCAATTGGAAGAAGCATGTTGAGTGTGACGTGCTGTTGACAGCCTCGCTGACTTAAACTCTGAGATTATATATTACCATAAACCTTTAATTTATACCCCGAGGAACCACCACCGCGACATTCAGGTTGCAAAATCTTTAAACTTGTTTTCAAGGAATAGAAAAAAACAAATTACGACATTGGGTTTTTAAAAATATGATTTTTTTTCAGTGAGTGAACATTTCCAACACTGGGCTTTGTTGATCACATTGTTCACCTAACAATAACAGAAAATATGTTGTCCACTCAAAGACCATCAGCCCAATGTCTAGATCTCACATTGTTCATGACATCCGTCACTCGACTGTAACCATTCAGTGAATCAATCCAATTGTCAGTGTGTTTCTCTGGGTGGTTCCACTGCTCTCTGGAGTGAAGTTCCCTCTTTAACTGTGACCATTCAGTGATTCTCACTGGAACGAAGGAGTTTGAGGGGAGACCTGATAGAGGTATACAAAATTATGAGGGGCATAGACAGAGTGGATAGTCAGAGGCTTTTCCCCAGGGTAGAGGGGTCAATTACTAGGGGGCATAGGTTTAAGGTGAGAGGGGCAAGGTTTAGAGTAGATGTACGAGGCACGTTGTTTACGCAGAGGGTAGTGGGTGCCTGGAACTCGCTACCGGAGGAGGTGGTGGAAGCAGGGACGATAGTGACATTTAAGGGACATCTTGACAAATACATGAATAGGATGGGAATAGAGGGGTACGGACCCAGGAAGTGTAGAAGATTGTAGTTTAGTCGGGCAGCATGGTCGGCACGTGCTTGGAGGGCCGAAGGGCCTGTTCCTGTGCTGTACATTTCTTTGTTCTTTGTTCTTTGATTCGGCTGCAATTGTTAGTGTGTTTCTCTGGGTGGTTCCTGAACTCTGGGGTGAAGTTGCCTCTTTAACTGTGACGATTCAGTACTTCACTTCCAATGTTCAGTGTGTTTCTCTGTGTGGTTCCACTGCACTCTGGAGCGGAGCTGCCTCTGTAACTGTGACCATTCAGTGATTCAGTTCCAATTGTCAGTGTTTCTCTGGGTGGTTCCACTGCACTCTGGCGTGAAGCTGCCTCTTTAACTGTGGCCATTCAGTTCATTTATTTAAGTGGGTTTTGGGTCCCCATAAGTAGCAAATCTCAATTAATCGGATATCTGCAACTATTTAAAGTAAATGATTCCAAGCCTTATTCTGATGCAACTCCATAAATTAGAAACATTTTGAAACATTGGGACACCTCAGAAAACTCAGATCCGGCAGCAGATATAAACACATTACCTCATCGAGCAGTAAAAAATGTATTTAGCTACGAAAACTTATACACCGTCTCGAACTGACACTGGCCCACCATCTGATACTCACACTTAAACTGAGAGACGGGTTGAGATGTGGAGGAACAGCGAGAGAGAGCTGGTCTGCGAGATATGCTGATAGGTGATAGGGTGACAGACGAAGCGGATGAGAGAGAAAGAGGGTTAGAGAGAAAGATGATACGAGCAATGCAGAGTAAAACGAGAGAAGGCGGTTGATTGAGACAATGGGCAGAGAACAGAATGTATACAGAGCGGGACTGGACGAGGGAGGCCGTTGGCGTGAGAATTGTTGTGTGTAAAATGCTAAAGTAATCATAGAGATAAGTCATCTCTGTCATCAATATCTAGAGTGTGTGTAGCCGAGGGAGCGAGTGAGTGAGTGAGAGTGAGTATGTGTGACGAAAAGAATGTGAGAAAAATTGACAAGGAGGGGGAAAGTGATTGAGAGAAATTGCCTGGGGTGGAGTTTGTGTGAGAGAAGGAGGGAGAGAGATGGGGAGGTAGGGAGTTTGATAGAGGGATAGATTGTGAGAAACGAGCAAAGTTTGAGAGTAGCAGAGATCGATAGTGAGCATGAGAGAGGGAGAGAGTGTGAGCATGTGAGCCAGGGAGAGAGTACGGAGACTCAATGAGTGAGGGTGATCAAGGGAGGAAGTGGGAGGAGGGTTGTGTGTGAGATTAAGAGGGAGTGTGAGAGAGCGAACTGATGTGCGAGAGAGAAGGGGAGAATTGGGAGTATGCGAGAAAGTGTCAGGGTGTGTGACAAAGGGACGGAGAGAGAAAGAGAGAAGGATGGGTAGAGGGTGATAGCGTGTGAGGGAGGGAGAAAATGTCAGCGAGTGAGGGGCGGGGTAGTATGAGAGATGGACTGTGAGAGTGGGAGCACTTGGGAGTAATTATCAATGAAGTAGAGAGTATGAGAGAGAGATTGTGTGGGAGAGGGAGGGAGCGTGATAGACTAATAGCTTGTTGGGGAGGGAAGAGCGGCAGATACTGTAGAGGGAGATAGTGTGCGAGAGGGAGAAAGAGTGCGAGAAGGAGACCGTGTGAAAAAGAAAGAGTGTATGTGTGAGAGCGAGTGTGAAAGAGGAAGAGCGCGTGACAGAGGGAGCGAAAGTTCCAGCGAGGATGCGAGAGGGAGAGTTTGTGAGAAAGGGAGGCAGTGCGAGCGAGGAAGAGATGGAGGGGGATATCGTGTGATAAGGGAAGTGTGTGTTTGAATGAATGTTTGAGAGAGGGGAAGTATCTGGGAGATGGAGGGACTGTGAGTGACTGACAAAGAGTGCGAGATGGAGAAATGGTGTTAGAGGAAGACCATGCGAGAGACAGAGAGTGTGAGAGGGAGCGTGTGTGAGAGGGATAGGCGGTGTGTTTGAAAGAGAATAACTGAATATATATGAGAGTGTGAGAAATGTGTGAGAGCCAGAGTGTGAAAGTGTGTGTGAGATATGGAGTCATGGAATGGGTGCGGAGATGGATGTGAGCCGCAGTATAAGAGATGGAGTCTGAGAGCCGGAGTGTGAGAGCGTGTGTGAGAGCCAGGATGTGAGCGCCGGAGTGTGAGAGCCTGTGTAAGAGCATGTGTGTGAGATCCAGAGTGTGAGAGCGTGTGTGGGAGCCAGCGCGTGAGAGCCGGAGTGTGAGAGCTGCAGTGTGAAAGCGAGTTTGAAAACGTGTGTGAGATCCTGAGTGTGACAACCGAGAGTGTGAGATCATGTGTGTGAGAGGCGCAGTGCGAGAGCTGGTGTGAGAGCCGGGATTGTTCGAGGAGAAGCGTGAGAGCATTTGTGAGAGCAGAAGTGTGTGCCCGATGAATCTTTGTCAGAGCTAACAGACAGAGAAAGTGGGAAATATTTATTCTGTGGAGTGAGCATGAAAGATAAGTCAGAGCCACAGAAACCGAGGGAAACCGGGTGCTAATTGCCACAGAAACCAAGGGGAAAGAGTGCAAATGGCAGTCCCCAGAGAGAACAAATTATGTGAAATGTCAAACAGCAGGGGCACTAACATCAGAGGATGAACTGTAGATGTGGTAGGAGGGGAAGGGGGAAGCAAAGACGAGAAAGGTGAAGGAGAGGTGGATAAGATTGGAGGGTGCAATTAAATATATATTAAGAAAGAAATGGTAACAGACAGTTAAAATGAAATGGGATGAAAACAAATGGGTCGAGGTGGAGTAGAGCTGATCATGTGAAGTTGTTGAATTCGATGTTCAGGCCGTAAGGTTGAAGCGTGTCTAACCGGAAGATGAGATGTTGTTCCTCCAGTTTGCGTTGAGCTTCACTGGAACATGTCTGAATTGTGAGTTGGAGAGTCTGTGTGAGCCGGAATGGGAGAGCCAGAATGTGAGAAGCGGAGTGTGGGAGCGCGTGTGCTACATCTGGAGTGTTAGTGTGCGTGAGAGCGTGCATGTGAAAGCCGCTGTCTGAAAGGTGGAATGTGACAGTTTGTGTGCATGAGCATGTCTGGGAGCATGGGTGAGAGATGGAGCATAGAAATTTGTCTTGAGAGCGTACGGATTATTTACTATTCCTTCATGCGATGTGGGTCTCGCTGGCTTGGCGTGGCCTGGAGTTACAGGTAGAGTCGACATATTTTCTTCACTGCAGGTCATTAGTGAACCAGATGATTTTTAACACAAATCACGTTTCTCAACATTTAGTTTGAATTGTAGTTATTTAATGAATTCGTTTATCACCATCTGCAGTGGCGGGAATCGAACCCCGTCACAAGAGAATGTCCAAGGGTCTAGGGTTAATAGAACAGTGAGATACCTCTATGCCACAACTTTTCCGATTTTGTCAGAGCGTGTGTGAGAGCCGGATTGTGAGCAGGAGTGTGAGAGCTGGAGTGTGAGTGTGCGTGTGAGAGCCGGGGTGTGAGATTCGAAGTGTGGCAGATTGTGGGAGAGCAGGGTTTTAGGAGCGAGTGAGAGAGCATTAATATAAATCGGTGTGTGAGATCGTGTGTGAGATCCGGGTGTGGGAGACTGTGTTAAAGCATTTTTGAGAGCCGGTGTGTCAAAACCAGCCTTTGAGAGCATGTGTGAGAGTGTGTGTGAGGGCCAGGAGTGTAAAAGCGTGTGTGTGGGATGGAATATCAGAGTCTGTGTGAGCGCGTGGTTAAGAGATCGACTGTGAGAGCCAGACGGCGAGGGTTGCAGTGTGAGATCAGATCTGTGAGTGCCAGAATGTGAGAGCCGCAGTGCGAGTGCTGGAGTATGCGAACTTCTGTGAAGTTTGCAGTACGGGAGCCAGAGTATGAGAGCGTGTGTGAGGCCTGGAATGTGAGAGCTGAGTTTGAGAGCGTTTCAGAGAGTGTAAGAGTGTGTGAAAGCCGGAGTGTGCAATCAGGTATATGAGAGATGGAGTGTGATCGCCATGGTGTGAGAGCCGGAGTCTGAGAGCGTTTCTGAGAGTGTAGGAGAGTGTGTGAGCGCCGGAGTGAGGGACCTGCTGTGTGAGAAGCCGGTGTGTGAGAGATGGAGTGTGTGAGCCAGTTTGTGAGAGCGTGTGTGAGAGCGTTTCTGAGATTCTAAGAGAGTGTGTGAGCGCTGGAGTGAGGGAGCTGCTGTGTGAGAGCCTGTGTGTGAGCCAGTGTGTGAGAGCGGGTGTGAGAGCGTTTCTGAGAGTGTAGGAGAGTGTGTGAGAGCCGGAGTGTGAGAGCCAGTGAGTGAGAGCCGGTATTTAAGAATATATCTGAGAGCGTGTGTGAGAACCGAAATGTGAAAACCGGTGTGTGAGAGCCAGTGTGTGAGAGACGGAATCGGAGTGCCGGAGTGTAAGAGCTGGATAATGCAAGCTTGTGTGAGGGTTGGAGTATGAGAGCTCTGGCTCCCATACTCCGGCTCTCAAACACAGCTCTCACACACAGGTTCGCACACTCCGGCTCTCACTCCCCATTTTTCACACAGCAGCTCTAACACTCCGGCTCTGACACACTCCCGTACACCATCAGAAACGCTCTCACACACTGGCTCGCACACACCATCTCCCGACTCCGACTATCACATACTCTCTTACACTCTCAGAAAGGCTGTCACACTCCGGCTCTCACAAACTGCGTCTCACACGCCGGATCTCACACTTCATCTCTCACACACCAGCTCTCACACAACAGCTCTCACACACTGGCACTCGTACAGAAATCTTTCGATCCTCACTGTCTTCAGGTGATGTCCCGGAGGATTAGAGAATAGCCAATGTTGTTCCCTCGTTTAAGAAGGGTAGTAAGGATAATGCAGGGAAAAAAGGCCGGCGAGCCTCAAGACAGTGGTAGGGAAATTACTGGAGATAATTCTTCGAGACACGATCTACTCCAATTCGGAAGCAAATGGACGTATTAGCGAGAGACAGCCCGGTTTTGTTAAGGGGAATGCGTGTCTCACTAACTTGATAGAGATTTTCGAGGATGTCACAAAGGTAATTGATGCAGGTAGGGCAGCAGATGTTGTCTATATGGACTTTAAGTAACGTCTTTGACAAGGTCACTCATGGCAGACTGGTACAAAAGGTAGTGACACACGGGATCAGGGGTGAGCTGGCAAGATGGATTAGGAGCTCGCTAGGTAATAGAAGGCAGAGAGTAGCAATGGAAGGGTGCTTTTCTGATTGAACATATGAACGTAAGAACTAGGAACAGGAATAGGCCTTCTGGCCCCTCGAGACTGCTCCGCCATTTAATGAGATCATGGCTGATCTTTGTGGACTCAGCTCCACCCTCCGGCCCGTACACCATATCCCCGAATCCCTTTATTCATTAGAAAGGTATCTATCTTCTTCTTAAAATCGTTTCAAGAAGGAGCCTCAACTGCTTCACTTGGCAAGGAATGCCAGAGATTCACAACCCTTTGGGTGAAGACGTTCCTCCTAAACTCGGTCCTAAATCTACTTCCCCTTATTTTGAGGCTATGCCCCCTAGTTCTGCTTTCCCCGACCTGCCGAGTGGAAACAACCTGCCTGCATCTATCCTATCTATTCCCTTCATAATTGTATATGGCTCAATAAGATCCCCCCCCCCCCGCATCCTTCTAAACTCCAATGAGTACAGTCCCAGTCTACTCAACCTCTCGTCATAATCTAACCCCTCAACTCTGGGGTCAACCTGGTGAATCTCCTCTGCACTCCCTCCAGTGCCAATATGTCCTTTCTCGGGTAAGGAGACCAAAACTGAACACAATACTCCAGATGTGGCCTCACCAACACCTGAAACAATTGCAGCATAACCTCCCTAGTCTTGAACTCCATCCCTCTAGCAATGAAAGACAAACCTCGATTAGCCTTCTTAATCACCTGTTGCACCTGCACACCAACTTTTTGCGACTCGTGCACCAGCACACCCAGGTCCCTCTGCACAGCAGCATGTTTTAACATCTTACCGTTTAAATAATAATCCATTCTGTTGTTATTACTCCCAAAATGGATAGCCTCACACTTGGCGACATTGAATTCCATCTGCCAGACCCTAGCCCATTCACCTAACATATCCAAATCCTTCTGCAGACTTCCGGTATCCTCTGCACTTTTTGCTTTACCACTCATCTTAGTGTCGTCTGCAAACCTTGACACAGTGCACTTGGTCCCCAACTCCAAATCATCTATGTAAATTGTGAACAACTGCGGGCCCAACTCTGATCCTTGAGGGACCCCCACTAGTTACAGGTTGTCAACCACAGAAACACCCATTTATCCCCACTCTCTGCTTTCTGTTAGTTAACTAATCCTCTCCACATGCTACCACTTTACCCTCAATATCATGCATCTTTAGTTTATGCACCAACCTTTCGTATGGCACCTTGTCAAAAGCTTTCTGGAAATCCAGATACACCACATCCATTGGCTCCCCGTTATCTCCTGCACTGGTAACGTCCTCAAAGAATTCTACAAAATTAGTCAGACAAGGACCTACCATATATGAACACATGCTGCGTCTGCCCAATGGGACAGTTTCCCTCCAGGTGCCCCGCTATTTCGTCCTTTATGATAGATTCCAGCATTTTCCCTACAACCGAAGTTAAGCTTACCGGCCTATAATTACCCGCTTCCTGCCGACATCCTTTTTTAAACAGTGGTTTCACGTTTGCGACTTTCCAACCTCTGGGACCACCCCAGAGTCTAGTGAACTTTGATAAATTATCACTAGTGCGTTTACAATTTCCCTAGCCTAGCGCTGTGACTAGCGATGTTCCGCACGGGTCAGTGCTGGGACCTTTGCTGTTCATAGTATATTGTTATGGGCGAGGCGTTTTAAGAATCCCAACATGTATAATCGAGTTCAACCAACCTCTCCCTTTAACGGATTTGTTAATTTTCCTCGCACACAACTTTTTCCCCTGGTGTGATTTTACAATTATGGACATGTGGTTTTTAAACACAAAATACTGTTTATTCCATGAATTCAACTGAACATCTTAAATAAACATTGGATCTCTTAACACCCCTTTCTTCAAAGATAACTCAGAAAATATTGCAACAGTAAATAACTTCATAAAATGTTCCTTCAAACTTCCAAGAGACTTAACACCTGTAAGCAGTATCACATCAGGTTAAAGGCCTTACTTTAAATCACCCAAATGATCCAGAGATAGTCTTTCATGGTAGTAATCCAGCTCACTCCAAAACACAAACACACACCCAGCTCTTTTCAAAACGTGCAGCTCTCCGGACACACAGAGACACACACACACTGTTTTTAAACTGCAAAAATAAAAACCTGCATAATGGCTGAGCTAAAGCCCAGCCCACCCACTCTCTGACATCACTGTTTTCTTAAAGGTACATTGCTTAAACATCCATGTCTTAAAAGTACTCTCACATGACAACATATAAATAATTTGAAGGAAAATGTAACTGGTCTGATTAGTCGGTTTGCGAACGACACAAATGTTGGTGGAATTGCGGATATTGTTGGTGGAATGCTTGCCTTCATTGGCCGGGGCATTGAGTATCAAAATTGGTAAGTCGTGTTGGACCTGTATAGAATCTTAGTTACGCCACACTTGGAGTATAGTGCTCAATTATGATCGCCACGCTACCAGAAGGAAGTGGACGCGTTTAGGAGGGTGCAGAAGTGATTTATAAGGATGTTTCCTGATGTGGAGGGCATTGGCTTTGATGAGAGGTTGAATAAGCTCGGTTTTTTCTCATTGGAACGAGGGAGGTTGAGGGGTGACCTGATAGAGGTCCACAAAATTATGAGGGGCATATACAGCGTCAGAGATAGTCAGAGACTTTTATCTAGGCAACTCCGAGGGGCATAGGTTTAAGGTACATGGGGCGATGGTTAGATGAGATGTACGAGGCAGGTCTTTTACACAGAGGGCGGTGGGTGGCTGGAACTCGCTGCCGGACGAAAGCTGGAAGATAGTGACGTTTAAGAGGCACCGTGACAAATGCATGAATAGGATGGAAATAGAGGGATCCGGCCCGCGGAAGTGCAGAATACTTTAGTTTAGACGGGCAGCATGGTCGGCGCAGGCTTGGAGGTCCGAAAGGCCTGTTCCTGTGCTGTACTTTTCTTTGTTTTTTGTTCTTTGTCCCCGTGGGAATATTAGGTTGCAATGTCAGAACAGTGAGATGTCTCTGTGATCAAGGTTCGCAACGCCAGACCAGTGAAGCTGCATCGTGGACACAATATTGTAATGTGAGAACAATGGAGAAATCTATGAGAGCAACAGATGCAATGGTACAACAGTGAAGCTCTCTCACTGAACAACATATTGCAATGTTACAACAGTGGTGCTGTCTCCTTGTATAATGTAATGTTATGTCAGAAAAGTGGAGCTGTCTCTATAAACAACAGATTGGAATGTTAGAATAGTTGTACTGTCTCTGTAATCAACAGATTTGAATCTCACAACAGTGGAGCTGACCGCATGAATATATGATTGTACTTTCGGTAATTCAACTGTCTCTGTGAACGATGGATTGCAATGTTTCAACAGTGGGGCTGTTTCTGTGATCAACAGATTGCAATCTCACAACAGTGGCGCTAACTCTGGAAACAATAGATTAGAATGTAATAACAGTGGGGATGTCTCTGTGAACAAGATTAGCAGCGCCAGAAAAGTGGATCTGTCTCCTGAACAAGGTATTGCAATGTCAGAGCAATGGAGAAACTCTGAGAACAGATTGGAATTGTATAACATTAACCAGAATGTTGACTGGTTTGGAGGGAAGATCTTGTGAGGAAAGGCTGAGGGACTTGCGGCTGTTTTCGTTAGAGAGAAGAAGGTTAAGAGGTGACTTAATTGAGGCATACAAGATGATCAGAGGTTTGGTTAGGGTGGACAGTGAGAGCCTTTTTCCACGGATGACAATGTCTAGCACGAGGGTACATAGCTTTAAATTGAGGGGAGATAGATATAGGACAGATGTCAGATGTAGGTTCTTTACTCAGAGAGTAGTAAGGGTATGGAATGCCCTGCCTGCAACAGTAGTGGACTCGCCAACACTAAGGGTATTCAAATGGTCATTGCATAGACATATGGACGATAAGGGAATAGTGTGGCTGGGCTTTAGAGTGGCTTCACAGGTCGGAGCAACATCGAGGGCCGAAGGGCCTGTACTGCGCTGTAATGTTCTATGTTCTATGTTCTATTTCATTTCATTAGTGATTTATGTTCTATAACAGTGGCGCTGACTCCTTGAATAATGTCTTGTCATGTCACAAAAGTGAAGCTGTCTCTATGAACAGCGGATTGGAATGTTAGAATAGTTGAGCAGCCCCGTGAATAAAAGATTGTAATGTCAGAACAGTGAAGCTGTCTCTGTGAAGTACAGATTGCAATGCCAGAAATGTAGAGCTGTAGTTGCAATGTTACAACAGTGGAGATGTCACTGTGAACAAGAGATTGCAACGTCAGAGCAATGGAGCTGCCTCTGTGACAACAGTTTGCCATGAGTTAAATGTGTACCTCTCTCAGTGAACAACAGTTTGCGCGTTCGATAAGTGGAGCCGGCTGCTTGATTTAAATATTGTAATGGAAGAAAAGTGCAGATGTTTATTTGAAGAATAGATTGCTATGCCAGAAAAGTGGAGCTCTCTCTGTGAATAAGAGATTGCAATGTTATGTCTGTGCAGCTGTCTCTCCGAGTAATAGATTGTGATGTTAGAAACTGTAATAATGATCATCTTTTATTGTCACAAGTATGAAGTTACTATGAAAAGCCTCTAGTCGCCTCATTCTGCCGCCTGTTCGGGGAAGCCGATACTGGAATTGAATCCGCGCTGCTGGCATTGTTCTGCATTACAAATCAGTTGTCTAGCCCACTGGGCGCAACCGGCCAGCCCAAGTGGAGCTGTCTCTGTGAACAAAACATTGCAATGTTAGAACAGTGGAGGTGACTGTTCAATAATTGATTGTGATGTCAGAACAGTAGAGCTGTCTCCGTGAACAATAGTTTGCAATGTCAGAACAGTGGAACTGTCTCTTTGAACAACAGATTGGAAAATTAGAAGACTACAGCTTTCTTCGTGAATATTAGATTGTAATGTCAGAACAGTGGAGTTGTCTCCGAGAAAAATAGGTTGCAATGTAACAACAGCGAAGCTGATCTGTGAATAATAGAATGCAATGTCAGACAAGTGATGCTGTCTCTGTGCACAACGCATTGCAATGCTAAAATATTGTAGCTGTCTCCCTGAATAATAGATTTTAATATTATAAATTGACGTCATAGGAGACTGTGACCTGATTGGCTGAAAGGCAGACTGGGTTAAATGTGGATATCTTTGGAGTTACTGATTATATACTAGTTTTAATTTGATTTAAATTACTTTTTTGAAGGTGATTTGAGTTAAAACTTTCTAAATTAACTTCAAATACTATTTTTAAATTGACTTGAATAACTATGTTTAATTTGATTTAAATAACTAAGTTTAATTTGATTTCATATCAAGAGGGATCTATATTCAGCTTTTAAAACAAAAACAAGCTACTTAAATAGTATTAGAGACTTTGAATATCATCTGATACAAAAACATCTTTCCAAAGTTTAATTTAAAGAAATAAATAAACCATGACTGGGCAGCTCCCAGACGCCGTTGGCTCCTCTTACTCCTTGTGGCATACTGGGGACAGTTTCAGTCCACAGGGTCGGCATGTGTGCAGGAAGTGTCTCCAGTTGCAGGTCGTGAAAGCTCGAGTTTCAGAGCTGGAGCGGCGACTGAAGACACTGCAGATTTTGCGAGTCGAAGAGCATCGTGGTAAACACGTATCGAGAGGTGTTCACACTGAAGGCTCAGACGCCGCAGGCAGGAAGGGAACGGGTGACCACCAGACAGAGCAAGAGAGCTAGGCAGGTAGTGCAGGAATCTCCTGTGGCCATTCCGCTGCAGAACAGATATACCACTTTGGATACTGTTGAGCGGAATGGCCTCTCATGGTAAAACGGCAACAGCCAAACTCGTGCCACCACGGTGGTTCTGCTGCAGAGGGGAGGGGTAATTAGGGTGACAGTGCAATAGTTCTAGGAGAATCAATTGTAAGGGGAATAGAGAGGCATTTCTGTGGCCGCAAACAAGACTTCAGGATGGTATGCTGCCTCCCTGGTGCGAGCGTCAAGCATGTCTCGCAGCGGGTACAGGACATTCTGGAGAGGGTGAACAGCCAGTGGTCGTGGTACACATCGGTACAAACGACAGAGGTTAAAAAAGGGGATGAGGTCCGAAAAGCAAAATACAGGGAGCTAGGATTAAAAGTTAAGAAATCGGACCTCGAAGGTAGTGATCTCAAGATTACTACCGGTGCCACGTGCTAGTCAGAGTAGAAATGTCAGGATATATAGGATGAATACGTGGCTGAAGGGATTGTGTTAGGGGGAGGGTTTCAGATTCCTGGGGCATTGCGAGTGGTTCTGGCGGAGGTGGGCCTTTACAAACTGGACGGGTTACACATGGGCAGGACTGGAACTGATGTCCTTGGGGGCTATTTGCTAGAGCGGTTGGCGTGTGTTTAAACTAATGTGGGAGGGGGATGAGAAACGATGCAGGAAGTCGGAAGGTGGTAAAACAAGGACAGAAACAAAAGACAGTAAGGGGGAAAGTGTAAGGCAGAGAAGCCATAGTCATTGGAGCGATCCGTTTCGGCAGCAGATTGCAGTGGAGAACAGGGGAGCGGTCTCAGTGAAAAATAGATTGCGATATCTGAACAGTGTAATTTTTGAACATTGGTGCTGCCTGTCAGCACATTGTCAGCGCATCAGATCATATTGTCAGAATATGGGAGCTGTCTCTTTGAACAATAGATTCCAATGTTAACTTTTGGGCGGTCCCTTTCGGCAGAAGATTGCAATGTTAAAACAGGGGATCTCTTTCTATAAATAGGAGAGTGGAATGACAGAACAGTGGAGATGTGTCTCTGTCCCCAAATATTGCTACCTTAGAACAGTGGAGCTATTTCTGTGATCAATGGATTGCAATGGCAGAAGAGTGGAGCTGTAGCTGTGAACAGTACATTGCAATGTTAGAACAGTGGATCTCACTGTGAGAACAGCAGGTTGAAATGATTGAAAAGTGCAGCTGTCTGCGTCAGCAACACATGGCAAAGTGAGAACAGTGGGGCTGCGCCTGTGAATAATAGATTGCAAGATTACAACATTGGAGCTGTCTTTTTTTCATAATTAACTTTCTTCACAGGAACAGCCCCTACGACCCTCCAAGCCTGCACCGACCATACTGCCCGACTAAATTAAAATCTTCTACTCTTCTGGGGTCCGTTTCCCTCTATTCCCGTCCTGTTCATGTATTTGTTAAGATGGCTCTTAAACGTCACTATCATCCCTGCTTCCACCACCTGGTCCTGCAGCCTTCAAGGCACTCACTGCCCTCTGTGTAAAAAGCTTACCTCGTACATCTCTTTTACATAGAACATACAGTGCAGAAGGCGGCCATTCGGTCCATCGAGTCTGCACCGACCCATTTAAACCCTCACTTCCACCCTATCCCCGTAACCCAGTAACCCCTCCTAACCTTTTGGACATTAAGGGCAATTTAGCATGGCCAATCCACCTAACCTGCACGTCTTTGGACTGTGGGAGGAAACCGGAGCACCCGGAGGAAACCCACGCACACACGGGGAGGATGTGCAGACTCCGCACAGACAGTGACCCAGCGGGGAATCGAACCTGGGACCCTGGCGCTGTGAAGCCCCAGTGCTAGCCATATGTGCTACCGTGCTGCCCATAACATAGCACCTCGCACCTTCAACCAATGCTCCCTTGTAATTGACCCCTCTATCCTGGGAAAAAGTCTCTGACTATCCACCCTGTCTATGCCTCTCATAATTTTGTAGACCTCTATCAGGTCGTCCCTCAGCCTCCTTCGTTTTATTGAGAACAAACCAAGTGTCTTCTACCTCTCCTCATAGCTAATGCCCACCATACCATACCAGGCAACAGCTTGGTAAATCTCTTCTCCACCCTCTCTAAAGCCTCCACATCCTTCTGATACAGTGGCGACCAGAATTGAACACTATACTCCAAGTGTGGCCTAACTAAGGTACTATACAGATGTACCATGACTTGCCAATTTTTACCCTCAATGCCCCGGCCAAGGAAGGCAAACATGCCGTATGCCTTCTTGACTACTATCTCCACCTCTGTTGCCCCTTTCAGTGACCTGTGAACCTGTACACCGATATCTCTCTGACTGTCAATACTCTTGAGGGCTCTACAATTCACTCTTTGTTCCCTACCTGCATTGGACCCTCGGAAATGCATTACATCGCATTTTTCCGGATTCAACTCCATTGCCATCTCGCCGCCCAAGTCTCCAAACGATCTAAATCCTGCTGTATCTTCTGACAGTCCTCATCGCTATCCGCAATTCCAGCAATATTTATGTCGTCCGCAAATTTACTAATCAGACCAGTTACATTTTCCTCCAAATCATTTATATATACCACGAACAGCAAAGATCCCAGCGCTGGTCACTGCGGAACAACACTAGTCACAGTCCTCGAATCAGAAAAGCACCCTTCCATTGCTACACTCTGCATTCTATGACCTACCCCGCTCTGTGTCCATCTTGCCAGCTCACCGCTGATCCCGTGTGACTTCACCTTTTGTACCAGTCTGCCATGAGGGATCTTGCCAAAGGCCTTACTGAAGTCCATATAGACAACATCCACTGACCTACCTGCATCAATGATCTGTTTGCTATCCTCGAAAAAGTCTATCAAGTTAGTGAGACACGACCTCCACTTCACTAAACTGTGCTGCCTCTCGCTAATACGACCACTTTCTTCCAAATGGAAGTCGATCCAGTCTCTAAGAATTCTCTCCAGTAATTTCCCTCCCACTGACGTAAGGCTCACCGACCTGTAGTTCCCTGGATTATCCTAGCTACCCTTCTTAAACAAAGGAACAACATTGGATATTCTCCAGTCCTCCGGGACATCACCTGAAGACATGAGGATCCAAAGATTTCTGTCAAGGCCTCAGCAATATCCCCTCTTGCCTCCTTCAGTATTCTGGGGTAGATGCCATAAGGCCATGGGGACCTATCCACCTTAGTATTTTTCAAGGCGCCTACGCCTCGGTCTTGTTGGGTCCCAATGTGACCCAGGCTATCTACACACCCTTCTCCAGTCTCAACATCCACGGATTCCTTCTCTTTGGTGAATACTGATGCAACGTATTCATTTAGTACCTCGCCCATTTCCTCTGGCTCCACAACTAGATTCCCTCCCTGTCCTTCAGTGGCCAACCCTATCCCTGGCTATCCTTTTGCTTTTTATGTACGTGTAAAAAGCCTTGGGGTTTTCCTTAAGCTTATTTGCCAATGACTTTTAGTGATCCCTTTTTGCACTCCTGACACCTTGCTTCAGTTCCTTTCTACTTTCCTTTTATTCCATATAGGCTTCATCTGTTCGCAGCATTCTAGCCCTGAAGAATGCCTCATTTTTCTTTTTGATGAGGCCTACAATATCTCTCGTTTTCAATATATCCCAGTGTGCCATATGTATCCTTCTTTCTCACAGGAACATACTGGTCCTGAATACCTATCAACTGACCTTTGATAGCCTCCCACATGTCAGATGTTGATTTACCCTCAAACATCCGCCCCCAATCTGTATTGTTCAGTTCCCGCCTAATATTGTTATGATTCGCCTTCCCCCAATTTAACGCATTCAACCTAGGACCACTCTTATCTTCGTCCACCGGCACTGTAAAACTTACTGGATTGTAGTCACTGTTACAGAAATGCTCCCCTACTGAAATATGTACCACCTGACGGGCTCAATATGTTCCAAAGTTAGAACACTGCAGCGATCCCTTCTGGAAGCAGATTGCTATCCAGATCAGGGGAGTGTACTCTGAGAGAATAGATTGCAAATTCTCTACAGTGGAGCAGTTTCTGTCAATGATGGATTGCATTTTTAGTACAATGGAGCTCTCGCTGTGTCGAACAGATTACAATGTTAGCATAGTAGAGCTGTTTCTGTGAAAAAATGATTCCAATGTTAGAACTGCAGATGTGTCTGTGTGAAAAATAGATTGCAACGGCTAACAGTGAAACTGTTTCTGTGAACAGTGGATTGCAATTCTAGAAGAGGGAGCTGTGCCTGCGGACAACAGATTGCAATGATAGAACAGTGTGGTTGTCTATGTGAAAACCAGAGTGCAATGTTAGATCACTGAGGCTGTTTCTGCGCATAAAAGATTGCAATGTTAGAACATTAGATCTGTCTCTTTAAACAATATTAGAATGTTGGACTGGCCCCTTTTGGCATCAGATTGCAATGCAAAACATGGGATCGGTCATTGTAAACAATAGATTGTAATTTCACTACAATGGTGCATTCGGTGTGAACACCAGATTGCAATATTAGAAAAGTGGAGCTGTATCTGTGCACAACACATTGCAACATCGGAAAAGTGCAGCTGCCCCGTGAACAATCGAATGCAATATTAGATAGAACAGTGGAGCTGTTTCAGTGAAGAATGGATTCCAATTTTAGAATAGTAGAGCTGTGTCTGTAAGCAATGGATTGCAACGGTAGCACAATAGGAAGTTGCTGCGAACAACAGATTACAACTTTTGATAAGTGGGCTGTCTCTGTGAACAATATATTGCAACGTTAGATCAGTGGAACTGTCTGCGTGAACAATCGATTACAATGTTAGAACATTGGAACGGGCCCTATCGGCATCAGATTGCAATGCAGAACAGGGGAGTGATCTCTGTGAACAATTTAATTGGAATGTCAGAGCATTGTAGCAGTGTCTTTGAAGGAGCTGTCCCATTCGGCATCAGACTGCAACGGTAGAACAGTGTGTCTCTCTGTCTGTGAAAAGTAGATTGTAAAGTCAGAACAGTGGATCTGTCTCTCTGCCCAACAGATGGAAACGTTAAAACAGTGGAGCTGTTACAACTCTGGACGGGTCTGTGCGACTGATAGCTTGCAATGTCCGAGCAGAGTATCTGTTTCTGAGAACAGTTGATTGCGATTTTAGATTGGTGGAGCTGTCTCTGTGGAGAACAGATGGCAATCATGGAATTGTGGATATGTTGTGTAAACAACAGACTACAATGTGAGAACAACGGACCTGTCTGTGGAAGCAACAGATTGCAATGTTAGAAGAAGGGGCTGTCTTTGTGAAAAATAGATTGCAAAATCAGGACTGTGAAGCTGTCTGCGTGAATAATAGATTGTAATGTCAGAACAGTGGACCTGTCTCTGTTGTGATGGGCCAGGGTTTACAGAACACCAAAGTATATCATGGAGTTCATCTGACCAACAACGTTTTAAAGATTTTGGTTATGGTTTACAGGTGTGATGCAACAGAGATCGAAATAGTTTTTTAAAAAACAATGTTTACTCTATGAAACCAGTTCACATTTTATAAACATAAGAACATAAGAACTAGGAACAGTAGTAGGCCAGCTGGCCCCTCGGGCCTGCTCCGCCATTCAATGAGATCATGGCTGATCTTTGTGGACTCAGCTCCACTCTCCAGCCCGTACACCATATCCCCGAATCACTTTATTCTTTCGAAAGGTATCTATCTTTTTCTTAAAAACGTTTAAAGAAGGAGCCTCAACTGCTTCACTGGGAAAGGAATTCCAGAGTTTCACAACCCTTTGGGTGAAGAAGTTCCACCTAATCTCGGTCCTAAATCTACTTCCCCTTATTTTGAGGCTATGCCCCCTAGTTCTGCTTTCCCCGACCAGTGGAAACAACCTGCCCGCATTTTTCCTATCTATTCCCTTCATAATTTTGTATGTTTCAATAAGATCCCCCCGCATCCTTCTTAACTCCAATGAGTACAGTCCCAGTCTACTCAACCTCTCGTCATAATCTAATCCCCTCAACTCTGGGATCAACCTAGTGAATCTCCTCTGCACTCCCTCCAGTGCCAATATGTCCTTTCTCAGGGAAGGAGACCAACATTGAACACAATACTCCAGATGTGGCCTCACCAACACCATACACAATTGCAGGATAACCTCCCTAGTCTTGAACTCCATCCCGCTAGCAATGAAAGGCACAACTCGATTAGCCTTCTTAATCACCTGTTGCACATGCACACCAACTTTTTGCGACTCGTGCACCAGCACACCCAGGTCCCTCTGTACAGCAGCATGTTTTAACATCTTACCGTTTAAATAATAATCCATTCTGCTGTTATTCCTCCCAAAATGGATAGCCTCACACTTGGCAACATTGAATTCCATCTGCCAGACCCTAGCCCATTCACCTAACCTATCCAAATCCTTCTGCAGACTTCCGGTATCCTCTGCACTTTTTGCTTTACCACTCATCTTAGTGTCGTCTGCAAACTTTGCCACATTGTACTTGGTCCCCAACTCCAAATCATCTATGTAAATTGTGAACAACTGCGGGCCCAACACTGATCCTTGAGGGACCCCACTAGTTACAGGTTGCCAACCACAGAAACACCCATTTATCCCCACTCTCTGCTTTTTGTTTGTTAACCAATCCTCTACCCATGCTACCACTTTACCCTCAATGTCATGCATCTTTAGTTGATGCAGCAACCTTTTGTGTGACACCTTGTCAAAAGCTTTCTGGAAATCCAGATACACCACATCCATTGCCTCCCCGTTATCTACTGCACTGGTAACGTCCTCAAAAAATTCTACCAAATTAGTCAGACACGACCTATCCTTTATGAACCCATGCTGCGTCTGCCCAATGCGACAATTTCCCTCCAGGTGCCCCGCTATTTCCTCCTTAGTGATAGATTCCAGCATTTTCCCTACAACCGAAGTTAAGCTTACCGGCCTATAATTACCCGCTTTCTGCCGACCTCCTTTTTTAAACAGTGGAGTCACGTTTGCTACTTTCCAATCCTCTGGGACCACCGCAGAGTCTAGTGAATTTTTATAAATTATCACTAGTGCGTTTACAATTTGCCTAGTCATCTCTTTTAACACTCTGGGATGCATTCCATCAGGACCAGTAGACTTGTCTACCTTTAGCCCATTAGCTTACCCAATACTTCCTACTTAGTGATTACAATCATCTCAAGGTCCTCACCGATCATATCTTTATTTCCATCAGTCACTAGCATGTTATTTGTTTCTTTCACTGTTAAGACTGACCCAAAAAACCTGTTCAGCTCCTCAGCCATTTCCCCGTCTCCAATTATTACATCTCCCTTCTCATCTTCCAAAGGACCAATATTTACCTAAGCCACTCTTTTTTGTCTTATATATTTGTAGAAGCTTTTACTATCTGCTTTTATGTTCTGAGCAAGTTTACTTTCATTGTCTACCTTACTCTTCTTTATAGCTTTTTAGTAGCTTTCTGTTGTCCCCTAAAGACTTCCCAGTCCTCTAGTCTCCCACTAATCTTTGCTACTTTGTATGCTTTTTCCTTAAATTTGATACTCTCCGTTATTTCCTAAGATATCCACGGTCGATTTTCCCCTTTCTACCGTCTTTCTTTTTTGTCGGGATGAACCTTTCCTGAACACTGTGAAAAATCGCTCGGAAGGTTGTCCACCGTTCCTCAACTGCTTCACCATGAAGTCTTTGCTCCCAGTCTACCTTAGCTAGTTCTTCTCTCATCCCATTGTAATCGCCTTTGTTTAACCACAAAACACAAGTGTTTGATTTCACCTTGTCATCCTCCAACTGTATTTTAAATTCCACCATATTGTGGTCGCTCCTTCCAAGAGGATCCCGAACTATGAGATCATTAATCAATCCTACCTCATTACACAGGACCAGATCTAGGACCGCTTGGATATTTCACTCCCAGTCGTGACCATCTTTTAACCATGTTTCAGTAATGGCCACTAAATCATAGTCATTCACGATGATTTGCGTCATCAACTCATTCACCTTATTTCGTATACTACGAGCATTCAGGTAAAGTACACTTATGCTGTTTTTTATGTCTTTTTCATGAACCTAACACCTTGATCAGTAACTTTTCGCAATTAATGTTTCCTCTTACCCTTTCTCCTAATTGTCCTTGTCTTTGAACCCATATCTCTACATAATAACCTGTCACGTAAGCTGCTGCCTTGCTCTCCATTGTCCATTATACTGTCCATAGCTTTACCCTTCCCTTCCCCCCAACTTGCTAGTTTAAAGTCTTTGTGACCAACCTATTTATCCTATTCGCTAGAACACTGGTCCCAGAATGGTTCAGGTGAAGACCGCCCCAACGGCACAGGTCCCTTCTGCCCCAGTACTGATGCCAATGCCCCATGAAATGGAATCCCTCTTTCCCGCACCGGTAACCAATTTATCAACTATCAACACTAATACACCCCCCCCCCCCACTCAAAAGATACAGTATTCTATAGGTAACCCTTAGTTTATATCCAAACATCTATAAGTCCATAAGTGCGCGATGGTGGTATAGTAGTGAGCATAGCTGCCTTCCAAGCAGTTGACCCGGGTTCGATTACCGGCCATCACAGTAATAATTTGATCGGAATATTTCGGGGCTGGTTTAGCACAGCGGACGACACAGCTGACATGTAATAAAGAACAAGGCCAGCAGCGCAGCTTCAATTCCCGTACCGGCCTCCCCGGACAGCGTCGGAATGTGAAGACTAAGGGCTTTTCACAGTAGCATCATTGGAACTTACTTGTGACAATAAGCGATTATTATTATTAAGTCGCAGACCCTTTTTAACACAGACAGTAGGTTTGCATTCCTTACAGAAATAGATAGTACTTTGAAATCATCAAGTGACCTGGAGACATTCGTTAGCATGCAAAGAGAGAGACCTAAATACACCTCCTTGGTTTGAATGAAGCTGTCCAACAGAAAAGGAAACTGAAACTCAGAGTCAAAATCCCTTCGAGCTCAAAACGAAAGTAAATATCAGAGACAGAACCCAGCTCCACCCACATACTGGCAACACTGTAGCCACTTGAGAAGACCAAAATTTATTTTAGTGACAGTCCCATGACATTCTTTCGAACAGATTACAACGTTAGAACAGTGGATCTGCTGCCTCTGAGAACAATGGATTGTAATTTTAGAACTGTGGGACTGTGTGAATAATCGATTGCAATGTTAGAACAGCGGAGTACTTTCTGTGAACAACAGATTGCATTGTTAGAACAGTGGAGCTGTCTCTGTGAAAAATAGATTGCAAATTTAGAACTGTGGACGTGTCTTTGTGAACAACAGATTGTAATGTTACAACATTGGAGTTGTTTTTGTGAACAATAGGTTGTCTGAGAGATGTTTTTTGGAGCAGCTTTTGACAGAGCCTACGATGGAACAGGAAATTCTGGGTGTATTTATGTGCAATGAGGCAGACTTGATCAGGGAACTTAAGGTGAAGTAAACCGTAGTGAGCAGTCACCACAATATGATAGAATTTACCCTGAGGTTTGAGAGGGGAAGCTACAATCAGATACAACGGTATTACAATTAAATAAGGGTAAATACAAATACATGTGGGAGGAGCTGGCCAGAGTTGATTGGAAAAGTAGCCGAGCAGGGAAGATAGTGGAACAACAATCGCAGAATATTTGCGAGTTTTTCGGGGGACACAACATAAATTCATTCGAAGCAGGAGGAAACATACTAAAGGGAGGACAAGGCATCCATGGCAGACGAGAGAAGTCAAGAACAGCAGAAAAGCAAAAGAAGAAGCATACAAAGTAGCGAGAATTGTTGGGAAGCCAGAGGATTGGGAAGCCTAAAAGCGGGTAGAGGACAACTAAAAAAGTATTAAGGGAGGAACTGTTTAATATGAGTGAAAGCTAGCTAGTAATATAAAGGAAGATAGAAAGATGTTATTGTAATATATAAAACCTAAGAGAGAGGCTGAAAATAAACATTGGATCACTGGAATATGTGGCTGGAGAATGAATAATAGGAAACAAAGAAATAGCAGAAGAACAGAATCGTTACTTTTTATCCATCTCCACGGTCGAAGATACCAGTGGGATGCCAGAGCTCCATGAGAACCATGGGGCAGAGGTGAGTGAAGTGACCATCACTAAGAAGAGGTTTCTGGGCAAACCGAAAGGCCTGAAGGTGGTTAAATCAACTGGACCGGATGGACGACAACCCAGGGTTCTAACAGAGACAGCTGATAAAATTGTGGAGGAATTGCTGGTGATATTTTCGGAATCACTGGAGGCAGGAAGGGTGCCAGAGGACTGGAAAGCGGCTAACGTAACACCGCTGTTTACGAACGGAGGGAGACAGAAGAACGGAAACTATTGGCCGGCCAGCCTGAATTCGGTCATTGGTAAGATTTTAGAGTCCATTGTTAATGATGAGATCGCGGTAACTTGATCAAGCTTCGTCAAGGGGAGGTCATGTCTGACTAATCTGTTACAGGTCTTTGAGGAAGTAACAACGAAGTTAGAGAAAGGAGAACCAGTGGAAGTGATTTATTTAGATTTTCAGAGGTCCTTTGACGAGTTGCCGCATAGGACACTGTTCAATAAGTTGTGAAAAATTGAAGTGGAATTTTAGAATATTGGAGCTCTGTTTGTGAACAACAGATAACAATGTCAGAACATTGAAACATAGAAAAATACCTTCCAATGTCAACATTGAAACTCTCCCTTTCGACATCAGATTGAAGTGTTTGAACAGTGGAGCTCTTTTTGTGATCAATGGATTGCAACGTCAGAACAGTTGAGCTGCCGCTGTGAACAACATATTGCAATGATCGATCTGTGGAGGTATCTGCGTGAGCGATATTTTGAAATGTCCGAACAGTGGATAATTTTCTGTGAACATCAGATTGCAATTTTAGAGTAATGAAGCGGTCTGTGTGAACTGCAGATTGCAATGTTAGAACAGTGGAGCTGACTCTCTGAATAACAGATTGCAACTTTAGAACTTTGGGGCTGGCTCTGTGAATGATAGATTGCAATGATAAAAAAGTTGTACTATCCCTGTGAATAACAGATTGCAATTGTAGAATATTAGTGTTGTCTGTGTGACGAACAGATTGCAATTTCAGAACATTGGTGTTCTCTCTGTGAACAATAGATGCCTATGTCAGAACAGTGGACCGGTCCCTTTCGGCACCCGGTTGCAATGCAAAACATGGAAGCGCTCTCTGTGAACAAAACATTGAACTTTCGCTACAGTGTAGCTGTCCCTGCGGACAAGACATTGCAAAATCAGAACAGTGGAGCAGTTTATGTGAATAATGGATTGCAATGTTAGAACAGTGGAGCTCTCGCTGTGACCAACATATTGAAGTTTTACATCAGTGGAGCGGTTTCTGTAAATAATGGATTGCAATTTTAGAATTGTGGACCTGTCTCTGTGCAACGGCAAAACAGTGAAGAAGTCGCGGTGAACAGTAGATTGAATCTTTCGGACAGTGTGGTTGTCTCTGAGAATAATAGATTGCAATGTTGCAATCGTGGATCTCCCTGTGAGAGCAACAGATTGAGATATCAGAACAATGGATCAGTCCGTGCTAACAACAGATTGCAAAGTTAGAATAGTGGGGTTGTCTATGTGAATAATAGATTGCAATGTTAGAACAATGGAACTATCTGTGTGAACAATAGATTGCAATATCAGAACAGTGGAGAATTTTCTGTCAATAATGGACTTCAATGTCAGAACAATGAAGCTGTCCATTGTATCCAAAACATTCTGCACCTTCTCTCTGATAGTTTCCGAATCAGGGAAGCAGTGGAAATCCTCCAGAAGACCATATCGCAGAAACCACATGGGACAGGTCACTCCCCAGCACCGCGCCACGTGACAGGGAAATGGAATGAAACATCAACGTTTAACAGGTTTATAAACCTTTGTGGTAAATGGTCACTGCCAATTGACGGTAAAAATCTCGGGCCTGTGTCACAGATGACTTGGGCATTCTCACCAAACGCGGAAGACACCGATACATGCGGTCAATGAGAATGTGATTGTGGCACACTGTGGAGATGGACATATTTCAGATAAACATTTGGCTGAAAGTCGGTGTTTAGTTAAATTTCCTTGGAATCACGCCATTGACTGACAGCAAATCCAACTTTTTTACCAAGCTAGCTCGTGATGTAAAATCAGATAGGAAGAGTTTTTTCAATATAAAAAAGGAAAGAGAGAGGCAAAAATAGATATTGCGCCACTGGAAAATATGGAGAAGTAATACTGGGAATCAAAGAAATGGCATAGGAATTGAGTAGTGACTTTACATCTGTCTTCACGGTGGAAGACACCAGAGGGATGGAGAGCTCCAAGGAGAATCAGAGGACAGAGGTGAGTGCAGTGGCCATCACTAAGGAGAGGTTCTGTAGATACTGAAAGATTGAAAGCTGGATTAACCACCTGGATCGGAGCGACTATATCACTGCGTTCTAAAAGACACAGCTGAGGAGATTGTGGAGACATTGGTAGTGATCTTTCAGGAATCACTGGAGGCAGGGATGGTCACAGAGTACTTCAAAGTGGCTAATGTAACGCCGCTGTTTAAGAAGGGAGGGAGGAGGAAGACGGGAAACTCTCGGCTGGTTCGCCTGACTTCGACCATTGGCAAAATTTTACAATCCATTGTTAAAGATGAGATCGCAGAGTAATTGGAAGTGCATGGTAATATAGGACTGAGTCAGAATGGCTTCGTTAAGGGGATGTGGGCTCTGCCATCTCCCCGGGCCTATAATCTGGAAAATATTCAATAATTCCCTCTCCTGGGGTCGTTGTCTCTGACAAAGAGTCATTGGATTCGAAACGTTAGTTTTTTTCCTCCCTACAGTTGCTGCCAGGCCTGCTGAGATTTTCCAGCATTTTCTCTTTCGCCGTTGTCCCTGACCTGCAATCATGTTTCTATTTCCATGCTTCTTAAGGGGCATAGACACTCGACAGAGAGTGCCATTTCTTTTGCTTCTGAACGTGGACATCAAGCTTCTTGCCAAAGTGCTGGCTTTTCGACTGGAACCTTTCCTCCCAAATATTACCGCGGTGGATCAGAAAGGTTCGTAATGGGTCAAGAGTTGACGGCCAATAGACGATCCCTGTTAAATGTTATCATTTCCCCCTCCGTGGTGCACAAACAGGAGGTGATGTCATATCTTAATGCTGAAAAGAGTGGGAGTTTTATTCGAGGTTCTTGCAAGTTTGGTTTTAAGCACTAATTCATTTCATGGAATCTTTCTCGGCCTTTTGGCTCAGATCAGTATAGTATCTGCTCTGCCTCTTGGCTCAGATCTGGTAGGTCTCACTTGTGGGAAACATGAATTGCATTCAATTTGAATTTGAATTCATTTTTCGAGCAGGCCAGAGGCTCGGTTAGGGGTTCGCCTCTGTCATACTCTGAGCCCTGACTTTGTAACTCCGGAAAAGTGATATAAATATATAAAATATATTTCGCGGATTCGTCTATAGCATTAACCCTTCCCCCCATTCCCAGTGTTCATCCACACGCCTTTATCTCTAATTACCTTCCTCTGTGTCGTGGTATCATAGAATCATAGAACGTACAGTGCAGAAGGAAATCTGCACCGGCTCTTGGAAAGAGCACCCTCCTTAAGTCCACACCTCGACCCAACCCCCGTAACCCGGTAGCCCCACCTCACCTTTTTCGTCACTCAAGGAACCTTTTTCATTGCCAATCAACCTAACCTGCACATCTTTGGGCTGTGGGAGGAAACCTGAGCACCCGGCGGAAACCCAGGCAGACACGGGGAGAACGTGCAAACTCCGCACAGACAGTGACCCAAGCCGGGAATCGAACCTGGGACACTGGAGCTGTGATGCAACTGTGCTAATCACTGTGCTGCCGTGCTGCCCTCATATGAGGCAGGGTTGTGCACTGTCCACACTCCTGTTTGTTCTGTCAATTGAGACGCTCGGGGAGGTGAGGTGCATTGGGTGTCGCTTTATAAAGATCCAGCCCCTCCACAGAAACATTATGAAGTCGCTGAACACGTTTGGCTCCTTCTCCGGGTATAAATTGAACTTAGGCAAGAGTGAATGTTTCCAGGTTCTTATCGCTGGGAGGCGAGCCGAATCAGGGATGTGACCTTTTCGCCTTACTCAGACAATCTTCCACGTTCTGAGGGTCCGGGTGGCCCAGAACATGTCCTAAATTCATGTTAAATTACACCAGTCTGGTTAACAGTATCAAAGCAGATTTGCAGAGGTGGAGCAAGCTCCCCCTCTCCTTGGCGTGCAGCATTCAAACTATCAAAATTGGAGTGCTGCTCTACTTTTATTTTGTGTTCAGTGTCCCCACATTTTTCTTCCCAAACCATTTATTGTGAACGTCAGCAAACCTATATCGTCTTTTATTTGATCGAGTAAGGCTCCTCGAATCCATCGTTTTCTGTTCCGGAATGACATCCAGCTGGCGGGCCTGGCTCTCCCCAATTTATTACTTTTTGGGGGCAGCTATCATTCAAAAAATATTGTTGTGGTTTAGCGATAATTTGGTGACAAATATAAATTCGTCCCTTCACTACATCTATTCTTGGCGTAATAGTTCCTGCACTGTTGCCTTTTTCGCCTGATAGATTTTTCTCAAGTCGAGGGATAGCCTCCTCCCTTTGAATTGGGATATCACTTGAAGGTCCGTTCCTGGTCTTCATTGGCCCCTACATCCCATAATAACCTATTTCTATCTGATGTGGTGGACTCAACATTTAAATCGAAGGAGATGAAGTTTCCTGAACGGTTTGGGGAACTGTTTCTGGAGGAGAGGTTTGCCAGTTTTACAAAGGTAGCTGAGAAATACCATCTGCCAAATTCCAGTCTTTTTAAGTATATTCAAGTTCCAGATTGTTCACATAAATCTTATTCTTCATTTCCTTTGGCGCCACCTATATCGCTGACGAAGGAGGTGCTGCCTCTGGCTCGAATGATAAGGTTTTATTTCGGACCTACATTGTTTGGATTTGGATTTGTTTATTATCACTTGTACCGAGGGAGGGAAAGTGACAATGGTCACAGTGAAAAGTATTTTTATGCGAGCATCTCGAACAGATCATTCAGTACATGAAAGGAAAATACATAATCGGGCAACACAAGATATATGATGTAAATACCGAGACACCGGCATTGGGTGAAGCATACAGCAGTGTAGTACTACTCAGGTCAGTCCATTAGAGGATCGTTTAGGAGTCTGGTAACAGCGGGAAAGGCGTTGTTTTCGAATATGTTCGTGCGTGTTCTCAGACTTTTCCATCTCATGAAGCTGTATTGAGTGGTGTGAGGGAGAAATGCGAATCTGAACTGGGCCCCAGTTCACTGGTGAGGTGTGGAGTAAAGCTCTTCACAAGGGTCAACTCCATGTCTTCATATATTCAGTTGAGCCTATTTCAGTTTAAGGTACAGTATAGGACTCAGTGACTGGGTCGAGAATGAGTGGCTTCTTCCCTGGTGTGGAGGATAAGTGTGAGCATTGTTATCTTGGGCAGGCGAAACATACTCATATGTTCTGCTCCTGCCCCAAAGTTGTAGTCTTCTGAGCTTTCTTATTTCATAGAATGTCGGAAATACTCCACGTAGATGTGAATCCGTGTGCGCTGTTGGCCATATTGGTGTGTCGGAATCATTGGTTATACAGTCTGGGGTAAAAGTGGAAGATCATACCTTTGCATTTTGATAGCGCGGAGGCGGATATTGCTTTTTATCATGGCATTTAGAGTGCAAAAGGAGGCGATTCGGCCCGTCGAGTATGCATCGGCCCTTCGAAAGGGCACTCTATCTGAGCCCACAGCTCTCCCCTATCTCCGTAACCCAGTAACCCCACCGAACCTTTTGGACACTAGGGGCAATTTGGAATGACCAATCCACCAACACTGCACAAATATAGGCTGTGGGAGGAAACGCGAGTACCTGGATGACCCACCCAGACACGGGGAGAACGTGAAAACTCCACAAAGACAGCACCCGAGGCCGGAATTGAATCCGGGCTCTGGAGCTGTTAGGCAGCAGTGTTAACCACGGAGCCACCGTGCCATCCATGCCTCTGGATTGGAGGCGCCCCACTCGATCCAGTGCCTCTGCTTAACTGGGTGACTTAACCAATTTTCAACATTTGGAGAAGGTCAATTTCACCCTCATGGGATCGGTGCCGAGGTTCTATCTGGGATGGCAAACATTTATTTCATTACTAAGGAGGTTGTCAACTATCTATCTATCTATCTCCCCATTTATCTATCATCTATCTATCTATCTATCTATCTATGTATCTATCAATCTATCAATCTATCGATCTATCGAAATATCTATCTATCTATCTATCGCTCTATCTATCCATCGATCTATCTATCTGTCCATCTATCTATCTATCTATCTACCTATGTATCTCTATGCATAATCTATCTATCTATTGATCTATCTGTGTATCTATCTATCTTTCAATGGGCAGCACGGTCGCAAAGTGGTTTGCACAGTTGTTTCACAGCTCCAGGGTACCAGGCTCGATTCCTGGCTTCGGGCACCGACTGTGCCGAGCCTGCACGTCCTCCACGTGTCTCCGTGGGCTCCCTCCGGGTTCTCTGATTTCTTCCCACAGTCCAAAGATGTGCGGGCTAGGTGAATTGGCCATGCTAAATTGGCCTTAATGTTCATAATGTTAAGTTGGGTTACGGGGATAGGGCGGAGGTGTGGACTTCAGTAGGGTGCTCTTTACAAGGGCCTGCAGACTCGATGGACCAAATGGCCTCCTTCTGCACTGTAAATTCCATGATTCTATCGATCTATCCATCTCTCTCTCTGTCTCTGTCCATTTATCTCCGTGAATCTGTCAACCTCAATCTATCCTTTTTCCCTATCCATCCACACATTTCCTTCCGCCTATCCATCTATTGTATCGACAAAGTGACCTCCAGTGCCCATATTCGGTTGTGTTGGGTCTCCTTGAATGTTACAGGCAAAATACTTGTGTTAAACGGTTCATTCACAAACAAACTGATAGGATATAAATATATCTGAGTTTGCATGGTGCGTGGTATAGGAAAACAGTGTGTACAATACAATTAAACTGCGAAAATGGATGGTAAACAAATCTGGACACTTTTAGACTTTTACTGTATGTCAATGAAAGATAATAATTTTCCAGACGACATTGCTGCTAAAAGCGAAAATGCAGGTTTTTAAAAATATTGTTTTCATTCCATGTGGGTTTTTCCAGCGAGGCCAGCATTTACTGTCCTCTCCATTGTCCCCTAGTGAAGGTTGGACTCTGCCTTCATCTGAAACACTGAGGCCCCCTATTTTTATTATTGCATTGATACCAGTCTGATGTCTGCAATATTCTTTCACTACTCAATTTAGGGTCAAACATAATGTTCTTGTTCTGCTGGCAGATGCACATACAACCACGGAAGGACGGCTGGCTTCCTTCCTTTGAGAACCTTTCTTGCCTATAGTTTATCAGCCACCATTACAAAATCTAGCTGCTAATAACAACTTAACAAATTCATTAACATTCACTTTTATCAAATGTCGTAATGTTATTTCCACCCTAGTATGCAAGCCATTAGCGTGGAGATTTCCGTTGATAAGATGGTACAATGAACACTGTTTCCCACATTGTCCTGAATGGACTCCAATTTAATAATGTAGTGTTGAATGGTAACCCCAGCATGTTAGCGCAACGGAAGCGGGTTGTGCAAGTCAATTATCAGTCCAAGAATATAGAATAGAATCATAGAATACCTATAGTGCAGAAGGAGGCCAGTGAGTCTGCAACAAGCCTCTGAAAGAACATCCTATCACCTGAACCCAGTAACCCCACATCGCATTTGGAACAGCAAGGGACAATTTAGCATGGTCCATCCAGCTAATATATACATCTTGGACTGTGGGAGGAAAGCGGAGCGCTCAGTGGAAATCCACATTGGCATGGAAAGAATGTACAAACTCCACTCAGAAAGTCTCCCAAGGCTGGCATTGTACGCAGGTCCCGGACGCTGTGAGGCAGTAATGCTAATTACCGTGCCATCGTGCCTCCCGGTGGCTCTGCAGGCGTTCTTCAGGGTATTGTCCTCGGCCCAACTATTTTTAGTGATTTCATGAGTGACATCATAACGTCAGAACGAAGTGGGACCAGTGTTGATGATTGAATGCTGTTCAGCACCATTCCCAACCCCAATCTTGGCCTGGAGTAACCACAAACACGCCCGGCAACGAGAATCTACAACAAGAGATTAACTATCCAGTGCCTCTTGACATTCAAAGAACAAAGAACAAATAAAAGTACAGCACAGGAACATAACCTTCGGCCCTCCAAGCCCGTGCCTACCATGCTGCTCGACTAAACTACAATCTTCTACACGTCCTGAGTCCGTATCCCTCTACTCCCATCATATTCATGTATTTGTCAAGATGCCCCTTAAATGTCACTATCGTCCCTGCTTCCGCCACCTCCTCCGGCAGCGAGTTCCAGGCACCCACTACCCCCTGTGTAAATAAAACGTGCCTCGTACATCTAGTCTAAACCTTGCCCCTCGCACCTTAAACCTATGTACCCCAGTAATTGACCCCTCTACCCTGGGAAAAAGCCTCTGACTATCCACTTTGTGCATGCCCCTCATAATGTTGTAGACATCTTTCAGGTCGCCCCTCAACCTCCGTCGTTCCAGTGAGAACAAACCGAGTTTGTTCAACCGCTCCTCGTAGCTAATGTCCTCCATACCAGGCAACATTCTGGTAAATCACTTCTTCACCCTCTCTAAAGCCTCCACATCCTTCTGGTAGTGTGGCGACCAGAATTGAACAATATACTAGAAGTGTGGCCTAACTAAGGTTCTATAAAGCTGCAACATGACTTGCTAATTCTTATACTGAATGCCCCGGCCAATGAAGGCAAGCATGCCGTACACCTTTTTGACTACCTTCTCCACCTGTTTTGCCCCTTTCAGTGACCTGTGGACCTGTACACCTAGATCTCTCTGACTTTCAAAACTCTTGATGGTTCTACTATTGACTGTATATTCCCTACCTGCATTAGGCATTCTAAAATGCATCACCTCACATTTGTACGGATTAAACTCCATCTGCCATCTCTCCGCCCAAGTCTCCAAACAATCTAAATCCTGCTGTATCATCTGACAGTCCTCATCGCTATCCGAAATTCTAGCAATCCTTGTGTCGTCTGCAAACTTACTAATAAGACCAGTTACATTTTCCTCCAAATCATTTATATATACTACAAACAGCAAAGGTCTCAGCACTGATCCCTGCAGAACACCACTAGTCACAGCCCTCCAATTTGAAAAGCATCCTTCCATTGCTACTCTCTGCCTTCTATGACCTCGCCAGTTCTGTATCCACCGTCCCAGCTCACCCCTGATCCCGTATGACGTCACCTTTTGTACCAGTCTACCATGAGGGACATTGTCAAAGGCCTTACTGAAGTCCATACAGACAACATCCACTGCCCTACCTGCATCCAAAGATTCACAACCCATTGGGTGAAGAATTCCTCCTAATCTCAGTCCTAAACCTACTTCCCATTATATTGAGGCTATGCCCCCTAGTTCTGCTTTCACCCGCCAGTGGAAACAACCTGCTCGCATCTACCCTATCAACCCCCTTCATAATGTTAAATGTTTCTCTAAGATCCCCCCTCATTCTAAATTCCAACGAGTACAGTCCCAGTCTACTCAACCTCTCCTCGTAATCCAACCCCTTCAGCTCTGGGATTAACCTAGTGAATCTGCTCTGCAACCTCCCCCCCCCCCGCCCCCCCCCCCCCAGCGCCAGTACGTCCTTTCTCAGGTAAGGAGTCCAAAACTGAACACAATACTCCAGGTGTGGCCTCAGTAACACCTTATACAATTGTAGCATAACCTCCCTAGTCTTAACTCCATCCCTCAAGCAATGAAGGATACAATTCCATGTGCCTTCTTAATCACCTGTTGCATCTGTAAACCAACTTTTTGCGACTCATGCACTAGCACGCCCAGGTAGCTCTGCACAGCAGCATGTTTTAATATTTTATCATTTAAATAAGAATCCCTTTTTCTGTTATTCCCACCTAAATGGATAACCTCACATTTGTCAACATTGTATTCCATTTGCCACATCCTAGCCCGTTCACTTAACCTATCCAAATCGCTCTGCAGACTTCCAGTATCCTCTGCACTTTTTGCTTTACCGCATCGCCGTATCATCTCCTGTTTTCGCGCTCGGTCACTTCACCAGCATCAACCTCGTGCCTCAATATGTTCTGAATGGTCACCAGACTAAAACATTCCAACAAAGGAAACGTTCCCCAGTTTTGTTTTCTTCTATTTGGACGTATTAGTGACTCTCTTTTCGGAAGAACCTTCCATTTCGAACACATCACAAACCCAAATCATTCAACGTTTCTCCGATAAAAAAAACTAAGGTATTTCTAACCCCCTTTTTTCATTGGTCGCTCATTCATTGAAACGAGTTGTGGACTCTGATGTGTTTTTTTCCATAGGGTTTCAATCTCTAATTTATTCCTCTTTTTTGCACCTTCTCGGATGTCTCGACATCGTTTTCAACATTTAAGACGTGAGCAATTTAACACCATACCTCACATTTTCCAACTATTTTTTGTGAGCTTTCTTCGGAGTCTCGGCCCTGCCTCCCCAGTACTGAAACTATTCTGGGAATTGATTGCAAAAGTAGGGATGTAATGCTTCAATTGTAAAGGAAATTTGTGAGCCCACATTTGCAGTACAGTGTACAGTATTGGGGCCCTTATTTCAGGAAAGATATAAATGCGTTCGAAGCAGTTTAGTTTTCCCGGACTAATTTCAGGAAGAAGCGGATTGTTTTTTGAAGAATAGTTGGAGAAGTGAGGCGTGTATCCGCTACAGTTTAGAAGAGTGAAACGCGATTTGTTTGAAACCCTTAAGATCCTGAGCGGGTTAATGACAGCCAAAGAGAAAATGCTGGAAAATCTCAGCAGGTCTGGCAGCATCTGTCGGGAGAGAAGACAGCTCACGTTTCGAGTCGAGATAACTCTTTGTCAAAGCAACAGACAGAGAAAGTGAGAAATATTTATACTGTGGAGTGAAAATGAAAGATGAGTCATAGCTACAGAATCCCAGGCAAACGGGGCTGCTAGTAGTCTCAGAAACTAAGGGGAAAGAGTGCTAATGGCAGTCCCCAGAGAGAACAAAAGGTGTGAAAGTCCAAACACCAGATAAAATAACATCAGAGGGTAAACTGTGACAGATGTAGATGTGAGGGAGCGGGAGGGGATAACAAAGGGGTGAAAGGTAATGGAAAGGCGGATAAGATGGGTTGGGGAGGGGTGGTAATTATATATAAAGAAAGACAACAGAGAAAGAAATGTTAAGACAGTTCAATTGAAATGGGATGAAAACTAATGGATCGAAGATGTGTACAGCTAATAATCTAAGTTGTTGAATTCGATGTTGAGAACGGAAGGCTGCAGCGTGCCCACCCGGTAGATGATATGTTGTTCCTCCAATTTGCATTCGGCACATCAAGCCTGCACCAACACTAGAAATACCACCCGACTTAGGCCCAATCCGTCACCCTGTAACCACACCATAAGGGATAAGTTAGCATAACCACTCCACCTCACCTGCACCTGTGCGAGGAAACCGGAGCATCCGGAGGAAACGTGTGCAGCCATGGTGAGAAAGTCGGAATTGAACCTGGAGACATCCGGCGATGGGTTGTCCTGATCGGAAGCGCGAAATGTGGCCCTCCACCGAAGAACCTGGAATTAGGCTATTTTACCACAAATAGCTCACTTGAAAGTAGAAAAGACATCCCCACACCCTCTACATTGGAATGCAAGGAGCAGTGCCGAGCAACAATAGTTCCAGAAGCCGAAATGCAACAAGGCAGGAGAAGTGAGTGAAATAAACGGCGGACCCACGAGCTCTAAGAAGCCATAAAGACTAACATAAAATCTGCGGTGAGGGTAGAGGTCACGGAGGTTTCGGCCACCGTGCAGGTGGCGCTGGACAAGGCAGGGAGGTCAAGGGGCACAGCATCCCAGAACTGGAAGGGGCGTCAACAGGCCAGAGCGAGCGGATCTTTGCCCGAGAGACAGAGATAGCAAAGGTGGAGGCACCCCAAGGAAGCCTAAAGGGGAAGATAGAGGTCCAGGAGACATGGGCGCAGTGTCAAAATGTGAGCAGAGTGGCCCTGCTAGAGGGAAACTAAGGCAGGAAACACTTACTGCGTGAGCCATATGCTGGGGAACCTGGTGCGAAGGGACAGCTTCCCCAACCCTCCAGAGATAGGCAGAGCCCACAGGTCGCTTCTGCAGAAACCAACGGCCAGGGGAGGCAGCCATGGGCTATAATCGCAAAATGCACCGGTACCAGGACTAGGAAAGTGTCCTGCACTCGACCAGACAAACAAAGGTCTGCAACTGTGAAGGACACCGGATTAGGATATATCACGACACTGGGGCAGACCTAGCAAAAAGCCTGGCGAAATTCAACAGGGCCAAAGCGGCCCTGTACACTTAATGTGAAATTTGGGATGCTGTACTCGGCAAGATGTGGGTCATCTTTGAAGCCAAGGGACTTCATGGGAGGAGTGGTGGTATTTGACTGTTTACAGGACACAAAGGCGGACGGATCCCCAAATAGGAAATATCTCAAACATGCCTAAATATCTGAGTTGATGGAGAGAACGGGGAATGTTGTTCCCCGGGGAACGGTTGTTCACAACCCAGCAGAGAATGAGTTGTGTTGTTCTCACTGGTACAGAAGGTATACTCACGCATTGATTGTTTTTGTGCTGGGGAAAACGGTCATTGAGCACGCTCCACATTACATGGCTGTGAGATTGGATATGGATCGTGCCCAGCGCCCTCCATTGTGATTGGAGGCGGCCCTCCTTGCCAACCAGGCTTTTTGTGAGAAAATATCACAGGCCACAGACTGGTATATTACCTATAACCAGAAGAGGGAGGACTGACCATCCACGTTCTGGGAAGTACTGAAGGTTGACACCAGGGCTGAGATTATCGCTTGTAAATCAGGCAGAGATAGGCGGGAGAGGCGGCTAGGCAAAAACTGGTCGATTCCACACGAGAGGGTGACTGGTGATATTGTGAGGCTCCGGCGAATGAAGTTTCTGGAATAGAGGAAAAAGCTACAAGTGGTGCGCCACGGTGGCACAATGGTTAGCACTGCTGCCTTCCAGCGCCAGATATCCGGGTTCACTTCCGGCCTCGGGTGACTCTGGGGTTTGCACTTTCTCCCTGTGTCTGCGTGGGTTGCCGACGCTTGCTCCGGTTTCCTCCCACATTCCATAAATGTGTACATTGGGTGAATTGGCTAAATTGTCCCTCCGTGTCCAATGATAGGCTAAAGGGTTGTATGAATTGGGCGGGAAAGTGGCGTTGTGTGTAGTACTCCTTCAGAAGCTCGGGACAACTTAAGCAAGGAGTCAGGAGGGCTAGAATGGGTCACGAAAAGTCATTGGCAAATAGGGTTAAGGAAAATCCCAAGGCTTTTTACACGTACACAAAAAGCAAGAGGGTAGCCAGAGAAAGGGTTGGCCCACTGAAGGATAGGCAAGGGAATCTATGTGTGGAGCCGGAGGAAATGGGCGAGGTACTAAATGAATACTGTGCATCAGTATTCACCAAAGAGAAGGAATTGGTAGATGTTGAGTCTGGAGAAGGGGGTGTAGATAGCCTGGGTCACATTGTGATCCAAAAAGACGAGGTGTTGGGTGTCTTAAAAAATATTAAGGTAGATAAGTCCCCAGGGCCTGATGGGATCTACCCCAGAATACTCAAGGAGGCTGGAGAGGAAATTGCTGAGGCCTTCACAGAAATCTTTGGATCCTCGCTGTCTTCAGGGGATGTTCCGGCGGACTGGAGAATAGCCTATGTTGTTCCTCTGTTTAAGAAGGGTAGCAAGGATAACCCCGGGAACTACAGGCCGGTGAGCCTTACTTCAGTGGTAGGGAAATTACTGGAGAGAATTCTTCGAAACAGGATCTACTCCCATTTGGAAGCAAATGGACGCATTAGTGAGAGGCAGCACGGTTTTGTGAAGGGGAGGTCGTGTCTCACTAAGTTTTCGAGGAGGTCACTAAGATGATTGATGCAGGTAGGGCAGTAGATGTTGTCTATATGGACTTCAGTATGGCCTTTGACAAGGTCCCTCATGGTAGACTAGTACAAAAGGTGAAGTCACAGGGGATCAGGGGTGAGCTGGCAAGGTGGATACCGAACTGGCTAGGCCATAGAAGGCAGAGAGTAGCAATGGAGGGATGCTTTTCTAATTGGAGGGCTGTGACCAGTGGTGTTCCACAGGGATCAGTGCTGGGACCTTTGCTTTTTGTAGTATATATAAATGATTTGGAGGAAAATGTAACTGGTCTGATTAGTAAGTTTGCAGACGACACAAAGGTTGGTGGAATTGCAGATAGCGATGAGGACTGTCGGAGGATACAGCAGGATTTAGATTGTCTGGAGACTTGGGCGGAGAGATGGCAGAAGAAGTTTAATCCGGACAAATGTGAGGTAATGCATTTTGGAAGGTGTAATGCAGGTAGGGAATATACAGTGAATGGTAGAACCCTCAAGAGTATCGAAAGTCAAAGAGATCTAGGAATACAGGTCCACAGGTCATTGAAAGGGGCAACACAGGTGGAGAAGGTAGTCAAGAAGGCATACGGCATGCTTGCCTTCATTGGCCGGGGCATTGAGTATAAGAATTGGCAAGTCATGTTGCAGCTGTATAGAACCTTAGTTAGGCCACACTTGGAGTATAGTGTTCAATTCAGGTCGCCACACTACCAGAAGGATGTGGAGGCTTTAGAGAGGGTGCAGAAGAGATTTACCGGAATGTTGCCTGGTATGGAGGGCATTAGCTATGAGGAGCGATTGAATAAACTCGGTTTGTTCTCACTTGAACGAAGGAGGTTGAGGGGAGACCTGATAGAGGTCTACAAAATTATGAGGGGCATAGACAGAGTGGATAGTCAGAGGCTTTTTCACAGGGTAGAGGGGTCAATTACTAGGGGGCATAGGTTTAAGGTGAGAGGGGCAAGGTTTAGAGTAGATGTACGAGGCAAGTTTTTTACGCAGACGGGTAGTGGGTGCCTGGAACTCGCTACCGGAGGAGGTAGTGGAAGCAGGGACGATAGGGACATTTAAGGGGCATCTTGACAAATATATGAATAGGATGGGAATAGAAGGATACGGACCCAGGACGTGTAGAAGATTGTAGTTTAGTCGGGCAGCATGGTCGGCACGGGCTTGGAGGCTGTGTGCTGTGCATTTCTTTGTTCTTTGTTCTTTGTACAGGCTCGTTGGGCAGAATGGTCTCCTCCTAGACTGCCGGGGTTTTATGGACTTTGACCTGCTCACCACATTGACCTGCTTCAACTCGGCCAGTCACGGGGCACCTTCTATGAACACTGAAACAATGCCAGCCGACTGCTGCCTCACCAGCTGAGAAAGCAGGCAGCCATGAGGGACATAGAGCAGATTAGGGGCAACAACGGAAGGCTAATAACCAAGCCAAAAAATGTCAACGATGCATTCCAGGCCTTCTAACGGGGCCCTTATACCTCGGAAGATGACTCGACGTTGAACCCGTTCCTCGATAGACTGGTCCTGCCAGTCATGGGGGAAGATAGAATCCGGAGGCTGGATGCACCATTAGAATTGGGAGCGGTCATGCAGAGCATCGACTCCAAGTGGTGGGGAAGGCCCGGGACCAGATGAATTCCCGGCAGACTTCAGAAACAATCTGTGCCGCCACTGGCCCGCACTTGCAGGAGATGCCCACAGACTCGCCAGAAAGTGCCACGCCTACTCCAGCGCTAGCACACGCCTCAATCTCTTTGATACCCAAGAAAGACCGAGGCCTACTGAATTCCTGTCCGACAGGCCCATATGTCTGTTCAACATGGACATGAGAATAAAGGCCAACATCCTGTCCAGCCGACTGGAGTACTGCGCAGCACACGTGGTTGTACAGAACCAGACGTGCTTTGTTAAGGGCAGGCAGTGAACATCGAACATCCGGCGTATACTGAACGTGATAATTACCCCATCCTGGGAGAGAACACCAGAGGTGACGATGTGCCTGGACGCAAAAGATGCCTTCGACATCATCGAGTGGAACTAGAGTGGTTTGGGCTCGTACCAGGGCTCACTGCCTCGGTGAAACTCGTATACAGCGCTCCCAACAAGAGGGTGCAGACCAACACCACCACTTCCCAATAAATCCAGCTGGGCAGGCGCACAAGGAAGGGAGGCCCCCTGCCCAAGCTTCTATTGGCCCTGGCAATCGAGCCAACGGCGACCGCCTTAGAACGACAAAAGATTGGAAGGAGTTCCAAAGTGGGGACCGAGAGCGAGAGCACAGAGTGTAACCTCATGTTGATGACCTGTCACACTTGATTTAAGGACTGATGGTGTCCTGATCCATGGTCTAATGCAAGGAGGAGGTCTTTATGCAATTTGTGTCTAATCACAGGCTATAAAGTAGCTCTGGTCCCAGTGGAGTGCACGGTGTATCGATGATTTGTGCCAACTCTATAAGGAGTTACCAATTTCAATCAAGGGGCACATGGGATGTGACGTGTGGGGCTGAAAGTGCTTCTGGGCATAACCTTTGAAGTAAACAACTCACCACTATTCTTAGAATTCCCCCTATACCAAGAAGGGTCAATAAAACATTCTAAATGTTGAACACGGATTCTCACTGCCTGACTCCTCTGCAAGCTTCGGTGGGTGCTATTCGGGTCAATGTATATTTTCAAGCTTTCCCCCGGTGACCCATATCTTCATAGAACATTTCCTCTCCTTACCACTTAGTAGCCTGGGTCCCGCGTTGCTATGTAAGTAAAGTAGACTTTGTAATAACCACTGTTTCAGGTTAAAACTTTAAGTTATTTTATTATTATATGTTTTCTTTTAAACGATAAAGTCCTTGTTTTTACAGAAAGGTAAAAATATATTTTCTTTTCTTCCTCCTGGTCAGTTGTTAGACCTTTAGGTCTGCCTTGACAAGCTTTCTTCTTTAACTTTTGGTTTTCTCCTGATGGATTCGCTGTTCTTCTCGATTTCTGTGTTCTATTCTTCCCATGACCGAGTGCAGCTATGAGAGCTGACTCTGCTGGCTGTTACCGATTTAGTTATTAGTTATTCTAGCAGTTATTAAGTTCATATGACATTATCATAAAGTAACTTTATTTTGCTCTTGATTGGTCAAGGTGCCATTAATCTTAATTACTTCTAACACGACTATGTATTCATGTTGAGCATGACTTTAGCTCATCGAACTCTGATTACATTTGTTCCCTTGTAATGTCCAAAAGTGCTTTGATCCTAGAGGGCTTCTGGTTCCTGTCACTTCTAAAGTTGCTTTATTACCAAATAGTCTCTTTAGCTTGTCAGAACTCTGACTCCGATTTGGAGTTATGTTGTGGTCAAGTCATCTGCGGCTTTCCTTATTAAACCGGTGTCAGCAGGACTTCACACCTAAACATTTGTCAGCCAATTCAACTGAAGATCCTGGCAATTCTTTTTAGCTGCTTACTAAAATAAAATAATTAACTTCAATATTGAAATATTATTTCTTTTCATGTAACTAAAAGTTCAATCTGCTTTAACTTGAAAGACAGGAATTAGTTTTACAGCGTGAGTAGTCACAAGCTGATTTCTGAAATGCCTGTTTGATAAAGGCTATCTGCTTTTCAAAACCTTTTTTGCAGCTGCTGTTAACCCTTCGTGGGATTTTTCCCTACATTTTCCCATGAATCCTCAGGTCTGGTTTAGCCAGACATCCATGTTTCAAATGACATGTTTTCCCATTCTGACTTCACACCTTCTACCGGGGGTGGTGTCCATGCTCTGAATCTGGTCGTGATCCAAATCCAGTGGCTTCTCAGGTCAAGCAAAATGGATTGCAAAATTAGTATCTCAAATCTCTGTGAAGAACTGTGATCGTATGTGGTACCGTGGCAACATTGTTTAACCTTCGAGCTTGAGGGCAGGCAATGTGATTGCAATGTGAGGACCTCAGGAAGTAGTTCGATTGCAATTCAACCTTCTTGAAGCTGGAATCCCTGCCAATATTTGCCCACACGCCTGGAGTGTTCGATCCTCATAGGGATGAACAGGTTTAAAGATTATGGAAACCCAGGGCAGCACGTGGCGCAGTGATTAGCACTGCTGCGTTCCGGCGCCGAGGGCCCAGGTTCGAACCCGGCTCTGGGTCACTGTTCGTGTGGGGTTTTCACATTCTCCCTGTGGTTATGTGAGTTTCGGCCCCATAACCGAAAGATGCCCAGGGTATGTGGAGTTGCCACACTAAATTGCCCCTTAATTGAAAATAATTAATTGGGTACTCTAAGTTTATATATTTTTTAAATTACGGAAAATCTCCAGATTTGCTGAACCAAAAGGCATCATTCATTTGAACCAATTCCAAGAGACGAATCTATTCTTCCGGATAAAGATTGCTTGTTTCATAATATGCACTCTCCTTCACTTTTTAAAGGAGTTAATCTAGCGACCATACTGATCATGTCCAGGGGAAGATGCGGTCTCTCCACGTGCACCACTCACTACCTGTTGGCCAGGGAAGTGGCTGATGTGCTGGTCATTTTCACTCAAGTGACAGTAAGGAGGATCAGGATTTATTACTTTCCCATCTCCTACCTGGACATCACTCTGAGATGGAATGTAATTGTTGTACTGACTCGTGTGGCCATGGATTGTTCTGTCTGGTTCACCGTCCATTGACCTTTGACCGATCCATGACAATTCGTTGTCAGAAGTTAAAAATTACACATTGCACCAAGAAAACTGCCGATGTGATTCTCGCAACGATCTGCGCGTTATTCTGTTTGCAAAATCTCCCATTTTATTTCACCTACGAACCCTGAGAGATGATTAACAACATCACGTGGTTCTGTACTGGAAAGCCGAGCTACTATATTTAACTAATGTGGATATGAGTTACCTGGTTTGATGCAGTGTTGATCCCATTTCTCCCGTTCATGATTGTACTCCTGCTTAGCGCTCTGACAGTCAGACATATCTTCGTCACCAGTTGAGTCCGTAAGGGATTAAGGCATCAAAGCAAGGGGAAAATTTCACTGACCCAGAGATGGAGAGCAGACGAAAATCTACGAGTTTACTCTTCACCATATCCGGAAACGTCAGACTTCTGTGGTTGGTTACAGTTATCGAGTTCTTGCACTATAGAATAACAGGGACAAACCCTCGTCATCACGCCGACTCTCGGCGGACCTTCCAGTTGGTCCGAATTATGATACTGAGTTTAAGTTGCTGCACAAACACATTTATTTATGGGGCGACTCAGGCCACGTTCAGGGAGCAGTTTACGCAGGTGGTAAATACCCTGTCACCTCAATTATTCGATGCTTCAATGCTCAGAAACACTGAGGGATCCCCAGCTGTGTGCCTGAGTGTTTCCAGGCATTGAGTATCCTCTCTCCTTCTCATCCTACAGCAACCGAACAACACCAGGAATCACTAGACACCTGAGGACGTGAAGGTGTTGTGTTTCGGAGACCAGCGCAATACAATTTGCAAAGCTATGTTTTCTTTCCTTACAGGCATATACGTTTTGATTGAACTTGAGTCTGAGATCTTCGGCAAAGTGACAGTTTATCTGCAAAATGCACAAATCATATTGAGCTTCCAGAAGTAGCCTTCCGGGTGGATTACTGTGTGTCAACTGGGTGATATCATTAGTTCACACACCCAAAACAATTGTCCGAGTTAGATTGTTTTGTGTCAACTGGGTAATATCATTTTTCACAGACCCACATCAAATATCCGTGTGAGATTATTTTCTGTCAGTTCGGTGATACCATTATTTCACAGACCCACATCAAATGTCCGAGTCAGATGGTTTTGTGAGAAATGGTGGGTGATATCATTATTTCACAGGTGCATATCAAATGTCCCAGTGAGGTTGTTGTGTGTTAACTGTGTGATATTATTATTTCACAGACCAACATCAAATGTCCGGGTGAAATTATTTTGTGTCAACTGGATATATTATTATTTCACAGACCCACACCAAATGTCCGGGTGAGATTGTTTTGTGCCAATTGTGTAATATCATTGTTTCTCAGGCCCACATCAATTGCTGCGTGAGATCGTTTTGCGATAACTGTGTAATACCATTACTTCACAAACCCACATCAAATATTCGGGAGAGTAATTATCGATGATGTTTCTCAGTTGTATATAAGCGCATCACATCGCACCGTATATGAGGCATTTCGTCGACACAAATGCGTTTTGTATTTACGATTCCTTTACTGGACAAGCTACATCAGTTATTTTTAATTAGGTTTTTTTTTCTCTCGTGAATACTCCACTTTCAGTTTTTGGATGACTTTATTATTCCCTCTGAACCATCTCCCTTTTAGCCACCTACCCGCCCCCCCCCCCCCCACTCAATATTTCCTAGCAGAATACTCCGTCTTTATGCCACCTATTGGAGTAATTAGTACCTTCTCATATTTATTGCCCTAGTTTTTACTGCCAAAGGTACTCTTCTCTTAAGGAGTACGGCTGGTAGAAGACAAGTTGACAGGTCATCAGCATCCCAGGATGTTGAGGCCAATCAGGATGGACATTCCTTAAACACTTGGATTAAAGTCCAATTGCTCTTGGATAGATCGGGCGGCATCAGAAAAATAGGACGTGTGAGAGGCAACAAATTTGTTCAGTTGAGGAATTTATGTCCATCCCGATAACTACAGGCCAGTCGTTCAACATCTGTTGTGTCGAAGTTCGACAAACTTATTTTAAGAGAGCCAGGGACAATTAGGATCATTTAATCAAAATTCAAGCATGCAGGAAGAACGCTATCCACCTGAATCAGCACTCACAGGTTTACACTACATTTATACACTGTTGGACCACGTATGCAGAGAGAACATTATTACAATCTTGTGCACTAACAGGGTTAAACTGATGTCTTTTTATTCCATATGCGCATTTAACCAAGCATGGTGGCGCATAGCTGGATAGTATATGTCTTCTATTTATCTTCGCAGAGAACGAGGAACAAAGAAGAAAGAACAATACAGCATAGGAAAAGGCCCTTCGACCCTCCTAGCCTGTACCGATCATGATACCTACCTTTGCCAAAACCCTCAGCACTATCCCTTTGTATCCACCCTGTCCATGTGTTTGTCAAGAAGCATTCTGAACGCCGTTAAAGTATCTGCTTCCACAGCCTCCTTTGGCAACGCGGTACACGCACTCACCACCATGTGCGTCAATAATATGCCTCGCACATCTCTTCTAAACGTTGCCCCACGTACCTTAAACCTATGCCCCCTGTGCCTGACCCCTTCACCCTGGGAAACAGTGCCTGCCCATCCACTCTATCCAGGCCCCTCATAATCTTGTTGACCTCTATCAGGCTACCCCTCAACTTCCGCCTATCTAATGAAAACAGTCCTAGTCTATTCAGCTGCTACAAATAGCTAACAGTCTCTAGACCAGACAACATCCTGGTAAACCTCCAGTGCATCCTTCCGAAAGCCTTCACATCCTTCTGGTAGTGCAGCGATCAGAACGTTGCTCATTATCCCAGGAACGGCCTTACCAAGGTTCCAAACAACGGTAGAATGACTTGCCAGTTTTATACTCGACGCCCGTCCAATAAAGGCAAGCATTCCGTATGCTTTATTGACTACCTTGTACATTTGTGCTCCCACCTTCAAAGATCTGTGGACCAGGACGCCGAGACCTCTCTGACTTTCTATATTCCTAAGAGTTTTACCATTCACTGTATATTTCCCCTCTGTGTTAGACCTACCAAAATGCATTACCTCTCAATTATCCGGATTAAACTCAATTTACCGTTTATCGTCCCAAGTCTCCAACCTATCAATGCCCTGCTGTATCTTCTGACAATCCTCAACACTATCTGCCACTCAACCAACGTTGGTGTCATCCGCGAACTTACTAATCAGACTGGCTACATTTTCCTTCAAATCGTTTATGTACACCACAAACAACAGAGGCCCAAGCACCTATCCTTGTGGAACACCACTGGTCACAATCTTCCATTCAGAAAACCACCCTTCTACTGCTACGCTTTGACTTCTGTGACCGATTCGGTTCTGCATCCATTTTACCAACCCGCATCTGATCCCGTGTGACTTCACCATTTGTGCCAGTCTGCCATGACGCAACCTGCCAAAGGCTTTGCTAAAGTCCATGGAAACAACATCCACCGCCCTCCCCTCATCAATCATCTTTGCCACCTCCTCAAAAAGCGCGATTAAGTTAGTGAGGCGCGACCTCCCCTTCACAAACCATACTATCTATCGCTTATGAGTCCATTTGTTTCCAAATGGGTACAACTCCTAACCCTGAGAATTCACTCCAATAATTTACCTACTACCCAGGTGAGGCTCACCAGCCTATAGTTTCCAGGATTATGCCGGCTACCTTTCTTGAACAGCGGTACAACATTTGCTATTCTTCAGTCCTCTGGGATCTCACCTGTAGCCAATGAGGATACAACGCTGTCAGGGCAGCACGGTAGCATTGTGGATAGCACTATTGGTTCACAGCTCTAGGGTCCTAGGTTCGATTCCGGCTTGGGTCACTGTCTGTGCGGAGTCTGCACATGCTCCCGTGTGTGCTCAGGATTCTTCCCACAATCCAAAGATGTGCAGGTTAGGTGGATTGGCCATGATAAATTGCCCTGAGTTTCCAAAATTGCCCTTAGTGTTGGGTGGGGTTACTGGGTTATGGGGAGAGGGTGGAGGTGTTGACCTTGGGTAGGGTGCTCTTTCCAAGAGCCGGTGCGGACTCGATGGGCCGAGTGGCCTCCTTTTGCACTGTAAATTCTACCATATCCGTCAAAGCCCCAACCATTTCCTCCCTTGTTTCCCTCAGTATTCTGGGATAAATTCAATCTGTCCCAGGAGGCCTATCTACCTTAATATATTTTAAACGACACAACACCGGGCAGCACGATGGCGCAGTGGTTAGTGCTGCTGCCACACGACGCCGAGGTCCCAGGTTCGATCGCGGCTCTAGGACAGTGTCCGTGTGGACTTTACACATTCTCCCCGTGTTTGCGTGGGTTTCCGCATTCCCTCTCTCCTGCCGGATTTTGTCATACTTGGCCTTTCCCCAATTTAGCATTCTTCTTTTAGGACCACTCCCGTCTTTGTCCATGAATATTCTAAAACTTACGGAATTGTGATCGCTATTCCCAAAGTAATCACCGACTGAAACTTCAACCACCTGGCCGGGATTATTCCCCAATAACAGGTCTAGTAAGGCTCCTTCCCGAGTTGGACTATTTACATACTGCTCTAAAAAAAAACTCTCCTGGATGCTCCTTACAAATTCTGCTCCATGTAGGCCTGCAGCACTACATGAGTCCAATTCAATGTTGGGGAAGTTAAAATATCCCAATTAGACCACCCTATTGTTCCTGCAATTTTCTATAATCTGTCTACATATTTGTACATCTTCTTCACGCTCGCCTTTGGGAGGCCTGTCGTAAAGTCCCAACAATGTTACTGCACCCTTCCTATTTCTTAGCTCTACCCATATTGCCTCAGTGCTCGAATCCTCCGAATCGTGCCCTCAATCACAGCTGTCAAATCATCTCTGACCAGTAATGCAACTCCTCCACCCTTTTACCTCCCTCTCTAACCATCCTGAAAAATCTATACCCTGGGATATTTAGTTGCCAGTCTTGCCCTACCCCCAACCAAGTCTCAGTAATACCAATAACATCATATTCCCAGGAACTAATCCAAGCCCTATGCACATCTGCCTTACCTACTACACTTCTCGCATTAAAACACTTGCACCTCAGACCAGCTGCCCCTTTGCGTTCATGATCTCTTCCCTGTCTACTCTTCCCCTTAGTCACATTGAGTTTATTATCTAGTACCTTACTGGCTTTAGTTTCTGCCTGTTTACTGGCCTCTAACTTCCTAATCTGGTTCGCATCCCCCTACCACATTAGTTTAAAACCACCTCAACAGTGTTAGCAAAAGCACCCCCTAGTAGGACATTGGTTCTAGTCCTGCCCAGATGTAGACCATCCGATTTGTAATGGCCCACCGCCGCCATAACCGGTTCCAATGTCTTAAAAATCTGAACCCTTCCCTCCTGCACCACCTCTCAAGCCACGTATTCATTTTGGCTATTCTTGAATTTCTACTCTGACTGTCTCGTGGCACTGGGAGCAATCCTGTGATTACGACCTTTGAGGTCCTAATTTTTAACTTATCTCCTAACCACCTAAATTCTGATTGTAGGACCTCATCCCGTTTTTTACCGATATCGTTGGTGCCTATACGCACCACGACAACTGGCTGCTTTCCCTCCACCTTCAGTATATCCTGCAGCCGATCTGAGACATCCCTAACCCGTGCACCCGGAGGCAACATACAATTCGACCACAGAAACGCCTGTCTACTCCCCTTACAATTGAATCCCCTATGACAATAGCCCTGCCAGTCTTTTCCCGCCCTTTTGTACAGCAGAGCCAGCCACGGTGCCATGAACCTGGCTACTACTGCCTGCCCCTGGTGAGTCATCTCCCCCAACAGCATCCAAAACGGTATACCTGTTTTGGAGGGAGATGACCACAGGGGACACCTGCACTTCCTTCCTGCTCTTTCTCTGCCTTTTGGTCACTCCTTCCGTGTCTCCCTCACCAATCCTAATCTGTGGTGTGACCAACTCACTGAACGTGCTATCCACGACTTTCTCAGCATCGCGGATGCTCCAAAGTGAGCCCTTACCGCAGCTCCAGAGCCGTCATGCGGTCTAACAGGAGTTGCAGCTGGTCACACTTCCCGCACATGAAGGAGTCAAGGACATCGGCCGCGTCCCTGAACTCCCATTAAGCACGAGGAGCATAACACGGGTCTGGGATCTCCTGCCATTTTTACACCTTACCTTAACTGCCAGTCTTATGTAGTTACATTGTATATGTTGTGTTGCCCTATTATGTATTTTCTTTTATTCCCTTTTCTTCTCATGTACTTAATGATCTGTTGAGCTTCTCGCAGAAAAATACTTTTCACTGTACCTCGGTACACGTTACAATAAACAAATCCAATCCAATAATAAATAATGGATAAGTGAAAGGAATAAAGATTTAACTTACCAATCACAATACTTACCAACACACGAAGAGTTAAATTTCTCCCAGCTCCTTCGAATTGGAGCACTTTCCTTACCAGTCAATCACAGGTTTGCTGTGATGTCACTCTTCAAGGTATGTTTTTACAGTTTTTAAAGAGGTAAATTTATCTTCCCAACAGACCCCTAGCCACTGTCTCCACCGAAAATCTGAAGGCCTCATCTCCTGTAAGGTAAGTTTTTAAAGAGGTTAACTTGCCTTCCCGACAGACCCCTGCTGCCGCCACAAATCTGAAGGCCGCTTCTCCTGCCGCTGTGTCCCCGCCGCTCTCCTCGCGCTCTTTTATTCTGAAGTTATTATGTCCAGGGGAATCGTGTCTATTGTTAGGTTAAATCTCAATGAAGGCAATCGCTTTGAAGGAAGGTTTAGCGGGAGAAAGAATAAAATCCCAGCGACTGTGTATCAGGAAACAGAGTGGAATATATGCCAGCAGTGAACAAGTATTACTGGGACTATCTGTCGATGTCGGCTTGAATTACATATGGGGCAGGGACTGGACAGCCATGAGTTGGTTCTATTTTGAAATAATGTATTTTATTGGCGAGTGGTCGCTCCATCCTACGCAGCCCTCTCTCTGTTTTACCTTTGGAATAGGATAAAAACAGGATGAGTTTGTCTGTGTTTTGAAGATGTTTGAGATTTGTCGTTCTGATCAAAATGCAGCAGCGGAAACTGAGCTGTTGGAAAATTAATTTCCCATTGAAATATCCACTCTGCAGGTTATAATTGGTGTTTTATGTGCGACTGTATATAGTTGTATTGTTCCTCTGTATGTGTCTATAAATTCTGTAAGTGTCACGATTCCATATTGTTGCGGAAATGGTGAAGCAGAGTGATCAAAGTGCTGATCCTTGTGGAACACCAATTCCCTCGTTCCACCAATCAGGCCAAATCCCTTTAATTCGTCTCCCTGTTTTCTACAGCTTGCGGTCCATTCTGCAGCTGTGTCACCTAACTCCACCTGCTCTGACATTACTCATGCTGTTACGTTGGATATTCCTGACGGCCTTTAGAAAATCAAGTTGTTTAACATCTATCATACGAATCAAATCTTTAATTTACGATATTTACTTAAATAATTCAATGAAATCTGTCAGTAACGATGTTATTTTGGCATAGGTGCTTCATATTTATTGTACTCTGTGTTACTGGATTTGTTTCTACCGCTGAATTTTAATTCCACTTTTCTCACTATTGAAGTTGTGACTGGTGGACTGTTTTCTGGAATTGTTTCATTTGTGTTTTAAATTCACGAATAACAGAAACCAACTGATTTATTTCAATTATTCGGTAATATTATGATCATTATTGGTGGATAGATAATTGAGTGCTGTTTCTCACTGTCAATTTTATGAATATTTGTGGTTCAAATCCAGCCGCCTCCAGTAATCTCCCTCTACCTGGACCCCACCCCCTGGCCTCCTATCTGCTCTTGATGTGTTCATTGAAATCTGCCAGTGCGACATCGGCCTTCTGAATTTCACTGCCCCTCTCTCCCACTATCTCCCGTCTCCCTCTAAACCTGCTCCAATCCTCTCTCTGCTATCAAACCCTGACCTGATGATCTGAGCTGCTCACAAGGGCGGTGCCATTATGTTTCGACTACTGTTCTCTTCCTCACAGAGGCAGAGTCTCAGCTCGGAAGCACATACTACTACTCTCGGTGGACCAGGACCCCATCACCAAACATCATGATATTATTTTCAAAATGTTATCTGACCTTATTAAATTTGATAAACTTATTTCCACAGCATCCGACATCATAATAATAAAGATAAAATCATCTTTATTTTCACAAGCAGGCTTACATTAACACTGCAATGAAATTACTGTGAAAAGCCCCCATAGTCCCGCAACTTCACACATCGTGCATTAACCTCCCGTGTCTACCTCCTTCCCAAAATTCACAAACATGAATGTCCCAGTTGACCCATTATTTCAGCCTGTTCCAGCCCCCACCAAATCCTTTTTTCCTATCTTGATGCCATTGTCTCTTCCGTGTTCTGTCCCTTCCCGTCGGCATTCATGATTCCACGGAGCCGTATGTCACATAAACAAGGTCCATTTCATTGATCCAATCCGCTTAATATTTCCTATGGATGTCCAATAGCTCCAGACCTCCCTCCTCTCAATAGGAGGGTGTGAGGGCTCTGAGCGTCTTCCTTCATCGGAGGCCCGGACAATCCGTGATCACGAAAGCCCTCCTCCGCCTTTCTGAACTTGTTCTTTCACTCAACAATTTCTTAATCAGCCTGTCTCACGTTTTGCAAATAAATGTTGTGGCCATGGGTACCCTCTTGTGCCCCGCTGTCTGTCTTTTTGTGGGTTTTGTGAACGCTCCTTGTTCCTGTTCAACTTCGGTACCCTCTGCCAACTCACTTTTTGTTACAATGATGAATATATTGGTGACATTTCATTCTTCTGCCTGGAGCTGGGAACATGAATCGATTTCGGTTCCAATTTCCACCCCTTTCTCACCTGTACAGGGTCCGTCTCCGATACTTCCGTTCCCTTCCTTGCCCTGTCTGTCTCCATTTCCAGCTTCAGAGTGAACACCTGGATTAATTACAAGTTCACCAAATCTACAGCCATTTTGTGTACAGATCCTTACACCCTGCTTCCTGTAAAGATTGTATCCAATTCTTCCAGTTTCTCCACCTCCGTCGCCTCTGTTCTGAGGATGCCACCTTGAAAAATGGCCCTATTTTCATGTCTGCCTTTTTCTTACACGGGGATGCCACCATCACCTTCCTTTGGTAGACACAGGTCTCAAATTGTCCAACTCATTTCCCACACTTCTGTCCTCACAACCCCTCCCTCCCACAAAGAAAATAGTGTCCCCTTGTCCTCACCTTCAACACCACCGGCTTTCACTTTCAAAGGATCACCCTCCACCATTACTGCCAACCCCAGCATGATGTTACCACCAAACACATCTTCATCTCTCTCCAACCACCCCACATACTCTTTGCTCTCCCTCTAACCACCCCACACATTTTTGCATTCCACTGGCATTGCTCCAATCTTGACAGCCTTGTCCATTTCTTGATTACATAGAGCATAAAACATAGAACAGTACAGCACAGAACAGGACCTTTGGCCCTCGATGCTGTGCCGAGCATTGTCCGAAACCAAGATCAACCTATCCCATTCCCTGTCATTCTGGTGTGCTCCATATGCCTATCCAATAACAGCTTGAAATTTCCAAAAGTGTCCACTATCACAGCAGGCAGTCCATTCCACACCGTAATCACTCTGAGTAAAGAACCTACATCGGACATCCCTCCTATATCTCCCACCCTGAATCTTATAGTTATGGCTCCTTGTAACAGTTACATCCACCCCAGGAAATAGTCTCTGAACATCCACTCTATCTATCCCCATCATTATCTTATGAACTTCTATTAAGTCGCCTCTCATCCGCCTCCGCTCCAACAAGAAAAGCTCTAGCTCCCTCAACCTTTCCTCAGAAGACCTATCCTGCCGACAAGGCAGCATCCTCGTAAATCTCCTTTGCACCATTTCCAATGCTTCCACATCCTTCCTATAATGAGGTGACCAGAACTGCACACAATACTCCAAATGTCGTCTCACCAGGGTTATGTATAGTTGCAGCATAACCCCGCGGCTCTTAAACTCAAGCCCCCCTGTTAATAAACGCTAACACACTATAAGCCTTCTTCACGGCTCTATCCACTTGAGTGGCAACCTTCAGAGATCTGTCGACATGAACCCCAAGATCTCTCTGTTCCTCCATATTCCTCAGAACTCAGCCGTTGACCCTGCAGTCCGCATTCAATTATTTTCTACCAAAATGTATCACCTCGCACTTATCATGGTTAAACTCCACCTGCCATTTTTCGGCACAGCTCTGCCTCCTATCAATGTCCCGTTGTAGCCTACAGCAGCTCTCCACTTCATCCACTACTCCACCAATCTTGCTGTCTTCAGCAAATTTACTGACCCACCCTTCAGCCTCCCTCCTCCAAGTCATTGATAAAAATCACAAATAGCTGAGGGCCAGCACAGATCCCTGTGGTGCATCGCTGGAAACTCGTCTCAGTCTGAAAATTTTCCATCCACCACCACCCTCTGTCTTCTATGTGATAGCCAGTTACTTATCCAATTGGCCAAATTTCCCTCTATCGACACCTCCTTACTTTCTTCATGAGCCGACCATGGGGAACCTGATCAAACGCATTACTAAAATCCATGTATACGACATCAACTGCTCTACCTTTACCTACACAATTAGTTACCTCCTCAAAGAATTCAATCACATTTATGAGGCAAGGCCTACCCTTCACGAATCCGTGCTGACCATTCCGGATTAAGCTGCATCTTTCCAAATAGTCATAATTCCTATCCTTCAGGACCTTTTCCATTGTCTTCCCGACCAGCCAAGTAAGACTAACTGGCCTATAATTACAAGGGTCATTCCTATTCACTTTCTTGAGCTGAGGAACAACATTCGCCACTCTCTAGTCCTCTGACACTATCCCCGTGGTCAGCGAGGACCCAAAGATCAAAGCCAAAGGCTCTGCAATCACATCCCCTGCCTCCCAAAGAATCCTTGGGTATATCCCATCTGGCCCAGGGGACTTGTCGACCCTCAGGTCTTTCAAAATTGCTAATACATCCTTCCACAGAACATCTACTTCCTCCAGCCTACCCGCCTGAATCACTCTCATCCTCAAAAACATGGCCCCTCTTCTTTGGGAACATTGAAGAAAAGTATTCATTCAACGCCTCTCCTATTTCTTCTGAATCCATGCACAAGGTCCCACTACTGTCCGTCACCGTCCCTACCCTACCCGGGTCGTTCTTTTATTTCTGACATAAGGTTTTCCTTGATCCAACCCGCCAAGGACTTCTCATTTCCCTCCTAGCTTTCTTATGCCTTTGTTCAGCTCATTCCTTGCTACCTTGTAACCCTCAAGCGACCCTACTGAACCTTGATTTCTCATCCTTACATACTCTTCCTTTTTCCTCTTGGCAAGACATTGAACCGTTTTTGCGAACCATGGTTCCCTCACACGGCCATTTCGTCCCTGCCTGACAGGGAGATGCCTATCAAGGACACGCAGTATTTGTTCCTTGTACAAGCTCCACTTTTCATTTGTGTCTTTCCCTGAATGTTTCTGTTCCCATCTTATGCTCCCTAATTCTTGCCTAATCGCATCATAATTACCCCTCCCCCAAGTATACACCTTGGCCTGCCGTATGCCGCTATCCCTCTCCATTGCAATAGTGAAAGACACCGAATTGTGGTCGCTATGTCCAAAGTGCTCTCCCACAAACAAATCTAACACTTGGCCCGGTTCATTACCCTGTACAAAATCCAATGTGCGCCCCCCTCTTGTCGGCCTACCGACACATTGTGTCAGGAGGCCCTCCTGCACACACTGTACACAATCTTCCCTATCCGAACTGTTCGGCCTATAGAGGTTTCAATCAATATTTGGAAAGTTAAAGTCACCCTTGGCAACTACCCTGCGACCTCCACACCTATCCATAATCTATTTTGCAATTTCTTCTTCGACATCTCTATTACTATTTGGGGGCCTATAGAAAACACCTAACAATGTGACCGCTCTTTCCTATTTCTAACTTCGGCCCGTATTACCTCAGTAGGCAGATCCCCTTGATACTGCCTTTCTGCAGCCGTTAAACTATCCTTGATTAACAATGCTACTCCGTCACCTCTTTTACCAGCTTCCCTACTCTTACTGAAACAACCGTACCTCGGAACTTCCAACAACCATTCCAGTTCCTGTTCTAACCATGACTCCGTAATGGCCACAACATCGTAGTCCCAAGTACCAATTCACGGTCCAATTCACCTACTTTATTCGGGATGCTCCTTGCATTGAAGTAGACACACTTCAACCCACCTTTCTGTCTGCTGGTACACTCTTGCGACCTTGATACCCTCCTCAGTACCCCACTACTCACGACACTGGTTTCTGGACTGCAGCTAGTTTTCCCAGCCCCCTGACAAATTAGTTTAACCCCCCCCCCCCCCCCCCACTACACTCCCCCCGAAGAGACGTAGCAAATTACCCGCCCAGGATATTGGTGCCCCTCTGGTTCAGGTGCAAACCGTCCTGTCTGTACAAGTCCCACCTTCCCCACAATGTGCTCCAATTATCTACGTACCTGAACCCCTCCCTCCTACACCGTCCCTTCAGCCACGTGTTTATCTGCACTCTCTCTCTGTTCCTCACCTCACCAGTACGTGGCACCGGCAACAAACCAGAGATGACAACATGGTTTGTCCTGGCTCTCGGCTTCCACCCTATCTCCCTAAATTACTGTTTTAAATCCCCGTCCCTTCTCTTACCTATGTCGTTGGTACCGATGTGTACCACGACTTGTGACTGCTCCCCTCCCCCTTAAGGATTCTGAAAACACGGTCGGAGACGTCACGGACCCTGGCACCCCGGAGGCAACATACCATCCGCGAGTCTCTTACGCTGCCACAGAACCGTCTATCTTTCCCTCTAACTATCCAGTCCCCAATAACAATTGCTCTCCTGCACTCCCTCCTTCCCTTCTGAGCCACACGGACGGAGTCAGGGCTGGAGATCAATTCACCGTGGCTTACGCCTGCTAGGCCGTCACCCTCAACAGTATCCATAACTGTATACTTGTTACTGAGGGGAACGACCACAGAGGATCACTGCACTGACTGCTTCCGCCCAGCCACCCTGACCGTCACCCATCTATCCTGATTCTTCGCAGTAACTACATCACTGAAGCTGCGATCTATGACCACCTCCGCCTCCTCAATGATCCGAAGTTCGTCCAGCTCCAGCTTCAGTTCCCTAACGCGGTTTCTGAGGAGCTGAAGGTGGGTGCACTTCCCACAGGTGAAATCACCAGGGACACTGACGGCGCCCCTCACCTCAAACATTCTGCAGGAGGAACATTGCACTGCCTTCCCTGCCACCACCTCTAAATAAAAAGAAAGATAGAGCTTACCTGTTATTCACTCTCCCCCTTAGGTTAAAGGAGGTGGACGGGTGGGTGACACTACAAGTGTAGTGTCTAGGGTTTAGAAATTGCCCAACTTAAATCCAGGTAAAAAAAAATCAAACACTTAAGCAGCAACCACTGCCAGCAACCACTGCACCCTCCACGAGAACAGCAATCAGCTGTTATGGGCCTGCGCAAAAAATGTTAATCGTTACTACTTACCCAGCAGTCACTCTGGCCTCAGTACGACTGGATTCAGCTGGAAACTCCCAACAGTAAGTTTATTGAAAAATGTACTCCCCTTCTCAGCAAGCACTCATTCAGCAACCACTGCTCCCTGCACGAAAACACCTCAGGGAAAAGAAAAACTACTTACCAGTCACCAGCCAATCACTTACCTGCAGGCTGTGATGTCACGGTTGAACTTCTTTCTACTTCTACCTGCCCTCGAATCTCCCTCTTGATCTTTACTCGACTGGGATAAATATAGTGATTGTCTTTATTTTTTGGTTAGAGGAGGAGGAAGGGAGGGAAACACTGAAAAAGTGTTTTGGGTTTAACTGCCACTTGACAACAGCTCCTCCACAAACCACCTTCAAGATACAGCAATGCAGTGATGCTAATTTTCCCCGCAACATCCAACCAGCAGCTCCCCTCTGCTGCCCTCTGCTGGATGCTTGCCTTCACTTGAACAACTAGGATGTCTTGCTCAGGTGCAGTTTCTGGATGCAGTGACCGCAATACACTGATGCACATTTCCCCCGCAACAGCCAATCAGCAGCTCCGCTGTGCTACCCTCTGCTGGATTTCTCAAGTGCTCATGGTGGTGAGCGGATTAAGTAATTGAGGATAGACAGTTGAGACAGGACATCAAAACAAATGTGACTTAGAATATTGGGTTCAAACCTATGGAATATTTAGATCTGGCATTAATTCAAAGGGGAGAGTCTCGAGGAGGCAAGAACATTTCTAAACGTTCTCTTGATAATGCATGCGTCCTAGTCTATGGTCTTATTGGAAAGAACAAAGGTTGACACCCGGACACCACTCAAGGCATCGAGACCATGCGTGAAGATAAGCGACTGCTTTGATCTATTTTGGTGAAGTCATCAAAGCTTCAAGAGTGTGTGATATGGCATTGGGGCAATGCGTGCGTGTGTACATGAATTACGTGTGAAGTGACCAATAAGCAGGCTTGCCTTATGCATTGAAGAGCAGGCCCCATGCATACGCACCACTTCACAAACATCATGACCGAAAATGGTCAGCGGGGCCAACAGAGTAAAACTACATCATGAAGTGATCAAGACGTTGACATATATTCCACCGGGAAACTGACTTTAAAATAATTGGGTTCAAATCAAAAACACTTGATACTTGTCGAAACGAGCACAATTGAAGTGACGAAGTGAATTATTTTGGGATGAACACGTAAGGGCCTGGTAGCAGATAAACCTCGTTCAGAACTAGATTGGGAGCAGCTGTTTAAGGGTAAATCCATATTTGAAATATAGGAGTCTATTAAGGAAAGGTTGATTAGAGTGCATGAAATGGCAAGATTAGGGAACCATGGATGACGGGTGGAATTGTGAGACTAGCTGAGATGAAAAAGGAAGCATACATAAGATCTAGGCGACTTAAAACTGATGAAGCTTTGGAGGAATATCGGGAAAGTAGGACAAATCTCAAACGCGCAATAAAGAGGGCGAAAAGAGGTCATTAAATATATTTGGCTAACATGGTTAAGGAAAATTTCAAAGCATTGTATTCGTATATAAGGAGCAACAGGGTAACTAGAGAAAGGATTGGCCCACTCAAAGACAAAAGAGGGATTTTTTGCGTGGAGTCAGAGGAAATGGGTGAGATTCTTAATGAGTACTTTGCATCGGTATTCACCAAGGAGAGGGACATGATGGATGTTGAGATCAGGGATGGATGTTTAAATACTCCAGGTCAAGTCGGCTGAAGGAAGGGGGAGGTTTTGGTATTCTAAAAGGCATTAAGGTGGACAAGTCCCCAGGTCCGGATGGGATCTATCCCAGGTTACTGAGGGAAGCGAGGGACGAAATAGCTGGAGCCTTAACAGATAACAGTGAGCACGGGTGAGGACCCGGAGGACTGGAGAATTGCTAATGTTGTCCCTTTGTTTAAGAAGGGTAGCAGGGATAATCCAGGGCATTATAGCTTGCGAGCTTGACGTCAGAGGTAGGCAAACTGTTGGAGAAGATACTGAGGGATACGATTTATTCACATTTGGAAGAAAATAGACTTATCAGTGATAGGCAGCATGGTTTTGCGCAGGGAAGGTCATCTCTTACAAACCTAATAGAATTCTTTGATGAAGTGACAAAAGTTAATTGATGAGGGAAAGGCTGTAGATGTCAGGGACATGGACATCAGTAAGGCTTTTGACAAAATTTACCATGACAGGTTGATGGAAAAAGTGAAGTTCTATGGGTTTCAGGGTGTACTAGCTAGAAGGATAAAGAGCTGGCTGGGTAACAGGAGACAGAGAGTAGTAGTGGAAGGGAGTTTCTCAGAACGGAGAAGGGTGACTAGTGGTGTTCCCCAGGGATTCGTGCTCGGACCACTGTTGTTTGTGATATACACAAATGATCTGGACGAAGGTACAGGTGGTCTGATTAGCAAGTTTGCAGATTATACCAAGATTGGTGCAGTTGCAGATAGCGAGGAGGACTTTCAGAGAATGCAGCAAAATATAGATAGATTGGCAGAGAAATGGCAGATGGAGTTCAATCCACGCAAATGCGAGGTGATGCATTTTCAAGATCCAATTCAAGAGCGGACTATACGGTCAATGGAAGTGTCCTGGGGAAAATTGATGTACAGAGAGAACTGGGAGTTCAGGTCCCTTGAACCCTGAAGGTGGCAACGCAGGTCGATAGGGTGGTCAAGAAGGCATACAGCATGCTTGCCTTCATCGGGCGGGTATTGAGTACAAGAGTCGGCAGATCATGTTACAGTTGAATAGGACTTTGGTCAGGCCACATTTGGAATACTGCGTGCAGTTCTGGTCGCCACATTACTAGAAGGATGTGGATGCTTTAGAGAGGGTGCAGAGGAGGTGCACCAGGATGTTTCCTGGTATGGAGGGTGCTAGCTATGGAGAACGGTTGAGTAGATTAGCATTGTTTTAAGAACATAAGAACTAGGAGCAGGAGCAGGCCATCTGGCCCCTCGAGCCTGCTCCACCATTCAATGAGATCATGGCTGATCTTTTGTGGACTCAGCTCGACTTTCCGGCCCGAACACCATAACCCTTAATCCCTTTATTCGTCAAAAAACTATCTATCTTTATCTTAAAAACATTTAATGAAGGAGCCTCTACTGCTTCACTGGGCAAGGAATTCCATAGATTCACAACCCTTTCGGTGAAGAAGTTCCTCCTAGTTTTCGTTGCAAAGACGGAGGATGAGGGGGGGGGGACCTGATTAAGGTCTACACAATTATGAGGTATGGACAGGGTGGATAGCAACAAGCTTTATCCAAGAGTGGGGGTGTCAATTACAAGGGGTCACGATTTCAAGGTGAGAGGGGGAAGTTTAAGGTGATGTGCGTGGGAAGTTTTTTTACGCAGAGGGTGGTGGGTACCTGGAACTCTTTGCCAGCGGAGGTGGTAGAGGCGGGCACGATAGCATCAGTCAAGATGCATCTAGACAGATATATGGACGAGCGGCGAACAGAGGGAAGTAGATCCTTCGAAAATAGGCGACAGGTTCAGATAAAGGATCTGGATCGGCGCAAGCTGCGAGGGCCGAAGGGCCTGTTGCTGTGCTGTACTTTTCTTTGTTTTTGTTCTTTGAATATCCACAAAATGGATACAGGCAATTTGGAGAGCTGGAGAATATTTTCAGTCCATGGATGATGATATTTGGAATGATATTTGACTGAGATCATTTCCAAATGGGGAGTGACCCAGATGATGGGCGAGAGATTCTTGTTTTGTAATCTTAGGCTATATTATCCTTATATTACATTCTTCTATCACATTATTATTATCAATAAAGTGAAGTAGAATAAATTATGTCGTAGTTCTCTCAATTACATTGTGTCCGAATCACAAATAACCATTGGAGCAATCCAAGACAGATGAGAACAGTGTAGAGGGAGCTTAACTCTGTATATAACTCCGTGCTGTAACTGCACTGCGACTGTTTGATGGGGATAGTGTAGAGGGAGCTTTCTCTACATCTAACTGCCTCCTGTTAGAGCCCTGGGAGTGTTTGATGTGGACAGTGTCGAGGGAGCTTTCTACTGTATGTAACTCCGTCCTGTAACTTCCCTGGAAGTGTTTGATGGGGACAGTGTAGAGGGAGCTTTACTCCATATCTAACTGCCTCCTGTTACTGTCCTAGGCGTATTTGATGGGGGCAGTGTCGAGGGAGCTTTACTCTGTATCCAACTCCGTCCTGTAACCGCCCTGGGAGTGATTGATGATAACAGTACAGTTGGAGATTTACGCTCCATCTAACCCTGCATAGCTTTCGATACGTTCAGCATAATCTGCTCGATCTTGTACTCTCCGCTATTGATAAAGCCCAGTAAACTAGAGAACATAGAACATTACAGCACACTACAGGCCCTTCGGCCCTAGATGTTGCGCCGACTTTTGGAACCAATCTAAATCCCATCGACATTATTCCAATATCATCCATATGTTTATCCAGTGAACATTTAAATGCCCTTAATGTTGGCGAGTTCACTACTATTGCAGGCAGGGCATTCCACGCCCTTAGTACTCTCGGAGTAAAGAACCTACCTCTGACATCAGTCCTGTACCTATCTCCCCTCAATTAAAAGCTAGTCCCCTCGTGCTAGGCATCGCCATCTGAGGGAAAAGGCTCTCACTGCCCAAACTATCTAATCCTCTGATCATCTTGTATGCCTCTATTAAGTCACCTCTTAACCTTCTTTTCTCTAACCAAAATAGCTTCAAGTCCCTCAGCCTTTCCGCATATCATCCGTCCATACCAGGCAACATCCTGGTAAATTTCCTCTGCACCCTTTCCACTGCTTCCACATCCTTTCTGTCATGCGGCGACGAGAACTACACGCAATACTGCAAATCCGGCCGCACCAGCGTTTTGTACAGCTGCAACATGACCTCATGGATCCCAAAGGACTGGAAAATCGCTGTTGTAACCCCCCTGTTCAAGAAGGGAACAAGGAAAAAGATGGAAAATTATAGGCCAATTAGCCTAACCTTTTGGAAGTGCAGGGTCGGATTAGGGCAAGTCAGCATGAATTTAGTAAGGGGAGGTCGTGCCTGACAAACCTGTTAGAGTTCTTTGAAGAGATAACGAGTAGGTTAGTCCAAGGAGAGACAATGGATGTTATCTATCTTGACTTCTTAAAGGCCTTTGATAAGGTGCCTCACGGTAGACTGCTGAGTAAAGTAAGGGCCCATGGTATTCGAGGCAAGGTACTAAAATGGATTGACGATTGGCTGTCAGGCAGAAGACAGAGAGTTGGGATAAAAGGTTCTTTTTCGAAATGGCAACCGACGACGAGTGGTGTTCCGCAGGGTTCAGTGTTGGGGCCACAGCTGTTCTCGTTATATATTAACGATCTGGATGACGGGACTGGGGGCACTCTGGCTAAGTTTGCCGATGATACAAAGATAGGTGGAGGGGCAGGTAGTATGGAGGAGGTGGGGAGGCTGCAGAAAGATTTAGACAATTTAGGAGAGTGGTCCAAGCAATGGCTGATGAAATTCAACGTGGGCAAGTGCGAGGTCTTGCACTTTGGAAAAAAAGAATAGAGGCATGGACTATTTTCTGAACGGTGACAAAATTCATAATGCTGAAGTGCAAAGGGACTTGTGAGTCCTAGTCCAGGATTCTCTCAAGGTAAACGTGCAGTTTGAGTCCGTAATTAAGAAAGCAAATGCAATGTTGTCATTTATCTCAAGAGGTTTGGAATATAAATGCAGGGATGCACTTCTGAAGCTTTATAAAGCATTAGTTAGGCCCCATTTAGAATACTGTGAGCAATTTTGGGCCCCACACCTCAGGAAGGACATACTAGCACTGTAGCGGGTCTAGCAGAGATTCACACGGATGATCCCAGGACTGGTAGGCATAACATACGATGAGCGTATGAGGATCCTGGGATTATATTCATTGGAGTTTAGGAGGTTGAGGGGAGATATAATAGAAACTTAGAAGATAATGAATGGCTGAGATAGGGTGGACGTTTCCATTAGCAAGGGAGACTAGGACCCGGGGCCACAGCCTTAGAAAAAAGGGAGTCATTTTAGAACAGAGATGAGGAGAAATTGCTCCAGCCAGTGAGTGGTGGGTCTGTGGAATTCATTCTCAGAGGGCGGTGGAGGCCGGGACGTTGAGTGTCTTTAAGACAGAAGTTGATAAATTCTTGATTTCTCGAGGAATTAAGAGATATGGATAGAGAGCGGGTAAATGGAGTTGAAATCAGCCATGATTGAATGGTGGAGTGGACTCGATGGGCCGAATTGCCTTACTTCCGGTCCTATGTCTCATGATCTTATGGTCTTATGGCTCGGAATCTCAATCCCTCTACCAATGAAAGCTAACCGTACGCTTTCTTAACAATCTATCAACCTGGGTGGCAACTTTCTGGGATCTATGTACATGGACACCGAGATCTCCCTGTTCATACACACTACCAAGAATATTAAAATTAGCCCAGTACACTATATTCCTTTTACTCCTTCCAAAATGAATCACCGCACACTGTTCTGCATCAAACTCCATTTGCCACCTCTCAGCCCAGCTCTGCGGGTTATCTATGTCCCTCTGTAACCTGCAACATCCTTCCGCACTGTCCTCAACTCCACCGACGTTAGTGTCATCTGCACATTTAATCACCCATCCTTCCACGCCCTCCTCCAGGTCATTTATAAAAATGACAAACAGCAGTGACCCCAAAACAGATTCTTGCGGTACACCACTAGTAACTCAACACCAGGCTGAACATTCCCCATCACCCACCACCCTCTGTCTTCTTACAACTAGCCAATTTCTAATTCAAACCGCTAAATCACCCTCAATCCCATTCCTCCGTACCTTCTTCGATAGCCTACCGTGTGTAACCTTATCTGAAATACGTATACAGCACATCAACTGCTTTACCCTCGTCCGCCTGTTTGGTCACCTTCTCAAAGAACTCAATACGGTTTGTGAGGCACAACCTACCCTTCACATGTCCCCTCCTGGCTCTTCTTAGCTCTCTCTTTAGGTCCTTCCTGGATAACTTGTAACTCTCAAGCGCCCAACTCAAACTTCACCTCATCTTTACAGAGGGGAACGACCTTCTTCCTCTTGACAAGTGACTCAACGACTTTAGTAAACGACCCTTCCCTCGCTCGACCGCTTCCTCCCTGCCTGACAGGTACATACTTATCAAGGAGACGCAGCAGCTGTTCCTTGAACAAGTTCCACATTTCAATTATGCTCAACCCCTGCAGCTTTCTTCCCCATCCTTTGCATCCTGAGTCTTGCCTGATCGCATCGTAATTGTCTTTCTCCCAGCTATAACTCTTGATCTGCGGTATATACTTAGAACATAGACAAGAACGTAGAAAAATACAGCACAGAACAGGCCCTTCGGCCCACGATGTTGTGCCGAACCTTTGTCCTAGATTAAGAACAAATAAATCTACACCCCATCATTCTACCGTAATCCATGTACCTATCCAATAGCCGCTTGAAGGTCCCTAATGTTTCCGACTCAACTATTTTCACAGGCAGTGCATTCCAACCTCCCCACTACTCTCTGGGTAACGAGTCTACCTCTGACATCCCCCCCTATATCTTCCACCATTCACCTTAAATATATGTCCCCTTGTAATGGTGTTCCACCCGACAAAAAAGTCTCTGACTGTCTACTCTATCTATTCCTCTGATCATCTAAAACACGTCTATCAAGTCGCCCCTCAGCCTTCTCCGTTCTAACCAGAAAAATCCTAGCACCCTCAACCTTTCCTCGTAAGACCTACTCTCCATCCAGACAAAATCCTGGTAAATCTCCTTTGCACCTGTTCCAAAACTTCCACATCCTTCCTAAAATGAGGGACCAGAACTGCACACAGTATTCCAAATGTGGCGTTACCAAGGTTTTGTACAGCTGAATTATCACCTCACGGCTCTTAAATTCAATCCCTCTGCTAATAAACTCCAGCACACCATAGGCCTTCTTCACAGCTCTATCCACTTGAGTGGCAACTTTCAAAGATTTATGAACATAGACCCCAAGATCTCTCTGCTCCTCCACATTGCCAAGAACTCTACCGTTAACCCTGTATTCTGCATTCATATTGATCCTTCCGAAGTGGAGAAACTCACAATTTTCAGGGTTAATGCAAATCCCTTTGCATACCTATCCCTTTCCACCGCTAAAGTAAACGTAACCGAATTGTGGTCACCATCACCAAAGTGCTCACCTACCTCCAAATCTGACAACTGGCCTGGTTCATTACCCAGTACCAAAACCAATGTGGCCTCGCCTCTTGTTGGCTTATCTCCATATTGTGTCAGGAAACTCCCCTGCACACATTGGACAAAAACTGACTCATCTAAAGTTTTCAAACTGTAGCGTTTCCAGTCAATATTTGGAAAGTTAAAGTCCCCCATAACAATTACTCTGTTTACTTTCGCTCCTATCCAGAATCATCTTTGCAATCTGTTCCTCGACATCTCTGGAACTTTTCGGATGCCTATAGAAAACTCCCAACAGGGTAACCTCTCCTTTCCTCTTTCTAACCTCAGCCCATACTTCCTCAGTAGACAAGTCCTCATCAAACGTCCTTTCTGCCACCTTAATACTGTCCTTGACTAACAATGCTACACCTCACCCTCTTTTACCACATTCCCTGAGCTTACTGATACGTCTCAACCCCGGAAGCTGCAACAACCATTGCAGTCCCTGCTCTATCCATGTCTCCGAAATGACCACAACATCGAAGTCCCAGGTACCAAACCATGCTGCAAGTTCACCCACCTTCTTCCGGATGCTCCTGGCGTTGAAGCAACCACACTTCAAACCACCTTCCTGCCTGCCGGTACACTCCTGCGACGTGAAACCTTACTCATGACTACTCTCAACCTCCTGTACACTGGAGCTACAAGGCAGGTTCCCATCCCCCTGCTGAATTAGTTTAAACCCCCCCCGAAGAGCATTAGCAAATTTCCCCCTCAGGATACTCGTACCCCTCTGGTTCAGGAGCAGACCAACCCGTTTATAGAGGTCCCACCTACGCCAGAATGAGCCCCAATTATCCAGTTATCTGAATCCCTCCTTCCTGCACCATCCCTGTAGCCACGTGATCAACTGCTCTCTCTCTATTCCTCGTTTCGTTAGCACGTGGCACGGGTAACAACCCAGAGATAATAACTCTGTTTGTTCTAGCTCTAAGATTCAACCCTAGTATCCTGAGTACCGGCCTTACATCCCATCCCTTTTCCTACCTATGTCTTTGGTGCCTATGTTGACCACGACTCGGGGCAGCTCCCCCTCCCCCCCCCCCTAACGATCCCGAAAACACGATCAGAGGTTTCACGGACCGTGGCACTTGGGAGGCACCAGACCAACCGCGAGTCTCTCTCGTTCGCGCATAATCTCCTATCTGTCCCCCTAACTATGGAGTCCCCAATGACTAATGCTCTCCTCGCCTTCCCCTTCCCTTCTGAGCAACAGGGGCAGACTCTCTGCCAGAGACCTGTACCCCATGGCTTACTCCTGGTAAGTCTTCTCCCCCACCAGTATCCAAAGCAGTGTACTTGTAACTCAGGGGAACGACCACAGGGGATCCCTGTACTGACTGCTTCCTCCCAGCCCCTCTCACCGTCACCCATCTACCTTAATTCTTCAGTGTAACTACATCCCTGAAGCTACTACCTATGACTACATCTGCCTCCCGAATGATCCGAGGTTCATCCAGCTCCAGCTTCAGTTCCCTAACGCGGTTTTTGAGGAGCTGGAGATGGGTGCACTTCCCACAGGTGAAATCAGCAGGGACACTGACAGTGTCCATTACGTCAAACGTTCTGCAGGAGGAACATTTCACTGCCTTCCCTGCCATCGCCTCTCGATAACTTGCAGATAAAACAAGAAAATGAAAGAAAGAAAGAACTTGCCTGATATTCACTCAACCCCTTAGGTTAGAGGAGGTGAAAGGGTGGGGGCACGACAAGTGTAGTGTCTCGCGTTTAGGAACTGCCCAACTTGTATATAGGTATTACTAACCTTCCCAGAACTCCCCAGGGCCGACTTCTGGTTTGCTACTGCTCTGAAACAAAAACAACTTCGAAAAAAGTAAGATAAAAACAAAAATTCAGTTTACCTTAAGCTTTCTTTACAAAAAAAATGTTCCCCTCTCTGCCTGCTCCACTGGAAGAATCAGGTCTGAATTTCTGAGGTAAGTGCCTTTTAAAGAAAACTACACACTTTCCCAGAACTCCTCACAGCCGACTTCCTGTTTGCTGCTGCTCCGAAAGAAAAAGAACTCCAAAAAAGTAAGTTAAAAACTAAAATTCAACTTACCTTCAGCTCTCCTTACCAAAAAAATCACTCCCCTCTCCGCCTGCTCCGCTGTAAGAATGAGGTCTGAACCTCTGAGTTAAGTGTTGGAGTTAAGTGCCTTTTAAAGAAAACTACGCACCTTCCCAGAACCGCCCACGGCCGACTTCCGGTTTGCTGCTGCTCTGAAAGAAAAACAATTCCGAAAAAAGTCAGGTAAAAACTAAAATTCAGCTTACCTTCTGCTCTCCTAACCAAAAAAATCGCTGCCCTGTCTGCCTGCTCCGTTGCAAGAAATTATTCTAGGGAATAATTTGTTGTTTCGATTCAAGATCTGATTCAGGGCGATTTTGTGTTGTCCAATTTCAAGACTTGATTCTAAAATACAGTGTGTGTCTAGATTCAAGATCTGATTTTAGGGATATTGTGCTGTATGGATTCAAGTCCTGATTCTAGGATAAAGTTTTTTGTCCAGATTCTTGATTTGATTCGAGGGAATATTGTGTCGTCTAGATTCAAGGTCTGATTCTGGGAGATATTTTTTTGTCCAGATTCAAAATCTAATACTAGGGGATATTGTCCTCTCTAGATTCAAGATCTAATAGTAGGGTATATATTTGTCTCCAGAGTCAAGATGTGATTCTGGGGGATATTGTGTTGTTTGCATTGAAGATCTGATTGTGTTGTTTGCATTGAAGATCTGATTGGAGGGTCAACTGTGTTATCGGGATTCAAGTCTGATTCTGGGTGATATTGTGTTGTGTAGATTCTAGATCTGATTGTAGGGGATATAGTGTTGTACAGATTCAAGATCTGATTCTAGGGAATATCGTGTTGTCCAGATTGAAGAACTGATTGTAAGGGATATTATGCTGCCTAGATTCAATGTTTAACTTCGAAAAAAAGTTGGGATCTGTGGAACTGGTCAGCACAATCAATTTTCTAAACGCCTTTGCAGATAGTGGAAAATTAGACTTATCTTCAGAGTGCAGTGTAGGAAACTGACATTTGCTGAGTTTGAAATTCCGTTCTTATTTATTTACACACTGCAGCACTGGTGATGTCAGATGCATTAATCGGACATCCCACTCTCGCTGTCCTAGTGTCACATCGTCAGCACCTTCCTCCAGTCCCGTCGCTTCCAAAGATTGCTCCTCAATTGCAGAAATGATGAGTTCCTGGGCGGTTGCTCCGTTGGGTGGAGAATCGGTCAAAAACCGAAATCATGGCGAGCGCAGGGGACCCGCTATTCGTCCATGCTCCGACGCCTCGACAAAGGCGTCAATGCATCCTAATCCACATGGACAGTTTACGCCATTTATATATAATTAGTTGGCCCGACTCAGTATTCTCTTGTGCTTCCACAACGCTCCGCAACCGCTGGAAGTAATGGCATCGGCGAGTTTCACTTGTTGTTGTAAAGGTCAGGAAAAGATGCGGTGGTTGGCGAGTGAGAGGGAGGAGGTAGGTTACGCAGAGGCTGACAGGGCTGGAGGGGGACGGCAGGGGAGATGGGATTGGATTGGAATGGATTTGTTTATTGTCACGTGTACCGAGCTACAGTGAAAAGCATTTTTCTGCGAGCAGCTCAACAGATCATGAACTGCATGAAAAGAAAAGGAAATAAAAGAAAATACAAAATAGGGAACCATAAGGTACACAATGTAACTACATAAGCACCGGCATTGGGTGAAGCATACAGGGGTGTGTAGTGTTAATCAGATTAGTCCATAAGAGGGTCGTTTAGGAATCTGATAACAGTGGGGAAGAAGAGGTTTTTGAGTCTGTCAGTGCGTGTTCTCGCACTTTTGTATCTCCTGCATGATGGGAGAAGTTGAAAGAGTAAGTAAGCCGGGTGGGAGGGGTCTTTGATTATGCTGCCTGATTTTCCCAGGCAGCAGGAGGTGTAGATGGAGTCAATGGATTGGAGGCAGTTCGTGCGATGGACTGGGCTGTGTTCACGACTCTCTGAACTTTTGCGGTCTTGGGCCTAGCAGTTGCCATAGCAGGCTGTGATGCAGCCGGATAGAATGGTTTCTATGGTGCACCAGTAAAAGTAGGGTCCAGTTAATGTGGACTTGGAGGTCGGGCTGCAGGGCGTCTCCTCCTTGCCCAGAGGCGGCAGCCGGGGAAAGCGATTACAACGCAAATGAGGTCAAGGTGACATCCCACGGGACCGGAGTATCGGGGCACAGATTGCCGTGGCCTGCAGGGCAGCCATCTTGCTGCTCACCGGACTGACCATTCACTGTGGCCCGTGGTTGTGCAGAGTATAAACGGCTGTATGTGTGCCCCCAACCCACAACCTCGTAGCTACACCCCCGACCCACAAACCTACCACCCAACTGGCTGTCACTATCGGCGGGGCAGCACGCGCGGCACAACCAAATGACAAAGGCCAGTGTAGTCCCTGCAGGAGAGTGCCAGATGGGTTCCAGATAGCTTATCGCTTGGCATACCAGCCACCGGTCAACCTGTCCGCAATGACGGTTGTCAGGGCCAGAAGCTTTTGTGGTGCCGGGTATCGATAGGGCCAAGGTGCGGTGAATAGAGTTCCAGGGAAAATGGCCTGCGTTGGGGTTGGGGAAGGGGGAGATGGGGGAACCTGAGGAGGTATGGACTGCAGTGCAGACCCGTCAACCCTGTGGACGTGGTTAAGAAAGGGGTATACCCCAGACTAACATTTCAGGCGTTGGCATCCTTCAGACAATGGACTTTGAATTGTAACCAGGAATGGTGGCATAAAACCTCGTCGCCGCAGCCCTGAGGATCACTGAGGCTGTCTAAGCTGGAGCTGCTCGAGGGAGACGTATCAGCAACAGAGCCGGCCCATAGGAACAGGATGAAGCCCAAGAGGATGGAGAGTCGGCCACTCAGCAGGCTGAGGAGGAGGAGATGTAAAGGAATCACCATACGAGGCCCGTGTGTACAAGCAGCGACTGTCATTTCAGGACCTGCCAGGCTCGGCATGCCGTCAAAGAGTCCGGCTGAGAGGGTGACAAGGCGACATATCTGCTATATCATTGAGCATCTGGCTACGGGGTGAGAGAGGGGGAGGATGGGAGAGGAGACCCACACCCGTTGGAGGTCGCCCTGAACATATTCGCAAAGGGGTTATTTCAGGCACCAACTTTGTACCTGTCTGGGATCTCACAGAGTTTGGTGCACAGGTATATCCGGGCCGTCATGTAGTCCCTGTTTGCCCATTCACCACAATTTATCAAATTAAATGCGGATCAGGCAGGATGTCCAGGCACGCTGGTGAACCGCCATTGCTGAGATGCTTGGTTCCAGGGTGTGATCGGCATGATACATATCGCCTTATGAACACCTGCAGATTACACGCTGGTCGTCACAAATCAAAAGGGGTTCCGCTCAATGAACATGCAGCTGATGTATGGCCATCAGGCATCAGGGAGACATTATGCACGTCTGCTCCTGATACCCTGGCTGTGTGCACTTCTTCATCCTGGCACAATCGCCATTTCCTGACCACTTCGACCTCCCACCCCCGGTTGAAGGGTTGGCTCAGGGTGACAGGGATTACCGGCTGTGGTCGTAGCTGATGACCCCAACCTGCAGGCCACATACCGTCACAGGCAGCTACAACGAGGTTTAAGCAGCAACCAGTGAAGTGATCGAGTGGCGCTTCAGCGTTCTGAAGATGAGTGTTCTGTTGCCTGGAGCGTTTTGGAAGGATCCGTGCGGTATGGTGCTCGGAGCTGTCCCACATCGTGGTGTCTGCGTCCTGCACAATCTCACACTGCAGAGGGTTGATGCTCTGGAGCAGGATAAATGTCAACCATAGACCGATTAGGAGGATATACAGGACATAGGAGGATATACAGGACAAGGGGCCGGGGAAGGCACGTGAGGCAGCACAGCGTGTGTACCTGGTCAACATGAACTGGCAATCTGATAACCTCCAGGTCAACCGATTAGGTAGCCTGTCCGTTGTCCCCCTCTCGAACAGGTCTCCCCTTTTCAATACTGTCGGTGGGGAGGGGCGGGGGGGGGGGGGGATAGCCTATCAGGAGAAAACAGCAGCAGCCAGAGCAGTGGCACCACGGCTGGCTCTGATGTTCAGAAGGGAGGGACAAAGCGCAGAAGAGCAATAGTAATAGGGGATTCTATAGTCAGGGGCACGGATAGGCGATTCTGTGGACGTGAAAGAGACTCCAGGATGGTATGTTGCCTCCCGGGTGCCAGGGTCCAGGATGTCTCCGAACGGGTAGAGGGCATCCTGAAGGGGGAGGGCAAACAGGCATAGGTCGTTGTACATATTGGTACTAACGACATAGGCTGGAAGGGGCATGAGGTCCTGCAACAGGAGTTCAGGGAGCTAGGCAGAAAGTTAAAAGACAGGACCTCGAGGGTTGTAATCTCGGGATTACTCCCTTTGCCACCTGCCAGTGAGGCTGGAAATAGGAAGATAGAGCAGCTAAACACGTGGCTAAACAGCTGGTGTAGGAGGGAGGGTTACCGTTATCTGGACCACTGGGAGCTCTTCCGGGGCAGGTGTGACCTATGTAAGAAGGACGGGTTGCATCTAAACCGGAGAGGCATAAATATCCTGGCGGCGAGGTTTGCTAGTGTCACACGGGAGGGTTTAAACTAGTATGGCAGGGGGGTGGGCATGGGAGCAATAGGTCAGAAGGTGAGAGCATTGAGGGAGAACTAGGGAATAGGGACAGTGTGGCTCTGAGGCAGAGCAGACAGGGAGAAGTTGCTGAACACAGCGGGTCTGGTGGCCTGAAGTGCATATGTTTTAATGCAAGAAGTATTACGGGTAAGGCAGATGAACTTAGAGCTTGGATTAGTACTTGGAACTATGATATTGTTGCCATTACAGATACCTGGTTGAGGAAAGGGCAGGATTGGCAGCTAAACGTTCCAGGATTTAGATGTTTCAGGCGGGATAGAGGGGGATGTAAAAGGGGTGGCGGTGTTGTGCTACTGGTTAGGGAGAATATCACAGCTGTACTACGGGAGGACACCTCAGAGGGCAGTGAGGCTATGTGGGTAGAGTTCAGGAATAAGAAGGGTGCAGTCACAATGTTGGGGATTTACTACAGGCCTCCAAACAGCCAGCGGGAGATACAGGAGTAGACAGGTTGACAGATTTTGGAAAAGAGTAAAAACAACAGGGTTGTGGTGATGGGAGACTTCAACTTCCCAATATTGACTGGGACTCACTTAGTGCCAGGGGCTTAGACGGGGCAGAATTTGTAAGCAGCATCCAGGAGGGCTTCTTAAAACAATATGTAGACAGTCCAACAAGGGAAGGGGCGGTACTGGACCTGGTATTGGGGAATGAGACCGGCCAGGTGGTACAAGTTTCAGTAGGGGAGCATTTCGGGAACACTGACCACAATTCAGTAAGTTTTAAAGTGCTGGTGGACAAGGATAATAGTGGTCCAAGGATGAATGTGCTAATTTGGGGGAAAGGCTAATTATAACAATATTAGGTGGGAACTGAAGAACCTAGATTGGGGGCGGATGTTTGAGGGCAAATGAACATCTAATATGTGGGAGGCTTTCAAGTGTCAGTTGAAAGGAATTCAGGACCGGCATGTTCCTCTGAGGAAGAAGGATAAATACGGCAATTTTCGGGAACCTTGGATAACGACAGATATTGTAGGCCTCGTCAAAAAGAAAAAGGAAGCATTTGTCAGGGCTAAAAGACTGGGAACAGACGAAGCCTGCGTGGAATATAAGAAAAGTAGGAAGGAACTTAAGCAGGGAGTCAGGAGGGATAGAAGGGGGTCACGAAAAGTCATTGGTAAATAGGATTAAGCAAAATGCCAAAGCTTTTTACACGTACATAAAAAGAAAGAGGGTAGCCAGGGAAAGGGTTGGCCCACTGAAGGATAGGCAAGGGAATCTATGTGTGGAGCCAGAGGAAATGGGCGAGGTACTAAATGAATAATTTGCATCTGAAAGATGACAGAGGGTGGTGGTTGATGGGAAATGTTCAGAATGGAGTTCAGTTACAAGTGGCGTAACACAAGGATCTGTTCTGGGGCCCTTGCTCTTTGTCATTTGTATCAATGACCTAGAGGAGGGCGCAGAAGCGTTGGTGAGTAAATTTGCAGATGACACTAAAGTCGGTGGTATTGTCGACAGTGCGGAAGGATGTAGCAGGTTACAGAGGGACATAGATAAGCCGCAGAGCTGGGCTGAGAGGTGGCAAATGGAGTTTAATGTAGAGAAGTGTGAGGTGATTCACTTTGGAAGGAATAACAGGAATGCGGAATCTTTGGCTAATGGTAAAGTTCTTGGAAGTGTGGATGAGCAGAGGGATCGAGGTGTCCATGTACATAGATCCCTGAAAGGTGCCACCCAGGTTGGTCGGGTTGTGAAGAAGGCCTATGGAGTGTTGGCCTTTATTGGTAGAGGGATTGAGTTCCGGAGTCATGAGGTCATGTTGCAGCTGTACAAAACTCTGGTACGGCCGCATTTGGTGTATTGCGTACAGTTCTGGTCACCTCATTATAGAAAGGACGTGGAAGCTTTGGAGCGGGTGCAAAGGAGATTTACCAGGATGTTGCCTGGTATTCAGGGAAAATCGTATGAGGAAAGGCTGATGGACTTGAGGTTGTTTTCGTTAGAGAGAAGAAGGTTAAGAGGAGACTTAATAGAGGCATACAAAATGATCAGGGGGTTAGATAGGATGGACAGTGAGAGCCTTCTCCCGCGGATGGAAATGGCTAGCACGAGGGGACATAGCCTTAAACTGAGGGGTAATAGATTAAGGACAGAGGTCAGAGGTAGGTTCTTTCCGCAAAGAGTGGTGAGGCCGTGGAATGCCCCACCTGCAACAGTAGTGAACTCGCCAACATTGAGGGCATTAAAAAGTTTATTGGATAAGCATATGGATGATAATGGCATGATGTAGGTTAGATGGCTTTTGTTTTTTGACTTCCCATGTCGATGCAACATTGTGGCCCAAAGGGCCTGTACTGCGCTGTATCGTTCGATGTTCTATGTTTTATTCACCAAAGAGAAGGAATTGGTAGATGTTGAGTCTGGAGAAGGGTGTGTAGATAGCCTGGGTCACATTGAGATTCAAAAAGACGAGTTGTTGGGCGTCTTAAAAAATATTAAGGTAGATAAGTCCCCAGGGCTTGATGGGATCTACTACCCCAGAATACTGAAGGAGGCTGGAGACGAAATTGCTGAGGCCTTGACAGAAATCTTTGGATCCTCATTGTCTTCAGGTGATGTCCCGGAGGACTGGAGTATAGCCAATGTTGTTGCTCTGTTTAAGAAGGATAGCAAGGATAATCCAGGGAACTACAGGCCGGTGAGCCTTACTTCAGTGGTAGGGAAATTACTGGAGAGAATTCTTCGAGACAGGATCTACTCCCATTTGGAATCAAATGGCCGTTTTAGTGAGAGGCAGCATGGTTTTGTGAAGGGAACTCGTGTCTCACTAACTTGATAGAGTTTTCCGAGGATGTCGCAAAGATGATTGCTGCAGGTAGGACAGTGGATGTAGTCTATATGGACTTCAGTTCGGCCTTTGACAAGGTCCCTCATCGTAGACTAGTACAAAAGGTGAAGTCACACGGGATCAGGGGTGAGCTGGCAAGGTGGATACAGAACTGGCTAGGTCATAGAAGGCAGAGAGTAGAAATGGAAGGACGCTTTTGTAATTGGAGGGCTTTGACTCGTGGTGTTCCGCAGGGATCAGTGCTGGAAACGTTGCTGTTTGTTGTATATATAAATGAATTGGAGGAAAATGTAACTGGTCTGATTAGTAAGTTTGCAGACGACACAAAGGATGGTGGAATTTCGGATAGCGATGAGGACTATCAGAGGATACAGCAGGATTTAGATTGTTTGGAGACTTGGGCGGAGAGATGGCAGATGGAGTTTAATCCGGACAAATGTGAGGTAATGCATTTTGGAAGGTCTAATGTAATTAGGGAATATACAGTGAATGGTACAACCCTCCAGAGGATTGAAAGTCAGAGCGATCTAGGAGTCAAGGTCCACAGGTCACTGAAAGGGGCAACACAGGTGGAGAAGGTAGTCAAGAAGGCATACGGCATGCTTTCCTTCATTGACCGGGTTATTGAATATAAGAATTGGCAACTCATTTTGCAGCTGTGTAGAATCTTAGTTAGGCCACACTTGGAGTATTGTGGTCAATTCGGTTCGCCACACTACCAGAAGGATGTGGAGGCTTTAGAGAGGGTGCAGAAGAGATTTGCCAGAATGTTGCCTGGTTTGGAGGGCATTAGGTATGAAGAGCGGTTGAATAAACTCGGTCTGTTCTCATTGGAACGAAGGGGGTTGAGGGGCGAACTGATAGAGGTCTACAAAATTATGAGGGGCATAGACAGAGTAGATAGTCAGAGGCTTTTCCCCAGGGTAGAGGGGTCAATTACAAGGGGGCAAAGGTTGAAGGTGAGAGGGGCAAGGTTTAGAGTAGATGTACGATGCAAGTATTTTACACAGAGGGTAGTGGGTGCCTGGATCTCGCTACCGGAGGAGGTGGTGGAAGCAGGGACGATAGTGACATTTAAGGGGCATCTTGACAAATACATGAATGGGATGGGAATACAGGGATACGGACCCAGGAAGTGTAGAATATTGTAGTTTAGTCGATCAGCATGGTCGGCACGGGCTTGGAGGGCCGAAGGGTCTGTTCCTGTGCTGTACATTTCTTTGTTCTTGACATTTTATCCCACCCCACTGCTCCGCTGGAGGACCACCCGCTGCCTGGCAGTTTTTTTACAAAGAGGATGGTAAAGATATAGAAAGTGCTGCCTGTGCATGAGTTGAGAGCAGGTACGATAGCGGCATATAAATGGCAACTAGACAATATATGAATAGGGTGTGAATGGAACGATACCGTCTCTGTAAGTGCATATGTTTTAGTTTAGGCAGGTACCGTGATCGGCGCAGGCTTGGAGGGCCGAAGGGCCTGTTCCTGTGTCGTATTGCTCGTTGTTCTTTGTTCTTTGTTCGTTGTTATTTGCTCTTTTCTCTTTGCTCGTTGTTCTTTGCTCTTTTCTCTTTGCTCTTTGTTTTTTGTTCTTTCTCTGTGTTCTCTGTTCTTTGTTCTTCGTTCTTTCCGGAGCTCGAGCTCCACGTTGTCACGCGATGTGGTTTTCAGGCTTCTGATTGACACGCCTGCCACAGAGAACCGCAACTCAGCAGAGTCTCATTTCCTCGCCCAATGCCAACTTCCGCCTCGGCGACTGCCTTCTCTCTCCGGGACCACAAACCAAATCCAATGTGGTCCATTTAGCTGCACTGAGAGGCTGCATGCGCAGCGATACCCCTCAGTCTTCTCACTCTCACGGCAATTATGATCAGCCTTCATCTGGGATGGGGGAGGGGGGCAGAAAATATACAGTGTTAGACAGTCTGACGCCTGCTGCCCACGGCGTATGCAGCTTGTGGCTTCAGTGGGGAGGGCACTCGGCCCTGTCGGCCGGTATGGGTGCCGGAATGTGTTGCAGGGTGGGGGTTCGGCCGCCCACTGGCTGGGGAGGGGGGGGGGTGCGGGGGGGGGGCGTGGAGGAGGTTAACACGTGTGTGAGACGGGACTTGTGCTGGATGCACAGTGCTGCTTACTCACGCTGGCCGTCCTGGGGAGGTCGCACATTTTTAGCGGCACTGCTGGCTGGCCCTTTTTAAAATATATTCAGAATGCCCAATTATTTTTTTACCAATTAAGGGGCAATTTAGCGTGTCCAATCCGCCTTACCTGCACACCTTTGGGTTGTGGGGGGTAAAAGCCACGACACTGGGAGAATGTGCACACTCCATACGGACAGTGACCCAGCGCCGGGATTCGAAACCGGGTCCTCAGCGTCATAGTCCCACTGGTAACTCGCTGGACGGTCCTGACGGTGAGACCCATGGTGCTCATGGCCTCTTCCCCCTGCACCGGTGACTGGCAGCTGGCAGCCTCCTTTCCACCCCAGGCACAGGTTCGCCCGCTTTTCTGCATGGTGCCTGGCATGGTCTCCACTTCGGAGTCGGGTTCACGGGGTGCCGTTTTCCTCGATGCCATCTTGATGGATGGTATCACTGTGTGGGGAGTGAAATGTGTCTATGTGCCTGCAGTTAGACAGCCTCCTAATTGTCAATCCACAACCGACATATCCTACACCGTTTCACATTGGAATCTATTGTTTCCACATGGTGCCAGTGCTAGCCCCTACATGGTCAGTGTATTATTCCGTGTGCGGCGCCAATTTTGCTTTCGTAGAATCCTAGTCCGGTTTGAACACTTGGTCTCAGGAAGGGAGAATGGGGCCTCCTATATTTATAGATTAAGTATCTCCTTGAATCAATCTTGAATATATTCCTCCCCTCAGACTCATTAGCTGTCTTGCTGGAATGTACAATGTAAGAACAATAACAAATTCCGCCTGAAGCCTTGGCAGACAGCTCAGGAGATTGTGGAGACATTGGTGGTGATCTTGCAGGAATCAATGGACGCAGGAAAGGCGCCATAGGACTGGGAATGCCTAATGTAACATCCCTGTTTAAGGAGGGAGTCAGAAGACAAGAAATTATAGTCCGGCAAGCCTGATAACGATAATTGGCAATAATTTAGATTCCCTTATTAAAAATGCGATCGCGGAGTACTTGGAAGTGCATGATAAATTAGGACTGAGTCAGCACGGCTTCGTCAAGGGAAGGTCATGTTTGACAAATCTGTTAGAGTTCTTTGAGGAGGTAACAATGAAGTTAGAAAAAGGAGAACCAGTGGACGTGATTTATTTAGATTTACAGAAGCCCTTTGACAAGGTGCCAGATAGGAGACTGCTAAATAAGTTAAGATCCCATGTTGCTAAGGGTAAGATCCTGGCATGGCTGACTGGCAATAAATACGTTTTTTTTAGGACGACAGCTGGTGACGTCGTGTGCTTCAGGGGTCGGTGTTGGGACCACACACTGTCACAATATGCATTAATGATCTGGACAGGTACTATTCAGGAAGCAGGCGGGCTGTAGAAGGACGTGGAAAGGCTAGGAGAATAGGCAAAGTATTGTCAGATGGAATCGAATGTCGCAAAGTGTGAGGTTATGCACGTTGAAGGAGAAATGGAGGCACAGACTATTTTCTAGATGGAGAGATGCTTAGGAAATCAGGAGCAGAAAGGGACTTGGGAGTCCTTCTTCACGATTCTCTTAAGATTAACGTGCAGGTTCAGTTGGCAGTTAGGACGCCAAATGCAATGTTAGCATTAATGTCAAGGGGGCTAGAATACAAGAAATGCGATGTACTTCTGAGGCGATATCATTCTCTGGGTCAGTCCCCATTTGGAGCGTTGTGAGCAGTTTTCGGCCCCGTATCTGAGGAAAGATGTGCTGGCCTTGGAAAGGGTCCAGGGGAGGTTCACAGGAATGATCCCTGGAATGAACAGCTTGTCTTTTGAGGCACGTTTTAGGACTCTGGGTCTGTTCCCATTGAAGTTGAGAAGGATGGGGGGGAATCTTCTTGAAAGGTACAGGATACTGCGAGGCCTGGATAGATTGGACGTGGAGGATATTTCCCCTTGTAAAAAAACTAGAAGCAGAGGACACAATATCAGAGTAAACGGACGATCCTTTAAAATAGAGATGAGGAGGAATTGCTTCAGTCAGACGGCCGTGCATCTGTGGAACTCTTTGCCGCAGAAAGCTGTGGAGGCCAAATCACTGAGTTTCTTAAGGACAGAGATCGATAGGTTTTTGATTAATTCGGGAATCAGGGGTTATGGGGAGAAGGCAGGAGAATGGGTATGAGAAAATATCAGTCATGATTGAATGGCGGAGCAGACTCGATGGGCTGAGTGGCTAATTCTGCTATTATGTCTTATGGTCTTACGATCCGAAAACTGCGGTTGTGCTAGCTTCAGAATCGGCCAGGGGCGACCTTAGAATGAGGAAATGGAATCTCATTAAAAATATTATATTCTAATTGGGTTTGATAAGGCCGCTGTTGGGAGCGGCCTATCAAACCTAATTAGAATATAATATTTTAAATCAGTTTCCATTTCCTCCTTTTAAATTCCGATGAATTCACTCTTTCAAACTTGATCAAGAGTAGAAGCAGTTCCCGTCAGCGATCTACCCACAGAATGTTCCAGAAACCTGGCGAAAAGCAAGAAATCCCTGCATCAATACCGAGGTCAACAGGTGATTCAATGCTCAGCGTGTGGTCTCACCAACTCTCTGACCATTTCTGGTAGTACATACGTCATTTTAAACTCCATCGTCTGGGCAGAAATGTTTTTCCTACGAAAAAGCAGAATCCGAATCTGTCCAATCGACAAATGCAGATTAACTCTGCCTTTAGGAACTTAAGATCACATCCCTTTGTTTTTATAGTCAGGAAACAACATTGCAATGCAGACTGTCGTTTATACACACAAAGCTGCATTGAGACAGGAGGAGAACATTGATTCTGCCATTCATTGTGATGATTGCTGATCACCAAATTCAATACCCTGATCGCGCCTTCCCCCCATATCTCTGTAGTCACAAGAGCGTTATCTAATTGCAAGGTTATGATCATAATTAGTCCTGAATTGAGTTTTGAGACCTCAGGCCTCAGAACTGCTGACTTCGGTATCCCAGAAATTACAATTTCACATAACCAATCCACCTAACCCGCAAAATTCTAGACAGTGGAAGTAAAGCAGAACAAACCGGAGCACCTGGAGGAGTCCCACACAGACAGAGGGCGAAAGTACAAACTTCCCACTGTTATGCAAGGCCGGCATTGAACCAGGATCCCTGGCGCTGTGAGGCAGCAGTGGTAACCACTGTGCCTCCATCCTGTCCCCTTGGTTCCATTCCGTCTTTTACATACCAAAGATTTTACCTACATATCGCAAAAATGGTGTTCATATATTATACCAAGTGAAATCATTATTGATTATATTATAATTTACCAAAAATGCAATGATCTGCACCAAATTTGTTGTTTTCTAGCAGAAGCGCAGTAACAGACATCATTCTAATGAGTCGATAGTTTTCTGATTGGGTGACCCATCCGCCTCCAGTAATCAGCCTGTACCCGGACCCCACCCTCTGTCCTCCTCTCTGCTCTTGATATTTTTCATTGAGATCTGATAGTGCGACATCGGCCATCTCAATTTCTCTGACCCTCTCACCCACCCTGTCCCGTGTCCCTCTGATCTTGCTCCAATCCGCTCTCTAATTTCCAACACTGACCTGGTGATCTAAGCTGCTCAAAAGGGTGGTACCATTATTGCCTGGGACTGAATTGTTCCTCAAAGAGGCTCCCAGTTTCTCCGCCGCCGTCACCTCTGTTCTAATGATAAAATGTTGAAAATTGATCAAATCTGTCCTGTATGCCTTTTCCTTACAGGAATTGCCACCGCCACCTTCCTTTCGTTGACAGTGCTACGAAATGTATTGAGTTACTTTACCACACCTCTGCCCTAACACATCCCCCTCCCTTCTGGAAACAAAATAGGACCCCACGGTCCTCACTTTCCAAAGCACCTCTCTCAAACCGTCCACACATGTTTTGCATTATTCTGATACCGTTCCCTCCTGGACAGTCTTGTTATCTTCTCCATCACGCCCAACACCCCTTTCCCTTCCCACTGCCCTTTCAATTGCAGACCGTGCAACAACTGACCTTTATCTCCTCCCGTTCCACGATTCTGGGCAGCAAACTCCTTTCTGGAGAAGCAGTGTTTCACTTGTGTTGCTTCAATTGTGTCTCCTGTATTCGCTCCTCCCAACACTGTCCCATCTGGACTGCGGAGACTAAACGCAGACTGGGTGTCCACTTTGCAGGACATTTTCACTCAGCCCACAAGCATGACCCAAGCCTACCTGGTGCGTGCCATTTTAACTCAGCACCTTTCCTACCACTGCCATCAAACGGGCAGGGCTGCCATTCACACTTTTCTCCCTTCCACCAGCTTATACACTTGAGTCACTTTTGTTACTTCCATCTTTGCAATGTTAATCTCTGTGTCCACTGATCTCCCAACGCTGTCACCCACTGACCATTTTATTGATGCTAAAATCCTGTCCCGGTTCAGGCATGGAGAATGTTCAATCAGTAATTTCCAGGCTTTTCTCCCTTGTCGCTCTGACAGTTATTTTCCTGGGAAGTGCGATTCTGTGTCGGGAGAAGTGTGGCCTCTCTACCTGCACCACTCGATAACTGGTGGCCATGGCGGTGGCGGATCTGCTGTATATTTTCACACTTATACTGACACGGATGAATTATTAGTATTTCTCCCGAAATTTCCTGGATCTCACTCCTGTGTGTAGTGTTGCAGATGCTCTGGTGGCTGCAGCCGGGGACTGTTCTGTTTGGTTCACAGTCTCTTTCTGCTTTGATCGATTTGTGGCCATTCGGTCCCAGAAATTGAAAACTAAATATTGCACCGGGAAAACTGCAGCTGTGATTCTGCCAACAAGCAGCGTCGTATCCTGTATAAAAACATCCCCTGGTACTTTCTGTATGAACCTATTGAGATAATTGGCAATGTCCAGTGGGGTTGTCGGCCAATGAACAGCTTTTTCACTGATCCCATGTGGGTTTTATTTATCACGTTTGCTCAGGTTTCAATGCCATTGATCCCATTCGGTTTAATCCTGTTAATCAACTCTCTGATAGTTAATCACCAGTCGAGTCGGGAAGACACCAGGGGTTCAGAGTGAGGGAGACAATCGCAGAGACCCAGAAATGGAGAGCAGAAGGAAGTCAATGAATGTACTCTTCAGCCTCTCCGGAACTTTCATTGTCCCCTGGACAGTGTTTGTTATTATAGTTTTCTATATTAATTTGGGAGGAATCATTGACCGCAACATGCCTCAATATAATTTACAGCAAGTCGGATTGTTGCTGGTGGATTTAAGTTGCTGTACAAACATATTTATTTGTTTGATGACTCGGTCCAAGTTCATGGAACAGTTCAAGATCACGCTGACATATCCGGTTACGTCACCTATTGAATTGATCAATAAAAAATCTGACTGACAGCCCCTCAACCAATCAGCAGCTCCAGCCACAAACAGACAGACGCTCAGCCAATCAGCAACTCCATCAGCAGGCTGAAAGTCGCCTCAGCCAACCAGAGAGGACTCGTACTGCCTGCCAGCACCGGAAAGACAATCATCAGCTCGAACCTCTCGCACTCAGGCTCTCACGATCCGTAATTACCATTCCTTTCTCTCTTGTCTTTTTAATATATATTAAATACCCCATCTTATCCACATTTACTTTCCATAATCCTCTTTGCTTCCCTCTTCCTCTCTCCCAACATCTATATTCGTCACAGTTCACCCTCTGATGTTAGTTCTCTGCTTTTGGCATTTACATTTTTTGTTCTCTCCGGGGACTGTCATTAGCACTCTTTCTTCTTGGTTTCTGTGCCTATCAGCTCCCGTTTTCCTGGGTTTCTGTGGCTGTGACTCATCTTCCATTCTCACTCCACAGTATAAATATTTTCCACTTTCTCTGTCTGTTATCTTTGACAAAGAGCCATCGGACTCGAAACGTTAGCTCTTTTCTCCCCCTACATATGCTGCCAGACCTGCTGAGATTTTCCAGCATTTTCTCTTTAGTCTCTGCTTTCAGACATTGAGCTGCCACGTCCAATCAGAGAGCAGGAAATACTGACTACTTGAAACCTCAGCCAATCTCTGTCTCCAATTTCAGCCTCACAGCCAGCGCAGCCAATCAGGGAGCCCCGGCGTCAGGTTAAGACCTCCAGCTGCCAATCAGAGGTTCCGGGCGCTAGTTCACAGCCGCTGCAACCAGACAGCGATGCTACCCGCTGACATACAGCTGCCGTCGCCAATCAGAGATTCTGCCTGCTGAATGACAACCTGCAGGCAATCTGAGGTCCTAGAGTCCCGACAATTCAGCATGTAGCCATTTGGCCCATCGAGAGTGCACCAGCCCTTGGAAAGAGCACCCTACTTAAATTCACCCCGCCCTACCCCATAACTCAGTAAGCTTACCTAAACGTTTGGACACTAATTTAGCATGGCCAATCCGCCTAACCTGCACATTTTTGGACTGTGGGAGGAAACCGGGGCACCCGGAGGAAACCCACACAGACACGGGGAGAACGTGCAGACTGTGCAGAGAGTGCCCCAAGCCTGGAATCGAACCTGGAACCCTAGAGCTGTGAGGCTACAGTGCGAAGGACTGTGCTACCGTGGTTCCGCCCCCTGAAAGACAGCCGCCGCGGCCAATCGGAGATTCCGTCTGTTGACTGACAGCCGCTGCAGCCAATTGGAGATTTTACCCGCTGAATGACAGCTGCTCCAGCCAGTCAGGGAGCTTTATTCCGTGAGACGCAGAAGGCTCAATCAATCAGGGGTCTCATTATGTGATCCGCCTCACTCTATCAGGGAGCCTGAACCCGATCGCTCACAGTCTCAGGGGCCAATAATCGAACTGCCCGGTTCTTCTGCCAATCAGTCGTGCCCAGTCAATGCCTAACCTGTCGCGAGGATTGTGGTCCAATTATCGTTTGGATTTTGAAACTAGAACTGATGAGAAAGACAGAGACTCCCTAAAGTCTGATGGATGTGCCGCCCGTCCAAGACAGCACCCTGCACTGTATTCACTTTCATATCACAGTCTAATTCCCAGTTGAATGCTTCAATTGAACCAACCTTCAGCACACAGTCAGGCAGTGGATTGTCCTCACCACTCACTGTGTGAAAAAGTATCCGTTTATCAGGGGCTGGTTAAGCACAGTGGGCTAAAAAGCTGGCTTGTAATGTTAACAATGCCAGCAGTGCGGGTTCCATTCCCGTACCGGCCTTCCCGATCAGGCGCCGGCATGTGACGAAGAGTGGCTTTTCACAGTAACTTCATTGAAGCCAACTTGTGACAATAAGCGATTATTATTGATCTCATCATTGCTTTATTTACCAATTCAATCAAACCAGAGCCAATCATTCTCAATCTTCTCAACAATGGAAACCCTTTCTCTCCATCGCCTCCATATAATTCATGATTCTGGATGCCTCCATCAAATCTTCTTTCAAACTTCGTTTCTCCACGGACAACATGTCTCCAATCTCTCCAAATAACTGAAGATCCTCAGCACTGGAACATTCTGGTACATCCTTTTTGAACTCTATACAATATCTTGAGATCCTTCCTGAACTGCGGTGCCCGGAGTCCTACATAACCTATTTTTCAAGTCCTACATAACCTAATTGCTCTTGTATTCTGTTCCCTTATCAATAATCGTGATTGCATTGTGTTGCATTCTATATTCAATCAAAATGTCCGCCAACTCAGCAGCTATTTTTCTGGTCTTGCTTTTTTTACAGGTGCGTCTTTTATTTTGTACAGTTTCTACATTTTCGCCCGAATACTATGAGCGGTCCTGGGAAGAGGTCCCATAAATAGTTAAGCTCCCAAACAGAGCACCACTTCTGCGCTAGCCTGGGGTAAGGTGGAATCTACTGTTTCAACTTCCTTATTTAACACACTCGTTTGGGTGAAAGAGAATAAATTATGCGGAAGCCCATCCCCCGTGGCTAACAATTGAAAATAAATGTTTAGAAAGAGGCAATACCTACTTCTGTTTCCACATGTAAAGCCCCTACACTCACTTATTCTCCCTACATGTGACCAGCCCGAACACTGACTAATTCCCCCACTTTTGAACAGCCGCTCCACTGACTAATTACCCTAGCTTGTGAACAGACTCTACCCTCACTAATTCCACACCGTCTGAACATCCCCTACTCTGACTAAACCCCATCTCTCTGTAAATATGCATTACCCTGACGAATACTCTCTCCCTGAGAATAGCCCCGACACCAACTAACTACCTCTCTGTGAACAGCCCATACGATGACGAATATTCACACCCTGTGAACAACCCTAACATGAATAATCCCCCCTTCTGTGAACAGCCCCTAGCCTGACTAATTTCCCATCTCTGTAAACATCGGCTACCCAACTAATCCACCTCCCTGTGAACAGTCCTCACACTAATTAATTCCCCCTTGCTGTAACAGCCTCATGCCTTTTTAAGTCCCGTCCCTTTGAATAGCCCCTACCCTAACTAATTCCCCTCCCTATGAACAGACACTACCAAGATAAATTCCCCCTCCCTGTGAAAAAACACAACCCTGACAAATTCCCCCTCACTGTGAACAGCACCCACCCTGACTAATTCCGCTGCCTATGAATAGCCCCTAACCTGACTAAATCCCTCTCCCTGCGAACAGCCCCGACGCTTAGTATCTCCCCTCTCTGTCACCATCGCCTAATCTGAACAAAGTCACCTAATTTTATACATCCCAACTTTAATTACCCCTCCCTGTAAACAGCTCTAATCTGGCACGTTTCCCCTCCCTGTCAATGGCCGCTATCCTGACTGACCCCCGCCCCCCCGCCCCCGCCCTGCGCGCATCGCCTATCCTTATTATTTCACCCATCCTGTGCACAGCCGCTAACTAACCTTTTTCCTTTATCCATGTAGAGAGCCCTTACCCTGACTAATACCTCTCTCCCAGTTGACAGCCCCTAACATGACTAATTCGCCACCCATCTGAATAGATCTGAACTTGAATTATCCACCTGTCCCCTTCAACAATCCCTGCCCTGTCTAATTCCCCTCCCTGTGACCAGACTCCACATGAAAAAAAAAATCACCCTCTCTGGGACCGGCACTTACCCTGACTAAATTCCGTCCTTGTGACAAGAAGCTAACCTGAGTAATTCACCGTTCCTGTGACCAGATACTATGCTGATTAATTCACCCTCCCTGTGAACAGTCCCTGCCATAACTAATGCCACCATGTGTAAAGCTCCTGCACTGCCTCACTTTCCATCCCTGTGAACAAACGCGTCTTTGACCAATTCCCCCTCCCTCTGGATGGACCCTGACTGAGTAATTCCACCTCCCTATGAACAGCCCCCTGACTAATTCCCTCCACCTGTGAACAGCACCCACCCTGAGTAATTCCACCTCGCTGTGAACACACTAATTCCACCACCCTGCAAACAACCCCAATACTGACTAATCCCTCTCCCTGTGAACACCCCAATACTGACTAATTCCCCCTTCCTGTGAACAGCTCCTTTACTGACTAATCTCTCCTCCCTGTGAACAGCCCCTTTACTGACTAATTCCCCCTCCCTGTGAACAGCCCCTCCCCTGACTAATTTCCACTCATTGCGAAAAGCCCCTACACTGATTAATTCCCCCTCCCTGTGAGCAGCCTCTAAACTGACGAATTCCTTATCCCTGTGAACAGCCCTCCCCTGAATAATAACCCTCCCGGTGAACATTTCCTAACCTGAATAATGCCCCCTCCCTTTAAACATCCCTACTTTAATTACCGCTCCCTGTGTGCAGCTTTAATCTGGCAAAGATTTCCTCCTGTGAACGGCAGCTAGCCTGAATAATTCTCCCTCCCTGTGAACAGCCCCCACCATGACTAATTCCCCTGTATAAAAGAGCCCCTAACCTGACTAAATTCCTCTCCCTGCGAACAGCCCCTACGCTGAGTATCTCCCCTCTATGTCAACATCGCCTACTCTGAATAAAGTCACTGACCTTTAAAAATCCCCAACTTTAATTACCCCTCCCTGTCAATGGCCCCTATCCTGAATGACGCCCCGCCCTGCGAGCATCGCCTATCCTGATTAATTCACCCAACCTGTGGACAGCCGCGAACTAACCTTTTTCCTCTATCCATGTGAACAGCCCTTACCCTGACTAATACCACTCTCCCAGTTGACATCCCCTAACATGACTAATTCACCACCCATCTGAATAGGTCTGAACTTGAAGTATCCACCTGTCCCCTTCAACAATCTCTGCCCTGACTAATGCCTCTCCCTGTGATCAGACTCCATCTGAAAAAAAAATCACCCTCTCTGGGACCAGCACTTACGCTGACTAAATCCCCTCCTTGTGACAAGAAACTAACCTGACTAATTCACCGTTCCTGTGAGCAGAAACTATGCTGACTAATTCACCCTCCATGTGAACAGTCCCTGCCATAACTAATGCCACTCCATGTGTAATGCTCCTGCACTACCTCACTTTCCATCCCTGTGAACAAACGCGTCTCTGACCAATTCCCCCTCCCTCTGTATGGACCCTACAATGAGTGATTCCACCTCCCTATGAACAGCCCCACCTGACTAATTCCCTCCCCATGAGAACAGCACCCACCCTGAGTAATTCCACCTCGCTGTGAACACACTGACTAATTCCACCACCCTGCAAACACCCCCAATACTGATCAACCCCCTCCCTGTGAACACCCCAATACTAACTAATTCCCCCTTCCTGTGAACAGCCCCTTTACTGACTAATCTCTCCTCCCTGTGAACAGCCCCTCCCCTGACTAATTTCCACTCATTGCGAACAGCCCCTACACTGATTATTTCCCCCTCCCTGTGAACAGCCTCTAAACTGACGAATTCCTTATCTCTGTGAACAGCCGTCCCCTGACTAATAACCCTCCCGGTGAACATCCCCTACCCCGAATAATGTCCCCTCCCTTTAAAAAAAGGGGCAGCACGGTAGCCTTGAGGATAGCACAATTGCTTCACAGCTCCAGGGTCCCAGGTTCGATTCCAGCTTGGGTCACTGTCTGTGCGGAGTCTGCACATCCTCCCCGTGTGTGCGTGGGTTTCCTCCGGGTGCTCCGGTTTCCTCCCACAGTCCAAAGATGTGCAGGTTAGGTGGATTGGCCATGCTAAATTGCCGTTAGTGTCCAAAATTGCCCTTAGTGTTGGGTGGGGTCACTGGGTTATGGGGATAGGACGGAGGTGTTGACCTTGGGTAGGGTGCTCTTTCCCAGAGCCAGTGCTGACCCGATGGGCCGAATGGCCTCCTTCTGCACTGTAAATTCTATGATAAACATCCCTACTTTAATTACCGCTCCCTGTGTGCAGCTTTAATCTGGCAAAGTTTCCCTCCTGTGAACGGCAGCTCGCCTGAATAATTCTCCCTCCCTGTGAACAAGTCCACCCTGACCAATTCCCCCTCCCTGTGAACATCGCCGACTCTGACGAATTCCCGCTCCATGTGCACAGCCCCTGCAATATATAATCTCCCCCTCCACCCCCTGTATATAGCCCGGCCCTGACTAATCCTCACTCCCTGTGAACAGCCCCTACAGTTCACTAATTCCCCCTCCCTGTGACAGCGCTGAACCTGAATAATGCCCCCTCCCTGTAAAATAGCCTCTACCCTGGCTAAATTCCCCTCCCTGTAAAAAGCCCCGATTTGACTAATTTACCCTCCATGTGTACAGCTCGAACATGACGAATTCCCCTCACTGTGAAGATCTACTCCCCTGACTAATTTCCCCTCCTTCTGACAGTCCTTAAACTGACTGATTCGCCATCCATCTAAATTGATCTTTAATTGAATTATCCAGCTGTCCCCTTCAACAATCTCTACCCTGACTAATTTCACCTCACTCTGAACATCTCCTCCCCTGATAATTCTCCCAACCTGTGAACAGTCGCTAACTAACCTTTTTCGTCTCTCTATCTGAACATCCCTGTCTAGTACCTCCCTATCTGCTGACAGTTCATAAACAGAATAATTAGCCATCCATCTAAATAGATCTTAAATTTAATTATCCCCTGTCCCCTTCAACAATTCATAACCTGACTAATTTCCATCTCTGTGACCAGACACTACCCAGACAAAGTCACCCTCTCTGTGATCAGCCCTTACCATTCCTAAATAGCCTCCTTTTAGCCAGACCCTTCCCCGACTAATTCACCACTCCTATGATCAGCCCCTATCCTACCTAATTCACCTCGTTGTGGCCAGTCCCTACCAAAACTAACGCCCCCTTCATGTGAAAAGCGCCTGCACTGACTCACTACCTGTCCCCTATGAACAGATCCTAACATGACTAATTACACCTCCCTGTGAAAAGCGCCTGAACTAACTCACTTTCCATCCCTGTAAACAACCCAGACTCTGACTAGTGACTCCTCCCTATGAACAGTACCTGCCATGACTAATTCCCCTCAGTGTGAACTGTGCCTTCCCTGACTAATTTCCCCTCCCTGTGAACAGCCCCTACCCTGGGTAATTCCCCTCCCTGTGAACAGTCCCTACCCTGACTAATTCCCCTCCCTGTGAATATCCCCTACCCTGACGAATTCCCCAACCTTGTGAACAGCTCCTACCTGAACAATACCCTCCTCTGTGATCATTCACCATCCTGACTAATTCGACATTCCTGTAAACAACCCGTAGCATGACCAATCCCTCCATCCTGCGAATAGGCCATACCCTGAATAATTGGCCCTCCTTGTGAGCAGACGCTACCCTGATTAATTCCCCCTCCTTGTGTACAGTTCTTGCACTTACTAATTCCCCTTCCATTGAGCAGCCCCTACTATGACTAATTTCCACTTCCAGTGAACAGCCCATAACCTGTCTAATTGGTCTCTCCCTCTGAACAACCCCACCTTGCTTAATTTGCCCCTTTTGACAGCTCCCTCTATGACAGGATTCCCCCTTCGAAATCTCTCCTAAGCGTGCATCGCCCATTCCTGCATCCCCCTTCAATTCTCTACTCAGCTCACACTCCCTGTTGTATTCCTGTTCCATTGAAAATTAAGGCGCAAACAGTAATGAATCCCCCCTCCATCCTCCTGTTCACTGCACAACTCACCCACTCTTCCTGCGCACTCCAAGATTGGTGTATTTTGTACATTGTTGACAAAAATCAAATGTCCACTTCCTGGGCACAGACTCTTAATGAGGTATCCCATGATTCTGTGCCGCTATCACCGCCTCACCACACCCGACAACCCCCACCTCGGTTTCCCTGGCTTTTCCTTTTTTCCCACTCCCTCATTTCTCTCTCAGCCTCTCAGCTAAGTTCTCTTAAACAGGGAGAAAGATTAAGACACAGAGGGAGAGACAAGAGAATCTAAGTGTAAAGTATCAGTAAAGTGAAATAATCTCCCGGGCCACACTGCAGGATTGTTGCTGTTTCTTCATTCAATGTTAGCAATGAAACTCCCGCTTCCATCATTTACCTATCCCTCCCTCCCTCTCTTTCGCGCCCGACATCCCTCTCCCTCCGTCCCTCTCTCCGTCCGTTTGTCTCTTTCTCTCCCACCTCCATTTCTCTCATTTATCTCCCTTGCTGTCTCTCTTCCTCTCCTTGCCCTCCGAGCTCTCTCCCTTTCTCACCCCCTACATCGATACATTTTCCAATCCCACATATATGTCTCTTCCTCTCCTGTTTTTGAGAATCTGTCAAGACCTCTCTGCTTGCGTCCCCCCCCCCCCGCACCCACCCCCCCCCCCAACCCCCTGGCTCCGATCTGAGGATTGGATCTGGATTGAAATGCTCTCTGAATCTGTCCTGTCTGACCGTTATAATGAGCGACGCACTGGCACCGTGTTTTAGATGTAATGGCGGTTTTACATCGAGAATGGGATGGGGGCTGGGGTGAGGGGGAGATGGAAGTGATCCTCAAGTGATCGTCACTGACCTGATTTTGTGGAATGCACTCACGGTTTCTGTGCAGGCACATGTCTTTTCCAAATAACCCCGATTAATCATGAACGTATCTGTCTTTGTCTGAAAGACACTCAGTGACTTGACCTCCACAGACTTATGCGGCAAATAGCTTCACAGATTCTCCTCCTTCTTCCTGAAGAAATTCCACCTCATCACTGTTTTAAAGGATCCGCCGTTCAGTCTGAGGCTCTGCACTCTAATTTCTCCGACAAGTGGAAACATCCTCTCCACTTCTACGCTATCTAGGCCTCTCGTATTCAGAAAGTCACAACTAAATCCCATGTCATGCTTATAAACTCCTTAGAGTACAGACCCAGAGTCCACAACCTCTCCAGAAATGAAAACCTCTTCGTTCCCGCAGGGATCTCTTCTGGGATTATATGCTCTTTGTGGTTTTTATAAATTACTTGGATGAGGAAGTGGGCGGGTGGGTTCATATGTTGGCCGATGACAGGAAGGTTGGTGGAGTTGTAGATGGTGTCGAGGGCTGTTGCAAGTGGCAACAGGACATTGAGAGAATACAGAGCTGGGCTGAGAGTGGCAGATGGAGATCAACCTAAATAAATATGAAGTGATTCAAGGTCGAATTTGAATGCTGAATACAGGGTTAAAGGCAGGATACTTGGTTGTCTGAGGACCAGTGGGATCTTGGGGTCCACGCGCACAGATCCCTCAAAGTTACCACCCACGTTGATGGGGTTGTTAAGAAGGCGTATGGTGTGTTTTCTTTCATTAACAAGGGGATTGAGTTTAAGAGCCGCGAGGTTTTGCTGCAGCTTTGTAAAACCCTTGTTAGACCACACTTGGAATATTGCGCCCAGTTCAGGTCGCCGCATTATAGGAAGGATGTGGATGCTTTGGAGAGTGTACCGAGGGACTGGAGGGCATGTCTTTTGAGCAAACGTTGAAGGAGCTAGGGCTTTTCTCACTGGAGCGAAGAAGGAAGAGAGGTGAGTTGCTATCGGTGTACAAGGTAATCAGAGGCATGTTGGATAGCCATAGACTGTTCCCCAGGGCGGAAATGGCTGCCATGAGGGAACAGAATTTAAAGGTGATTGGAGAAAGGGTTAGGGGAGATGTCAGAGGTAGTTTCTTTACACAGAGAGTGGCGGGTGCTTGGAATGAACTGCCAGCGGAGGCGGTGGAGTCAGAGTCATTGTGGACTAGTAAGCAACTCTTGGCCACGCACATGGACAGCAGTAAATTGAAGGGGTGTGGGTTAGGTTGTTCTTGGACCAGGATAAATGGTCGGCACAACATCGCGGGGCGAATGGCCTGTACTGTGCTTTAATGCTTTGTGTTCTATGTTCATTCCGGGGATCATACTTGTCATACTGTGACTTTATCAATATTTCTCCGCCTCCATCCCATCTTGACCACCCGCCAGGTTCCACCATTGTTTTACCGCCTCTGGACAACCATTCCCGCCAGATCCTGTATCCACCCCCACTGAGCCGCCCCTCTCCTCTTTCCCCCCTCCAGCCTTCACACTGCCTCTCTCGCTCTATCTCTATCCCCATCCTCCTCTGTTCTGCTGTCTCTGGACACCTCCCCCGCCATATCCTGTATTTCTTTCCCCCATTAAGCCTCCATAATTCCCCATCCCGTACCTCGCCCTGTCTCTTTCCCCCTCTCTCTATTCCCTCCCTCCTCCTTCTCCTTAGTGCTGTCATGTGAACACTGTGAACAATTCAAGTGAGAAGAATTTTGGGTGGGGAGAGAGACGGTCGCGGGGGTGCAGCGCCCTACCTCTGCACCAGAGTTCCGCAATCAAGAATCTTGTCCCTTCTGTCATTTTCCTGCCCCTCTGGCTTCTATTTCTCTCTCTTTCTCTCCCTCTCTCTCTCTCGCTCTCCCTCTCTCTCTTTCTCTCTCTCTCTCTTTCTCGCCCACCCACTTTTCCTCTCTCTCTCTCTCCATCTCAACTGAATCAACTGCACTATTCTTATTTACTCACCTGGTCAGCTCCTCAAACAATCTAATCAAATTTGTCTGGAATGACCTCGTTCAGACAAAGCATTGCTGACTCGCTCTGAACAAACCTTGTCTCTCCAAGTGCAGACCGATTCTGTCCTTCAGTGTTTCTCCACCCCAGCACAAAGCATCAATATTTCCGTCAGTCTCACAACGCAAGAATGCACACACAGACAAACTCACAGAGACACACACACACACAGGCAGAAACACACATACAGAACAGACACACACACACAGACACACGCACACGTACACACAAACAGACACACACACATGCACACACAAAGGCAGACACACGCATACACACACAGATGCATGCACACGCAGACACACACACACAGACACACACAGAGGCACACACACAGACACACACACATGCACACACAAAGGCAGACACACGCATACACACACAGATGCATGCACACGCAGACACACACAGACAGATACGCATAGACACACACATACGCACACACACATACACACACACAAACACAAACACACCGGCTGAGACACGGATACACACACATACGCACATTCACACAGAGACACACACCCATACGCACACACATGCAAACACAGACAATACACACACACACACACATCCACACAGACACATGGACACACACACACAAAGACACATACACACACAGACCGCGCACGCATACAGACACACAGAGAACCCACACACACATAAATACACACACACACAGACACACACACATACACACAGACAAAGACACACACAATGCAATGTAGATGCAGAAAAATATGAAAAAGAAAGTTATATTTATTTGATACTGGGGCATTCTCTTCAGAGCCTGGGGGCTGGGCACTGACTCCGTACTGGAGACCACCAGATACGATTATTTTCTCACTCCGTCTCCTCGTCTTTGAGACAGAAACAAATGTCCACCTCTGTGTTACTGTCTCTGGACAGTCCCTCCCACCTCACACCTCCCGGATACCTTTGGACGAACCACAAAGGAGCAGGACTCATCATCCCCCTCAAACCCTGCATGCCAAGGAGTCCGCTACATTCCCCACACTCTCTCAGATTACGCCCCCTTACCCTACTTCTCTTCCTCGACTTCCAGCCTCCCTCTTTCCATCATACTGTTTATGCTAAACGTAAGGACACTGTGCCGGTGACCGGAATATGGTGTGGACAGAGGGCGGGGGGAGGAAGCTCTGCCCTGACTGTACAGCAGAGAGGCCAATCCAATGATCTTGTATCTTCTGCCCTCTCCCTGCCATTCTAACGTTTCTGTCGCTCGCTCCCTCTCTCTCCACTATCATTCCATCATTCACAATCAGAAGACAAGGATGGTAGGGAAAGAGAGATATAGACAGAGACAGCAGGAAGACCCAGCCTCACCTCACACCCCCCGTTAAAAGTACCACCTTGCTTTTTCTTTCACATGTATTACAAGCTGAGATAGAGAAACAACTGGCTGGAAAGGTAGAGAGAAAACGCTGGAGAGACACAGGCATCGTCATTGAACCCTCATTCCACCACTGTCTCTCCCTCCATTCTCTCTATACCCAATTCTCTTCATCGTGGCGAAAGATAGACAGAGGTAGTGAGAGTGACGAGAAAATGTTACAGTCAAAAACTTAATGAAGTGAATTAAAATGGCTCCTGGGCTTTTACATGTAAATATGGCACACATGAATAATGCTAATAATCTTTATTGTCATAAGTAGGGTTTACCTTAACATTTCAATGAATTTACTGTGAAAATTATATCAATACATCGGCCCTCTCCGATTGACAAATTAAACCAAGTTCCAATCACGGCCTTTTTCATTCGAGACCCATCTGAGCCCTCGATTCAAATGTCCTCAGAAAAGTTCACGTCTCGTCGTTTTAAATAAATGCCACACTAAATTGGAAAGGTTCAATGTTTATAGTTCAACAATCGAAACCCCAGCCGCTCGAAAGAAGAACAAAGAAAATTACAGAACAGGAAGAGGCCCATCGGCCCTCCCAGTCTGCGCCGATCCAGATCCTTTATCTACGACTGTCGCCTATTTTCCAAAGATCTACTTCCCTCTGTTCCCCGACCGTTCATATATCTGTCTAGATGCATCTTAAATGAGGGTATCGTGCCCGCCTCTACCACCTCTGCTGGCAAAGCGTTCCAGGCACCCACCACCATCTGCGTAAAAAGCTTTCCACGAACATCTCCCTTAAATTTTCCCCGTCTCACCTTGAAATCGTGACCCCCTTGTAATTGACACCACCACTCTTGGAAAAAGCTTATTGCTATCCACACTGTCCAAACCTCTCATAATTCTGTAGACCTCAATCAGGTTTCCCCTCAACCTCCGCCTTTCCAACGAAAACAATCCTAATCTACTCAACCTTTCTTCTTATCTAGCAAACTCCATACAAGGCAACATCCTGGAGAACCTCCTCTGCACCCTCTCTGAAGCACCCACATCCTTATGGTAATGTGGCGACCAGAACTGCACGCAGTATTCCAAATGAAGCCTAACCAGAGTCCGATAAAACTGGAACATGACCTGCCGACTCTTGTACTCAATACGCCGTCCGATGAAGGCAAGCATGCTGTATGCTTTCTTGACCACTCTATCTATCTTCGTTGCCACCTTCAGGGTACAATGGAACAGAACTCACAGATCTCTCTGTACATCAATTTTCCCCAGAACTCTTCCATTGACCGTATCGCCCGCTCTTGAATTGGATCATCCAAAATGTATTTCCTCGCATTTGCGTGGATTGAACTCCAGCTGCCATTCCTCTGCCCAACTCTCCAATCTATCTATATGTTGCTGTATTCTCTGACAGTCCCCTTCGCTATCTGCAACTCCAGCAATCGAAGTGTCATCTGCAGACCACCTATACCTTCGTCCAGATAATTTATGTATTTCACAAACAACAGTGGTCCGAACACGGATCCCGGTGGAACACCACTAGTCACCCTTCTCCATTTTGAGACACTCCGTTCCACCACTACTCTGTGTCTCCTGGTGCCGAGCCAGTTCTTTATCAATCTAGCTAGTACACCCTGACCTCCATGCTACTTCACTTTTTCCATCAAACTGCAATGGGAAACTGTGTAAAACGCCTGACTGAAGCCATGTATATGACATCTGCAGCCCTTCCCTCATCAATTAACTTTGTCACTTCCTCAAAGAATTCTATTAGGTTTGTAAGACATGACCTTCCATGCACAAGATTCTCTCCCTCAGTATCTTCTCCAACAGTTTGCCTTCCACTGACGTCAAGCTCATAGGTCTATGATTCCCTGGATTATCCCTGCTACCCTTCTTAAACAAAGGGACAACATTAGCAATTCTCCAGTCCTCCGGGACCTCACCCGTGCTCAAGAATGTTGTAAAGATATATGTTAAGGCCCCAGCTCTTTCGTCCCTCGCTTCCCTGAGTAACCTGGGATATATCCCATCCGGACCTGGGGACTTGTCCACTAAATGCCTTTTAGAAAACCTGAAACTTCCTCCTTCCTTATGCCGACTTTACCGACTATTTAAACATCCATCTCTAACCTCAACATCCAGCATGTCCCTCTCCTTGGTGAATACCGATGCAAAGTAGTCATTGAGAAGCTCACCCATTTCCACTGACTACATGCATAAATTCTTTGTCTTTGAGTGGGCCAATCCTTTCTCTAGTTACCCTCTTGCTCCTTATATAAGAATAAAAGGCTTTGGGACTTTCCTTAACCCTGTTAGCCAAAGATATATCATGACCCCTTTTAGCCCCCTTTATTGAACGTTTGAGATTTGTCTTACATTCCCGATATTCCTCCAAAGCTTCATCAGTTTAAAGTCGCCTACACCTTAAGCATGATTCGTTTTTCATCTCAGCTAGTCTCACAATTCCACCCGTCACCCATGCTTCCCTAATCGGGCCATTTCTATCCCTAATTTTCACAGGGACATCTCTGTCCTGCACTCCAATCAACCTTTCCATTTGAAATGTGGATTTACCCTTAAACAGCTGCTCCCAATCCACATTCCCTAGCTCCTTCCGAATTTTGTTATACTTGGCCTTTCTCCAATTTAACACTCTTCCTTTAGGACGACTTTCGTCTTTGTCGATGAGTATTCTAAAAAGTATGCAATTGTGATCGCTATTCCCAAAGTAATCACCGACTAAAACTTCAAGCACCCGGCCGGGATCATTCCCCAATACCAGGTCCAGCATGGGGCAACAGAAATCTACTAAAAAAGCTGTAATGAAGACTGAGATAGCTTATGAGAGTAAACTTGCTCAGAATATAAAAACAGAGAGTAAAGGATTCTACAAATATATAAAACGAAACAGAGTGGCTGAGGTAAATATTGGTCCTTTAGAGGATGAGAAGGGAGAGTTAATAATGGGAGATGAGGAAATGGCTGAGGAACTGAACAGGTTTTTTGGGTCGGTCTTCACAGTGGAAGACATGCCAGTGACTGATAGAAATGATGCTTTGACAGGTGAGGACATTGAGATGATTGTTATCACTCAGGAGGTAGTGAGGGGCAAGATAATGGGGCTAAAATAGACAAGTCTCCTGGCCCTGATGGAATGCATCCTAGAGTGCTAAAAGAGATGGCTTGGGGAATTGCAAATGCACTAATGATAATTAACTAAAATTCACTAGACGTTTAGGGTGGCCCCGGCGGATTGGAAATTAGCAAACTTGACACCGCTGTTTAAAAAAGGAGGTAGGCAAAACGCGGGTAATTATAGGCCAGTGAGCTTAACTTCGGTAGTAGGGAAGATGCCGGAATCTATCATCAAGGAAGAAATAGCGAGGCAACTGGATGGAAATTGTCCCATTGGGCATACGCAGCATAGGTTCATAAAGGGCAGGTTGTGCCAAACCAATTTAGTGGAATGTTTTGAGGACATTACCATTGCGGTAGATAACGGGGAGCCAATGGATGTGGTATATCTGGATTTCCAGAAAGCCGATGACAAGTTGCCACACTAAAGGTTGCTGCATAAGCTAAAGGTTGCTGCATAAGATAAAGATGCATGGCATTAAGGGTAAAGTAGTAGCATGGATAGAAAATGTGTTAATTAATAGAAAGCAAAGAGTGGGGATTAATGGATGTTTCTCTGGTTGGCAATAAGGAGCTAAGGTATTAGTGTTGGGCCCACAATTGTTCACGATTTACACAGGTGATTTGGAGTTGGGGACCAAGGGCAATGTGTCCAAGTTTGCAGACGAGACTAAGATGAGTGGTAAAGCAAAAAGTGCAGAGATTACCGGAAGTCTGCAGAGGGATTTGGATAGGTTAAGTGATTTAATACAATGTTGACAAATGTGAGGTTATCCATTTTGGCAAGAATAACAGCAAAAGGGATTATTATTTAAATGATAAAATATTAAAACATGCTGCTGTGCAGAGAGACCTGGGTGTGCTAGTGCATGAGTCGCAAAAAGTTGGTTTGCAGGTTCAACAGCTGATTAAGAAGGCGAATGGAATGTTGTCCTTCATTGCGAGAGGGGTGGTGTTTAAGACTAGGGAGGTTATGTTGCAATTGTATAATGTGTCAGTGAGGCCACACCTGGACTATTGTGTTCAGTTTTGGTCTCCTTACCTGAGAAAGGAAGTACTGGCGCTGGAGGGTGTACAGAGGAGATTCACTGTAGAACATAGAAAAATACAGCACAGAACAGGCCCTTCGGCCCACGATGTTGTGCCGAACCTTTGTCCTAGATTAATCATAGATTATCATTGAATTTACAGTGCAGAAGGAGGCCATTTGGCCCTTTGAGTCTGCACCGGCTCTTGGAAAGAGCACCCTACCCAAACTCAACACTTCCACCCAACACCAAGGGCAATTTGGACATTAAGGGCAATTTATCATTGGCCAACTCACCTAACCCGCACATCTTTGGACTGTGGGAGGAAACCGGAGCACCCGGAGGAAACCCACGCAGACACGGGGAGGACGTGCAGACTCCGCACAGACAGTGACCCAAGACGGAATCGAACCTGGGACCCTGGAGCTGTGAAGCAATTGTGCTATCCACAATGCTACCGTGCTGCCCTTGAGAACAAATACATCTACACTATCATTTTACTGTAATCCATGTACCTATCCAATAGCTGCTTGAAGGTCCCTAATGTTTCCGACTCAACTACTTCCACAGGCAGTGCATTCCATGCCCCCACTACTCTCTGGGTAAAGAACCTACCTCTGATATCCCTCCTATATCTTCCACCTTTCACCTTAAATTTATGTCCCCTAGTAATGGTTTGTTCCACCCGGGGAAAACGCCTCTCACTGTCTACTCTATCTATTCCCCTGATCATCTTATAAACCTCTTTCAAGTCGCCCCTCATCCTTCTCCGTTCTAATGAGAAAAGGCCTAGCACCCTCAACCTTTCCTCGTAAGACCTACTCTCCATTCCATGCAACATCCTGGTAAATCTTCTTTGCACCTTTTCCAAAGCTTCCACATCTTTCCTAAAATGAGGCGACCAGAACTGTACACAGTACTCCAAATGTGGCCTTACCAAAGTTTTGTACAGCTGCATCATCACATCACGGCTCTTAAATTCAATCCCTCTGTTAATGAACGCGAGCACACCATAGGCCTTATTCACAGCTCTATCCACTTGAGTGGCAACTTTCAAAGATGTATGAACATAGACCCCAAGATCTCTCTGCTCCTCCACATTGCCAAGAACTCTACTGTTAACCCTGTATTCCGCATTCATATTTGTCCTTCCAAAATGGACAACCTCACACTTTTCAGGGTTAATCTCCATCTGCCACTTCTCAGCCCAGCTCTGCATCCTATCTATGTCTCTTTGCAGCCGGCAACAGCCCTCCTTACTATCCACAACACCACCAATCTTCGTATCGTCTGCAAATTTACTGACCCACCGTTCAACTCCCTCATCCAAGTCATTAATGAAAATCACAAACAGCAGAGGACCCAGAACTGATCCCTGCGGTACGCCACTGGTAACTGGGATCCAGGCTGAATATTTGCAATCCACCACCACTCTCTGACTTCTATCGGTTAGCCAGTTCGTTATCCAACTGGTCAAATTTCCCACTATCCCATGCCTCCTTACTTTCTGCATAAGCCTACCATGAGGAACTTTATCAAATGCCTTACTAAAATCCATGTACACTACATCCACTGCTTTACCTTCATCCACATGCTTGGTCACCTCCTCAAATAATTCAATTAGATTTGTAAGGCAAGACCTACCCCTCACAAATCCTTGCTGACTATCCCTAATCAAGCAGTGTCTTTCCAGATGCTCAGAAATCCTATCCTTCAGTACCCTTTCCATTACTTTGCCTACCACCGAAGTAAGACTAACTGGCCTGTAATTCCCAGGGTTATCCCTAGTCCCTTTTTTGAACAGGGGCAAGACATTCGCCACTCTCCAGTCCCCTGGTACCACCCCTGTTGACAGTGAGGACGAAAAGATCATTACCAACTGCTCTGCAATTTCATCTCTTACTTCCCATAGAATCCTTGGATATATCCCGTCAGGCCCAGGGGACTTGTCTATCCTCAAGTTTTTCAAAATGCCCAACACATCTTCATTCCTAACAAGTATTTTCTCGAGCTTACCAATCTGTTTCACACTGTCCTCTCCAACAATATGGCCCCTCTCATTTGTAAATACAGAAGAAAAGTACGCGTTCAAGACCTCTCCTATCTCTTCAGACTCAATACACAATCTCCCGCTACTGTCCTTGATCGGACCTACCCTCGCTCTAGTCATTCTCATATTTCTCACATATGTGTAAAAGGCCTTGGGGTTTTCCTTGTTCCTACCCGCCAAAGATTGTTCATGCCCTCTCTTAGCTCTCCTAATCCCTTTCTTCAGTTCCCTCCTGGCTATCTTGTATCCCTCCAATGCCATGTCTGAACCTTGTTTCCGCAGCCTTACATAAGTCACCGTTTTCCTCTTAACAAGACATTCAACCTCTCTTGTCAACCATGGTTCCCTCACTCGACCATCTCTTCCCTGCCTGACAGGGACATACATATCAAGGACACGTAGCACCTGTTCCTTGAACAAGTTCCACATTTCACTTGTGTCCTTCCCTGCCAGCCTATGTTCCCAACTTATGCACTTCAATTCTTGTCTGACAACATCGTATTTACCCTTCCCCCAATTGTAAACCTTGCCCTGTTGCACGTACCTATCCCTCTCCATTACTACAGTGAAAGTCACAGAATTGTGGTCACTATCTCCAAAATGCTCCCCCACTAGCAAATCTATCACTTGCCCTGGCTCATTACCCAGTACTAAATCCAATATTGCCCCTCCTCTGGTCGGACAATCTACATACTGTGTTAGAAAAGCTTCCTGGACACACTGCACAAACACCACCCCTTCCAAACTATTTGATCTAAAGAGTTTCCACTCAATATTTGGGAAGTTAAAGTCGCCCATGACTACTACCCTATGACTTCTGCACCTTTCAAAATCTGTTTACCAATCTGTTCTTCCACATCTCTGCTACTATTGGGGGGCCTATAGAAAACTCCAAACAAGGTGACTGCTCCTTTCCTATTTTTGACTTCAACCCATACTACATCAATAGGGTGATACTCCTCGAACTGCCTTTCTGCTGCTGTTATACTATCTCTAATTAATAATGCCACCGCCCACCTCTTTTACCACCCTCCCTAATCTTATTGAAACACCTATAACCAGGGACCTCCAACAACCATTTCTGCCACTCTTCTATCCAAGTTTCCGTGATGGCCACCACATCGTAGTCCCAAGTACCGATCCATGCCTTAAGTTCACCCACCTTATTCCTGATGCTTCTTGCGTTGAAGTATACACACTTCAACCCATCTCCGTGCCTGCAAGTACTCTCCTTTGTCAGTGTTCCCTTCCCCACTGCCTCATTACACGCTTTGGCGTCCTGAATATCGGCTACCTTAGTTGCTGGACTATAAATCCGGTTCCCATTCCCCTGCCAAATTAGTTTAAACCCTCCCGAAGAGTACTAGAAAACCTCCCTCCCAGGATATTGGTGCCCTCTGGTTCAGATGCAACCCGTCCTGCTTGTACAGGCCCCACCTTCCCCAGAATGCGCTCCAATTAGCCAAATACCTGAAGCCCTCCCCCCTACACCATTCCTGCTGCCACGTGTTCAACTGCACTCTCTCCCAATTCCTAGCCTCGCTATCACGTGGCACCCGCAACAAACCAGAGATGACAACTCTGTCTGTCCTGGCTTTTAACTTCCAGGCTAACTCCCTAAACATGTTTATTACCTCCACACCCCTTTTCCTACCTATGTCGTTGGTACCAATGTGCACCACGACTTCTGGCTGCTCACCCTCCCCCTTAAGGATCCTGAAGACACGATCCGAGACATCCCTGGCCCTGGCACCCGGGAGGCAACATACCTTCCGGGAGTCTCGCTCGCGACCACAGAATCTCCTATCTATTCCCCTAACCATTGAATCTCCTACAACTATTGCTTTTCTATTCTCCTCCCTTCCCTTCTGAGCCCCAGAGTCAGACTCAGTGCCAGAGACCTGGCTGCTAGGGCCTTCCCCCGGTAGGTCATCCCCCCCAACAGCATTCAAAACGGTATACTTGTTTTGAAGGGGAACGGCCACGAGGGATCCCTGCACTTTCTGCCTGTTTGTTTTTTTACCCCCCCCTGACTGTAACCCAGCTATTCTTGTCCTGTACCTTGGGTGTGGTTACCTCCTTGTAACTCTTCTCAATCACCCCCTCTGCCTCCCGGACGATCCAAAGTTCATCCAGCTTCAGCTCCAGTTCCCTAACACGGTCTTTGAGGAGCTGAAGTTGGGTGCACTTCGCGCAGGTATATATGTTAATCCCAGTGCTAAAGGAGTTGGATTACGAGGAGAGGTATACTGGGACTGTACTCGATGGAATTTAGAAGGATGCGGGGGGAGGGGGGGAGAGGAGGATCTTATTGAAACATATAAAATTATGAAGGGAATGGATAGGATAGATGCGGGCAGGCTGTTTCCACTGGCCGTTGAAAGTAAAACTAGGGGGCATAGCCTCAAAATAAGGGGCAGTAGATTTAGGACTGAGTTTAGGAGGAATTGTTTTCACCCAAAGGGTTGTGAATCTATGGAATGCCTTGCCCAGTGAAGCAGTGGAGGCATTTATTGTTTTTATTTTAAATATAGATAGCTTTTTGAAGAATAAAGGGATTAGGGGTTATGGTGTTCGGGCCGGAAAGTGGAGCTGAGTCCACAAAAGATCAGCCGTGATCTCATTGAATGGCGGAGCAGGCACGAGGGGCCAGATGGTCTACTATTGCTACTAGTTCTTATGTTCTTATGTTCCAGAGTTGGACTATTTACATACTGCTCTAAAAAAAACTCTCCTGGATGCTCTTTACAAAATCTACTCCATCTATGTTGGGGAAGTTTAAATCAACCATCACGACCACCCTATAGCTCCGACATTTTTCTATAATCTGTCTACATATTTGTACCTCTACTTCACACTCGCTTTTGGGAGGCCTGTAGTAAAGCCCCAATAATGTAACTGCAGCCTTCATATTTCTTAGCTCTGCCCATATTCCCTAGTGCTCGAATTCACCATAATGCCCTCCTTAATCACAGCTGTGATATCATCTCTGACCAGTAATGCAACTCCTCCACCCCTTTTACCTCCCTCTCTATCCCTGCTGAAGCATTTATAACCTGGGACATTTAGTTGTCAATCATTCCCTTCCCTCAACCAAGTCTGAGTAATATTAATAACATCATATTCCCAGGTACTAATTCAAGCCCTAAACTCATCTGCCTTACCTGCTACACTTCTCGCATTAAAACAAATGCACCTCACACCACCTGTCCCTTCGCGTTCATCATCTCTTCCCTGTCTACCCTTCCCCTTAGTCACAATGAGTTTATTACCTAATACCTTACTGGCTTTAGTTGATGCCTCTTTACTGACCTCTAACTTCCTAATCTGTTTTCCATCCCCCTGTCAATGATTACAGCAGCAATGAAGGCCTCACATTTAGAAATTCACATCCAGGATCTCGGGATTCTCGGCAAAGTCGATACATTGGTGTTTACATGCTGCAGTTCACAGCAGGAATTCAGAAATTATCCGCAGGAGGGAAGTGGTCATTCTAGAAAGCAGCCCAGATCCTGCGAAACACCCCACTCCCCGGCCACACACATTCATACACAGACATTTAGCTCTACCATTCCAATTCAAATAACCACAAATCGCAATGGTGTTTTTCATTTTTTTGAAGAGGAAATAGAGAGAAATAGCATAAGAGGGAAATTAATAGAGAGGTTGGGGGCGGGGGAGGGAGTAGGAAAGCTGGAGAGAAGGAGGCTGGAAAATTCTACCACAACCCCTCAGGTCATCAATAAGCTGAATTCAAATACCTGTTGCCCCTTCCATTGAGCCCCAGGCGATCCCGTGGCTCAGCCTCTCCAACACACAAACAAAATGACCGGCATTCTACGATGGCCGATATCTGAATGGGAAATGCAGTGTGGTGGAGAAAGGGGCAAGAGGACAAAATCGAAGCGTGCACCAATCGCACTGCAGATTGTCATGTTGCGCTGCCCGGAAAGCAGCGTGAATGCGTTCGACTCTGCACAGAAGGCATTCCGTTTGCACATCATTGGAGATCCCGACCCGCTGTTCTCTGAGACCACCGCGAAACTCGGCATCCGATGTGTAGAATTCCCGTTTGCTAGTTTCACTTGTGGATTTAAAGATCGGGAGCAGGGCCGTCACTGCCGAGGGACAGCGAGGAGGAACCTGCACACGGACCACCATGGTCTGTCTGTACTGGCAGGGCTGGGGAAGGGTGACCATGGCCTGCCGACACTGGCAGGGCTGGCGGGGGGGGGGAGGTGACCATGGCCTGTCAGAACTGGCAGGACTGGCGGAGGGGGGGGGTGGGGAGGTGACCATGGCCTGTCGGCACTGGCAGGGCGGGTGACCATGGTCTTGCGGTATTGGCATTGCTGGAGGCGTGACCATGGCCTGCCGGCACTGGCAGGGCTGGCGGGGGGGGGGGGGGGGGGGGGAGGTGACCATGGCCTGTCAGAACTGGCAGGACTGGCGGGGGGGGGGGGAGGTGACCATGGCCTGTCGGCACTGGCAGGGCGGGTGACCATGGTCTTGCGGTATTGGCATTGCTGGAGGCGTGACCATGGTCTGGCGGTACTGGCAGGGCTGGGGGGCGGTGACAATGGTCTGGCGGTACTGGCAGGGCTGGGGGCCGATGACCATGGTCTGGCGGTACTGGCAGGGCTGGGCGTGGGTGACCATGGTCTGGCGGTACTGGCAGGGCTGGGGGGTGACCATGTCTGGCGGTACTGGCAGGGATGGGGCGTGCCATGATCTAGCGGTACTGTCAGTCTGGGTGAAGAGTGACCATGGTCCGGCGGCACTGGCAGGGCTGTGGGAGTGGCCCTGATCTGGCGGTACTGGCAGGGCTGTGGTGTGACCATGGTCTGGCGGCACTGGCAGGGATGGGTGAGGAGTGACCATGGACTCGCGGTACTGGCAGGGCTGTGGGAGTGGCCCTGATCTGGCGGTACTGGCAGGGCTGTGGGAGTGACCATGGACTGCCGGTACTGGCAGGGCTGTGGGAGTGGCCATGGTCTGACGGTACTGGCTGGTCTAGGTGTGGAGTGACCATGGACTGGCGGTACTGGCAGGGCTGTGGGAGTTGCCCTGGTTTGGCGGTACTGGCAGGCCTGGGTGATGAGTGACCATGGAATGGCGGTACTGGCAGGGCTGTGGGAGTGTCCATGGTCTGGCGGTACTGGCAGGTCTGTGAGAGTGGCCCTGGTCTGGCGGTACTGGCAGGGCTGGGGAAAGGGCGCCCTTGATCTGGCGGTACTGGCAGCGCCGGATGGGGGAAGTGTCCATGGCCTGGCGGTACTGGCAGTGCTGGGTTGGATCGTGCCCTTGGTTTGGCGTTACTGGCAGGGCTGGGGGGTGGGGGTGAGAGGGGAGCCCTTGGATTTGCGGTACTGCTGCTGGTAGTGGAGGGACTCCCTTTGTCTGGCGTTACTGCCATTGCCATGGCTGGCTGGGACATGGGGGGGGGGCGGTTGGGACAACGACATGGCACGAGAGTAAGCAGGGGATGGGACATGCAATCATGTTCCCCACTCCATCCCCCCCACCCCCCCGTATTGGTTCCCGCACTGTCTACCTCTGCGCCCCACCACCCCACCACCTGCATCCACGGCACCACCTCAGCCCCCGCACTGCCACACTTCCTTCCCCACGGCAGTCACCCATTGGTGGACAGCACACCACCCACCCCAGTGGCCCCTAAAAGAGGACGTTGAACTGGGGCCACGCAACGTAACGCTGGCATGGGTAGCATCAGACAACTAGATGCCTGACAGCAGGGCATCGGTGAACAATATTAGCTGATTTGTGGCCCAGCACCTGACCCCACTGCGATGGACCCGTGCCAACCTTACTTGTAAATACCTTTCTGGCCTCATCGTCCTAGCGCTAAACCTAGGTGGAACATGAGAAGCGGATCTGGCCTGCTATGATTCCCGCCCTGTGACCTGGGTGCCCTGTGACCTGGGTGCCCTCTGATCTGGGTTAAATGTGACCTGCGTGCCCTGTGGCCTGGGTGCCCTGTGACCTGGGTGCACTGTCACCCGTGTGCCCTGTGGCCTGTGTGCCATGTGATGTTAGTGCCCTGTGGCCGCTATGTTCTGAGGCGACCGGGCTTGGATGGGCCAGGCTGCTGCTCAGGTGTCCCAGGTGGTGTTGCGCCAGCCTATCGTGTGATGAAGAGATGGAAACGTTTTCTGTGGAACTGAACAATCAGCTGGAAATTTCCGTCCACCTGATTGGAGTAATTCTCACTCAAAGATACAGACGGAGAGACAGCAATTTGGTGAAACTGTTACGAAAATATTAACAACCGATTCTGCTGATTTTCAAGTTGTTATTTTTGGTTGAATATCGAATAAATTAACGTGTTATGGGTGGATTTAACAGAACACGCAGAATTAGGGGCATTTCCCGTGGAACCAGGCAAATGTCACAGCAATATTATCGATGAATTTAGCACCATAGGCGTTCATGGTAGTTTGCACAGTTTGGTCTCTACACCACACTTTCAGGAGCGTTTACCCTGAGCTGGAAGAACTTGCCCTTTGCAGGGAGAGCTGTGCGTTGGTACCTTTACTTTAAACATGAAGCCCTCAGCCAATATGTACACTTCGTTCAATTTTCCAATGCGCTATTTTTAAATAGTGCACGTAACTTCCGAAAATTGAGCATTTTCACCATGCTTTACGAGGACAGAGTCCCCCTGCGGCCAATCGGTATCAATCCCAGAGCACCAGTGAATTGGTTAATGTGCAGTGCTCTGCAGGATCTCTTTCCCGGATCACACATCTTCATTCCTCATTCAGAACTGTCCACTTGCAGGGGGAGGGCAATTAATTTCGTCACCTGTGTATGAGATATTAAATCGAAAAGCCTTGCCTGCCCTTCTGGAATGTAAAGAAAAACATGTTGTCTGTGAGCGGGAGAGCGGCCTATGTGTGCATGTGTCTGTACGGGTGTGATCGGGCGGGGGAGGAAGCCGTATGGCCCCGTGTGCCAGGATAAATCATTGGCCCTCAATACATATAACTATTATTCATCTACATCATTCGAAATATAGCATGGCATTTCCAGCAAGCAACGGGCTATTCGCCCCCTCTGCTCCTGCTGCACTATCTAAATTCACATTAACAAGAAGACAACTGTTACGAGCTAGTTTCCATCGCCAAGAGATTGATTGGAAAATTTCTAGGAGATTGATATTGAAAGAGTTTCTCTTTAGTGGGAATATCTTTGTTGTGACGCAGTATAACATGCTTGTATCTGCTCATCCGGAATAATCAAAATGGGAATACAGATTGAAGTTTCTAGACAGAACAAGACGAAAGGCCATTGATATCGAATCCGGCCATCGCGCTAACATGAGATACTAAATTCCTAATAATTAGCTGAGAGCTGGACCTGGCATATCGAGGCAATCCACCACTTGTAGAGTATTTGGTTCCAGATTCACCCCTTCTTTCTAAACATACTCTACTGATCTTCTAGCTTTGATATGCTGGTTTCAATTAATATTCCCTGTGTGAAGGAAAGATGGAACCATGGGAAATTTCATACATCACTCCTAGCATCCGTCTCCGACTGTGAAGGGCCGGGTTAGCTCAGCTGGTTAACAGTTTGTTCACGAAGTTAAACTCCCGTACCGGCTGAGGATATTCATGAAGCTGTGCGGTCTCCTGAAGCAGTGCCGTTCGCATGAGGTGTGGCGATCCTCAGGTTAACTCACCACCAGTCAGCTGTCCCACTTAAACGGGAAAGCAGCCTCTGGTCACCTGGGGCTATTGTTACTTTGATCACTTTCCCCAATTCACATCGCAGCCAGTGTAACTCTTCTGAATCCTGCACTGATTTTTTTCGGCTCAACAAAATCGCAGTTGACATTCAATTATTTGTCAATTATCGGACGTATTGCAACATCGCTTCATGGTCGATTAATGTATTTATATTTCCATATCGACATTTGAAATGAAATGTAACTGGAACCAGACGACCAGTAGAGAGTTCTCAGTATGACTAGACTTTGCTCTTCAATTCTGCCAAACTTTAACGACATAGATTCAGTGAATTATTGCAAAGGATACGCTACACCCTATCCTGTGCAGTGAACAAAGGAGTCAGTGTTTGGCCCAATGCACGGCGATAGTTTAGCTGATTTATAGAAGTCTCCTTGATTCTATGTTTATTCCCTCTAAGTTTCGCGTTGTTCGACATATCCTGTCTCCTCCAGGATTCATAAAGCGAAAGCCATCCCGGTACTCGTCTGCGGTCTGCTTTCTTTTTTGATCTCTTTTCCAATGCGGCCAAATCCAGGGAGGTGGACAGAGGTCCGCCCTTAGACTGGGAAATATATCTAACATCGAAATTCAAAAATAGTTAACATAGATGCAGCACGGTAGCAAAAGTGATTAGCACGGTGGCTTCACAGCGCCAGTGTCTCAGTTTCGATTCCCTGCTGGGTCACTGCCTGTGCGGAGTCTGCACGTTCTCCCCGTGTCTGCGTGGGTTTCCTCCGGGTACTTAGTTTCCTCCCACAGTCCAAAGATGTGCAGGTTCAGGTGGGTTGCCCATGATGAATTGCCCTTCGTGACCAAAAAGATTAGGAGGGATTAATGGGTTACGGGGATAGGGTGGAAGTGAGGGCTTAAGTGGGTCGGTGCAGATTTGATGGGCCAAATGGCCTCCTTCTGCACTGTATGTTCTATGTTCTATGTCAAATTTATCCGAACTGAAATCGAATTCTACGAAGTGATAGAACGAGACAAATAAGAAGGAGACCATTCGTTCCATTCAATCTGTGCTGGCTCAAAAGAACAAAGAACAAAGAAAAGTACAGCACAGGAACAGGCCCTTCAGTCCTCCAAGCCCGTGCCGACCATGCTGCCCAACTAAACTACAATCTTCTACACTTCCTGGATCCGTATCCCTCTATTCCCATCCTATTCATGTATTTGTCAAGATGCCCCTTAAATGCGACTATCGTCCCTGCTTCCACCACCTCCTCCGGCAGCGTGTTCCAGGCACCCACTACCCTCTGTGTAAATAAACTTGCCTCGGACAACTCCTCTAATCCTTGCCCCTCGCAGCTTATACCGATGCCCCCAGTAATTGACCCCTCTACCCTGGGGAAAAGCCTCTGACTATCCACTCTGCCCATGCCCCTCATAATTTTGTAGACCTCTAAAAGGTCGCCGCTCAATCTCCGTCGTTCCAGTGAGAACAAACCGAGTTTATTCAACCGCTCCTCATAGCTAATGCCCTCCATACCAGGCAACATCCTGGTAAACCTCTTCTGCATCCTCTCTAAAGCCTCCACATCCTTCTGGTAGCGTGGTGACAAGAATTGAACTCTATACCCCAAATGTGGCCTAAATAAGGTCCTAGACAACTGTAACGTGACTTTCCAATTCTTATACTCAATGTCCCGGCCAAAGAAGGCAAGCATGCCGCATGACTTCTTGACTACCTTCTCCACCTGTGTTGCCCATTTCAGTGACCTGTGGACCTGTACACCTAGATTTCTCTGACTTTCAATACTGTTGAGGTATCTACCATTCACTGTATATTCCCTACCTGCATTAAACCTTCCAAAATGCATTATTTCACATTTGTCCGGATTAAACTCCATCTGCCATCTCTCCGGCAAAGTCTCCAAACGATCTAAATCCTACTGTATCCTCTGACAGTCCTCATCACTATCCGAATTCAACCACCTTTGTGTCGTCTGCAAACTTACTAATCAGACCAGTTACATTTTCCTGTAAATCATTTATATATACTACGAACAGCAAAGGTCCCAGCACTGAGCCCTACGGAACACCACTTGTCACAGCCCTCCAATTAGAAAAGCACCCTTCCATTGCTACTCTCTGCCTTCTATGACCTAGCCAGTTATGAATCCACCTTGCCAGCTCACCCCTGATCCCGTGTGACTTCACCTTTTGTACCAGTCTACCATGAGGGACCTTGTCAAATGCCTTTCTGAAGTCCACATAGACAACATCCACTGTCCTACCTTTATCAATTACCTTTGTGACCTCTTCGAAAATCTCAATCAAGTTAGTGAGACACGACCTCCATTTCGCAAAACTATGCTGCCTCTCGCTAATACGTCGATTTACTTCCAAATGGTAGTAGATCCTGTCTCGACGAATTATTTCCAGTAATTTCCCTACCACTGATGTAAGACTTACCGGCCTGTAGTTCCCTGGATTATCCTTGCTACCCTTCTTAAACAAGGGACAGCGTTGGCTGTTCTCCAGTGCTCCGGGACATCACCTGAAGACAGTGAGGATACAAAGATTTCTGTCAAGGCCTCAGCAATTTCTTCTCTAGCCTCCTTCAGTATTCTGGGGTAGATCACATCGGCCCTGGGGAATTATCTACTTTAATATTTTTCAAGACGCCCAACACCTCGTCTTTTCCGATCTCAAAGTGACCCAGGCTATCTACTCACCGTTCTCCAGACTCAACATCCACCAATTCCTTCTCTTTGCTGAATACTGATGCAAAGTATTCATTTAGTACCTCGCCCATTTCCACTGGCTCCACACATAGATCCCGTTGCCTATCCTTCAGTGGTCCAACCCTTTCCCTGGCTACCCTCTTGCTTTTTATGTACGTGTAAAAAGCCTTGGGACTTGCCTTAACACTATTTGCCAATGACTTTTCGGGACCCCTTCTGGCCCTCCTGACTCGTTGCTGAAGTTCCTTCCTACTTTCCTTGTATTCCATACAGGCTTCGTCTGTTCCAAGTCTTCTAACCCTGACAAATGCCTCCTTTTTCTTTTTGACGAGGCCTACAATATCTCGCATTATCCAAGGTTCCCCGAAATTCGCCTTTATATCCTTCTTCGTCACAGGAACATGCCGGTCCTCAATTCCTTTCAACTGACACTTGAAAGCTTCCCACATGTCAGATGTTGATTTACCCTCAAACATCCGCCCCCAATCTGTGTTCTTCAGTTCCTGCCTAATATTGTTATAATTAGCCTTCACCTAATTTAGCACATTCACCCTCGGACTACTCTTATCCTTGTCAACCAGCACTTTAAAACTAACTGAATTGTGGTCACTGTTTCCGAAATGCTCGCCTACTGAAACTTCTACCACCTGGCCGGTCTCATTCCCCAATACCAGGTCTCCCATCACAACAACCCTGTTGTTTTTACTCTATACAAAAATCGGTCTACCTATCTGCTGCTCTTTCTCCCGCTGGCTATTGGGAGGTCTGTAGTAAACCCCAACATTGTGACTGCACCCTTCTTATTCCTAATCTCTACCCATATAGCCTCACTGCCCTCTCAGGTATCCTCCACTAGTATAGCTGTGATATTCTCCCTAACCCGTAGCGCAATTCCGCCAGCCCTTTTACATCCCCCTCTATCCCGCCTGAAACATCTAAATGCTGGAACGCTTAGCTGCCAATCCTGTTCTTCCCTCAGCCAGGTCTCTCAAATGGCAGCAACATCATAGTTCCAAGTTCTAATCCAAGCTCTAAGTTCATCTGCGTTACACGTAATACTTCTTGCAATAAAACATATGCACTTCAGGCCACCAGACCCGCTGTGTTCGTAATCATCTCCCTGTCTGCTCTGCCTCAGAGCGATACTGGCCCTATTCCCGAGGTCTCCCTTAATGCTTTCACTTTCTGACCTATTGCTCCGGTGCCCACTCCCTGTCATACTAGTTTAAACTCTCCTGTGTGACACTAGCAAACCTCGCGGCCAGGATTTGTATGCCTATCCAAGTTTGATGCAACCCGTCCTACTTACATAGGTCACACCTGCCCCGGAAGAGCTCCCATTGGTCCAGATAACGGAAACCCTCCCTTCTACACCAGCTGTGTAGCCACGTGTTTGTCTGCTCTATCTTCCTATTTCTAGCCTCACTGGCACGTGACACAGGGAGTAATCCCGAGATTATAACCCTAGAGATCCTGGCTTTTAACTTTCTGCGAAGCTCCCTGCTGCTGGACCTCATGTCCCTTCCTGGCTATGTCGTTAGTGCCAATATTTACAATAACCTCTGCCTGTTTGCCCTCCCCCTGCAGGATGCCCTCTACCCGTTCGGAGACATCCTGTACCCTGGCACCAGGGAGGCAACATACTATCCTGGAGCCTCTTTCAGGCCCAAAGAAGCGCCTATCTGTGTCCCTGATTATAGAGTCCCCTATGACTATTGCTCTTCTGCGCTTTGACCTTCCCTTCTGAACATCAGAGCCAGCCGTGATGCCACTGCTCTGGCTGCTGCTGTTTTCCCCTGATTGGCTATCCCCCCGGCAGTATCCAAAGGGGTATACCTGTTCGAGAGGGGGACAACCAGAGGGGATTCCTGCAGTGACTGCCTGCCCTTTCTGGTGGTCACCCATTTCTCTGCCTGCACCTTGGGCGCGACCACATTTATATAACTGCTGTCTTTGACGCTTTCCGCCTGCGGCATGCCCCTAAGTGCATCCAACTGGTGCTCCAACCGAACCATGCGGGCTGTAAGGAGCTCCAGTTGGGTGCTCTTTCTGCAGATGAAGCCATCCAGGTCGCTGGAAGCCTCCGGACCTGCCACATCTCACAGTCAGAGCACTGCCCCCCCTCTAATTGACATTGCGTCAATTAATTAGTAAATTACATTTAAAAGTTAACTCTATGTTTCCTAAATCTAGATTTCTACTGTAAATGTGAAAGCTACATTGGATTGGATTGGATTTGTTTATTGTCAAGTGTACCGAGGTACAGTAAAAAGTATTTTTCTGCGAGCAGCTCAACAGATCATTCAGTATATGAGAAGAAAATGGAATAAAAGACAATACATAATAGTGCAACACACCGTATCCAATGTAACTACAAAAGCACTGGCATCGGATGAAGCATACAGGGTGTAGTGTTAATGAAACCAGTCCATAAGAGGGTCATTTAGGAGTCTGGTGACAGTGGGGAAGAAGCTGTTTTTGAGTCTGTTCGTGCGTGTTCTCAGACTTCTGTATCTCCTATCCGATGGAAGAAGTTGGAAGAGTGAGTAAGCCGGGTGGGAGGGATCTTTGATTATACAGCCCGCTTTCCCCAGGCAGCGGGAGGTATAGATGGAGTCAATGGATGGTAGGCAGGTTCGTGTGATGGACTGGGCGGTGTTCACGACTCTCTGAAGTTTCTTACGGTCCTGGGCCGAGCAGTTGCCATACCAGGCTGTGATGCAGCCTGATAGGATGCTTTCTATGGTGCATCTGTAAAAGTTGGTAAGAGTCAATGCGGACATGCCGAATTTCCTTAGTTTCCTGAGGAAGTATAGGCACTGTTGTGCTTTCTTGGTGGTAGTGTCGACAGGGGTGGACCACGACAGATTTTTGGAGATGTGCACCCCTAGGAATTTGAAACTGCTAACCTCGGCCCCGTTGATGCTGACAGGGGTGTGTACAGTACTTTGCTTCCTGAAGTCAATTACCAGCTCTTTAGTTTTGTTGGCATTGAGGGAGAGATTGTTTTCGCTACACCACTCCACTAGGTTCTCTATCTCCCTCCTGTATTCGGACTCATCGTTATTCGAGATCCGGCCCACTCTGTTCGTATCGACAGCAAACTTGTAGATGGAGTTGGAACCAAATTTTGCCACTCAGTCGTATGTGTACAGGGAGTAGAGTAGGGGGCTAAGTACGCAGCCTTGCGGGGCGCCGGTGTTCAGGACTATTGTGGAGGAGGAGTTGTTGTTCATTCTTACTGATTGTGGTCTGTTGGTTAGAAAATCGACGATCCAGTTGCAGAGTGGGGAGCCAAGTTCTAGGTTTTGGAGCTTTGATATGAGCTTGGCTGGGATTATGGTGTTAAAGGCGGAGCTGTAGTCAATAAATAGGAGTCTAATGTAGGAGTCCTTGTTTTCGAGATGCTCTAGGGATAAGTGTAGGGCCAGGGAAATTGTGTCTGATGTGGACCGGTTCCAGTGGTATGCGACTGGCAGTGGATCAAGGCGTTCTGGGAGTATGGAGGTGATGCGCTTCATGACCAACCTCTCGAAGCACTTCATTGCGACTGAAGTCAGGGCCACTGGTCTGTAGTCATTGAGGCACGTTGCTTGGTTCTTCATTGGTACCGGTATGATGGTGGTCTTCTTGAAGCAGGTGGGGACCTCGGAGTGGAGTAGGGACAGGTTAAAGATGTCCGTGAATACCTCTGCCAGCTGGTCCACGCAGGCTCTGAGTGCACGACCGGGGATCCCGCCTGGGCCCGTTGCCTTCCGAGGGTTCACTTTCAGGAAGGCCAATCTGACTTCGGAAGCTGTGATGGTGGGTATGGGTGAATTATGGGCTGCTGGGCCAATCGCCAGCGGATTGTTGGTTACCTGCTCGAACCGAGCATGGAATGCATTGAGTTCATCGGGGAGGGGTGCGCTGCTGCCAGAGATACTGTTCGGCTTCGCTTTGTAGCCCGTTATGTTGTTTAGTCCTTGCCACAACCGCCGAGAGTCTGTATGTGACTCTAGCTTGGTTTGATATTCTCTCTTGGCATTCCGGATGACTTTGCGGAGGTCGTACCTGGATTTCTTGTATAGGTCAGGGTCGTCTGCCTTGAACACCTCAGATCTGTCCTTCAGTAGGGAGTCAATCTCGCGATTGAGCCGTCGTTTCCGGTTGGGGAACGCAGGCACTGCTTTCTTTGGCACGCAGTCGTCCACACATTTGCTGAAGAAGTCTGTGATGGTGGTGGCATACTCATTTAAGTTGGTCGCTGAGTTCTTAAATATGGACCAGTCCACTGTCTCTAAGCAGTCACGTAAGAGCTCTTCTGTCTCCTCGGACCAGCACTGCACAACCTTCTTAGCTGGATTCTCCCGCTTGAGTTTCTGCTTGTATGCCGGGAGATCTTATGGTCTGATTTCCCAAAGTGCGGTCGGGGGATGGAACGGTAGGCGCCCTTGATTTTTGAGTAGCAGTGGTCAAGAGTGTTGTCGCCCCTGGTGGGACAAGAGATGTGCTGGTGGAATTTTGGCAGTACACTCTTGAGGTTGGCCTTGTTGAAGTCTCCGGCCACAATGAACAAGGCCTCCGGGTGTTCTGTTTCGTAGTTGTTTCTCTCATACAGTACTCTCCGATCTCTGGCTTAGATACCCCTCTAAATTATAATTAATTAACAAATAATTATGTTTAATTAGTTTAACAATGCTTATTTTTTTGAATTTAGTGTAGATTTCCAACCAGCCAATCAGGTCACAGCTTTACTGTGATGCCACTTCAGTTTCCCCGCCCCAGCCCCCTCCCCCCTTCTCCCCCCCCCCCCCCCCCACACAATTTGAAAAGGTATTAAAAGTAAAAATGAATATAAATCACTTAATTACTTTCAAAGAGAAGAATAGAATGTGTACCTTTGTGACCCTAAACAGGCCTCAGATGACTGACAGATAACTGCCTCTCAGCAATTAGGCTGGGGCAGCTTCAGCCAATCAGACACTAATCTACACACTGCACTCTTAACTGAGAAACAGCAGAATTAGACTTACCTTTCCTGATTACCTCACTGCACCAATTTACCACGTTCTAAATTCCCACTCTGGATGTGTCTCACTCCGGCTGTGATTACTTGACTTGCGCAAAGCTTGAAACTGGCTACTTGACTGTGCGAGCCAGTTAGCGCAATCCTCACTTTAACATTCCCTATATCATCAGCAATTCTCCTCCATTCAGGCAGTCCACAGATTCCCTTCTGAAAATGACTGTTGAATCTTCTTCCAGTGCCCTCTATATCAATCTACGAAGGTGCTGCATAATGTGTATCTGCAAGAATTGTCTGAACAAATGATCTGTGACAGAGTCGTGAAATTGGAACGCGAATAAAAGCAGACATCGTCAATGTATAACCAGACAATTGGGGCGTGGTGTCCGTCATTATGATTCGATATATTTACTGCTAAAGAGCGAATCTGATTATCATGTTTTCCCTAATGTGATCGAAAGGTTCCGGAGGATAAATCAATATGCAGACAGAAACACAGACACAATAAAGAGACTTACAGCGAAGAAACGTAGAGAAGGAGGGGCGGGGGCACATCCAGAGGCCATTTAGACCATGCTGTCAGTGCCGATATAAACGTAACTTGAAATCTAAAACACGCTGGCCATTCTAATCACACTGTCCATCTCTCGATCCGTTGCTTTAAACGTTCCAGCACTTCATGTGAAGATCCAGGCACCTTAGCATAGAATTTACAGTGCAGAAGGCGGCCATTCGGCCAATCGAGTCTGCACCGGCTCTTTGAAAGAGCACACTGCCCAAGCCCGCACCTCCACCTTATCCCCATAAACCAGTAACCCCACCCAACACTAAGGGCAATTTTGGACACGAGGAGGCCATTTATCATGGCCAATCCACCGAACCTGCACATCTTTGGGCTTGTGGGAGGAAACCGGAGCACCCGGAAGAAACCCACACACACACGGGCAGAATGTGCAGACTCCGCACAGACAGTGACCCAAGCCGGGAATCGAACCTGGGACCCTAGAGCTGTGAAGCAATTGTACTAACCACTATGCTACCGTGCTGCACACTTGTGAAATGTTTCTGCCTCAAGCACCAATCCAGGTAGCGCAGTTAGGTGAATTAATCAGGATAGGCGATGCTCGCAGGGCGGGGCTTCAGTCAGGATACGGGCCATTGACAGGGAGGGGAAATGTGCCAGATTGGAGCTGTTTACAGGGAGGGGTAATACAAGTTGGGGATTTTTAAAGGTAGGTGACTTTATTCAGAGTAGGCGATGTTGACAGAGAGGGGCGATACTCAGCGTAGGGGCTGTTCGCAGGGAGAGGAATTTAGTCAGGTTAGGGACTCTTAATAGGCAGGGGAATTAGTCATAGTGGGGGCTGTTCACAGGGAGGGAGAATTATTCAAGCTAGCTGCCGTTCACAGGAGGAAATCTTTGCCAGATTAAAGCTGGACACAGGGAGCGGTAATTAAAGTAGGGATGTGTAAAGGGATGGGGCATTATTCAGGGTAGGGCTGTTCACAGGGATAAGGAATTCGTCAGTTTAGAAGCTGTTCACAGGGAGGAGGATTTAATCAGTGTTGGGGCTGTTCGCAATGAGTGGAAATTAGTCAGCGGAGGGGCTGTTCACAGGGAGGGGGAATTAGTCAGTAAAGGGGCTGTTCACAGGGAGGAGAGATTAGTCAGTAAAGGAGCTGTTCACAGGAAGGGGGATTTGTCAGCATTGGGATGTTCACAGGGAGAGGGATTAGTCAGTATTGGGGCTGTTTGCAGGGTGGTGGAATTAGTCAGTGTGTTCACAGCGAGTTTAACCGGGGCAAATCGGTGGTTGCCGCAGATTGGGATCCACACATATGCTCTTAGCTCCCCTACATGCCTCCTGCACTGGCCCTGATCCGAAGAGACGCCACTATCGAGCTGGTGGAGTGCCGTGCTGGCGGAAGCGGCAGAGGCGCCGTGACCAGGGCTGCTAAGCTAGTGCCCCTGCACGAATCAGCCTCCATCCGCTCCCAAACGGACCCCGCACCCATCATCCATTTCCTTATCATCGCTATGTCGGCCGCCCATTAATAGTTGCTGAAGTTCGCAACGCAAGGCCCCCTTCTTCTCTGTTCCTTTCAAGCATCACCCTCTTCACCCGCGGTGACTTCCCTGCCCATACAAATCTCAGAATAATTTTATTCAGCCTCTTAAATAAGGACCGCGGGATAAAGATGGAAACACTGGAAAACAAACAAGAACCGCAGGAGAATCGTCAGCTTAATAGCCTGCACCCTTCCGGCCAATGACAGCGGGAGCGCATCTCACCTCCGGACCTCCTCCCTCACTCGTTCCACCAGTCGGGACAGGTTGAGCTCATGCAACTTGCCCCAGTCTCGTGCCACCACAATCCCCAAATATCGGAAACTCTCCCCCACTAGCCTTAACGGCAAACTTTTCAGCCTCCTCTCCTGCCCCCGCGCCTAATTTAGCCATGTTCAATTTATAACCTGAGAACCGGCAAAATTCCCTCCGGATTTCCATCCCCACCATTGGGTCCGATATATATAACAGTTGATCGTATGCGTACAACGAGACTCTATGTTTCACCCCCCCCCCCCCCCCCGCGCGGACCAACCCTTTCCAGCCCCTAGAAACTCTCAGTGCAATTGCCAGCGGCTCTATGGCCAGCGGAAACAGCAGAAGGGCGAGAGGGCAGCCCTGTCTTGCCCCACGGTGCAGTCTAATTTAGTCCAATGTCCTGTTCGTCCTTACACTCGCTTCCGCGGACTGATACAATAGCCTAACCCAGTCGATGAACCCCGCCACGAACCCGAACCATCCTGGGAGCTCTCACAGATAATCCCACATGACCCGTCAAAAGCCTTTTCAGCATCCATGGCTACCACTATGTCTACCTCCCTACTCTCCGGGGGCATCATAATCACGTTGAGCAGCCTTCGTAGGTTGGCCGGCACCGCTTTACAAATCCGATTTGGTCCTCCACAATTACATCCGGTACACAGTCATCAATTCTGGTCGCCAAGATCTTGGCCAGTAACTTGGCGCCTACGTTGCTCAAAGAGATCGGCCTGTATGACCCACAAGCCTCCGGGTCCTTATCCCGTTTCAGAATAAGGGAGATGGTGGCCGGCGACATCGTCGGGGGTAAACGCCCTCTTTCTCTTGTCTCGTGAAAGACCCTGACCAGCACCGACCCCACTATACCGGCAAATTGTTTGTAAAACTCCACGTATAGTCGTCCGGCCCCGGGAGTTTACCCGACTACATGGCCGTCAGGCCCCCCAATACCTCTTTGATCCTGACCAGGGCCCCCAGTCCGTCCACGAACCCCCTGCCCACTCTTGGGAAAGTCCATCCGTCCAGGAATAGCCTCACCCCCCCCCCCCGCCACCGACCCCCCCCCCTCCCACGGTTCCCCGGCGGGTTCCGAAGTGTACAGCTTCCTATGAAAGTCCTTAAAAAGCTTGTTCAGCCCTGCCCGGTCACCCACTAGATTACCCTCCCTATCCAGTACCCTCCCTATTTCCCTCGCCGCTTCCCTCTTCCTTAGTTGTTGCGCAAGAATTCAATTGGCCTTCTCCACGTGCTCATAAATCGTGCCTTTTACCTTTCTAGGCTGCTCTACAGCCTTGCCTGTAGTCAGCACCACAAATTCGGCCTGCAGCCTCTGTCGTTTCCTGAGTAACTCTGGCCTCAGGGATTCCGGGTAACTCCTGTCCGTCCAGAGAATTTCCTTAATCAGTGGGTCCGCCTCTGCCCTGTCTGTCTTGTTCCTGTACGCCCGGATTGAAATCAGCTCCCCTCTCACCACTGCCTTCAGCGCCTCCCAGAGCACGGCTGCCGGGACTTCTCCAGTATCGTTCACCTGCAGGTAATTCGGCATGCATTTCCTCAGCCTCTCACACACCGCCTTGTCCGCGAGTAAGCCAACTTCCAGGCTCCATGGGTGGTGTTGAAAGCTGTTCTTACAAAACTGCATGTCTACCCAGTGCGGAGCATGGTCCGATATGGCAATTGTCGGGTATTCTGCCCCACCATTCCGGCCAGCAGATCCCTACACACAACAAAGTAGTCAATTCGGGAATACACCTTGTGGACGTGGGAGCACTACGAGAACTCCCTCGCCGTAGGCCGGCTATTTGCTCCCTGGACCCTCTCAGTTCCTTTGCAGTCGCTGGCAACCTGTCCGTTCTTGAACATGACCGGCCCAGGCTCGGTTCCAGGACTATTAAAGACCCCGCCCATGATTAGCTTCCGAGAGTCCAAGTCGGGGATCTTCCCTAGCATCCTCCTAAAAAAATCCACATCATCCCAATTGGGGGCACACAAACTGACCAGGACTACTCTAACCCCTTCGAGTTTACACCTCAGCATAACGAACCTGCCACCCCTATCCACGACTGTGCCCTCCGCCGCAAATTGTACCCTTTTATTAACCAGGATCGGAACCCCCCTCGTCTTAGTTTCGAGACCCGAATGAAAGACCTGACTGACCCAGCCATTCCTTCACCTAACTTGGTCTGCCACTTTCAGGTGCGTCTCCTGCAGCATGACTATGTCTGCCTTCAGAACCCGCAGATGCGCAAACACACACGCCCTCTTCACTGGCCCGTTTAACCCTCTAACATTCCAGGTGATCAGCCTGGTTGGGGGGCACTTCGCCCACCCCCCTTTGCCGATCAGCCATCCCCTTTTCTTGGCCAGCCCCCCAGCCATGTGTCGCGCTTCATCTGGCCCACCTGCAGACCTGCTCCACCCATGACCTCCTCACTGTTGCCATGCCCAGTTTCCATACCCGTCAGCAGAACGACTGCACCCCCCCCCCCCACCAAGCAACACCACCCTGTCACCCTGCTCTAATCTAATTATATGCACACACCCCACTTCGACCTTCGTTGACTAGCTGCACTCAGCTAGACTGGGGCTCGCAGCCTCGGCGCCAGCACGTCTCGCACCCATTGTCCCCAGTAACCCTTCCCCCGACCCATACATACCACTTCCCCAGATCAGCCCTACTTAAGCAAACACTCTATACAAGTCATAAACAACCCCCACAATTGCACAATTCAAGTTAAACACGACAAAATAAAGGAGATAAGAAATATCAGGCACTCTCAGTCAGAGACACAGAAAAGATTGCAGAAAGTTCCCCTGAAGCACCCCTCTTAACCCAACACTTTTAACTGTTTTCTTTATTATCCCCCCCCCCCCTTCCCCCCCCCCCCCAGCCAAGCTCCAACTAATCAAAGAGCCCAAAAAGGAAATATTCAGGTAAACCACGCAATAAGCACGCAAAAAAACGACAAAAACGGACCCAAACATACAGGCAAGTTTCAAAACGGGAGAGACGCCACATCGACTTTACAGTTCTGACATGAGCCAAAACGCCCTCAGCTCAGGGCGAGCCTTTGCCTCTAAACGAAGTCCATCGCCTCCCCGCGCCCCTCGAAAAAGTGGCTCCGACCCCCATACGTAGCCCACAGTCGCGCCGGAAAAAGCAGCCCGATCCTCACCTTGTTTTTACACAGTATCTCCTTCACTTGCCTGTAGCCTCCCCTCCTCCCGGCCACATCAGCGCTCAAATCCCGGCAAACACGAAGGGTGGTATTGTCCCAAATACAGCTTCGTGTGCTCTTTGCCCACTGCAGCACCCGTTGCCTGTCCAGGTACCCGTGAAAGCGCACCACATCGCTGGTGGGGGACCGCCTCGTCGGGGCTGCCTCACCTGCACTCTATGTGCCCTGTCCACCGAGGCGGGCGCGGGAACACCTCGTTCACGGCAACTTCTGAAAAAACCCTCCACATACGCGGCAGCGACCGGCCCCTCTGCCGCATCCGGGAGGCCCACGATTCTCACTTTCTGCCGACGAGATCTGTTGTCCAGGCCCTCCAGCCTCCCCAGAAGCACCCCTTGCTGGTCCCTCAACCTCCGAATCCATATCCGCCACCGTTTGAATATCACCCTGCTCCTCCAATGACCCTCCAGCCTCCCCAGAAGCACCCCTTGCTGGTCCCTCAACCTCCGAATCCATATCCGCCACCGTTTGAATATCACCCTGCTCCTCCAATGACTTCTCCAACTGCTGGAGCTTCTCAGCCTGATAATCTAGCCTTTTTTCCATCCGGTCAATCGAATTCTGTAGCGGCTCCAAGTTGTCACGCTTCAGAGCCAAAGAAACTCTCCTGCGTAGTCTGCAGCAGCTGCTCCATTGTGGGCGGGGCTGGCGGCGCCTTGCGCTGAACACCAGCCATGCTGGTCCCTCTCACAGCTTCCACTGTGCCCTTACTCGACCACTTCTTCTGCTGTTTACGGTCCCTCCGGCTTTTTAGGTCCATACAATTATGTATGGGTCCTGTGCCTGAGTACTATTGCTTTCCAGTTCCGCGCTCAAAAGCGCAAAAACGTCGGTGGAAAAGGTCCAAACGTCCGACCGAGACGGGAGCTACCAAATGTGCGACCTACTCCCTCATAGCCGCCACCGCAGGCCCACCAGCAAGTGTTTTTGGTACAACACTGCCAGGCCTACTTGCTCATTGACTCGGCTTTGCTTATTATACACCAGCCGCTCAAATTCTACACCATGTATCTCTGCTTTCGTAGTTTTAACCAGCAACTATACTTCAGTTCACTTGTCAATTCAATTAACATGTCCTTACAAAGTCCTTGTAAATAAACAAAAGGCAGTTCCTCCAACTGCAGAACGGCCGTGAAAGCTTCCAGACCCATCCTATTTTTCCAGTACGAACCTGTTGCCTCTTTAATATATACTTTACCCAAATCGAAGCTCTCTACCGTCCAAAATATCACGTATGAGATCCCAAATTATAGCATGACACGATGGGCTAGTGTATGGTCACTTCCAGACCCATTTGTTTCAGAGTCGCAACACAGGTGAAATTAGATATGACGTTAACACCTGTGCTCAGCTGAATAGACTAGTCGCCACGTTCGTAAAATTTAAGTAACTGTGACATTTTACGAATAGCAGTATTTTTAATAAAATAGACAGAAGAAAATACAACCGGCTATGCGGTAACTGTTTCCCAAATCCGCCTTCCTAATCCCTCAATCTCTCCACAAACACATACAAAAAACACAGAGGGAAAAGGTTGGCTATGAGTGCAGAAAATATAATAAAGTAAACAGGGTAAGGATCTTTGAATCAGATAGATGGTTGTCTTCCAGTTACTTTATTTCTCAATATTATACCTTCATTTTGGTCATTTTTTTGCCTTCAGCTTGTAAAATCTTCACTGCAGAATTACAGAGACATCAGACAACCGGCAGTCGAGAGAAGGATAAACACATGTCCTCTTCCTTCGAGACCCAGCGGCTTCTGGCAGTTTCTCTCCAAAATAAAACACCTGGCAGGAACAAATCGCTGACTGTTGTCAGGCAGGAAACTGTCCTGAGTCAACCCACGAGATTTCAGTTAGCCAATCGAGCCGACTCCGTCGAAAACTGATTCCTAAGGGACCTTTGATTCGGACTAATCTTGATTTTCCTCTCCAGAATACAAAACATAGGAACACTTTCCTGGCAAGCATTCCTATTTGAGACAGAGTGGATAGTCAGAGGCTTTTCCCCAGTGTAGAGGGGTCAATTACTAGGGGGCATCGGCTTAAGGTGAGAGGGGCAAGGTTTAGAGTAGATGTACGAGGCAAGTTATTTACACAGAGGGTAGTGGGTGCCTGGAACTCGCTACCGGAGGAGGTGGTGGAAGCAGGGACGATAGTAACATTTAAGGGGCATCTTGACAAATACATGAATAGGATGGGAATAGAGGAATACGGACCTAGGACGTGTAGACGATTGTAGTTTAGTCGAGCAGCATGGTCGGCACGGGCTTGAAGGGCCGAAGGGCCTGTTCCTGTGCTATACGTTTCTTTGTTCTTATGCTAAAAAGTCACATTCCGATTATAGATCAAGGGACCAAAAATAATACAATAAAATAAATCGCAAAAAAGGAAAAAAACAGGAAGAACGAGTTGCACCTAAACTGGAGGGGCACCATTGTCCTGGGTGGAAGGTTTGTTAGAGCTCTTCGGGAGGGTTTAAACCAGTTTGACAGAGGGCTGGGAACCAGAGCTAAGCATCAAGGGACAGGGTAGCTGTTCAACAGGCAGAAATAGTATCCAGCGCGTCTGTGCGGAAGGATAGACAGTAAATAGGGCAAAGTTCCACTCAAACGGGTGGGTTAAAGTGTGTTTGTTTCAATGCAAGGAGTGTAAGGAAAAAGGGAGATGCACTTAGAGCATGGATCAGTACTTGGAACTAGGATGTTGTACCCATTATGGAGACATGGATTTCACAGGGGCAGAAATAGCAGTTCCGGGGTTTAGAGGTTTTAAGAACAATAGGGAGGGAGGTAATAGAGGAGGGTGAGTGGCACTCTGAATTGGAGAGTTCATCACAGCTGCATGAAAGGAGGTAGTCGAGGAGGGTGTGTCTACTGAGTCAGTATGTGTGAAAGTCAGAAGCAAGAAAGGAGCAGTCACTTTATTAGGGGATTTCTATAGACCCACCAACAGCAGCAGAGAAATGGAGGAAGCGATTGGGCAGCAGACCATACAGAAGTAACTGAGTTGTTGGCATGGGTGAGTTCAACTTTCCTAATATTGACTGGAACCTCCTTAGTGCAAATATTTTGGACGGAGAAGATTTTGTCATGTGTGTCCAGGAAGGATTCCTCACTCAATGTGTAGATAGGCCGACTTGCGGGGGAGGGTAGGGGGCCTGGGGTGGGGGTGGGGCGGGGGAGGCCATATTGCATTTGGTGCTTGGCAACGAACAAGGCCAGGTGTCATATCTCTCGGTTGGAGAGCATTTCGGTGATAGTGACCATAACGCATTGATCTTTACCATGGTCATGGAATTGGAGAGGAACAGACAATATGGGAAGGCATTTAATTGGGAGAATGGAAATTATATTTCTGTTAGAAAGGAGCCTAAATTAGGAACAGATTTAATTTCTAAGGGACATGCACAACAGTCATGTGGGGGTTGTTTAAGGAGTACTTGCTGAGAGTGATGGATAGTTTCTTCCAAGAAGAAAGGAATGGTAAGGTGAAGGAGCCTTGACTAACAAGAGAAGTAGTGATTCTAGTCATGAGAACGACAGAAGCTTACGTAAGATTGAGCAAGCGAGTATATGGCACTACTCTAGGGGGTTTTAGGTGAGCGAGAAAGCCCTGGCGCGATGGATTAGGGAAACACCAAGTCATTCTCCATTTATGTGAGAAATAAGAGGGCGATAAGAGTGTGAGTTGGGTCGATCAGGGATAGTGGAGGGTTAATTTGCCAGAGTCTGAGGAGGTGGGGGAGGCACTAAATGAATATTTTGCTTCAGTACCCACCAGAGAGAGGGACGTTGTTTACGTGAGAAACGTGAACCAGGTCGATTAGCTCGACCAGGTTGATATTAAGAAGGATGATGTGCTTGACATTTTAAAAAACATCAAGATATTTAAGTCCCCTGGACCTGACTGGATATACCCAAGGTTGCTACAGGAATCTGGGATGGGGGAGGGGGGCGGTGGGGGTGGGGGGGGGGGTGGGGGGAGATTGCTCCGCCGTTGGCGATTATCATTGCGTCGTCACTCTCCACTGGAGTAGGACTGGATAATTGGAGTGATGCGAATGCTGTTCCCCTCTTCAACAAAGGGAATAGGGAAGTCCCTGTGTATTACAGACCATTCAGTCTTACGTGCGTGGTGAGCAAAATACTGGAAAGGATTCTGAGAGATAGGATTTATGATTATTCCGAGAAACATAGGTTGATTAAAGTTAGTCAGCGTGGTTTTGTGAGGGGCAGGTCATGCCTCACACGCCTCATTGAATTAATTAAGGATGTGACAAGACACATTGATGAAGGTCGGGACGTGGATGTGGTGTTTATGCATTTCAGTAAGAGTTTTGATCAGGTTTCCCATGGTAGACCCATTCAGAAGGTCAGAGGACATAGGTTAGAGGGAAGTTTGGTTGTCTGTATATAGAATTGACTGGCCGAAAGAAGGCACGAGTGGTAGTGGCTAGAAAGTATTCCGCCTGGAGGTCGGTGACCAGTGGTGTCCTGGGAAGTGCAATGTGTAGATTAGTGTCTGATTGCCTGAAGCTTCCCCCACCTTAATTGCTGAGAGGCAGTTATCTGTCAGTCACCGGAGGCCTGTTCAGGACCACAAAGGTGAACATTGTATTCTTCTCTTTGAAGTTTATGTAGTGTGAGTCACCATGGTTAGATGACGTCTGTATAGTGACATTTAAGGGGCATCTTGACAAATACATGAATAGGATGGGAATAGAGGGATACGGACCTAGGAAGTGTAGACGATTGTAGTTTAGTCGAGCAGCATGGTCGGCACGGGCTTGGAGGGCCGAAGGGCCTGTTCCTGTGCTGTACTTTTCTTTGCTCTTTGTAAAAGACTGACAGAAAGCCCACTCAGTAAGTTTTGCGCAAGTGAAGGAGACAAAGCCGGAGTGAGGCATATCCAGAGTGGGAATTTGGAACTTGGTAATTTGGTGCAGTGAGGTAATTCGGTGCAGAATGGGAGAAGGTGCTTTTTCCCTACTGTTTTGCTCTCGCTCTTTCTTCTGGCCTGTACCTTTTAATCTGAAAGGAGAGAACCAGAGAGCATCTGAGACCCTCGGATGGTAAGTAAGTGATTTTTATTCATTTTTACTTTTTATTACCTTTTCAAATTGTGTCTGTGTGGAGGGGGGGGGGGGCGGGAAATCTGAAGTGACATCACAGAAATGCTGTGACCTGATTGGCTGGTTGGGAATCTACACTAAATTAAATAAATTAAGCATTGTTAAACTAATTAAACATAATTACTAAATTATAATTTAGAGGGGTATCTAAGCCAGAGACCGGAGAGCATTGTATTTAGCTTTCACATTTATAGTAGAAATCAAGTGCTAGGAAACATATAGTTGTTAACAGTAATATTTGTTTTCACTTTTAAATTTAATTTACTAATTAACTCACGCAATGTCAATTAGAGGGGTGCAGTGCTCTGACTGTGAGATGTAGCAGGTCCGAGAGTCTTCCAGCGTCCCGGATGGTTTCATCTGCAGAAAGTGCACCCAACTGGAGCCCCTCACAGACCGCATGGTTCGGTTGGAGTAGCAGTTGGATGCACGGAGGAGCATGCAGGTGGCGGAAAGCGTCATAGATAGCAGTTATATACATGTGGTCACACCCAAGGTGCAGGGAGAGAAATGGGTGACCACCAGAAAGGGCAGGCAGTAAATGAAGGAGCCCCCTGTGAGTGTCCCCCTCTGGTATACCCCTTTGGATACTGTCGGGGTGGGGGGAGAAAGCCTATCAGGGGAAAACAGCAGCAGCCAGAGCAGCGGCACCACGGCTGGCTCTGACGTTCAGAAGGGAGGGTCAAAGCGCGGAAGAGCAATAGTCTTAGGGGACACTATAGTCAGGGGCACAGATAGGCGCTTCTGTGGACGTGAAAGAGACTCCAGGATGATATGTTGCCTCCCTGGTGCCAGAGACCAGGATGTCTCCGAACGGTTGCGGGCATCCTGAAGGGGTGGGCAAACAGGCAGAGGTCGTTGTACATATTGGTACTAACAACATAGGCAGGAAGGGGCATGAAGTCCTGTAGCAGGAGTTCATGGAGCTAGGCAGAAAGTTAAAAGACATGACCTCTAGTGTTGTCTTGTTGGGATTACTCCATGTGCCACGTGCCAGTGAGTCTAGAAATAGGAAGATAGAGCAGCTAAACATGTGGCTAAACAGCTGGTGAAAGCGGGAGGGTTTCAGTTAGCTGGACCACTGGGAGCTCTTCCGGGGCAGGTGTGACCTGTATAAGTAAGACGGGTAGCATCTAAACTGGAGAGGCATAAATATCCTGGCCGCGAGGTTTGCATTTGTCACACGGGAGGGTTTAAACTCCTATGGCAGGGGGTTGGGCACGGGAGCAAAAGGTCAGAAGGTGAGAGCATTGAGGGAGAACTAGGGAATAGGGCCAGTCTGGCTCTGATGCAGAGCAGACAAGGAGAAGTTGCTGAACACAGCGGGTCTGGTGGCCTGAAGTGCATATGTTTTAATGCAAGAAGTATTACGGGTAAGGCAGATGAACGTAGAGATTGTATTAGTACTTGGAAGTATGATGTTGTTGCCATTACAGAGACCTGGTTGAGGGAAGGGCAGGATTGGTACTAAGCGGTCCAGGATTTAGATGATTCAGGAGCAATAGTGGGGGGTGTAAAAGGGGTGGCGGGGTTGCGCTACTGGTTAGGGAGAATATCAAAGCTGTACTACGGGAGGACACCTCAGAGGGCAGTGTGGCTATATGGGTGGAGATCAGAAATAAGAAGGCTGCAGTCACAATGTTGGGGATTTACTACAGGTCTCCCAACAGCCAGCGGGAGATAGAGGAACAGAGAGGTGGACAGATTTGGGAAAAGAGTAAAAAACAACAGGGTTGTTGTGATGGGAGACTTCAACTTCCCCAATATTGAGTGGGACTGACTTAGTGCAAAGGGCTTAGACGGGGCAGAGTTTGTAAGAAGAATCCAGGAAGGCTTCTTAATACAATATGCAGACTGTCCAACGAGTGAAAGGGCTGTACTGGACTTGGTATTGGGGAATGAGCCCGGCCAGGTAGTAGAACTTTCAGGAGAGGAGCATTTCGGGAACAGTAACTACAATTCAGTAAGTTTTAAAGTGCCAGTGGACAAGGATAAGAATGGTCCTGGGGTGAATGTGCTAAATTGGGGGAAGGCTAATTATAACAATATTTGGCGGGAACTGAAGAACCTAGATTGGGGGCGGTTGTTTGAGGGTAAATCAACATCTGACAATTGGGAGGCTTTCAAGTGTCAGTTGAAAGGAATTCAGGACCGGTATGTTCATGTGAGGAAGAAGGATAAATATGGCAATTTTCGGGAACCTTGGATAACGAAAGGTATTGTAGGCCTCGTCAAAAAGAAAAAGGTGGCATTAGTCACGGCTAAAAGGCTAGGAACAGACGAAGCCTGTGTGGAATATAAGGAAAGTAAGAAGGGACTTAAGCAAGGAGTCAGGACGGCTAGAAGGGGTCACGAAAAGTCATTGGCAAACAGGGTTAAGGAAAATTCCAAGGCTTTTTACGCGTACATAAAAAGCACGAGGGTATCCAGGGAAAGGATTGGTCCACTGAAGGCTAGGCAAGGGAATTTATGTGTGGAGCCAGAGGAAATGGGCGATGTACTAAATGAATACTTTGGCTCAGTCTTCACTAAAGAAAAGGAATTGGTGGATGTTGTGTCTAGAGAAGGGTGTGCAGATATCCTGTGTCACACTGAGATCCCAAAATACGAGGTGTTGGGCGTCTTGAAAAAATATTAAGGTCGATAAGTCCCCAGGGACTGATGGGATCTACCCTAGAATACTGAAGGAGGCTAGAGAGGAAATTGCTGAGGCCATGACAATAATCTTTGGATCCTCAATGTCTTCAGGTGATATCCCGGACGACTGGAGAATAGCCAATGTTGTTCCTTTGTTTAAGAAAGGTAGCAAGGATAATCCAGGGAACTACAGGCCTGTGAGCCTTACGTCAGTGGTAGGGAAATTACTGGAGAGCATTCTTCTAGACAGGATCTACTCCCATTTGGAAGCAAGTGGACGTATTAGAGAGGCAGCATAGTTTTATGAAAGGGAGGTCGTGTCTCACTAACTTGATAGAGATTTTCGAAGAGGTCACAAAGATGATCGTTGCAGGTAGGGCAGTGGATGTTGTCATTATGGACTTCAGTAAGGCCTTTGACAACGTCCCTCATTGTAGACTAGTACAAAAGGTGAAGTCACATGGGATCAGGGGTGAGCTGGCAAGGTTAACACAGAACTGGCTAGGTCATCGAAGGCAGAGAGTAGAAATGGAATGTTGCTTTTCTAATTGGAGGGCTGTTACCAGTGGTGTTCCACAGGGATCAGTGCTGGGACCTCTGCTGTTTTCAGTATATATAAATGATTCGGAATAAAATGTAACTGGTCTGATTAGTAAGTTTGCAGACGACACAAAGGTTAGTGGAATTGGGAATAGCGATGAGGACTGTCAGAGGATACAGCAGGATTTAGATTATTTGGAGACTCGGGAGGAGAGATAGCAGATGGAGTTTACTCCGGGCAAATGTGAGGTAATGCATTTTGGAAGGTCTAATGCAGGTAGCGAATGTACAGTGAATGGTAAGGTTTCACCAAACTGTGTGTCGTCTGCAAAATTAAAAATCAGATCCCTCAATAGTATTGAAAGTCAGAGAGATCTAGGTGTGCAGGTCCACAGGTCACTGAAAGGGGTAACACAGGTGGAGGAGGTAGTCAAGAAGGCATACGGCATGCTTGCCTTCATTGGCCGAGGCATTGCGTATAAAATTGGCAAGTCATGTTGCAGATGTATAGAACCTTACTTAGACCACACTTGGAGTATAGTGTTCAATTCTGGTCGCCACACTACCAGAACGATGTGGAGGATTTAGGGAGGGTGCAGAAGAGGTTTATCAGAATGTTGCCTGGTATGGAGGGTATTAGCTATGAGGAGCGGTTGAAAACACTCGGTTTGTTCTCACTGGAACGACGGAGGTTGAGTGGTGACCTGATATAGGTCTACAAAACTATGAGGGGCATAGACAGAGTGGCGAGTCAGAGGCTTTTCCACAGAGTAGAGGGGTCAATTACTATGGGACATAGGTATAAGGTGCAAGGGGCAACGTTTAGAGGAGATGTACGAGGCAAGGTTGTTACACAGAAGGTAGTGGGTGCCCGGAAATTGCTGCCGGTGGAGGTTGTGGAACAATGGATGATAGTGACATTTAAGGGGCTTGACAAATACATGAATAAGATGGGAATAGAAAGATACGGACCCAGGAAGTGTAGAAGATTGTAGTGTAGACGGGCAGTATGGTCGGCACGGGCTTGGTGGGCCGAAGGACCTGTGGTAAATCTCTTCTGCGCCCTCTCTAAAGCCGCCACAATCTTCTGGTAGTGTGGCGACCAGAATTGAACACTATACTCCAAGTGTGGCCTAACTAAGGTTCTATACAGCTGCATCATGACTTGCCAATTCTTATACTCAATGCCCCGGCCAATGAAGGAAAGCATGCCGTATGCCTTCTTGACAACCTCCTTCACCTGTGTTGTGCCTTTTAGTGACATGTGGACCTGTACACCTAGAACTCTCTGCCTATCAATACTCTTGAGAGTTCTACCATTCACTGTACATTCCCTCCCTACATTAGACCTTCCAAAATGCATTACCTCACATTTGTCCGGATTAAACTCCATCTGCCATCTCTCCGCCCAAGTCTCCAAAAGATCTATATCCTGCTGTATCCTGTGACAGTCCTCATCGCTATCCGCAATTCCACCAAACTGTGTGTCGTAGCAAAATTAAAAATCAGACTCGTTACATTTTCCTCCAAATCATTTATATATCCGACGAACAGCAAAGGTCCCAGCACTGATCCCTGCGGAACAGCACTCGTCACAGCCCTCCAATTAGAAAAGCACCCTTCCATTGCTAATCTCTGCCTTCTATGACCTAGCCAGTTCTGTATCCACCTTGCCAGCTCACCCCTGATCCCGTGTGAATTCCCTTTTTGTAACAGTCTACCATGAGGGACCTTGTCAAAGGCTTTACTGAAGTCCATATCGACAACATCCACTGCCCTACCTGCAACAATGATCTTTGTGACCTCTTCGAAAAACTCTATCGACTTAGTGAGGCACGACTACCCCTTCACAAAACCATGCTGCTTCTCTCTAATACGTCCATTTGCTTCCAATTGGGAGTCGATCCTGTCTCGTAGAATTCTCCAGTAATTTCCCTACCACTGACGTAAGGCTCACCGGCCTGTAGTTCACTGGATTTTCCTTGCTACCCTTCTTAAACAAAGGATGAACATTGGCTATTCTCCAGTCCTCCGGGACATTACCTGAAGACAGTCAGGATCCAAAGAATTCTGTCAAGGACTCAGCAAATTCCTCACTAACCTCCTTCAGTATTCTGGGGGAGATCCCATCAGGCCCTGGGGACTTATCGACCTTAATATTTTTCAAGATGCCCAAAACCTCGTCTTTTTGGATCTCCATGTGACCCAAGCTATGTACGCACCCTTCTCCAGATTCAACATCCACCAATTCCTTGTCTTTGGTGAATACTGATGCGAAGTATTAATTTAGTACCTCGCCCAAAACTTACTGAATTGTGGTCACTGTTCCCGAATGTCCCCTCCTGAAACGTCTCCTACCTGGCCGGACTCATTCCCCAATACCAGGTCCAGTACAGCCCCTTCCCTAGTTGGACTGTCTACACATTGTTTTAAGACGTCTTCCTGGATGCTCCTTACAAACTCTGCCCCGCCTAAGCCCCGAGCACTAAGTGAGTCTCAGTAAATATTGGGGATGTTAAAGTCTCCCATCACAACAACCCTGTTGTTATTCCTCGTTTCCAAAATCTGTCTACCTATCTGCTCCTCTATCTCCCGCTGGCTGTTTGGAGGCCTGTAGTAAATCCCCAACATTGTGACTGCACCGTTCTTATTCCTGGCCTCTACCCATATTGCCTCGCTGCTCTCTGTGGTGGACTCCCGTAGTACCGCTGTCATATTCTGCCGAACCAGTAGCAACTCCGCCACCCCTTTTACATGCCCCTCTATCCCGCCTAAAACATAGGGAGCTGGTGTTTTTCTCACTGGAGCGAAGGAGGAAGAGATGTGACTTGATAGAGGCATGCAAGGTGATGAGAGGCATGGGTAGAGTGGATAGCCAAAGACTTTCCCGCAGGGTGGAAATGGCTGTCACGAGGGGACAGAATTTTAAGGTTTTTGGGAGACGGTATAGGGGAGACCTCAGAGGTAGGTTCTTTACTCAGAGAGTGGTGGGTGGGCGTAATCAGAATGGAGTCAGAATCATTCAGGACATTTAAGAGACTCTTGGACAGTCACATGGACACAAGTAAATTGAAGGTTGATCTCAGATTAGGATAAATGATCGGCACAACATCGTGGGCCGACGGGCTTGTACTGTGCTGTACAGTTCTATGATCAATGTTCTATGAGTCTTCTAATGTTTTAATGCAGCGATAGGTTTGCATTGTACAAATGTGCTTCAACGGGGCAGTTACAAAACATGACGAAACTCCAAAGGTGCTATATATGTGGCCATTGACGAAGCTGTACCTCGGGAACAATGTGGAGTTTTCCAACTCGAATTTCACTGTTGCATAAAACACAAAGACGAGGATCATAAGTAGGCGATTCAATCCTTCGAGCCTGCTCCAGCATTCAGTATGAACATGGCTGATCCTCTGTCGAAAAAGTAAATCCCAACTTATTCCCAAACACTTCCAGACCAGAAGAATCTACAAAAATATCTATCTCGTAATATATTCAGTGACTTGGTCCCCACAACTTCCAGTGGTCCGCAATTCCACAGATTCCCTGCCCTTTGAGTTATGAATTTTTTTCATCATCTCAGTACTAAATGGTCTTCCCTGAATCTTTAGACCGTGTCTCCAGGTTCTGGCTTCCACAACCGGAGAAAACATCCTCCCTGCATCAAATCTGTCTAGTCCTGTTAGAATTTTAAACATTTCCTTCAGATCTCCTCTCATTCTTCTAAACTGCAGTGAATGCAGACCCATTCAAACGAATCGCACCTCGTAGATTAGTCCGAGCAACCCTGGTCATAGTCCAGTGAATCTTTGTTACATTACCACTTTATTTGGGTGGGAGACCGAAAATTCTTTCAATACTCCACATCTAATCTCACAAAGGCGTTAAATAACTAGGATGACATCAACACTTCTAAACCCAAATGTGCTTTGAAAGAAGGCAACATACGCGTGTTGCAAGGAGTTCGAAGTTCACTGTACTGAATCCTGGGCAGTACGGATGGTCTTATGAGGAGCTGTTAACCAATTTGGGCTGCTGCCTATCAGTGGCAAGTAGAATGGAAGGGAATGTTCATGAAACATGCACAACTCTTTTGGGGTTTGACATGGGAAATGCTTGGAGGTGTAAAGTAAAATGGGAAAATATGTCATTTGAAAAATGGAAGTCTGGTAAAACCTGAGGGTACATGAGAAAATGTAGGAAAAAATCCCACGAAGGATTAACAGCAGCAGCAAAAGAAGTTTGTAATGCCTTTATCAAACAGAGGTAAAGAAAACAGCTTGTGACAGCTCATGCTGTAAAACTGATACCTGCCTTTCGAGTTAAAGACATTCCAGCGAATTAAGTTTTTGGTTACATCGAGGAAACAGTAGTTCACACTTTCATAGAAGTTCATTATTTTAGCAAGCAGTTGAATAAAAATTCCCAGGGTCTTAAGTTTGAATTCAGTGGAAATAATGTTTATGTGTGAAATCTTGATAATACCAATTAGAGATGGGAAGCTGAAGACAACGATCCACTAAAGCACAAGTTAACACCAAATAGGGGCAGTGTTCTGATAATCTAAGGTCACGATTTAGTAACCAAGCAATTTTAAACGTGCCAGGAACCAGATGTAACACCCTTCTAAGATCAAAGCATTTTTGGACATTGCAAGGGCCAAAATGTAGTAAGAGTCCGACGAACTAAAGTCATGTTCAACATGAATACGTAGTCGTGTTTGAAGTAATTGAAGCTAAATGTACAGTGAACATTCAAGAGCAAAAATAAGTTACTTTACGATAATTGCATATAGACTGAACAACTGCTAGAAGGGTTATAATATATTCTGAATCGCTAGCAGCCAGTATTCAGCTCTCAGAACTTAGAGCTGTATCGGCACATGGGAGACAAAGAAAACGGGAGCCGAAAAATACAGCGAATCAACAAGAATAAAACCAACAGACAGAGAAGAAAGATTGTCAAGAATGCCCCGAAGTTCTAATCAACCGGCACGGAGAATCCAGAGGCAAAATCTTTTTCCTGGTTGCAAGAACAGTGATGTTATCTTGTTGATGTAAAATAAAGTGAGTTAAAAATTAAACGCAACCTGAAATGGTGGTTATTACTAATTCTAATATACTTTCTTAGCAAGGCGTGCTGAAGCTCCTAAGTGGTAAGTATATGAAACCTCCTGTGAAGATATAGGTTATACCGGGGATAACTTGAAACACTAGATTGACTGGAATAGCACCTACTTAAGTCTGCATAGGAGTCAAGGAGTGCGAATCCTTGTTCTGCTTTTAAAATATCTTATTGACCCTTTTAGGTATTGGGGCAGTTCTAAAAATAGTGGTCTTTCAACTTCATGGCGCCCAGCCTGATGGGCCAGAATGTTAGAAGTTTCTAGTTCGCGAACAGAGGTTAGAATATTAGAAGTTTCGAACCGGCACAGAAGCTAGCATATTGTACATTTCTAGCTAGCGAACAGAGGTTAGAATATTAGAAGTTTCTAACCGGCCCAGACGCTAGAATATTTGAAGTGTCTAGTCTGTGTCTTAGTCAAGCTTTACCGCCGCGTTTAGTTTGAAAAGTTATGGGTGATTGACTTTTGGGAGGATATTTGTATGCATTGTGGGACGTAAAACTCAGGTTGTGTGCCAGAGTCGGGAAGTCGAAAGAAACTGACACTGAGAAACAGTCCGCAAGATATCGCAGTGAAAACACTAAAACTCTTGCATTCATTACTGGTAAAAGGAGGCCAAAGAATAAATCATCCTTGGAGTCAGCCAGATTGAGAGGATTACACCTAGAGGAATAGGGACGCCAAAACCTTTAGATACTAATCGGTCGTCCCTTAATTAAAACAGGAAAATAGTTCCTTCGTACCCTTGTAAAAGCTCCAGTAAGGGGATGTATCATTAATTTCAGAGTTCACCTGAAAGGGACAATCAGGAACATAGAACATAGATAGAACATAGCACAGTACAGCACAGAACAGGGCCTTCGGCCCTCGATGATGTATCGAACATTGTCCGAAACCAAGATCAAGCTATCCCACTCCCTGTCATTCTGGTGTGCTCCATGTGCCTATCCAATAACCGCTTGACAGTTCCTAAAGTGTCCGACTCCACTATCACAGCAGGCACTCTCTGAGTCAAGAACCTATCTCGGACATCCCTCCTGTATCTCCCACCCTGTTACGCCCCTTTGTAACAGCTATATCTGACGAATGTGATATAAAATTGTTAGTTTAAATATATTAGTTACAGTAAAGTAGATGTAGGTCGGTCTAAGGAGGGTTTAGTTCCAAGAGTGTATGAGTGTTTTGATGAACTGATGGAACCTCAGAGAGGAGGGTTTAGTTCCAAGAGTGTGTGAGTGTTTTGATGAACTGATGGGGCCTCAGAGAGAGGAGGGTTCAGTTCCAAGAGTGTTTCTAAATCTACAGTTGATTAAGCTGAAATTGTATCGTTGGACTGTAGTGGCAAGAAACGTAGTCTTGAGGACTAGTTAGAGATTATGCGGAAATGTTTTGCTAAATTTCTAAACAAAAGAACATCCATAGAACTGGATGCTGCATGTTAGTTAAAGCAGAAGTCTCTCAAAGGGTTAACAGCAGCAGCCAAAGTTAACGACTACAGGCAGTGCTTCTCACACGGGCCTTGAGATAACAGGCAGCGTGTGGTGTAATTGGATACCTTTCTTTCGAGTCAGTGAAACTCGAGCAAAGTTACGTTTTGAATTAATTAAAGGAAACCAGTGGATTTCTCCACCTCTTTGATAAAAGTTAATTATTTTAGCAAGCAATTGATTGAAATTGCCAGAATCTTAAGTTTGAATTACTTGAAATAATATTTATCTCAGTTTATTTGTGAGTTTATAGAAACTTAAAGAAACTCACTGACACCATTTTAAAAAGTGTAAATCTGGAGATAACAGTTGACTTTGCTCCGGTATAAATCACCGCAGCTAACTGCTCCCTCATTGATAGCAGCCAACATTTTTGTGAATGTAAGAAAAACTTGTTAAAACAAAAATTGTTAAGATAAAGAATAAATTGAGTTGTAAAAGTTATACAAGTTTGTGTTAAGCAAATCGTAAATTCAGTTCTGAGTTCAGATCGGAGCTCAGCTTACAGGTTGCAGTAATTCAATTTGAATTTTCAAACATTTTATGTTTTAAAAGAACTCTGTTAAAACCTTTTAAATAATTTTGCCAGGTAGCAAAAATTGACATTGGTTATAAATAGGCAAATATTTTCTTTTTAAAGAGAGCCAAAGTATGAAAGCTAAAGAGTGAATTAGATTATGGAGATAATATTGTCAACATGAGAGGTTTACGATCATGTTATTAAGTTGGCAAGAAAATGTCCTTAAAGTGGGGATTCCAATTAGTGAAAGGAGGAACCAGAAAGCTCTGGAGATGTTGAAAAAGGAGTGTGCATTTAAAAAAAACGCGCAAGTAAAGAGAGGGTGAACTCGAGTAAAAGAAAATGTGCTACGTATTTCAATGGCTGGCCTTGCATTGACAGAAGCAGATGAGGACCTAGAAAATTGGACCATATCGGCCAGAGTCCCGACTGCACCAGTAGCATTGTCTGCACTAATTCTGGAACCAACAGGGTATCATAATTTAGATTCAAATCATTCCAGCCTCTCCAGCCCCTTCGGTTGATAGTTTGGGTCCTATTTCAGCATCTTCACTGTCTGTTAGAGAAGGGGAGCTCTGTTCAACAAGCCCAGTTATCTCTACGACCCGATCTCGGACAATGGGAGAGGGGCCTGATCCTATCCAGAAACAATCTCGCACACCACCTAGATCCCTTCAGACCGATATGGTAGGACAGAAAAGTATGAGAACAAAGAAAGAGGATGGGAATGGCTCTGAGGAAATGGAGCTCCCCCTAGTGGAAGGGAAGGAAGTCGAAGTCTTTGAAGATCCAGAGGAATCGGCTAGAGCGTCTCCTAATGAGACTCTGAGACAGTTGCCGATTAGGAAAATAACAAACGCTGATGCTGTAACATCAGTTTGTGGTGACTACTGGATTGGACTGTAAATTGTTGGCCCGAGAATTACTGTGTATCTTCCAGATACAGCTAGAGTGCGGAGACGAAGGGGTAACGGTTCAATCATGGAGGATGAGACAACAGTGCTATGTTTCTATCACTCCCCAGTGTTGACGTTAGACATTGAACATTCACTGCATCACGTTACCCTGGCCTATGACAGAACCGGACAAAAGAGGGAGTTGGAGGACACATACCGGCCGTTAATTGGGACCGAATGGCGACTCAAGGTTACAGCCACAGTCACGGGAAAAGAAGGTACAGCCGATTTTGTTACAATATCACCACATTTAAGACCCCAGTTGACGTTGGTAATGAACAAGCAGATTGTGCAGCGCGGACAGTCGCGCAAATTCAGCAAGTGATGGTACCTAAAATGTTAAGTCAGAATAAACGATCTGCTACAAATAGGTCTGCTTCTGACAAGCCAATGCCAACCATCCAAGACGTCATAAGGTTACAGGAGGACGCTCCTGAGAGTGATAAACAAATGTGGAAACGGTTAGGTTGTACATATGATTCTGTTTCCTCGTTATGGACCAGCCAGCACATCAGACTTGCATGTCTGATGGACTAGCTTTATGGGTCATTGAATGTGTACACTTTGCAGCTCATTGTGGGGCTCGGGGGACTAGTGATTTGTTGCTGGACACTTGGTGGAACTCTAAAATGCAGGGGTTGGCCCAGTGTATCAGTAATCGGTATTTGATTTGTCAGCAAAATAACACCGGCAAAGGTATCCCTTGTGGTATGAGGCAAATCCCGTTGCCCCGTGGTCCCTTTGAGACGCTCCAAATGGATTACATCGAGTTGGAAAGATGTCAATGTTGTCAATGTTATAAATATGTTTTGGTCATAATGGATGTGTTCACCAGATGGGTCGAGGCCTATCCGACTACCGATAATAAAGCTGCTACAGGTATACCAGGTCAGTTAAGTTCTGATAACGGGCCTCATTTTATTGGACAGATTAACAAGGAGTTCTGCTGCCAGCTGGGCATACGCCAGCAGTTACACTGTGCGTACAGACCGCAGGCGGCCGGGTTGGTTGAGAGACACAATCAGACCCTCAAAATTAAATTGGCTAAATTTAGAACAGACACGGAACTGACATTGGTTAAGTTGCTCCCCGTTGCCCTCTTCCAGCTGCGGGTTACACCTGGGGGACCGGCCCGGCTCTCTCCTGCCGAGATCCTTTATGGCAGGCCCCTTAGAACGCCCTGGAGCCTGCATATACCCAGACTGGTTCAGTTTCACCATATGACTGAAGAGATGACCACCTATGTTCTAGCCCTCATTAAGGTCCTCAAGGAGCTCCATGGCCAGGTCCGCGCGGCTCACCCGCCACCACCCCCATTACCTAGCTCACTTTCAGTGCAGCCCGGTAGTTATGTCATGGCCAAAAAATTAGACTCGGAAAGGGTCGGAGCCCCGATGGGAGGGGCCCTTCCAAGTTCTCCTTACCACCCCCACTGCAGTTAAAGTGGAGGGGCGGAGTGCTTAGGTCCACCTCCAGCACTGTAAATTGGGTCTACCTCTCCAATTGGACTGTAAATTGGGTCCACCTTCCCGTAACAGCCTCCCCGAACAGGCGCCGGAATGTGGCGACTAGGGGCTTTTCACAGTAACTTCATTTGAAGCCAACTTGTTACAATAAGCGATATTTACATTTACATTATCTACAACTATAGAAAGATCGGTTACTAACCTGCCTCCCTTCCCCACCGCCGTTTTACAGGTGTGAAGCATGATGGGATGCCCCTAGAATCTTGGCTGTTAGGGTCCACGAAGGTGCAGCCGATGAAGGGGGGGCTACAACAGGAATTGGAAATACAGCGCCGAATCTTTTTAGATGAGGGGCCGTAGCTACGGATTGAATAGATAGGTTATCATTAAATGATAAAAGGAGGGAATGACGAATGTGATATAAAACAGTTAGTTTAAATATATTAGTTACAGTAATGTAGATGTAGGCCGGTCTAATTTATAGTGAGTTCAAAGACAAAGGATTTCATAAAGCATGGCATAGAAGGGGGAGGGGTGTGTGGTAGAGGAGTAGAAAAGGATGCTGGGTAACAAGAGTCCAGGGTTAAGGAATGAGAAGTGAGCCAATTAGGATGTATGGTCAGGTCAGGAGGGGTATAAGATGACCTATGGATATCAGTGTGTAACTTGATGCCATTTGAATGTATTTGCAGCGATCCCTTTGTCTCCTTCCTCTTTCGTTTCCAAGGGGTCCAGGAGACTGGTTCTGTGTTCTGTGCCCCTGGGAAGCGAGTCAGACTTGCAAGTTGGTTAAAAATAAATAATACTATGCCTACAAATCCATCTCGAGTTTTATTGAGGCCAGACTGACGGGTAAAGAATTCAACATTTGTCTTATCCACCCGAGGAAGTAGTTTCTGAACGTCCGCTCTATCTATCCCTCTCATTATCTTATAAACTTCTATTAAGTCGCCCTCATCCTCCTCCGCTCCAAAGAGAAAAGCCCTAGCTTCCTCAACCTTTCCTCACAAGATCTATCCTGCAAAGAGGCAGGATGCCTGGTAAATCACCTTTGCACAATTTCCAATGCTTCCACATCATTCCTATAATGAGGTGACCAGAACTGCACACAATACTCCAAATGTGGTCTCACCAGGGTCATGTATAGTTGTAGCATAACCCCACGGCTCTTAAACTCAAGCCCCCTGTTAATAAACGCTCACACACTATAAGCCGTCTTTACGGCTCTTTCCAATTGAGTGAGAACCTTCAGAGATCTGTGGACATGAACCCGAAGATCTCTCTGTTCCGGCACATTGCTCAGAACGCTGCCGTTGACCCTGTAATCTGCATTCAAATTTGTTCTACCAAAAGGAATCAGCTCGCACTTATCAGGGTTAAACTCCATCTGCCATTTTTCCGGCCCAGCTCTGCATCCTATCAATGTCTCTTTGCAGCCTACAACAGCCCTCCACCTCATGCACTATTACACCAATCTTGGTGTCATCAGCAAATTTACTGACTCACCCTTCAGCCCCATCCTCCAAGTCATTGATAAAAATCACAAATAGCAGAGGACCCAGCACTGATCCCTGTGGTACACCGCTGGTAACTGGTCTCCAGTCTGAAAATTTTCCATCCACCACCTGTCTTCTATGTGATAGCTGGTTACTTATCCAATTGGCCAAACTTCCCTCTATCCCACACCTCCTTATTATCTTCATGAGCCGACCATGGGGAACCTTATCAAACGCCTCACTAAAATCCATGTATACGACATCAACTACTCACCTTCATCTACCCACTTAGTTACCCCCTCAAAGAATTCAATCAAATTTGTGAGGCAAGACCGACCCTTCACGAATCCGTGTTGATTATCCCGAATTAAGCTGCATCTTTCCAAATGTTCATAAATCCACGTGTTTATCTGCGCTCTCTCCCTGTTCCTCACCTCACGAGCACGTGGCACCGGCGACAGACCAGAGATGACAACATGGTTTGTCCTGGCTCTCAGCTTCCATCGCAGCTCCCTAAATTCCTGTTTTAAATCCCTGTCCTTTCTGTTACCTATGTCGTTGGTACCGATGTGTACCACGACGTGTGACTTCTCCCCCTCCCCTTTAAGGATTCTGAAACACGGTCCGAGACGTCAAGGACCCTGGCACCAGGGAGGCAACACACCCTCCGTGCGTCTCTTTCGCTGCCACAGAACCGTCTATCTGTCCCTCTAACTATCGAGTCCCCGATAATAATTGTTCTCCTGCTCTCCCTCCTTCCATTCTGACCCACATAGACGGACTCGGTGCTGGAGATCCGTTCACCGTGGCTTACCCCTGGTAGGTCGGCCCCCTCAACAATATCGAAATCGGTATACTTGTCACTGAGGGGGACGACCACAGAGTATCCATGCACTGACTGCTTCCTCCCAGCCCCTTCACCGTCACCCATCTACCTCGATTCTTCGGCATAACTACATCCCTGAATCTACTATCTCTGACCACCGAATGATCCGAAGTTCAATCAGATCCTTCTCCAGTTCCCTAAAGCGGTTTCTGAGGAGTTGGAGATAGAACATAGAACATTACAGCGCAGTACAGGCCCTTCGGCCCTCGATGTTGCGCCGACCTGTTAAACCACTCTAAAGCCCATCTACACTATTCCCTTATTGTCCCACAGGTGAAATCAGAAGGGACACTGACGGCGTCCCTCACCTCAAACATTCTGCAGGAGGAACATTGCACTGCCTTCCCTGCCATCTCCTCTAGATAAAAAAAGAAAAAGAAAGAAAGAGCTTACCTGTTATTCGCTCTACCCCTTAGGTTAAAGGAGGTGGAAGGGTATGGGACACTACAAGTATGGTGCCCAGGGTTTAGAAACTGCCCAACTTAAATACAGGTAAAAATAAAGCACTTAACCAGCAACCGCTGTGCCCCACACGAGAACAGCAATCAACGGTTATGGGCCTGCGCAGACAATGTAAATCTTCGCTACTTATCCAGCAGTCACTTTATCCCCACTCCGACCGGATTCAGCTGGAAAATCCCAAAAGTTAAGTTTGAAAAAATGTTTTACTCCCCTTCTCAGCAAGCACTCACTCAGCAACCACTGCGCCCCGCACGATAACACCTCGTCGAAAAGAAAAACTACTTACCAGTCACCAGCCAATCACTTACCTGCAGGCTGTGACGTCACGGTTTATCTTCTTTCTACTTCTACCTGCCCTCGAGTCAGTTGACAACAGCTCCTCTACAAGCCACCTTCAAGATACGGTGACCGCAATGCACTCATGCAAATTTCCACCGCAACAGCCAATCAGCAGTTCCGCTCTACTGCCCTCTCCTCTCACAGAAAGTTAGTATTCCGCGAAATGGCAATGAGAGTAATTATCTTGCCCTGAAACACGGTCAAGCGAGATGAGGCAATGGAACGAGAGTGGAATAGATTAAACGAGCTAAAAAAAAAACCTCCTGCATGACAGAGACTTATCAGTAAGGAGCAATATCATTCTTTGTTCGAGTACCTAAAGCCCTACAGAGCAGAGATCCAAGATCTCGGTGGATGAATTGGTGCGTGTGTGTTTAATAAGGATTTGTGAATTTGCTTTGGTGTTTCTAGTTTTTAAAATGTTGGATTTTGCAAAACCGAGTTTCACATCAATTATAAGCTTTAAACGGTGACCGGTGTTTTGAGGTAGTAAATCAGTATTTTTACAACTAACTTTGTCTTAGTATAAACACAAAAATAAGTTTTACTCGGGAGCAGTTAGAACTCTGCAGGAAACTACTTTGAAACTAATACGTTGAAATTGAACGGCACAGCTCCACCGGAGTCCGAGTGCCTGTTAAACAACACAAAAGTCACTAGCAGGAAAAATGATGTTTAGAATGTTAAATACATGGTAGAAGGAGCTTTAGGGAATAAAGATATTAGACAAGATATTAGATTAAGATAATTACTCGCAGTATCAGGAAAAGAGAATCTGATGGCAGGAAAGTATTTAATAAAATTAGATGCAGGAAAAAGTAGGATATTAGAACCAATTGATTACATAGAGGAAGTCAGGAAACCAAAAGAAAAGAGTGTTTTAGGTGATGAGTCTTGGAGGAAGATGGAAAAAGTATTAATTGAGGCAAACCTAGCAATAGGAAAAAGTGACACGGGTATAATCAGCCAGCGATACCAACATACGATTCAAGGCGGGCAGCATAAGCCACAAAAACAGTATCCTTGACCAGTGGAGCGAGAGGTGAATTGGAGATAGCAATCAAGGTATTGGAACAACAGGGTTAAATTCCAGAAGTCACGTATGCCTCGACTAATAGTCCAATTCAAACAGTATGTAAACCAGATTACCATTTAGAATGGTAACAAATTACAATGCTCTAAATAAAGTCACAAAAAAGGATAAGAGATATTTGATAAATCGACAAACTACCTTGGAACAAATAGCGGGACAAATGTTACTTAACTAGTATAGTTTGGCGGACGGATTCTGGAGTGCTCCATTAGACCCAGAAAGCAGGGAGGAAACAGCATCTACTTTCGGAACAATGCATTACGTGTAAAAAAGATAATTACTGTGGATGCTGTAATCTGAAACTAAAGAGAAAATGCTGCAAAATCTCAGCAAGTCTGGCAGTATCTGTAGGGAGAGAAAAGAGCTAACGTTTCGAGTCCGATGATTCTTTGTCAAAGCTTTGGTGCAATGATAGAAGGAGGAGGTTTAACAGACCTTAATTGGATAATGTACGTAAATGATCAGAAAAAATCAAACCAGTTAAAAAAAACAGTTAAAGAAAGAAATGGTGGCAAAGGAAATCCGGAGGTCCTGGAGAGGGACTTCTGGAACATCCAAACAAGAAGAGAAAAATACAAATTAAAAATAGGGCCCTCTCCAATCTTGACCTGTTCTTTTGCTTTTACAGATGGAAAACATTCTGCTGCCCCATTTATTTGGACGAGAAAAGATGACTACATTCAAGAGTCAAATAAGGATCAAGTTTGAAGACGGAATGAAAGAAATTCGGATTAGGTGTAGACTAGATTGGTTGAAATGGGGGCGGCAATGTTAATGGGGGTTACAGTAATTAGTTTGGGAATATTAATATGGCTCATCACCATAGGTAAATCAAGTGAAGTAATGGGATGTGGACAAATAGACACCAGATTGAATAACATATATCATATAATAACAATAAGAATAAACAAGTGGTTGAACATAACGGAAGAAATCATTAATGTCCAAGACATTTAAGAGCTAGGGCTTAACAGCAGTATGTTAGAACTAAGCAAAAGTGCCAGGAACATGTTCAGTAAAATGTGCGGATTGCTTGCAAGCAGCCTGGGATACAGACTAAACCTGTTACTCAGAATTAAATAAAGCATGAGGAAGGTGGCAAGCCCGAGCATTTAAAACAAATTTAAAAATTAAATTAGAGTACCCAATTCATTTTTTCCCAATTAAAGGGCAATTTAGCTTGGCCAATCCCACTACCCTACACATCTTTGGGTTGTGGAGGTGAAACCCACGCAAACACGTGGAGAATGTACAAACTCCACACGGACAGTGATCCAGAGCCGGGATCGAACCGGGGAACTCGGTGCCGTGAGACAACAGTGCTACCACTGCGCCACCGTGCTGCCCTTACACGCTCTAGCATAAACATAGACTAGCAAGAGGATTTCAGTATGTATAATAATGGGGTGCTTTTGCAGGTGAAGGATTTGATTAGCAATCACAAAGGGTGAGAATTTCTCTAAACTGGGCGACTGTTTTTATGGAGGGGATAAACGTGGGGTAAATAATTAAAAGTATAATGATGGCAATTTAGTAGTATTTTACTAACTTAACTGGACTTAAACATCACGAATAATATTGATGTTGTCAACACACATGGTGATTTTATGTGTTATGAACTTGGCCACAAGTGCGAGTTTGTAAAGTACTTGGATAGAGCCACAAACGGATGTGCCGCGATTATATTATTTTTACTATTGTTAAGACTGTGATGGTTGCTAAACATGTTTTACGCTGTAACGCACGAGCTACTCGTGCGCTTAGGTGAACAACGTGTTGGGATGAGACTTCATTTTGCCGGTTTTGTATTTGACAACAGGGGGAATTCGAGGTGTGTCTGGATGCGGACACAGTGAGGTTTCAATGTTTGAAGAGAGGACCTGATTGGCTTATACCCAGTAATGATGAATGTATTAAATGTACCTGTCAATGTCCGAGGGGCGGTATTGCAACTATTGTCGGCTTGTTATCTAGCAACTGTTTTAATGGCGAATATATGCTTCATTTTATAAGACGGAAGAAAGGAGTCTAAACGAAACATGGCAGAAAGTTATCATCTCATGTAATCCAGAGAGTGTCAGACGTAAATGGTTCAGAGATACGTTAGGCATCCGTGAGGGAAATTCAGGTCTAGACGCAGGAATGGTAGAACCTGTCAAATCGATTAGGGAAGGGAAGGAATGGATGGTACATGATATACTGATTCACGATACTAATAAGAAACGGAAAGCAATTTATATGGAGAAAGAATGGGACACTTTACTGCCGGTGATTGACAAAAAACCTCTTGGTTACTGATGGAATGAGTGGTGTGCCGTTTCTAAAGGACAAGAGGAAGCGTCTATGGTGCTGCTACGGAAAGGAGGTAATGGAACATACGGATATAGCTATTGTGTTAGCTTCCTGTACAGCTACAACTATGGTTCACGGTGATTGGAATTGTGGATAAAAATGCCGATAGACACTGGTATGAGAAATGGATAAATTTATGATTGATTCCGGTGCACAATTTCGAGTCAAGACATTTACATAAGGACAAGACGGATTGTGGATATATGTTGGTAGGAACGATTGGATGGGGAGATAATTGGAGGTAGTTTATGGTTATGTTTCAAATGCCTAGAGGGGGTGTAAAATAAATTGGGGAAAATGTCATTTGAAACATGAAGGTCTGACAAAACCCGAAGGAATACGAGAAAAAGCAAGCACAAATGCCACAAAGGATTAACAGCATTCGGAAAAGAGAGTTTGTAATGCAAATAGCCTGTATTAGCTTGAAAACCAGTTTGAGACAGCTCATACTGGAATCTGAAGCTGTCCTTTTAAGTTAAAGACATGCCAGTAATTTAAGTTTGTGTTACATATAGGAAACAATAATTCACACTTTCATAGAAGTTAATTAGTTTAGCAAGCAGTTGATAAGACTTGTCAGAGTCAAGGCATACATTAACACCAAGATCGATACAGTTTAAACATGACTAGAACCGGAGGTATCACTCCTCTAAGATTTGAGACAAACATCAAAGCATTTGTACCAATGCTTATCATTGAAGCATCATCTTGTTAGACAGGATGGAAACTAGATGTGCACAATGAACAAATAAAATTGCATAAATGAGCAGAAGATATTACTTGAAGATAATCAAATGTAACCAGCACATCTGCGAGAAGGCTAAATAAATATCCTGAATGGCTAGCAACCGTCATTCACTTCCAGCTCTCACAGCTGCTTCGGTAGATGGGAATGATTCAATGAAGGAGACGATCAAGAGATCGAAGCTGCTGAGAACATCCACAGATAAGAAGAGAGATTGTCAAGGGGGGCACGGAGATCCGAACAACCGGAACGGAAAATCCAGACGCCAGATCGTTTTACATGTTGCAAAGGCTGTGATGTTATTTATTGAAGTGAAATAAAGTAATTTAAAAATGAACTGACACCTGAAACACGAATTATTACAAAATATCGACACGTCTACTATACTTTCTTAGCAAGGCGGGACCCAGGATCGAGGCTACCAAGTGGTAAATAGTTAAAACCTTTTTTGAATATATAGGTTAAACCGGGAAGAACTTGAAACACTAGTTTGACCTGAATAGCACCTCCTTAATTCTGCGAATGAGTCAAAGGTTGAAAATCCTTGTTCACAACTTAGAATACTGTTGTGGCCCTTTTTGGTTTTGGAGATTCCTAAGAATAGTGGTGATTTTAACTTCAGAGGGTCGTTATCAGGAGTCTGGTAACAGCGGGGAAGAAGCTGTTTTAGAGTCTGTTCGTGCGTGTTCTCAGACTTTTGTATCTGCTGCCCTATGGAAGAAGTTGGAAGAGTGAGTAATCCTGGTAGGAGCGGTGTTTGATTACGCTGCCCGCTTTCCCAAAGCAGCGGGAGCTGTAGATGGAGTCAATGAATGGGAGCAAGGTTCACGAATCTGAAGTTCCTTGCGATCCTGGGCCGAGCAGTTGCCATACCACGCTGTGATGCGGCCAGGTACGATGCTTTCTGTGCTGCATCTGTAAAAGGAGGTAAGTTGAGGTTCCCCTGGATAATTGTGTCCATGCCCCTATCTCACCCGATTCCAGGCTCACCCCCACACATACCTTACCCCTACATCACCCTCACCCACACACCGCCCTCACCCACACACTACTCTCACCCCCACACCACCCACACGCAACCAGAAGTTCACACAGTACTCCAGTTGTGGCCTCACCAATGTTCTCTGCAACTCCAACATGACTTCCTTGCTTTTGTAATCTATACCACTATTGATATAGGTAAGTGTATCATGTGCCTTTTAAACCACCCTATTATCTGCCCTTCAGCCTTCAGAGATCCATGTACATACGCGCCTACGTCTGCTGTTCCTCAGGATATCACTGTGTGGTGCCATTCATTGAATATTTCCTTGTCGAATTTCTCCTTCCAAAGTGTAACACCTTACATTTTCCAGATTAAGTTCTATTTGCCACTTTTCTGCCCATTTGTCTATCCCATTTAAATCTCCCGCAACCCAAGATTCTCCGCCTCAGTGTGAACTACCCAGCCTATCTTTCTGTCATCCGCAAACTTGTTCATCCTGCCCCCCCCCCCCCCCCCCGCCATAGACATGTAAGTCATTTATATAAATGACGAATAATAGGGGCCCCAGCACAGATCCCTGTGGTACGTCACTGGATACTGGCTTCCAGATATTAAAGCAGACGTTTGTCATCACCCTTTGTCTCCTATAGCTCAGGAAGCTTTGAATCCACCTCAACAAGTTCCGCTGTATCCCATGTGCAATTGCTTTCGTTAAGTCGCCCATGTGGGACCTTATCAAATGCTTTGCTGAAATCCATGTAAACTACATCAACTGCACTACCCTCATCTACACATTTAGTCACGTGCCCATTAATTCCTATCAAATTTGTCACAGAATGACGGAATTAATCAGGTTTTGGGCTGTTAAAAGAGTGGGGGATTAGTGAGTGTAGGGGCTGTGCATAGCAAGGAGGAATTAGACAGGTTAGGGTCTGTTCACAGGGAGAGAGAATTACACAGTGTACGGGCTGTTCAAAGGGAGAGTATATTAGTCAGTGCAGATGCTGTTCACACAGAACGATAATTAGATTATGGGCTGTTTCTAAAGAAAAAAGTGGATTTTCCAAACTTACCCACGCTGGTGGAGTTCTTTTTAAATTATGCTTTCTTTCAACCAAACGAGGGTGTTGAATAATGAAGTGGAGACAGCACATTGTTCCTCACTCCGGACGAGCACACAATGGGGGTCCAAAATGGGAACTTAACAATTGAGGGAACCTCTTCGAGGAGCGGTCATTCCAGTCGGGCGAACGTTTGGAAACAATGCCAAAGAAAGGGGAAATAAAACCAGGATCTGTTGCATCTAAACCGGAGGGGTACCAATATGCTGGCTGGGAGTTTTGCTAGAGTCACTCTGGAGGGTTTAAATTACAATGGCATGGGAGTGAGGGTGGGGGCGGGGGCACAGCATTAGCTTAGGTGCAATAACAGATGGAAACAAAGAGAACAAAAATAAGAGAGTCACATCAGCCCCCGGCAGAGCAAAACTGATGACAAGTGTAAGAAGTGAGGTGGTCAATGCAGGACTGACGGTGCTCTACCTAAATGCGCACCGTATACAGAACAAGAAAAATGAGCTTGTTGCACGCATTGAAATTTGCCGGTTGTGGACCTTACGGCTGGGTTGCTGCTAAGGGATCAGGGATGGGATCTAAATATCCAAGGATATGTATCCTATCGAAAGGACAGGCAAATGGGCAAAAGGAGCGGGGTTACAATATTAGTATGGAATGATGTAAAATATATTGTGTTATGCGCCAGGGTTTACAGAACCCAAAGTGTATCATGGAGTTCACCTGACCCATAACTTTTAATAGGTTCTGGTAATAGGGAGCACACGGGCCTACATATGATAGAGGTGTGGTGGAACAGAGAGTTAAAGTACTTTTAAATTAAAACAATGTTTATTCATGAAACCAGCCAACACTTTATAAATCCACAGTAAACATCTTAACAACTATCAACACCAGCCATTCCCACAGATACAATATTCTATAAATAACCCTACATCTTTTCTTGCAATTCCCATATGACAAAATACCCTATTTAACAGAGAGCTCAGGTTTACATTCTCTACTGAGAGCAGTTATCACTTTCAAATCACCCAAATGATCTGGAGACAGTCTTCAGATTGAGCTGAGATCCTTATACAGCTGCTTGCTTTTCCTGGAGTTATCCAGCTCTGAAAACGAAACTAAAAAGCCACAGACATACACCAGCTTTTGTTCAAAGCGAAAGCGAAAGACAGCCAGCCCAACTCCACCCACAATCTGCCATTACTGCAGCTATTTGATAAACAACCATTTCTTAAAGGTACTCTCACATGACAATCGGAAGAAGCGATACAGGTTCAGAAGGCACAGAATCACTATGGGTAGAGTTAAGGAATCGCAATTGTAAAACGTCCCTGATGGGACTTATTTACAGGCCACCTAGCTGTAGTCAGGATGTGGGACAGAAATTAAATCAAGAGACAGAAAACTTTTGTAAAATAAAGTACTATTACAAGAATCATGGAGAACTTGAATATGCAGGAGGACTCGGAAAATCAGGCTAATAGTGGATCCAAGAAAGTACATCTTTGGAGTGTCTAAGAGATATATTTTTCGAGCAGTTTGTGAAAGAGCCTACTAGGGAACAGGCACTTCTGAATTAAATGATGTGTAATGAGGCAGACTTTATTAGGGAACTAAAGATGAAGGATCCATTAGAGAGCAGTGATCCATATGATATAATTTACCCCGCAGTTTGAGAGGGAGATGCTGAAATCAGATGTAACGGTATTACAATTTAATAAGGATAATTGCAAAGACCCGAGGGACGAACTGGCCAGAGTTGATTGGAAAAGAAGTCCAGCTTGAAAGACAGTGGAACAGCAATGGCAGGAGTTTTGGGGGGCTATTCGGGAGGCACAACATAAATTCATCCCAAGGAGAAGGAAACATGTTAGGAGGGCGAGGCATCCATGGCTGACGAGGGAAGTCAAGCACAGCATAAAAGAAAAAAAAAGTGGTGAAGATATGTGGGGAGCCAGAGGGCTTGGAATCCATTATATGCGAGCAGAGGACAAATGAAAAAACTATAAGTGGAGGGAAGATGTAATATGCGTGCAAGCTAGCTATTTACATAAAAGAAGATATGAAGACTTTTTGTCAATATAATAGGTAAGGGAAAGTTAAAAACAGACTTTTGACCAATGGAAAATGTGGCCGGAGAAGTAATAATTGGAAACAAAGAAATGGCAGAGGAACCGAATAGTTACTTTGCATCACCTTTCACGGTGGAAGATACCAGTGGAATGCCAGAGCTCCAGAAGATTCAGAGGGCACAGGTGTGTGTAGTCGTCATCAGCAAGGAGAGGGTTCAGGGGAAACTAGAATGTCTGAAGATGGATAAATCACCTGCACCGGGTAGGCTACACCCCATTATGCGAAAAAATACAGCAAAAGAGGTTGTGGAGGCATTGGTGATGATCTTTCAGGAATCACTAAGCGCTGGGAGGATCTGGAAAGTGGCTAATATAACACCACTGTTTGAGAAGGGACGGAGGCAGAAGACGGAAAATTATAGGCCGGTTAGCCTGACTTCGGTCATTGGCAAGATTTTAGTGACCATTATTAAAGATGAGATCGCGGAAGAATTAGAAGTGCCTGACAACATCTGACTGAGTCAGCACGGCTTTGTCAAGTGGCCATGTCTGACACATCGTTAATAATCTTTATTGTCACAAGTAGGCTTACATTGCAATGAAGTAACTGTGAAACGCCCCTAGTCGCCACACTCCGGCGCCTGTTCGGGTACACAGTGGGTGAATTCGGAATGTCCAAATTACCTAAAAGTTCGTTATTTGGGAATGGTGGGAGGACATCGGAGCACCGAGAGGAACCCCACGTAGACACGGGGAGAACGTGCAGACTCCACAGAGACAGCGACCCAACCACAAATCAAAAATGGGACCCTGGCGTTGGTAAGCCACAGTGCTAACCACTGTGCTACCGTGGTGCCCAAATATGTTCGAGTTGTTTGAGGAGGTAACAAGGAGATTAGATAAAGGAGAACCAGTGGACGTGAACGATTTCGATTTACAGATGGTCTTTGACAAGGTTCCGCTAGGAGACTGTGAATAAGTTAAGGGCCCATGGTGTGAAGGGGAGGATCCTGCCATGGATAGATGATTGGCTGACTGGCAGACGGCAGAGAGTGGGGACAAGGGGATTTTTTCAGGGTGGCAGCTGGTGAGGATATTCAGGGGTCGGTGTTCGGATCACAACCTTTCTCAATAGACATTAATATCCTGGAAGAAGAAACTGAAGGCACTATTGCTAAGTTTCCAGATGATACAAAGATCCGTAGAGGTCGAATTATGGGTAGTTTTGGGCCCAGTATCTATGGAAGGATGTGCTGGCCTTGGAAAGGGTCCAGAGCAGCTTCATCAGATGACCCCTGACATGAGGAGCGTGTCATATGAGGAGCGATTGATGACTCTGGGTCTGTACTCGTTGGAGTTTAGAGGGATGAGGTAGCATCTTATGGAAACTTACAGGATACTGGAAGTTCTGGATAGAGTGGACATGGAGAGGATGTTTCCAATTGTCGGAAGAACTAGAACCAGAGGACACAATCTCAGACTAAAGGCATGATAATTTAGAACATAGATGAGAAGGAACGTCTTCAGCGGGAGGATAGTAAATATGTGGAACTCTTTACCGCAGAAGTCTGTAGAGGCCAAATCACCGAGTCTCTTTAAGACAGAAACAGATAGGTTCTTGATTAATAAGATAATCAGCGGTTGAGGGGAATGGGGATGAGAAAAATATCAGCAATGAATGGATGGTGGAGCAGACTCAATGGGACGAGTAGCCTAATTCTGCACCTATGTCATATGGTCTTATGGTCTAAAGGTCTATGAGCGGAAGGATTGTCGTTGAATAGTGGGACATATTGAGTAAATATTGAATCTAATATAATTCAATAATTTCATTTTCAAGGGAATAGAATACAAGAGCAAATAGGTTACGTTAAACTTGTAAAATTCTGCGCTGGAATATAGCGTCCAGTTCTGAGCGCCGCAGAACAGGATTTGAAGGTGTTGTGTAGAATACAGAAATCATTCACCAGCATATTCCTCGTGCTGAAGATATTCAGTTTATTTGGAGAGATTGGAGAGATTAGGTGGTTTTTCCTTGGAAAAGATAACTTTCAGCGGATGTTCGAAAGAGTTATCCAGAATCATGAGTGGTCTAGAGAAGATGGGGAGAAAGGGTTCCCGTTTGTGAAAATATTGAGAATGAGTGACTCTGCTTTAAATGAATGTGTAAATGAAACAATGATGATCCAGCAGAGGGCAGTAGAGCGGAGTTGCTGATTGGTGTTGCAAGGGAAATTTGCAGACCTCCGTCGTGGTCTCCCAAAATTGAAGGTGGCCCTGAGCTACAGACCCTAGCAGTTTGAGTGAAGACCAGCATCCAGCAGAGGGCAGTACAGCGGAGCTGCTGATTGGTGTTGCAAGGGAAATTTGCATTCCTCCGTCGTGGTCACCCTGAATTGAAGGTTGGCCCTGAGCTACAGACCCTAGCTGTTCGAGTGAAGACAAGCACCCAGCAGAGTGCAGTAGAGCGGAGCTGCTGATTGGTGTTGTAAGGGAAATTTGCATATCTCCGTCGTGGTCACTCTAAATTGAAGGTGGCCCTGAGCTACAGACCCTAGCTGTTTGTGTGAAGACCAGCATCCGGCAGTACAGTGGAGCTGCTGATTGGTGTTGCAAGGGAAATTTGCATACCTCCGTCGTGGTCACCCGAAATTGAAGGTGGCCCTGAGCTACAGACCCAAGCTGTTCGAGTGAAGACGAGCATCCAGCAGAGGGCAGTAGAGCGGAGCTGCTGATTGGTGTTGATAGGGAAATTTGCATACCTCCGTCGTGATCACCCTAAATTGAGGGTGGCCCTGAGCTACAGAACCTAGCAGTTTGAGTGAAGTCCAGCATCCAGCAGAGTGCAGTACAGCGGAGCTGCTGATTGGTGTTGCAAGGGAAATTTGCATTCCTCCGTCGTGGTCACCCTGAATTGAAGGTTGGCCCTGAGCTACAGACCCTAGCTGTTCGAGTGAAGACAAGCATCCAGCAGAGGGCAGTAGAGCGGAGCTGCTGATTGGTGTTGTAAGGGAAATTTGCATATTTCCGTCGTGGTCACTCTAAATTGAAGGTGGCCATGAGCTACAGACCCTAGCTGTTTGTGTGAAGACCAGCATCCGGCAGTACAGTGGAGCTGCTGATTGGTGTTGCAAGGGAAATTTGCATACCTCCGTCGTGGTCACCCGAAATTGAAGGTGGCCCTGAGCTACAGACCCTAGCTGTTCGAGTAAAGACGAGCATCCAGCAGAGGGCGGTACAGCGGAGCTGCTGATTGGTGTAGCAAGGGAAATGTGCATACCTCCGTCGTGGTCACCCGAAATTGAAGGTGGCCCTGAGCAACAGACCCGAGCTGTTCGAGTGAAGACAAGCATCCAGCAGAGGGCAGTAGAGCGGAGCTGCCGATTGGTGTTTCAAGGGAAATTTGCATACCTCCATCGTGGTCACACTAAATTGAAGGTGGCCCTGAGCTCCAGACCCTAGCTGTTTGAGTGACACCAGCATCCAGCAGAGGGCAGTACAGCGGAGCTGCTGATTAGTTTTGCAAAGGAAATTAGCGTTCCTCCGTCGTGGTCACCCTAAATTGAAGGTGGCCCTGAGCTACAGACGCTAGCTGTTCGAGTGAATACAAGCATCCAGCAGAGGGCAGTAGAGCGGAGCTGCTGATTAGTTTTGCAAGGGAAATTTGCATACCTCCGTCGTGGTCACTTTGAATTGAAGGTGTCCCTGAGCTACAGACCCTAGCTGTTTGTGTGAAAACCAGCATGCAGCAGAGAGCAGTTCAGCGGAGCTGATGATTGGTGTTACAAGGGAAATTTGCATACCTCCGTCGTGGTCACCCTAAATTGAAGGTGGCCCTGAGCTACAGACCCTAGCTGTTCGAGTGAAGACCAGCATCCAGCAGAGGGCAGTAGAGCGGAGCTGCTGATTGGTGTTGCAAGGGAAATGTGCATACCTCTGTCTTGGTTACTCTAAATTGAAGGTGACCCTGAACTACAGACCCTAGCTGTTTGAGTGACGACCAGCATCCAGCAGAGGACAGTACAGCGGTGCTGCTGATTGGTGTTGCAAGGGAAATTTGCATACCTCCGTCGTGTTCAACCTAAATTGACGGTGGCCCAGCGCTACAGACCCTAGATGTTCGAGTGTAGACGAGCATCCAGCAGAGAGCAGTACAGCGGAGCTGTTGATTGGTGTTACAAGGGAACTTTGCATACCTCCGTGCTGGTCACCCTAAATTGAAGATGGCCCTGAGCTAACACCCAAAAAAAACAACTGCTGTGGAGATCAAGAGGAAGGCACGAGGTGTGTGATTGGTAAATAGTGTTTCTGTTTTCCTTTAATTGGTATATTGATATATTTTTTTCTTCGTTGGTTGTTTATTTATTTAATTTTTTTTGGTAAATTCTAATTCTTGAAGTTAACCGAAGGTTTAAGACATGGCAAGAGATCTCAGACCGGTGTCATGCTCCTCGTGTGCGATGTGGGAGCTCAGGTACACGTCCACTGTTATTGGCTCCTTCACGTGCAAGAAGTGTGTCCAGTTGCAGCTCATGTTAGACCGCTTGACGGCTCTGGAGCTGCGGATGGACTCACCTTGCAGCATCCGCGATGCTGAGGACGTCGTGGATAGCACGTTTAGCGAATTGATCACACCGCAGGTGAAAGGTACTGAGGGAGATAGAAAATGGGTGACCAAAATACAGAACAAGTGTAGGAAGGCAGTGCAGGTGTCCTCTCCGGTCATCTCCCTGCAAAACAGATATACCGATTTGGACACTGTTGAGGTTGATGGCTCACCAGGGCAAGGCAGCAGCAGCCAGGTTCATGGCACCATGGCTGGTTCTCCTGCGCAGCTGGGCAGGAAGAAGAATGGCAGGGCTATAGTGATAGATGACTCAATTGTAAGGGGAATAGACAGGCCGTTCTGCCGACGCAATAGAGCCTCCGGGATGGTATGTTGCCTCCCAGGTGCAAGGGTCAAGGATGTCTCGGAGTGGTTGCAGGACATTCTGTGGGGGGGGGGGTGAACAGCCAGCTGTCGTGGTGCACATAGGCACCAACGATATAGGTAAAACACGGGACGAGTTCCTACAGGCTGAGTTTAGGGTTAGGAGTTAAACTAAAAAGTAGGACCTCAAAGGTAGTAATCTCAGGATTGCTACCAGTGCCACGAGCTAGTCAGAGTAGGACTGTCAGGATAGATAGAATGAATGCGTGGCGCGAGAGATGGTGCAAGAGGGAGGAATTCAAATTCCTGAGACATTGGAACCGGTTCTGGGTGGGACCAGTACAAACCGGACGGTCTGCCCCTGGGCAGGACTGGGACCGATGTCCTTGGGGGGGGGGGGGGGTTGCTAGAGCTGTTGGGGAGAGTTTAAACAAATGTGGCAGGGGGATGGGAACCGATGCAGGATGTTGCAAGGTAGTAAAACAGGGACAGAAACAAAACGCAGTAAGGGGAAAGTGTAAGGCAGAGAAGCCATAGTCAAAAATCAAAAAGGGCGACAGTACAAGGTACAGTGACTGAGGGGAGATCAGTGAATAGGACCAGGAATATTAAAAGGAATAAAACAGGAAGTTAAATCATTAATGGTAAACGACGCGGCAGGTTGTTACATGAAGATATGGGTTCAACGACAAGGAAAATTAGGAGAAAGGTTAAGAGGAAATATAACTTCGGAGAGTTTACTGATCGAGGTTTTAAGATTCAGAACAGAGGTAAAAAAAAGCCAACATAAGTGTACTTTACCTGAATGCTCGTAGTATTCGGAATAAGGTAAATGAGTTGATGGCGCAAATCATCGTGAATGACTATGGTTTAGTGGCCATTACTGAAACATGGTTAAAGAATGGTCACGACTGGGAGTTAAATATCTGAGGGTGACAAATATATATTTCTTTACCCGTCAGTCTGGCCTCCATAAAAGTCGAGATGGATTTGCAGGCACAGCATTAGTTATTTTATTTGGCTTGCAAGCCTGATTCATTTCACAGAGGCACAGGACACATAACTAATCTCCTAGACCCTTGGAAAACGGATGAAGAAGGAGACAAAGGGATTTCTGCAAATACATTCAAATGGCATCAAGTTTCACATACACGATTCCCATAGGTCATCGTATAACCCTCCTGACCTGGCCATACATCCTAATTGTCTCACTTCCAATCCCTTCCTCTCGCCCCCTATGACCCAGCATCCTTTTCACCTCCTTTGCTGGACACTCCTCCCCCTTGCTTTGCCATGCGTTCTGAAATCCTTTGTCTGTGAACTCGCCAGAATGAGACTGGCCTATCTCTACATTACAGTAACTAATATCTCTAAAACAGTTATTTTATATCACATTCGTCATTCCCTCCTTTTATCATTCCATGATAACCGAACTATTCAATCCATAGCTACGGTCCCTCACCTAAAAAGATCCGTCGCTGCATTTCCAATTCCTGTAGTAGCCCCCTTCATCCGCTGCAATGTCGTGGATTTTATCAGCCAAGATTCTTGGGGCGTCAATCTGTTCCAGTGCACCCCGCATTCTACCCATCACACATTTAAGGATGGCTGGGCCCACAAAAATGCAGCCAATAGCCACTGCTAAATACATGGCCATATTTATCAATCAGTCCTTCCAACCTCCAAATCCCCAGTTACCCCAAGAGCCAGGATCCTGCATTCCGTCCAGGTGATCCCGTATGCGATCCATAAATTTAGTGATGTTGGCGGTTAAGTCTTGAACTGCCATGATATACTTGCCCTGTACTATGGCGCATGCCCCACCCTCACGGACCAGAAGATAGTCAAGAGCATACCGGTTCTGCATTGCAAACAACCGCAGCTGAGACAATTCCTTGGTTATTGCCCCAAGCGCTCCCAAGGTTTCATTTCCCAAGATGGTAAGGCCACAAATAAAATAATTCCTATCGCTGACAGCCAAGGAACCCCCCACACCTCCCAATGTCAGGACGCTCAGAATCCCCCACCCGGATGAGTGGCCCCGGTTGGGTGCGAGAACCTGAGGTTTTTTCCAGTTCTCGCAGAATTCAGCTGAGACTGCCCGGCGGGTTAACTGAGAATGTAGCATCCACGCCGAGGGGCAGGGGACTGTGGTAGGGACTAGAGTCCCAATAGCAATTTGGCGGGTAAATGTGGGTGACAAAACATTGGTCGCTGTGCCATTAAATAAAAAGTAGTATCCTTGCTCCGTGTGCAGGCTAGCATCACAATCAGTATATCGGTTGCGCAGGGATCCCCAGTAGCCCAGTTTATCCAGTTTTGAAACACCCATTCGGGCCGCCTAGCAATGTGGAAAGCCATAGTCCCAGCAGTGATATTGGAGACATTCGCCCAGCCACAAAGGAGCTGGAGGCCGGCGTTCAATGGAACGCAGGTGGTGTTATAACAAACGCCTTGGCCAGACGCCTGAGTGATATGACACCTCCTATCCGTACAGGTGGGGAACCGACATGTTATATTCGTTTCCACCTCTACAAGCAAACAGCCGTATCCTTCACTGCTGAAACAATTCTCGTACGACCGGGAATCCCTATTGGGAGTGAAGTGGCTAGGTATGTACGCCCTACACCATTGCAGCCTATCATACTGTGAGTGGGAATTATCCCGAGGAAGGGGAAGGCAAATAGCCGGTGGTGCTGAACCCAGATCGTAAGGAAGAGTGACTTGCTCGTTCGGTGGCTCGGAACGCTGACAATGAACCACCACCATTTGGGGAGTACCCCAAAGCGGTGAACGAGAAAATAACCTAGACACCGCTGCGGGGTTCGGGTAGCAGGCAACCCGTCCGTGACCAAACAAGCGGTGGTAATCTGGTGGAAGAGATTCATACTACCCGGGTTTTCCTCAGTTTGGCCTTTAACTAAATTAAGTGTATCTCCTGATAACCTACGTTCTAGTTGTACTTCCCTCCTTACACGCCCGTCCTCTCATTAGTCCCCCTCTGTCTCTCACAACCTCTTCCTACTCGCTCTTGACGGTCTGATTTTACCTTTATGGCACCAATCTTAACACATCCAAAATCAAATTTACATGTACTCCAAAAACAAGACAATGTCCATGTAATGTTCCCTTCCCATCGCCGGGACCGGTGCAATTGCTTCATGAGTCCTGCATTTTCCTTCAACCTGATGACCTTCCATGAGTCGATACCATGTCCTCGTATATGGGGGCAGCGAAGAACATCACCTCTGCATAAACGAATTGTCCTTGTAGTTTGGTTGGGGTTACAAATGTAGATAATATTTCCCTTTTCCATGTCCGTCCCCGATGTCATTCCAAACGAGGTGAGGCCGAAGATCACACAGGTGGTGCGTAGCCACCCCATCATGCTCCACATCTGTAAAATAGCACTGGGGAAGGGAGGCAGGTTAATCTGTCCAAGAAAATGAGGCCCGTTATCAGAACTCAACTGAGCTGGTGTTCTATACCGGGGAATGATTTCCCGCATTAGAACTTTAACCACAGTAGCAGCTTCATTATCGATAGTCGTATACACCTCAACCCATCTACTGAACACATCCACAATAACCAAAACATATTTATAATATTGACACCTTTCCAACTCAATGTAATCCATTTGGAGCGTCTAAAAGGGACCACTGAGTAACGGGGTTTGCCCCATACCACAAGGGATACCTTTGCCGGTGTTATATTGCTGACAAATCAAACACCGAGTGCTGATATTCTGAGCCAACCCCTGCATTTTAGGGTGCCACCAAGTGTCCAGCAACAAATTACTAGTCCCCCGAGCCCCACAATGAGTTGCAAAGTGTACACATCCAGTTACCCATAAAGCCAGTACATCAGACATACAAGTCTGATGTGCTGGCGTGGTCCATAAAGAGGAAACAGAATCATCTGTACAACCTAACCGTTTCCACATTTGTTTATCACTCTCAGGAGCGTCCTCCTGTAACCTTATGACGTCTTGGATGGTTGGCATTGGCTTGTCAGAAGCAGACATATTTGTAGTAGATCGTTTTCTGACTTAACATTTTAGGCACCATCACTTGCTGAATTTGCGCGGCTGTCCGCGTTGCACAATCTGCAGTTCATTACCAACGTCAGCTGGGGTCATACCGTTTGTGTGGGCAGCGCATTTAATGACGGAAATCTGCGCGGGCATAAGGTGGGCCTGTAGTAGGTCATTAACTAAACCCGGGTAGGATATTTGACCACACATAATCATGTCAGGTTGTTCTGACGAAATATCACTCAAATCGTCCCTTATTGTGGTAGTTTCCTGAATCAAGGCGAAACAGTCGTGGCCAGGTGCGTCTTCATGGACAGGGGGACCACTAAGAAAACAGGCTGGATTGATAGTGGTACAGTGTTTACATGTCAGACGTGGATTGTTCAAAAGGTATATCTCATACCTATTCTGACGAGCTGCGGTAAGATGCTGAGTCTGCAGTTGCCTCAGTAGTGTGATGACCGAGTGGGAGCTATACACCGTAATATCCTGTTGGAGAGTGAGAGCATGTGACGGCTTTGCGATGGCATTGATTGAACGTAAATCCTGTACTAATCGGTACTGGTCTGGCTTGGCTGGCTTAGGCACAGCAAGTATGGGGGTGTTACATTCTGACTGGCAAGGGACCAAAATACCCTGTTGCAACAGCTCTCGGATTAATTTGTCTATAGACGGGGCAGCTTGGGGTTTCAGGGGGTATTGCCGAATGGAAGGCAGCTTTACATGGTCCTTAATCGTTACCTTAATAGGAGTAACATTTGTCTTTCCCACTTGTGATGGGTATTCCGCCCATACCTGTGGATTGACATATTCCAAAACATCATGTCCCCGGTGATGCTGCAGTCGAGTGTTAATCGTTTCAGGGACCTCAAAATATTTTATGGCAGTGCCGTCTGGCGTGACTTGAAGAGCGTACTCTGTTGGATCTGAATGATCCACTGCCCTCCTTTCCATAGGCTCCAGATCCTTGACATGGTACTGGTCGTGGACCGGACGTGTAATATGAGGGCATACCGAAGCTGACTGTGGCCATAAATGTGGTGGTATTGTAACAAAATCGGCTGTACCTTCTTTTCCCGTGACTGTGGCTGTAACTTTGACTGGCCATTCGGTCCCAATTAATGGCCGGTATTTGTCTTCCAACTCCCTGTTTTGTCCGGTTCTGTCATAGGCCAGGGTAACGTGATGCAGTGAATGTTCAATGTCTAACGTCCACCACTGGGGGGGGGGGGGGGTGATAGAAATATAGCACTGTTGTCTCATCCTCCATGATTGAACCGTTACCCCTTCGTCTCCGCACTCTAGCTGTAGCTGGAAGATACACAGTAAATCTCGGGCCAACAAGTTACAGTCCAATCCAGTAGTCACTACAAACTGATGATCTGCAGACTTAGTCTCGTAAGTTACTGTCACCGGTTCAGAGAAAGGATACTCACACACCTGTCCTTGGGACCCCGCCAAATGCTGCGTGTGGTAGGATAGTAGTAGTCGAAGTTCTGATTGTACCGAAGACATGGCTGCTTCAGTGTCGATTACAAATGGGTGATGTTGATCTCCTATCTGCAGAGAGGTAATAGGTTCCCTGTCCGATTGGGGAGTCATTATGACTAAATTAGCTAGTCAATCTTGTGTTGGGAAAGGGTTTGCCTGGGAGAAGTCAGTGTATCTCGTCTGTCCTCCCTTGGTGGGTACCCCCTCCTTTGGGTCGGGTAGTCTCCTTCTGCTGCCTGTCTTTTAAAGGGACATTCCTGTTGCCAGTGATCTGCACGGCCGCAGTTAAAACATGCATTGATCCCTCTATATCTGCCACGTCCTTTTCTCCCAGTAGACCAATGGCCCCTCAGAGGGGGCGGCGGTTGTAAAGCTGTTGGTACTTCCGGTGGGCCATAAAGAGGAGCTAAGGGTCCCTTTGGGTGGATTTGATATCCTCCCCCTTGCTGATCCACCCACCCAAAGTCACAATATTGGGGTTCCAGCTGGTGAGCCACCGTTTCTGCCGCTGGTTGGGGTCTCAGATCATCCTTTTTCATTACATACTCAGTCGTAATCTTTGTAACTGAGCCTCCTTCCTGGCCTACACCCTCATTCCAATAAAATCTGACTGCCCTGGCCATTTGAGAAGGGTCGTCCCCTGTCCAATCCATGTTATTACATTTCACGGCAGTAGCCACGGAAGGTGGTTGGCAACGCATTAACATAGCACAATATTGAGTGGAATTCTGTCCATTTTGATATGGCAAGTCGCCTGACTGCCCACGGTAGATTTCATTAAAACGTTCCAGAAATTCCTCTGGCTCTTCAATCTTTTTAGGTTTGATGTCTAAGATAGCAGAAATATTTATGGGCTTTTGAAATGTGCTATTCAACGCATTCAGGATTTGTATCCGTCTATCGTCGTCCAACGCATGGGCTTGCTGAAGTGCGGCATTGCTAGCATAATTCAAGTGATTAAGATGATTGCGGTACTCTGCTGGTGTTAAAACCTGCTGGACTCGGGCCCAGAGGTCCCTAGAATCAGCTTGATAAATTGAGATGGTAGTTCTCAGGGAATCCATGAAAGCAGCAGGAGATTTTTTCTATCTGGGATTGTAGCCATAATAGCCATCATCCCACTGGGTCTCCATGGGAAATAAACGTCTATCGTGGGCTGGGCCCCGGCCGTCACAGCGTCAGGGTTTGGTATCTTCCTAATCGGCAACTGTCTCCGAGTCTCACCAGGGGGCACACTAGCTATTTCCTCTGGCTCTTCCAATACTTCGACGTCCCTCCCTGTCACTAGGGGGAGCTCTTTCACTTCAGAACCATCCCTTTCCTCTCCCTTTGTTCTCGGAGTTTGCTGTTCCCCCTTATCGGTCTGAAGGGATTTAGGGGGAATGCTTGATTGTTTCTGGTTAGGATCAGGCCATTCTCTCGCTGTCCGAGATCGGGTCCTAGAGCTAACTGGGCTGTGGAACAGAGCTCCTCTTCTCTCTTAGATCGTGAAGATGGTAAATTAGGACCCACGCTATCAACCAAAAGGGCTGGAGTGACTGGCATGATTTAAATCTGGGGAGCAGTGACTGGATATAAATTATTATACTCTGGTGGTTCTGGAATTAGTGCAGACAATGCTACAGGTGCAGTCGGAATCCTTTGCCGACATGATCAAATTGTCCAATTCGTCATATTCTGTCAATTCAAGGCCAGCCATTGAACTACGGACCCCATTGTATTTTTTTCACTAATTGGAATCCCCATTTTAAGGGCATTTTCTTGCCAACTTAATAACATGATCTTATCCCTCTCATGTTGACAATATTGTCTCCATAATCTAATTAACTCTTTAGCTTTCATACTTTGGCTCTTTCTTTTTTAGTATTATTTTTTTTTTTTGCTTATTTATAACCAATGGCAATTTTTTTTTCTCCTGGGGAAAATTATTGAAAAGGTTCTAACAGTGTTCTTTTAAAACTTAAAATGTTTGAAAATTCTAATTGAATTACAGCAACTTGCAAGCTTAGCTCTGATCTCAACTCAGAACTAAATTTACGATTTGCTTAACACAAACTTGTATAACTTTTAAAACTTAATTAATTCTTTATCTTAACAATTTTCTTTCAACAAGTTTTTCTTACATTCACAAAATGTTGGCTGCTATCAATGAGGGAACAGTTAGCTGCGGTGATTTATACCGGAGCAAAGTCAGCTGCCATTTCCAGATTTACACTTTTTAAAATGGTGTCAGTGAGTTTCTTTAAGTTTCTATTAATTCACAAATAAAATGAGATAAACATTATTTCAAGTAAGTAAAACTTAAGGTTCTGGCAATTTCAATCAATTGCTTTCGAAAATAATAACTTTTATCAAAGAGGTGGAGAAACCCACTGGTTTCCTTTAATTAATTCAAAACGTAACTTTGCTGGAGTTCACTGACTCGAAGGAAAGGTATCCAATTACACCACAAGCTGCCAGTTATCTCAAGCTGCTGTTAACCCTTTGAGAGACTTCTGCTTTAACTAACATGCAGCATCCAGTTTGTTTTAAAATTGATCGTTTCTCGCCACTTCAGTCCAAGGATACAATTTTAGCTTAATCAACTATAGTTTTAAAAACACTCGTGGAACTGAACCATCTTCCGATGTCTCATCAGTTCATCAACGACACTCGTAGAACTGAACCATCTTCCAATGTCTCATCAGTTCATCAACAACACTCGTAGAACTGAACCAGCTTCCAATGTCCCATCAGTTCAACAACACAATTAACCCAAAACAGAACTATCAATTATGATATCCCATCAGTTTAATTTTCTAATCCCCAGACTGACCTTTGATTTCGTCGAGACGATCTTTCCGTACCAACCGCGAGTGACCAGACTAATCACACGATAAGAAGAGGGGGAAAAGCAATGCGCGGTCATTTTCCAGCTTTACATTGTGGGCCCCTTTTTCCACTCTCCCTCCGTCCATAATCAGTCTAATTCTGAGTTCGCAGCTGGCCAATGACCATCTTGAGAAATCCCGGGTTTCCGGCACCAAATGACAAATATAAATTTATTTACCCGTCAGTCTGGCCTCAATAAACGTCGAGATGGATTTGCAGGTACAGCATTAGTTATTTTATTTGACTTGCAAGCCTGATTCATTTCACAGAGGCACATGACACAGAACTAGTCTCCGAGACCCTTGGAAAACGAATGAAGAAGGAGACAAAAGCATTTCGGCAAATACATTCAAATGGCATCACGTTTCACATACACGATTCCCATAGGACATCCTATACACCTCCTGACCTAGCCATACATCCTAACTGGCTCACTTAAAATCCCTTCCTCTGGCCCCCTATGACTCAGCATCCTTTTCTCCTCCTTTGCTTGACACTCCTCCCCCTTGCTTTGCCACGTGTTCTGAAATCCTTTGTCTGTGAACTCACCAGAATGAGACTGGCCTATCTACATTACAGTAACTAATATCTCTAAAACAGTTATTTTATATCACATTCATCAAGGGTATCAAACTATTCGGAAGGACAGAGTGGATGGTATAGGAGGTGGTGTAGCTCTCTTATTTAAGGATGACATCCGGGCAACAGTAAGGGATGACTTCGGTGCTATGGAGGATAAGGTTGAATCCATTCGGGTGGAAATCAGGAATAGCAAGGCGAAAAAGTCGCTGATAGGAGTAGTCTATAGGCCACCAAATAGTAACATTATGGTGGGGCAGGCAATAAACAAAGAAATAACTGATGCATGTAGAAATGGTACAGCGGTTATCATGGGGGATTTTAATCTACATGTCGATTGGTTTAACCAGGTCGGTCAAAGCAGCCTTGAGGAGGAGTTTATAGAATGTATCCGCGATAGTTTCCTAGAACAGTATGTAATGAAACCTACGAAGGAACAAGTGGTCCTAGATCTGGTCCTGTGTAATGAGACAGGATTGATTCAGGATCTCATAGTTAGGGATCCTCTCGGAAGGGGCGATCACAATATGGTGGAATTTAAAATACAGGTGGAGGGTGAGAAGGTAAAATCAAGCACTATTGTTTTGTGCTTAAAAAAAGGAGATTACAATGGGATGAGAGAAGAACTAGCTAAGGTAGACTGGGAGCAAACACTTTATGGTGAAACAGTTGAGGACCAGTGGAGAACCTTCCAAGTGACTTTTCACAGTGCTCAGCAAAGGTTTATACCAACAAAAAGGAAGGACATTAAAAAGAGGGAAAATCGACCGTGGATATCTAAAGAAATAAGGGAGAGTATCACATTGAAGGAAAAAACATACAAAGTAGCAAAGATCAGTGGGAGACTACAGGACTGGGAAATCTTTAGGGGGCAACAGAAAGCTACTAAAAAAGCGATAAAGAAGAGTAAGATAGATTATGAGAGTAAACATGCTCAGAATATTAAAACAGATAGTAAAAGTTTCTACAAATATATAAAACAAAAAAGAGTGGCTAACGTAAATATTGGTCCTTTAGAGGATGAGAAGGGAGATTTAATAATGGGAGATGAGGAAATGGCTGAGGAACTGAACAGGTTTTTTTGGGTCGGTCTTCACAGTGGAAGACACAAATAACATGCCAGTGGCTGATGGAAATGAGACTATGACAGGTGAGGACCTTGAGAGGATTGTTATCACCAAAGAGGTAGTGATGGGCAAGCTAATGGGGTTAAAGTTAGACAAGTCTCCTGGACCTGATGGAATGCATCCCAGAGTGGTAAAAGAGATGGCCAAGGAAATTGCAAATGCACCAGTGATAATTTACCAAAATTCACTATACTCTGGGGTGTCCCGGCGGATTGGAAATTAGCAAACGTTACACCACTGTTTAAAAAAGGAGGTAGGCAGAAAGCGGGTAATTATAGGCCAGTGTCCTTAACTTCGGTAGTAGGGAAGATGCTGGAATCTATCATCAAGGAGGAAATAGCGAGGCATCTGGATGGAAATTGTCCCATTGGGCAGACGCAGCATGATTTCATAAAGGGCAGGTCGTGCCTAACTAATTTAGTGGAATTTTTTGATGACATTAACAGTGCGATAGATAACGTGAAGCCAATAGATGTGGATTATCTGGATTTGCAGAAAGCCTTTGCCAAGGTGCCACGCAAAAGGTTACTGCATAAGATAAAATGCATGGCATTAAGGGGAAAGTAGCAGCATGGATAGAGGATTGGTTAATTAATAGAAAGCAAAGAGTGGGGATTAATGGGTGTTTCTCTGGTTGGCAATCAGTAGCTACTGGTGTCCCTCATGGATCAGTGTTGGGCCCACAACGGTTCACAATTTTCATAGATGATTTGGAGTTGGGGACCAAGGGCAATGTGTCCAAGTTGGCAGACGCCACTGAGATTAGTGGCAAAGCAAAAAGTGCAGAGGATACTGGAAGTCTGCAGAGGGATTTGGATAGGCTAAGTGAATGGGCTAGGGTCTGGCAGATGGAATACAATGTTGACAAATGTGAGATTATCCATTTTGGTAAAAATAATAGCAAAAGGGATTATTATTTAAATGATAAAATATTAAAACATGCTGCTGTGCAGAGAGACCTGGGTGTGCTAGTGCATGTGTCGCAAAAAGTTGGTTTACGGTGCAACAGGTGATTAAGAAGGCAAATGGAATTGTGTCCTTCATTGCTAGCTGGATGGAGTTTAAGACTAGGGAGGCTATGCTGCAATTGTATAATGTGTTACTGAGGCCACACCTGGAGTATTGTGTTCAGTTTTGGTCTCCTTACCTGTGAAAGGTCTGGAGGGTGTGCAGAGGAGATTCACTAGGTTAATGCCAGAGCTGAAGGGGTTGGATTACGAGGAGAGATTGAGTAGACTGGGACTGTACTCGTTGGAATTTAGAAGGATGAGGGGTGATCTCTTAGACATATATAAGATTATGAAGGGAATAGATAGGATAGATGCGGGCAGGTTGTTTCCACACGCTTGTGAAAGCAGAACTAGGGGACATAGCCTCAAAATAAGGGGAAGTAGATTTAGTACTGAGTTTAGGAGGAACTTCTTCACCCAAAGGCTTGTGAATCTATGGAATTCCTTGCCCAGTGAAGCAGTAGAGGCTCCTTCATTAAATGTTTTTAAGAAAAAGATAGATAGTTTTTTGAAGAATAAAGGGATTAAGGGTCATGGTGTTCGGGCCGGAAAGTGGAGCTGAGTCCACAAAAGATCAGCCATGATCTCATAGAATGGTGGAGCAGGCTCGAGGGGTCACATGGCCTACTCCTGCTCCTAGTTCTTATGATATAAACAATGACTTTTCACACACAGAGCGGTGAGGATTATTGATCCACTATCTGATAGTGTGGCGAAGACCGGATTAATTGAATCATTCATAGCGGAATGACACTGTGATGTGACAGTGTCTGCAGTGCAGGGTTATGTCTCGGACCAGCGGCACTTCCATCAGACTTGAAGGAATATCTGTATTTCTCATCAGCTGTGCGTGCAACATTCATACCATGATTGGACCGTAATCCTCGCCCAGCGATGGATATTACCTGGGCACGGTTGATTGGCCGAGGCACCAGGTGGATCTCGATGATTGGCTCATGAGGCTATTCGTGATCTAATTCAGGCTCCCTGTTGGATTGAGGCAGCTACCGGTCACAGATTTAGCTCCCTGATTCTTGGAGACGTCTGCTTCTCACGAAATAACAATCAGTGAGTGGTAGGAGCAGCTGTCTGTCAGCAGGTCTCATCTCTGATTGGTTTCAGCTGCAGCCAGTCAGCGGGCGGAATCTGGCTGACAGCGGGCAGAATATTTTATTGGCTTGGTGGCTCGCAGTCTGAAACCGAATCACTGATTGGCCGAGCGTTGTGTTAGTTCGTACGAGAGTAGTCTCTGATTGGCCGAGGCGACGCAGAACCTGCAGATGGAGCCCCTAATTAGCTGACGGGCTGTCAGTCAGCTGATAGAGCTTCTGATTGGCCATGGGGCTGTTGTTTGCGGCTGGAGCTGCTGATTGGCCGAGGGGCTGCCAGTCAGCGGTTGGAGCCCCTGATTGGCTGAAAGGCTGTCAGTCAGTTTGTTTTGCACACTGATTTAACAATTGATGTAACCGGATATATCACCATGACCTTGATCTGCTCCCTGAACCTGGACTGTGTTACCACATAAATGAATGTGTTTGTGCAGCAATTTAAATCCATCAGCATAAATCCGACTTTTTGGAGAATATATTGAGGAATGGTGATGTCAATTATTCCTCCCAAATCAATATAGAAAACTTTAATAACAAACACTGTCCAGAGGAGAATGAACGCTCCAGAGATGCTGAAGAGTAAAATCATTGACTTCCTTCTGCTCTCCATCTCTGGGTCTTTACGATCGGCTCTCTGAATCTGAGCCCTCAGTGCCTTCCGGACTCGACTGGTGACTAAAATGTGTCTGACTGTCAGAGCGTTGATTGACAGGATTAAACCGAATGGGATCAATGGCATTGAAATCTGAGCAAACGAGATGAAGAAAACCCACATGGGCTCAGTCAAAAAGCTGCTGTTTGGCCGACAACCCCACCGGACATTGTCGATTATCTCAATAGGTTCATACAGAAAGTACCAGGGGATGTTCTTTACACAGAGCAGGAGGCCGGTTGTTGACAGAATGACAGCCGCAGTTTTCCCGGTGCAATATCGAGTTTTCAGTTTTTGGCAGCCGATGGCCACAAATCGATCAAAGGAGAAAGTGAGGGTGAACCAGACAGAACAGTCCGCGGCTGCAGACCCCAGGACAACTTTAACACTACACACAGATGTGAACTCCAGGAAATTAATGCGGAAATAATAAACATTGATCTTGTTCAGTATGGCTTTAGAGATAATGAACAGCAGATCCGCAACCGCCATGGCTACTAGGTAGCGAGTGGTGCACGTGGAGAGGCCACACTTTCCCCGACACAGGATCGCAATTCCCAGTAAATTAACTGTCAGAGAGAGAAAAGGGAGAAAGGACTGATTAAACATTCTCAATATCTGAAACGGGATAGGATTTCAGCATCAATAAAGCGGGGAGTGGGTGGGTGCCAGTGTTGGGAGAAGCTTGGGCACAGAGATTAACATTGCAAAGGGGGAAGTAGCAAATGTAACCCAAGTTTTTAAGTCGTGGGAAGAGGCCAGGGGTGAATTACAGCTCCGTCAGTTTGATAGCAGTGATAGGAAAAAGTTCAGAATTCAAATACCCTTGGGAGAGGTTACATTTCCCCTTTAGCTTGGTTTACATGATTAACAGACTGGCCACGTTTCCTAAACCAGGTAAAAACTTACTAGACATTTTCATCCCGCCTCACTCTCAATGATTGGAACACAGCCCGGATTCGACCGTTCACTGGATTGGATTCAACAAAGAACAAAGAACAAAGAAATGTACAGCACAGGAACAGGCCCTTCGGCCCTCCAAGCCCGTGCCGACCATACTGCCCGACTAAACTACAATCTTCGACACTTCCTGGGTCCGTATCCTTCTATTCGCATCCTATTCATATATTTGTCAAGATGCCCCTTAAATGTCCCTATCGTCCCTGCTTCCACTACCTCCTCCGGTAGTGAGTTCCAGGCACCCACTACCCTCTGCGTAAAAAACTTGCCTCGTACATCTACTCTAAACTTTGCCCCTCTCACCTTAAACCTATGCCCCCTTGTAATTGACCCATCTACCCTGGGGAAAAGCCTCTGACTATCCATTCTGTCTATGCCCCTCATAATTTTGTATACCTCTATCAGGTCGCCCCTCAACCTCCTTCGTTCCAGTGAGAACAATCCGAGTTTATTCAATCGCTCCTCATAGCTTATGGCTCCATACCAGGCAACATTCTGGTAAATCTCTTCTGCACCCTCTCTAAAGCCTCCACATCCTTCTGGTAGTGTGGCGACCAGAACTGAACATTATACTCCAAGTGTGGCCTAACTAAGGTTCTATACAACTGCAACATGACTTGCCAATTCTTATACTCAATGCCCCGGCCAATGAAGGCAAGCATGCCGTATGCCTTCTTGACTACCTTCTCCACCTGTGTTGCCCCTTTCAATGACATGTGGACCTGTACTCCTAGATCTCTTTGACTTTCAATACTCTTGAGGGTTCTACCATTCACTGTATATTCCCTACCTGCATTAGCCCTTCCAAAATGCATTACCTCACATTTGTCCGGATTAAACTCCATCTGCCATCTCTCCGCCCAAGTCTCCAGACAATCTAAATCCTGCTGTATCCTCAGACAGTCCTCATCGCTATCCGCAATTCCACCAACCTTTGCGTCGTCTGCAAACTTACTAATCAGACCAGTTACATTTTCCTCCAAATCATTTATATATACTACAAAGAGCAAAGGTCCCAGCACTGATCCCTGTGGAACACCACTGTTCACAGCCCTCCAATGAGAAAAGCATCCCTCCATTGCTACCCTCTGCCTTCTATGGCCTAGCCAGTTCTGTATCCACCTTGCCAGTTCACCCCTGATCCCGTGTGACTTCACCTTTTGTACTAGTCTACCATGAGGGACCTTGTCAAAGGCCTTACTGAAGTCCATATAGACAACATCTACTGCCCTACCTGCATCAATCATCTTAGTGACCTCCTCGAAAAACTCAATCAAGTTAGTGAGACACGACCTTCCCTTCACAAAACCGTGCTGCCTCTCACTAATACGTCCATTTGCTTCCAAATGGGAGTAGATCCTGTCTCGAAGAATTCTCTCCAGTAATTTCCCTACCACTGAAGTAAGGCTCACCGGCCTGTAGTTCCCGGGATTATCCTTGCTACCCTTCTTAAACAGAGGAACAACATTGGCTATTCTCCAGTCCTCCGGGACATCCCCTGAAGACAGCGAGGATCCAAAGATTTCTGTCAAGGCCTCAGCAATTTCCTCTCCAGCCTCCTTCAGTATTCTGGGGTAGATCCCATCAGGCCCTGGGGACTTATCTACCTTAATATTTTTTAAGACACCCAACACATCGTCTTTTTGGATCACAATGTGACCCAGGCTATCTACACCCCCTTCTCCAGACTCAACATCTACAAATTCCTTCTCTTTGGTGAATACTGATGCAAAGTATTCATTTAGTACCTCGCCCATTTCCTCTGGCTCCACACATAGATTCCCTTGACTATCCTTCAGTGGGCCAACCCTTTCCCTGGCTACCCTCTTGCTTTTTATGTACGTGTAAAAAGCCTTGGGATTTTCCTTAACCCTATTTGCCAATGACTTTTCATGACCCCTTCTAGCCCTCCTGACTCCTTGCTTAAGTTCCTTCCTACTTTCCTTATATGCCACACAGGCTTCGTCTGTTCCCAGCCTTTTAGCCCTGACAAATGCCTCCTTTTTATTTTTGACGAGGCCTACAATATCACTCGTCATCCAAGGTTCCCGAAAATTGCCGTATTTATCTTTCTTCCTCACAGGAACATGCCTGTCCTGTATTCCTTTCAACTGACACTTGACAGCCTCCCACATGTCAGATGTTGATTTGCCCTCAAACATCCGCCCCCAATCTATGTTCTTCAGTTCCCGCCTAATATTGTTATAATTAGCCTTCCCCCAATTTAGCACATTCATCCTCGGACCACCCTTATCCTTGTCCACCAGTACTTTAAAACGTACTGAATTGTGGTCACTGTTACCGAAATGCTCCCCTACTGAAACATCGACCACCTGGCCGGGGTCATTCCCCAATACCAGGTCCAGTACCGCCCCTTCCCTAGTTGGACTGTTTACATATTGTTTTAAGAAGCCCTCCTGGATGCTCCTTACAAACTCCGCCCCGTCTAAGCCTCTGGCACTAAGTGAGTCCCAGTCAATATTGGGGAAGTTGAAGTCTCCCATCACCACAACCCTGTTGTTTTTACTCTTTTCCAAAATCTGTCTACCTATCTGCTCCTCCATCTCCCGCTGGCTGTTGGGAGGCCTGTAGTATACCCCCAACATTGTGACTGCACCCTTCGTATTCCTGATTTCTACCCATATAGCCTCACTGCCCTCGGAGGTGTCCTCTCGCAGTATAGCTGTGATATTCTCCCGAACAAGTAGCGCAACTCCACCTCCCCTTTTACATCCCCCTCTATCCCGCCTGAAACATCTAAATCCTGGAACGTTTAGCTGCCAATCCTGCCCTTCCCTCAACCAGGTCTCTGTAATGGCAACAACATCATAGTTCCAAGTAGTAATCCAAGCTCTAAGTTCATCTGCCTTACCCGTAATGCTCCTTGCATTAAAACATATGCACTTCAGGCCACCAGACCCGCTGTGTTCAGCAACTTCTCCCCGTCTGCTCTGCCTCAGAGCCACACTGTCCCTATTCCCTAGTTCTCCCTCAATGCTCTCACCTTCTGACCTATTGCTCCCGTGCCCACCCCCCTGCCATACTAGTTTAAACCCTCCCGTGTGACACTAGCAAACCTCGCGGCCAGGATATTTATGCCTCTCCGGTTTAGATGCAACCCGTCCATCTTATACAGGTCACACCTGCCCCGGAAGAGCTCCCAGTGGTCCAGATAACGGAAACCCTCCCTCCTACACCAGCTGTTTAGCCACGTGTTTGTCTGCTCTATCTTCCTATTTCTAGCCTCACTGGCACGTGGCACAGGGAGTAATCCCGAGATTACAACCCTCGAGGTCCTGTCTTTTAACTTTCTGCCCAGCTTCCTGAACTCCTGCTGCAGGACCTCATGCCCCTTCCTGCCTATGTCGTTAGTACCAATATGTACAACGACCTCTGCCTGTTTGCCCTCCCCCTTCAGGATTCCCTCTACCCGTTCGGAGACATCCTGGACCCTGGCACCAGGGAGGCAACATACCATCCTGGAGTCTCTTTCACGTCCACAGAAGCGCCTATCTGTGCCCCTGACTATAGAGTCCCCTATTACTATTACTCTTCTGCGCTTTGACCCTCCCTTCTGAACATCAGAGCCAGCCGTGGTGCCACTGCTCTGGCTGCTGCTGTTTTCCCCTGATAGGCTATCCCCCCCGACATTATCCAAAGGGGTATATCTGTTCGAGAGGGGGACAACCACAGGTGATTCCTGCACTGACTGCCTGCCCTTTCTGGTGGTCACCCATTTCTCTGCCTGCACCTTGGGTGTGACCACATTTACATAACTGCGATCTATGACGCTTTCCGCCACCTGCATGCTCCTAAGTGCATCCAATTGCTGCTCCAACCGAACCATGCGGTCTGTGAGGAGCTGCAGTTGGGTGCACTTTCTGCAGATGAAGCCATCCGGGACGCTGGAAGCCTCCCGGACCTGCCACATCTCACAGTCAGAGCACAGCACCCCTCTAACTGACATTGCGTCAATTAATTAAAATTAAAATTTGTCTTTTTTTTAAAATACTTTTTTTTTAAATTGCAAAGTTACTGTCAACTATCTGTTTCCTAGCACTAGATTTCTAATAGAAATGCGATAGCTAACTATAATATTCTCCGATCTCTGGCTTAGATATCCTCTAAATTATAATTAAGTTATTATGTTTAATTAGTTCCCAAATACTCAAATTTTTTTATTTTTTTTTAAATTTAGGTTAGAATCCCAACCAGCCACTCAGGTCACAGCTTTTCTGTGATGTCACTTCAGTTTCCCCCCGACACACACAATTTGAAAAAAGGTATAAAAGTAAAAATCACTTACTTACCTTCTTACCTTCTGAGTGTCAGATGTTCTCAGGTTCTCTCGCTGACAGAGACTGCTCCTCCACCTCCGATCCTTGACCTGCACAATGCTAATAATATAATAATATAATATGGCACTTACCTTACACCAATGGGTCTTATTATTAGGTTAGAGGAGGAGGGCGGGTGGGAGACACTACACGTGTAGTGTCTCGGGTTTCCTCTCCACCAGAATTTATTGGTGGGGGGGGGGGGGGGGGACTTGCCAGAGGTCGAACTTCCGGTTCCCGCCTTATATAAAAACAAATAAAACAGAAAAGAAGAACAGACACGGGACCAGGTAAGGCTTTTTAAATACACTACTCACCTCCAAGAAGGCCCCTGCGCCCCGCTGCCGCCGAAATCCAAAGGGCTGCTCCTGTAAAGGTAAGAGCTTTTAAACTCACTACTCACCTCCCAGAAGGCCCCTGCGCACCGCTGCCGCCGAAATCCAAAGGGCTGCTCCTGTAAAGGTAAGAGCTTTTAAACTCACTACTCACCTCCCAGAAGGCCCTTGCGCACCGCTGCCGCCGAAATCCAAACTCCTGATGGAGTTCGACATCACGCCTGGATTATTTGAACTCTCAACGATCAATGGAAAAAAAGCTCCCTAGTTCATCATTATGAGGCGAACAGAGCCTGTTCAGTCTCCAGAAAAGCCCAATGGCACTAGTTCCCGAGTTCAGCCATTCATAAGGCACCCTCTCGCAGGAATCCTCGATTCACAGGTTCCGAACATCCATAATCACATTGTGCTCATTGTACCTCATGGTAGGTTGTTGCATAAGGTGAAACGCCATAGGATCCAGGATGAGGTAGCCAATTGGGATACAAAATTAGCTTGATGACTGAAGACAAAGGGGGTTGTTTAGGGTTGGTTTTCCAGGTGGAGGCCTGTGACCAGCGGTATGCCTCAGGGATCAGTGTTGGGTACATGTTATTTGTTATTTATATTAACGAATCGGCTGCGAATTTAGGAGGCATGGATAGTTTGTTGGCAGATGACACCAATATTGGTGACATAGTGGACAGTGAAGAAGGTTATCGACGATTGCAACGGGATCTTGATCAATTGAGCCAGCGGGCCGATGAATGTCAGATGGAAGTTAATTTAGATAGATGTGAGGTGATGTATTTTGGAGCTCGAATCGGGACAGGAGCTGCTCAGTTAATGGAGGGAGTCGGGGAAAGATTTAGAACAAAGAGATTTAGGAGTACAGGCTCATATCTTTTTGAAAGTGGAGGCACAGGCGGATTGGGTCGTGAATAAGGCATATTGAATACTGAATATTGAATACAGGAGTTGGGGCGTCATGCTGAAGTTGTACAAGACATGTTGTACTAAGACCCCGCTTCGAATACTGTGTATAGCTTTGGTCACCATATTATAGAAAGTATATTATTAATCTACAAAGAATGCAGAAAACCATTACTACGATGTTACCGAGGCTTGACGGTTTAGTTATTGGGACAGGCAGGAATCCTTTCCCCCCTGACGTTTGCGGGCTGAGGGGTGAACATGTAGAGGTCAATAAAATAAAGTGGGACACAGATAAGATGTAGACAGTCAACATATTTTCCCAAAGGTGTGGGAGTCTAAGAATAAAGGGCATATGTTTGAAGTGAAGGTGGCGGAGAAATACAAAAGGGTCCAGAGGGGTATTCATTTCATACAGAGAGTGGTGAGTGTCTGGAACGAGTTGCCAGAGGCAGGAATAGAGGTGGGTACAATTTTGTCTTTTAAAACACTTTTTAGACAGTTATATGGGGAAGCTGGGTATCGAGAGATATAGGCCAAATACCGGCAATTGGGACTAGCTCCGTGGTAAAAACTGGGTGGCATGGACAAGTTGGGCCGAAGGGCCTGTTTCCATGCTGTAAACCTCTATGACTCTAATGCATCCTGTCCATGTTTGGAAACAATCTGTGACAAGCTTTCTCAGGAATATTCCCTCTCGAGCATTGGACATTCCCCAGGATTCACTTGCCAGAAATGGACTCGTTCCAGATTCGGACACTTTGCATTCGATTAAAATGGGTGGGTGTACCAGAAACAATGGCGTTAAGGTGGAGGAGAAAGTTTCCAGTCTAAAGTTGTTAAAATTAAAGTTCAGTCGTGAGGTCTGTGATATCCTAATTGGAAGATGAGATGCTGCTCTTTCGGCTTGCGTTGGGCTTCACTGGATCGTTGCAGCAGGTTATGGAGAGACATGTGCGCACGAGAGCACGGTTCTGAGTTAAAATGGCCGCTACAGGAAAGCTGGGGTCATGCTTGTGGGCTGAGTGAAGGTGTTCCGCAAAGCGCTCACCAGCCTCCGTTTATTTATCCCTATGTAGAGGAGATGGTATTGGGAGCACCGAATACAGTAGAAAAAATTCCATGAAGCACAAGTGAAACGCTGCTTCTCCAGAAAGGAGAGATTGCTTCCGAGAATCATGAGACGGGAGGAGGAAAAGAGGCAGTTGTTGCACCGTCTGAGATTGCAAAGGAATGAGCCGCGGGAAGGGCGGGGGTGTTGGGTGTGGTGCTGTAGTGAACAACGGTGTCAAGGAGGGAGAGTTATCTGAGAAATGCAGAAAATGGGGTTCGGTGAAAATGTTGGTGAGAGCTGAAGATGTGGTTGGTGGCGTCATCATGCTGGAGTTGACAGAAATGGCGGAGGATGATGTGGCGTGGAAAGTGAGGACAGGGGGACACTATCATCTTGCCGGCAGGGAAAGAGATGTGGGAGGGAAGAAATATGGGGAATCCATTGAACACGGTTCAGAACCCTGTCAAACAAAGGAAGGTTGCTATTTCGTTTAAGTAAAAGACAGACATGCCAGAAGGGCTATTTCCGAAGCTATCATCATGAAATCACAGGCAATGGAGGTGGAGAAACTGGGAGAAAGGGTTCAGTCCTTACAGGAAATAGAGTGCGAGGAGCTGTACATGGCGTAGCTGTGGATTTGTTGGGTTGGTATTAATATAGGAAGTCAGTATGCCGCTGTACGTGGAGACAGACAGTCAAGGAATGGGGCGGAAGGGCCGAATATGGAGCCTGTAAAGGTGAGAGAGTGGTGGAAATTGGAATCAAAATCGATTCATGTTTCCAGGTTCAGACAGAAACATGGTGTCAACAATACAGTCGTTGCTGTAACAGAAATTGAGTTGCGGGCGGGGAGCGGAGTAGAACAGGAACAAGGAGTGCTCCACATAATTCACAAAAAAAACCTACATATTGGGCCCTGTAGGGCACCCATGGGCCAGTCATTTGTTGCAAGAAGTGAGACAATTTGAAGGAGAAATTAGAGAGTGACAGAGCAAGTCCAGAAAGGCGGAGAAGGGTGCTGGTGGTCAAGGATTGTCCGAGCCTCCTGTTGGGGGCGGGGGGCGGAGGTGCATATTGATTAGACATCCATAGTACAGAATAGGTGGTTAGGATAAGGGAGTGGAACCTTATTTGTATAATATACAATATCATAGGAATAAGGAATGTCGGTGGGAAAGAACAGGACACGGGGACAGACGATGGCATCAATATACAAATAAATGAGCTTGGTGGGGCTGGAGGAGGCTGAAAAAATGGGTCTCCGAGGACAATCCTGTTTGTGGATTTTGGGAATCAGGTAGAAGCGGGAGGTTCATACAGATTGTGTGGGGTTGGGGGCTATCATGTCGGAAGCTGTGGATGGCTGCCGCTGACGTCATCCAGAATCGACGAGGTCTGTGAAATTCCTGGAGACAATATCATGATGTTTGTTGTGGGGTCCAGAGGACGGTAGCAGGATGTGCCTGAGAGTTGGCGCTCAGCCTCTGTGAGGAAGAATTCAGTAACCAGACAATAATGCCACCACCCGTGTGGGCAGCGTAGATCACCAAAGCAGTGTTGGATATTAGAGAAAGAACAAAGAAAAGTACAGCACAGGAACAGGCCCTTCGTCCCTCCAAGTCCGTGCCGACCACATCTGCCCATCTAAATACAATCTTCTACTGTTCCTGGGTCAGTAGCCCTCTATTCCCATCCTATTCATGTATTTGTCAAGATGCCCCTTTAATGTCACTATCGTCCCTGCTTCACCACGTCCTCCGGCAGCGAGTTCCAGGCACCCTCTACCCTGTGTGTAAAAAATTTGCCTCGTACATCTACTCGAAACCTTTCCTTTTGCATCTTAATCCTATGCCCCCTAATAATTTACCCCTCTACTCTGGGGAAAAGCCTCTGACTATCAACTCTGTCTATGCTCCTCAAAATTTTGTAGACCTCGATCAGGCTGCCCCTCAACCTCCGATGTTCCAGTGAGAACAAACCGAGTTTATTCAACCGCTCCTCATAGCTAATGCCCTACATACCAGGCAACATCTTGGTAAATCTCTTCTGCACCCTCTCTAAAGCGTGTAATGAGGAAGTGGAGAAGGGAACACTGACAAAGGACAGTACTTGCACGCACGGAGATGGGTTGAAGTGTGTATACTTCAACGCAAGAAGCATCAGGAATAAGGTGGGTGAACTTAAGGCATGGATCGGTACTTGGGACTACGATATGGTGGCCATCACGGAAACCTGGATAGAAGAGGGGCAGAAATGGTTGTTGGAGGTCCCTGGTTATAGATGTTTCAATAAGATTAGGGAGGGTGGTAAAAGAGGTGGGGGCAGCATTGTAAATAAGAGATAGTATAACAGCTGCAGAAAGGCAGTTCGAGGAGTATCACCGTACTGAGGTAGTATGGGTTGAAGTCAGAAATAGGAAAGGAGCAGTCACCTTGTTAGGGGTTTTCCATAGGCCCCCCAATAGTAGCAGAGATGTGGAGGAACAGATTGGGAAACAGATTTTGGAAAGGTGCAGAAGTCACAGGGTAATAGTGATGGGTGACTTTAACTTGCCAAACATTGAGTGAAAACTCTTTAGATCAAATAGCTTGGATGGGGCGGTGTTTGTGCAGTGTGTCCAGGAAGCTTTTCTAACACAGTATGTAGATTGTCCGACCAGAGGAGGGGCAATATTGGATTTAGTACTTGGTAATGAACCAGGGCAAGTGATAGATTTGTTAGTGAGGGAGCATTTTGGAGATAGTGACCACAATTCTGTGACTTTCACTTTCGTAATGGAGAGGGATAGGTGCGTGCAACAGGGAAATGTTTACAATTAGGGGAAGGGTAAATACGATGTTGTCAGTGCATAAGTTGGGAACATAGGCTGTCAGGGAAGGACACAAGTGAAATATGGAACTTGTTCAAGGAACAGGAACTACGTGTCCTTGATATGTATGTCCCTGTGAGGCATGGAAGAGATGGTCGAGTGAGGGAACCATGGTTGACAAGAGAGGTTGAATGTATTGTTAAGAGGAAAACGGAGACTTATGTAAGGCTGAGGAAACAAGGTTCAGACAGGGCATTGGAGGGATACAAGATAGCCAGGAGGGAACTGAAGAAAGGGATTTGGAGAGCTAATGAACAATCTTTGGCAGGTAGGATCAAGGAAAACCCCAAGACCTTTTACACATATGTGAGAAATATGAGAATGACTAGAGCGAAGGTAGGTCCGATCAAGGACAGTAGCGGGAGATTGTGAATTGAGTCTGAAGAGATAGAAGAGTTCTTCAATGAGTACTTTTCTTCTGTATTTACAAATGAGAGGGACGATATTGTTTGAGAGAGACAGTGTGAAACAGATTGGTAAGCTCGAGGAAATACTTGTTAGGAAGGAAGATGTGTTGGGCATTTTGAAAAACATGAGGATAGACAAGTCCCCCGGGCCTGACGGGATATATCCAAGGATTCTATGGGAAGCAAGAGATGAAATTGCAGAGCCGTTGGCAATTATATTTTCGTTCTCACTGTCAACAGGGGAGGTAACAGGGGATTGGAGAGTGGCGAATGTCGTGCCCCAGTTCAAAAAAGGGACTAGGGATAACCCTGGCAATTACAGGCCAGTTAGTCTTACTTCGGCGGTAGGCAAAGTAATGGAAAGGGTACTGTAGGACAGGATTTCTGAGCATCTGGAAAGACATTGCTTGATTAGGGATAGTCAGCACGGATTCGTGAGGGGTACGTTTTGCCTTACAAGTCTTATTGAATTCTTTGAGGAGGTGACCAAGCATGTGGATGAAGGTAAAGCAGTGGATGTAGTGTACATGCATTTTAGTAAGGCATTTGATCAGGTTCCCCATCGTAGGCTTCTGCAGAAAGTAAGGAGGCATTGGATAGTGGGAAATTTGGCCAGTTGGATAACGAACTGGCTAACCGATAGAAGTCAGAGAGTTGTGGTGGATGGCAAATATTCAGCCTAGATCCCAGTTACCAGTGGCGTACCGCAGGGATCAGTTCTGGTTCCTCTGCTGTCTGTCATTTGCATTAATGACTTGGATGAGGGAGTTGAAGGGTGGGTCAGTAAATTTGCAGACGATACGAAGATTGGTGGAGTTGTGGATAGTAAGAAGGGCTGTGGTCGGCTGCAAAGAGACAGAGATAGGATGCAGAGCTGGGATGAGAAGTGGCAGATGGAATTTAACCCTGAAAAGTGTGAGGTTGTCTATTTTGGTAGGACAAATATGAATGAGGAATACAGGGTTAACGGTAGAGTTCTTGGCAATGTGGAGGAGCAGAGAGATCGTGGGTCTATGTTCATACATCTTTGAAAGTTGCCACTCAAGTGGATAGAGCTGTGAAGAAGGCCTATGGTGTGCTCGCGTTCATTAACAGAGAGATTGAATTTAAGAGCCGTGAAGTGGTGATGCAGCTGTACAAAACTTTGGTAAGGCCACATTTGGAGTACTGTGTACAGTTCTGGTCGCCTCATTTTAGGAAGGATGTGGAAGCTTTGGAAAAGGTGCAAAGGAGATTTACCAGGATGTTGCCTGGAATGGAGAGTAGGTCTTACGAGGAAAGATTGAGGGTGCTATGCCTTATCTCATTAGAACGGAGAAAGATGAGGGGCGACTTGATAGAGGTTTATAAGATGATCAGGGGAATAGATAGAGTAGACAGTCAGAGACTTTTTGCCCGGGTGGAACAAACCATTACAAGGGGACATAAATTTAAGGTGAAAGGTGTAAGATATAGGAGGGGTATCAGAGGTAGGTTCTTTACCCAGAGACTAGTGGGGGCATGGAATGAGCTGCCTGTGGATGTAGTTGAGTCGGTAACAATCGGGACCTTCAAGCACCTATTGGATAGGTACATGGATTACGGTAAAATGATATAGTGTAGATGTATTTGTACTTAAGGGCAGCACGGTAGCATTGTGGATATCACAATTGCTTCACAGCTCTAGGTTCCCAGGTTCCATTCCGGCTTGTATCACTGCCTGTGCGGAGTCTGCACATCCTCCCCGTGTCTGCGTGGGTTTCCTCCGGGTGCTCCGGATTCCTCCCACAGTCCAAATATGTGCAGATTAGGTGGATTGGCCATGATAAATTGCCCTTAGTGTCCAAAATTGCCCTTGGTGTTGGGTGGAGGTGTTGAGTTTGGGTAGCGTGCTCTTTCCAAGAGCCGGTGCAGACTCAAAGGGCCGAATGGCCTCCTTCTGCACTGTAAATTCAATGATAATCTACGATTAATCTAGGACAACATCGTGGGCCGAAAGGCCTGTTCTGTGCTGCATTTTCTACGTTCTATGTTCTATGTTAAATACTCCACATCCTTCCGTTAGTGTGGCGGCCAGAATTGAACACTATACTCCAAGTGTGGTCTAAGTAAGGTTCTATACAGCTGCAACATGACTTGCCAATTTTATACTCAATGCCAGGGCCAATGAAAGCACGCATGCAGTATGCCTTCTTGACTACCTTCTCCACCTGTGTTGCCCCTTTCAGTGACATGTGGACATGTACGCCTATATCTCTCTGACTTGCAATACTCTTGAGGATTCTACAATTCACTGTATATTCCCTCCCTGCATTAGACCTTCCAAAATGCATTACCTCACATTTGTCCGAATTAAACTCCATCTGCCATCTCTCCGCGCAAGTCTCCAAACGATCTAAATCCTGCTGTATCCTCTGACAGTCCTCATCGCAATCCGCAATTCCACCAACCTTTGTGTCGTCTGCAAACGTACTAATCAGACGAGTTACATTTTCTTCCAAATGATTTATATATACTACGAACAGCAAAGGTCCCAGCACTGATCCCTGCGGAACACCACTAGTCACAGCCCTCCGATTAGAAAAGCACCCTTCAATTTCTACTCTCTGCCTTCTATGACATAGCCAATTCTGTATCCACCTTGCCAGCTCGCCCCTGATCCCGTGTGACTTCACCTTTTGTACCAGTCTACCATGAGGGACCTTGTCAAAGGCCTTACTGAAGTCCTCATCGACAACATCCACTTCCCTACCAGCATCAATCATCTTCGTGACCTCGAAGAAAAACTCTATCAAGTTATTGAGGCACGACCTCCCTTTCACAAAACCGTGCTGCCTCTCACTAACACGTCCATTTGCTTCCAAGTGGGAGTAGATCTTGTCTCGAAGAATTCTCTCCAGTAATTTCCCTACCACTAACGTAAGGCTCGCCGGCCTGGAGTTCCCTGGATTATCCTAGCTACCCTTCTTAAACAAAGGAAGAACAATATTCAATTGGAGCAAGTTCAGAGGGAGACGGGAGAGAGTGGGTGAGAGGGGCAGAGAAATTGAGATGGCCGATGTCGCACTAGCAGTTCTCAATGTAAAGATCAAGAGCAGACAGGAGACCAGAGGGTGGGGTCCAGGGAGCATTACTGGAGGCGGATGGATTTCAAACACAAATATTCATAAAATTGACAGTGAGAAAAAGCAAAGACACTAGAATCTATTCACGATTCACCATCAGAATATTACCGAAGAATTGAAAGGCGGCAGCCGATTTCTGTTATTCTTGAATTTAAAAGTTTAGATTTAAATTTAGAGTAAGCATTGCGCTGGTCAAGGAGACACAGCCTGAGTGAGTGAGACACAGACAGAGTGAGAATTTGGTAATTTGGTGCAGTGAGGTAACCAGGAAATGTAAGTGGTTAATCTAATTTTGTTGTTTTTCAGTTAAAAGTGCAGTGTAGATTAGTGTCTGATTGGCTGTAGCTGCCCCCACCCTAATTGCTGAGAGGCAGTTATCTGGCAGTCGCTTGAGGCCTGTTAAGGGGCACAAAGGTACACATTGTATTCTTCTCTTTGAAGTTTTAGTGTGAGTCATCCTAAAGTCTGTATAAAAGACAGGCAGAAAGCGCACTTAGTAAGCATTGCGGTGGTAAAGGAGACACAGCCTGAGTGAGTGAGACACAGACAGAGTGAGAATTTGGTAATTTGGTGCAGTGAGGTCATTCGGTGAGGAGTGGGAGAAGGTGCTTTTTTCCGACTGTTTTGTTCTCTCGCTTTCTCCGGGCCTAATTTCGGGAGCCGTTCGGAGGAGGAGGAGCAGTCTCTGTGAGTATAAAAACCTAAAGATAACTTCGTTTTTTCAGTTTTTAGCCCCAAAAGTGACGTCAGAGGGAAGCTGTGATCTGATTGGTTGATAGCAAATCTGCCCCAAATTTAGAAAAAACACAGCTAATCTCGTAAATTTAAATTAAACTAATTAATTAATTAGTGATGGCTGGTCAGGTTATGAGCTTGAGCTCCTTGATGTGGGAGCTGGCAGATCCCATTGCGAGCTGCAGCGACCACACCTGCAGTAAGTGTTGGCTGCTCGAAGAGCTCCGGCTCAGAGTTGATGAGCTGGAGTCTGAGCTTCAAACACTGAGGCACATCCGGGAGGGGGAGGCTTACCTGGACACTGTGTTTCAGGAGGCAGTCACACCTCTCAGAGTAAGTCGTTTAAATCCTGCCAGTGGCCAGAGACAGCAGGGTGTGACTGCAAGTCAGGCAGGTAAAGGGAACCAGCAGTCAGGAACTCAGGAGGCTTAGCCCTTGACCCTGTCCAACAGGTATGAGGCACTTGCTCCCTGTGTGGATGGCGAACAGGGCTGCAGGAAGGATGAGTCAGCTGACGAAGGCACCATGGTTCAGCAGGCCATTCAAGGGGAGGGAGTAAATAGGCAAGTTGTAGTTGTAGGGGATTGTATTATCAGGGGGATAGATAGTATCCTTTGTGAGCAGGATAAAGAGTCCCGCATGGTATGTTGCCTGCCCGGTGCGAGGGTGCGGGACATCTCTGACCGGCTTGAAAGGATACTGGAGAGGGAGGGGGAGGATCCAGTTGTTGTGGTCCATGTCGGTACCAACAACATAGGCAAGTCTAGAAAAGAGGACCAGTTTAGAGATTATAAAGAGCTAGGATTCAAATTAAAAAACAGGGGGTCATAATCTCCGGATTACTGCCCGAGCCACGTGCAAATTGGCATAGGGAGGCAAGAATAAGGGAAGTTAACACGTGGCTGAAAGAGTGGTGTGGGAAAGTGGGGTTCCTTTTCATGAGACATTGGCATCAGTTTTGGGACAGGGGGGACCTATACCGTTGGAATGGTCTCCACCTGAACAGAGCTAGGACCAGTGTTCTGGCGAAAAGAGTAAATAGGGTGGTCAATATGACTTTAAACTAGAGATTGGGGGAAGGGAACGTCAGGGAACCAAGAGGTGAAGTAATCAGTGGGAAGTGTAGCTGCTTAGGAATACAAAAAAGCACGAAAAGACAAAACTCAGGAGAGGTTACGATAGTCCCCATCCCACAAAATATGACACAGTGTATGGAAAGGCTCAGTAAACCAAGGTCCACCACACTAAGAAAACAAAAAGGGACGGTCAATAGAGAATTCAAGGTGCTATATTTAAATGCGCACAGTGTACAGAGCAAGGTAGATGAGCTTGTGGCCCAGATTGTGACTGGCAGGTATGATGTGGTAGGCATCACAGAGACGTGGTTGCAGGGCGTTCAGGGCTGGCATTTAAACATCCAGTGATTCACAACCTATCGAAAAGACAGAGAGGTGGGCAGGTGCGGCGGGGTTGCCTTGTTAATTAGGAATGAAATTAAATCAATAGCACTAAACGACATAGGGTCAGATGATGTGGAGTCTGTGTGGGTAGAGTTGAGGAACCACAAAGGCAACAAAACCATAATGGGAGTTATATACAGGCATCCTAACAGTGGTCAGGACCAGGGGCACAAAATGCAACACGAAATAGAAAGTGCATGTCAGAAAGGCAAGTTCACAGTGATCATGGGGGACTTCAATATGCAGGTGGACTGGGTAAATAATGCTGCCAGTGGACACAAGGAAATGGAATTCATTGAATGTTTACAGGAGGGCTTTTTGGACAGCTTGTGATGGAGCCCACGAGGGAACAGGCCATTCTGGACAGTGTTATGTAATGAGCCAGACTTGATTAAAGATCTTAAAGTAAGAGAACACTTAGGAGGCAGTGATCATAATATGTTGGAATTCAATCTCCAATTTGAAAGAAAGAAGTTAGAATCAGATGTAAAGGTGTTAAAGTTAAATAAAGGTAACTACAGGGACATGAGGGAGGAACTGACGAAAATCGACTGGGAGCAGAGCCTAGTGGGAAAGACAGTAGAACAGCAATGGCAGGAGTTTCTGTGAGAAATTGAGGACACAGTACAGTGGTTCATCCCAAAGAAAAGAAAGGATATCAGAGGGGGGATTAGGCAGCTGTGGCTGACAAAGGAAGTTAGGGAATGCATCAAAGCAAAAGAGAAAGCCTATAATGTGGCAAAGAGTAGTGTGAAGTCAGAAGATTGGGAAGGCTACAAAAACAAACAGAGGATAACAAAGAGAGAAATAAGGAAAGAGAGGATCAAATATGAAGGTAGGCTAGCCAGTAACATTAGGAATGATAGTAAAAGTTTCTTTAAATACATTAAAAACAAACGGGGGGCAAAAGTAGACATTGGGCCGCTCCAAAATGACGCAGGTAATCTAGTGATGGGAGACAAGGACATAGCTGAGGAACTAAATAAGTACTTTGCGTCAGTCTTCACAGTAGAAGACATGAGTAATATCCCAACAATTCAGGAGAGTCAGGGGGCAGAATTGAATATGGTAGCCATCACAAAGGAGAAAGTGCAAGAGAAACTAAGAGGTCTAAAAATTGATAAATCTCCAGGCCCAGATGGGCTGCATCCTAGAGTTCTAAAGGAGATAGCTGAAGAAATAGTGGAGGCGTTAGTTATGATCTTTCAAAAGTCACTGGAGCCAGGGAAAGTCCCAGAGGATTGGAATATCGCTGTTGTAACCCCCCTGTTCAAGAAGGGAACAAGGAAAAAGATGGGAAATTATAGGCCAATTAGCCTAACCTCGGTTGTTGGCAAGATTCTATAATCCATTGTTAAGGATAAGATTTCTAAATTCTTGGAAGTGCAGGGTCGGATTAGGACAAGTCAGCATGGATTTAGTAAGGGGAGGTCGTGCCTGACAAACCTGTTAGAGTTCTTTGAAGAGATAACAAATAGGTTAGACCAAGGAGAGCCAATGGATGTTCTCTATCTTGACTTCCAAAAGGCCTTTGATAAGGTGCCCCACGGGAGACTGCTGAGTAAAATAAGGGCGCATGGTATTCTCGGCAAGGTACTAACATGGATTGACGAATGGCTGTCAGGCAGAAGGCAGAGAGTTGGGATAAAAGGTTCTTTTTCGGAATGGCAACCGGTGACAAATCCAACATCAGTGTTGGGGCCACAGCTGTTCTCTTTATATATTAACGATCTAGATGACTGGACTGGGGGAATTCTAGCTAAGTTTGCCGATGATACCAAGATAGGTGGAGGGGCAGGTAGTATGGAGGAGGTGGGGAGGCTGCAGAAATATTTAGACAGTTTAGGAGAGTGGTCCAAGAAATGGCTGATGAAATTCAACGTGGGCAAGTGCGAGTTCTTGCACTTTGGAAAAAATGATAGAGGCATGGACTATTTTCTAAACGGTGACAAAATTCATAATGCTGAAGTGCTAAGGGACTTTGGAGTCCTAGTCCAGGATTCTCTAAAGGTAAACTTGCAGGTTGAGTCCGTAATTAGGAAAGCAAATGCAACGTTGTTATTTATCTCAAGAGGCTTGGAATATAAAAGCAGGAATGTACTTCTGAAGCTTTATAAAGCATTAGTTCGGCCCCATTTAGAATACTGTGAGCAATTCTGGGCCCCACACCTCAGGAAGGACATACTGGCACTGGAGCGGGTCCAGAGGAGATTCACACGGATGACCCCAGGAATGGTAGGCCTATCATACGATGAACGTCTGAGGATCCTGGGATTATATTCATTGGAGTTTAGGAGGTTGAGGGGAGATCTAATAGAGACTTACAAGATAATGAATTGCTTAGATAGGGTGGACGTAGGTAAGTTGTTTCCATTAGCAGGGGAGACTAGGACCCGGGGGCACAGCCTTAGAATAAAAGGGAGTCACTTTAGAACAGAGATGAGGAGAAATTTCTTCAGCCAGAGAGTGGTGGGTCTGTGGAATTCATTGCCACAGAGGACGGTGGAGGCCGGGACGTTGAGTGTGTTTCAGACAGAAGTTGATAAATTCTTGATTTCTCGAGGAATTAAGGGCTATGGAGAGAGAGCGGGTAAATGGAGTTGAAATCAGTCATGATTGAATGGTGGAGTGGACTCGATGGGCCGAATGGCCTTACTTCCGCTCCTATGTATTATGGTCTTATAAAACAGAAAATAAAAGAATTACAGAAAACAATCTTCCAGTCACAACGTCAACAGCAGGTAAAATTTGAATTAAAATTGTGAGGTGAAAAAATGTAGCAACACATAGTATAATATATCGTTACCACATGTTCCCAAGTCAACATCATTTCTCTGTTTGAATTATTTCAATGACTATCGGAAAAGATAGATTTGATTAGTAAGATAGATGTTAACTAATCTGATTTTCAAAAGGCCTTCAGTAAGATCTGAACCAACAGACCAATGAGTAATGTCACAGCTAATGGAGTTACGGGACACAGCAGCAGAATGGACAGCAAGCTGGGGGATCAGCACTAGGATCACTCTCCTTCACCATTTCCATCAACAATATGGAATCGGGAAGCAGAATGATGAATTACAGCATTTACAGTTAAACCAAAATGGCGAGTTAACGTGAATACAGAGGAAGAATATAACTAAGTACAATCACATATCAATCATCAATTATAAAGCTAATTTCCCGACAGCTCAGTGCTCGCTGTTGCATTTTTATCAGAACTAAAAGTCTCCCAATCCTTGGAAAACACGTGTGTGAATGGATTGGGAGGGGGTGGGGGGAGGGGGGCGGGGGGGGGGGGGCGGTGATTGTTCAGGTGAACAGATTCGCGATTTATTTGATGCAGCAACACAGTCTATACAATTGAAAAAACATTGGAGTTTATTTCAGGATTAATAGAAATGAGAAAAATATTACAAAACCTATTAGAATACTGGACTAGTATGTTTTGTTTTATAAGACCATAAGACCATAAGACATAGGAGTGGAAGTAAGGCCATTCGGCCCATCTCGTTCACTCCACCATTCAAGCATGGCTGATTTCAACTCCATTTACCCGCTCTCTCTCCATAGCCCTTAATTCCTCGAGAAATCAAGAATGTATCAACTTCTGTCTTAAAGACACTCAACGTCCCGGCCTCCACCGCCCTCTGTGGCAATGAATTCCACAGATCCACCACTCTCTGGCTGAAGAAATCTCTCCTCATCTCTGTTCTAAAGTGACTCCCTTTTCTTCTAAGGCTGTGCCCCCGACACAGTGCGTTATATCAGTGTGCGGGTGATATACAAAGAACAAAGAACGAAGAAAAAAACAGCACAGGAAAAGGACCTTCGGTCCTCGAAGCCGATACCGGTCATGATGCCAATCTTGGCCAAAAACCTTCCTTGCACGGTATACCTCTAAACCCACCCTACCCATGCATTTGTTAAATGCCTTTTCAACGCCGTTAAAGCTTCCACAACCTCCCTGGCAACGCGTTCCAGGCACTCACCCTGTGCCTAAAAAAGCTGCCTCGCACAACCCCTCGAAGCTTTGCTCCACGTACCTTTAACCTATGCCCGCTGGTGACGGACCGCTCTGGCTGAGAAAGACTGCCTGTTTATGCACTCTATCCAAGCTCCTCATCAACCACTATCGACCTCCGTCTTTCCAATATAAACAATATGAGTGTATTCAACCTTTCCGCCGCACAGCTAATAACCTCCAGACCAGCAAACATCCTGGTAAACCTCTACAAAGTCTCCACATCCTTGTGGTTGTGTGGCGACCAGAATTGTGCGGAATATGCCAATTGTGGTCTTACCAATGTTCTATATAACTGTAGCATGACATGCTAGCTGTTGCACTCGATGCCCCGCCCAATAAAGGCAAGCATTCCTTATGGTTTCTTGACTACTCTGTTTCTATTGGAGCAGTTTAATAGAAAACATAGAAAACAGATAACGAGACATTTCACATCACGTAAAAAATATCAAACATCTTCGAAACACAGCCAAACTGTTTCTGTTTTCCATCTAATCCAAAGGTACAACAGAGAGAGAGAGTGAGAGAGAGAGAGTGAGAGAGAGGAGATCCATAGGATGGAAAGACAATTCACCATTAAAAAACATTATTTCTAAAGACAACCAAGTTATTCAGTCCAGTTCCTGACCCACACACAATACAACTCTACACGGACAGACAGTTCCAGTAATAGATTGATAATTGGATCAGATATTTCTCTCTCGTGAGCGACCCACATTCAGTACAATTCTCCACTGACAGAGACTTCCAGTAATGCTTGTCCACTGCTGTCAGATATTCAACTCTGGTGAGAGATCCGCATTCAGTGTTATTAGATTTTTAAAAAAAAATTAGAGTGGCCTTTTTTTTCCAATTAAGTGACAATTGTGCGTGGCGAATACACCTACCGTGCATATCTTTTTGGGTTGTGAGGGTGAGACCCACGAAAACGTTGGAAGAATGTGCAAAATTAACACGTAGAGTGACCCGTGCCTGGGTCGAACCCGGTTCTTTCGCGACCTGATGTGATTTCATTTTACTCCCACTAACCCTTCATCCAGAGAGATTGCCTTCAGTGAGATCCAATCTATCATTGTACAAGATTCCACTAAATATAATCCCCTCATTAATCAGAGATCCCGTGAGTTCGAAAGAGAGATTTATTTTCAGGTGGTGAAAGGGATTCAAACTAAAGACTTCGTTTCAACTCTTTGAGCTAAGTTAATTATATTAGTGAGCAGGTGCCTGTATAGCAGTGTGCACGAGATCAGCATTAAACATTTACAGTTACAGTTTAAAATCAGAGAGCCGCTCACACACAGATCTGCACAACTTCAATGGTGATAGTCACTTACCAGGAACACCAACAATAGCAATGATTGGATAGAAAATTTTATCAGCCATATCAATTGGAAGCTGCATTTTCAGTTTGAAGTGATGTATCCCTTCGAGCTGCTGGCAGTCTCTCTGTCTTGAACTCTGAAGCTATATGTACCCAAAGCCTTTAATTGATACCCTGAGGAACCACCTCAGGGGTAGTAAGGTTGCAACATCGCTTAACTTATTTTTCAAATACCTGAACAGATTACGACATTCGGTTCTAAAGATATATACATATTTTGAGTGAGTGACAAATTTCCAACACTGGATTGTATTTATCACATTGTTCACCACACAATAACAGAAAGAATGATGTCCACTCAAACACCATCAATCCCATCTCTGGAAAGCAGAATGTTTCATTGATTACCGTCACTCGACTGCGACCATTCAGTGATTCAGTTCCAATTGTTAGTGTATTTCTCTGGGTGGTTCCACTGCACTCTGGGATGTAGCTGCCTCTTTAACTCTGACCATTCAATGATTCAGTCCCAATTGTCAGTGTGTTTCTCTGGGTGTTCCACTGCGCTTTGGGATGTAGCTGTCTTTTTAACTGTGACCATTCAGTGATTCAGATCCAATTCTTAGTGTGTTCCTCCGGGTGGTTCCACTGAACTCTGGAATATGGTTGACTCTTAGATGCCATCTGAAAGCCACTCAGTTGTATTCAACCGCTCCAAAAACACAAAATAAAATGAAACCGGACAGACTCCTAGGCATCAAACCAGGCACCGTAAACGATTACGGCAAACCCAACCCTATCGACCCTGCAAAGTCCTCCTGTACCAAAGTTAGGAACAGTCTCGCAGACTAGTTAAGGAAGAGCCTGACATATTCATACTCACAGAATCATATGTTACAGACAATATGCTATACGGGCTCTACTGTCTCACTAGCAGGACTGACCAAGCAGAAGTGGAGGCACAATGCTATGCAGTCGGAAAGGAATTGCCCTGAGAGTCCTCCACAGCGAACATGGGCCCGATGAAGCCTCATGGCTTCAGATTCAACATGGGCAATGAAACCTGCTTCTAATTCCCACGTATAAGCCTCCATCAGCAGATGAATCAGTGCTCCTCCATGTTAAACACCACTTGGAGGAAGCACTGAGTCTGACAAGTGCGCAGAATATGCTCTGGTTGGGGTGCTTCAATGTCCATCACCAAGGGTTGCTTGATAGTGCCCACCACAGACCCAGTTGACCGGGTCCGAAAGGACATAGCTGCTAGACTGGGTGCAGCAGGTGATGAGGGAACCAACAAGAGGGAAAAGCATACTTGAACACATCCTCACAATCTGCCTGCTGCAGATGCATCTTTCCATGACAGTACCGGCAGAAGTGACCACCGCACAGTCCTGATGGAGAAAAAGTCCGGTCTTCACATTAGGATACCCTCCATCATGTTGTGTTACACTACCGCCGTGATAAAAGTAATCGTCTTCGAGTAGGTCTAGCAACTCATGACTGGCCAGACATTAGGCGCTGTTGACCAGCAGCAGCAGCAGAATTGAACTAAACCACAATGTGCAACCTCATGGCCCGACACATCCCCCTCTCTACCATTACCACCAAGCCAGGGGATCAACACTGGTTCAATGGAAAGTGCAGGAGAGCATGCCAGGAGTAACATCAGGACTACCAAAAAATGATGTGTCAACCTGGTGAAGCTACAACACAGCAGTACCTGTGTGCGAAACATTATAATTAGCAAGTACAGCTGAGTGATACCACAACAATCGCATTAAATCTAAGCTCTGTCGTCCTGCTACATCCAGCTGTGAATGGTGGTGGACTATTGACCAACTCACTGGAGGAGGAGGCTCCACAAATATCGCCTCCTCAATGCTGGAGGAGCCCATCATATATGTGCAGAAGACAAGGCTGTGGCATTCGCAAACATTTTCGGCCAGAAGTGCCGAATGGATGATCCATCTCGGTCTGCACCCCAGTCTCACAGATATGAGTGTTCAGCCAATATGATTCACTCCGCGTGATAGCAAGAAACGGCTGAAGGCACTGGATACTGAGAAGGCTATGGACCCTGACAATATTCCAGCAATAGTACTGACGACATGTGCTCCAGAACCTGTCACAGCCCCAGCCAAGCTGTTCCAGTACAGCTATAACACTGGCATCTACTCAGCAATGTGGGATATTGCCCGGGTATGACCAGTACACAAGAAGGACAAATCCAACCCAGCCAAATACCCCGCTATCGGTCTACTCTTCATCATCAGCAAAGGAGTCATCAACAGCGCTATCAAGCAGCAATTACTCGGCTCCTGACCTCATTCCAGCCTTGATTGAATCATGGACAAAAGAGCTGAATGCCAGAGGTGAGGTGAGAGTGACGATCCTTGACATCTAGGCAGCATTTGACCGGGTATGGCAGCAATGAACATCAGCTAAACTGGAGTCAATGGGAATCATAAGGATACTATTCGCTTTTGGAGTCATAACCGGGCCAAAGGAAGATGGTGTGGTGGTTGGAATTCAATTATTTCAACTCCAGAATATCACTGAAGGAGTTCTTCAGGGTAGTGTTAAAGGCCCGAACATATTCAGCAGCTTCATCATATTGATCTGCCTTCCATCATAAAGTCAGCAGTGGGGATGTTTGCGGATGACTGTACAATGTTCAGCACCATTCACGGCAACTCAGATAATGAAGCAGTCCATTTCCAAATGCAGCAGGACCTGCACAATATCCAGGCTTCGGTTGACAATTGGCAAGTTACATTTGGCAAGTGGCAGGTAATGACAACCTCCTCCAAGACAGAATCTAACCATGGTCCCTTGATATTTAATGGCATTAGCATCACTTAATACCCCACAATCACCATCCTTGAAGATAACATTGATCAGAAACTTAAATGGAATAGCGACGTTATGACTATGGCTAACATAGCTGGCCAAAGGCGAGGAATCCTACGGAGAGCAACTCAGCTCCTGACTCCCAAAGCATGTCCGCCATCTCCAAGGCACAAGTCGGGAGTGTAATGGATTAGTGCAGCTGCAACAACACTCAAGAGGCTCGAAACGATCTAGGACAAAGCAGCCTGCACGAGTGTTCCTCCTTCCACAAACATTCAAATACCGTCCTACTTACGAACAGTGATAGCCGTAAGCACCATCTACAAAATATACTGCAGTACATGACCAAGGTTCCACAGGTAGCACCTTCCAAATCCACGACAACCATCATGTAGAAGGACAAGAGCAGCAGTTACCTGGGAACACCATCACCTGGAGATTCCCCTCCAAGTCACTCACCACACTGACTTGGACAGGTATTATAATAATTATCTTTAATGTCACAAGTAGGCACTGCTGACTTTATGATGGAAGGCACATTAACACTGCAAAGAAGTTACTGTGAAACGCCCCTACTCGCCACATTCCGGCGCCTGTTCGGGTACACAGAGGGACAATTCAAAATATTCAATTCACTTAACAGCATGTTTTTCGGGACTTGTGGGAGGAAAGCGTCGCACCCGGACGAAACCCACTCAGACACGGGGAGAACGTGCAGACTCCGCACAGGCAGTGACCCAAGCATGGAATCGAACCTTGAGAGCCTGGCGCTGTAAAACGACAGTGCTAACCAATGTGCGACCGTGCTGCCATTGGGTCAAAAGCCTCGAACTCCCTCCCTTACGGCATATTGGGTGTACCGACACCTGAAGGATTGTGGCGGTTCAAGAAAGCAACTCACCACCACATTCGGAAGCGCAACTAAGGAATGGGCAATAAATGCTGTCCTAACCACGACGCCCAAATCCCCGAAATCAATCATAAAAAAATGATATTGAGTTGGGGACGAAGGGGAGAGAATGAGAGAAAGAGGGAGAGAGGAGATGGGGTGCTAAATAGATAGTGTTAGGGTATTGGATAGGTATGGATTTGGGGAGGGGGGTGAAAGAGACAGAGAAGGAGCAGAATTGGGTTATTGGATGGGCAGAGATGGATATCGGATAGGTATAGAGCTGGGAAGGATGGGAGAAAACGTCAGAGAGGGAAAGAGCAGCTGAGAGTGGTTATTGGATAGGCAGTGATATCTGTCGGATACGTATGCTGCTGGGAGGGAGGGAAATAGAGAGAGATAAGAAGGGGATAAAGAGAGAGGACGAATAAAGCAGGGTGAGGAAGAGGTAACGGATATAAATGGGAGCTTCCGTGCTCACATTGAATGTACAACAGTACCAATCTTGGAGTGAGCAGGTGCAGTGGGTGGGCAGTGAATGGGAGCGGGGTTAGAAGCAGTTCCTCAGTGATCATGTGGTTTGTTGAAGAGGCAGAAACACAGCTGGAGGCGGCAGGTTGAACACAGAGGGAAAACAGTATTTGGAAATGGGTGGGGGTAGCGGTGAGGGGGTAGGGTGTGTTCCAGTGTTCACTCACTGACCAGCGTCTGTTTTAAAGCTCCGCACCCCCACCCCCCTCCAAACCAGGTGGTTTAGTGTGTTTAATAAATTACATTCTGGGACAGTTTGCATCTTTATTTCCTTTGTAATGTGTCCCCATTTTGGTCCGGGTTTAATAATGGAGAGGATATATTTATAAAATGGGTGTTCCCCCTATTCGCTCCAACCCTGAGATAGTGACTATCAGTGAGTGAGAGGAGTCCTGGTATCCTGGTGTGTCTCTCGGTTTCAATAATGCTTTGTTCTGTTTCAACCCATTTCCATTTTTCTATCTGCATCTCAGCAACGGGCAGCACGGTAGCATAGTGGTTAGCACAATTGCTTCACAGCTCCAGAGTCCCAAGTTCGATTCCCGCCTTTGGTCACTGTCTGTGCGGCGTCTGCACGTTCTCTCCGTGTGTGCGTGGGTTTCCTCCGGGTACTACGGTTTCCTCCCACAGTCCAAAGATGTGCAGGTTAGGTGGATTGGCCACGCTAAATTGCGTTAGTGTACAAAATTGCCCTTAGTGTTGGGTGGGGTTGGTGGCACATGGGGAATAGGTTGGGGGTGTGGGCTTGGGTAAGGTGCTCTTTCCAAGAGCTGGTGCAGACTCGATGGGCCGAATGGCCTCCTTCTGTACTGTAAATTCTATGATAATATCAGGGAGATTTTGTTTGAAATTTGGACGATGCAAAGAGAGAATCATTTTGGTACGTTTTCACCGTCTCTCCATTTTTCTCATCCACACCACCTCCTCGCTCCAGCTATTTCTATCCTTATTTGATCCTTCAATAAAATTTAAAAGGAACATCAAAGTGACTTGTGGCTTTTTTGATTAGGTTGTTACAGACCTGTGTGTGTGTGTGTGAGGGTGAAAGAAGTGGTTGCGTGGAGGGTTTGTTAAGAGAGATGCAGGATATGGGCTGTTATCAGTTTGGACCTTGTCCCTTTGTGGTGTCTTAGTTGAACAATCAGCCTTGCTTTCTGGGATCGGGCTATGCGTGTTTTGGCCCCAGCCTTTCTCGCACAGTGACTGCGCGTGCATTCTGAAAATTCAATTCAGTGAGGCAGCAGCTTGTGCATCGAAACCCCCCCTACCCCCCCCCCCCCCCCCTCACCCCCCCCCCCCCCCCCCCCCCCGGACCAACGCTCCATCCCATTTCTCGATGTAAACCATCCATTCAATATAAAACATGGTGGCAGCGCATTGTAAACTATAACGATCAGACAGGAAAATTAGGTTGGGTGCAGATTATTGGGGGAGAGGCTGGCGAGGAGAGATGGAGAGACGTAAACGGTGGGTGGTAGAGGAGAATAGTAAAGATAGTTTTTTGGTTCGGGGCTTCAGGTGGGAGTCGCAAAGCCACGAACAAATGTTCATGAATTGAACTGAAGTGAGTGGGGGCTGCAGTGGTTAGCCTGTGTGGGGAGAGGCGGGATGGCAAAGGGGGTGGGAAGGAAATGCGGCCGATATGTAGGATTGGTTTAATAATAATCGGTATTATTCTTACAGGTAGGCACACACTAACACTGCAAATAAGTTACTGTGAAAAGCCCGTAGTCGCCACATTCCGGCGCCTGTTTGGGTACACTGAAGGGAGAATTCAGAATATCCAATTCACCTAACAGCACGTCTTTCGGGACTAATGGGAGGAAACCGGAGCACCCGGAGGGAACACACGCAGACACGGGGAGAACGTGCAGACTCCGCACAGACAGTGACCCAAGCGAACCTGGACCCTTGGACGGTGAAACAACTGTGCTAACCATTGTGCTACCGTGTTACACCTAACACATTGCATTACCTAACGTTTGTCTGGATTAAACACCACTTCCCAAAAGCATTATCGTAGCGGGGAGCCATCTTGGGTGATCTCGATTCAGAGAGGGGAAGGGGCCGACCGAAATGGGGATCTTGGCGGTGTCTGCGGGGGAGGGGAGGAGCGGGGCCTCAGCTGACGTCGTGACATGGAACGTCTGCGGGTTAATTTTGCCGCTTTAGACTGTCTTGTGTCTTTGCGCACTTGAAATTTCGGGAGCGGAGGCGATTTTCCTGCAGGAGACGCTTCTCTGGGTGAAAAATCAGATTATTGAGGAACGGGTGGGTGTGTCAAGTGTTCCACGTGTGATTTCACTCAAGTCAAGAGGGGTTCGCCATAATGCTGGAGAAGAAAACGGGTTTACGGGAGTGAGGGAGCTGCGGGATCCTGGGGAAAGGGGCTTTGTTGCGGAGGTTTATGATACAGGGTTTGTTCCAGGATTCACTATCTTGGTTGTGAGTCAGGCGGTGCTGATAGCGATGGAAAGGGTGGAATATGCGGGAAAATAGAACAAAAGAACAAAGAAGAACACATCAAAAGAACAGGAACGTCGGCACTCCTCGCCTGTACCGGACATGATACCACCCTTGGCCATAATCTTCCACATCTCAATTAGGTCACCCCTCAACATCCTGTGGTTCTCATAAAAACTATCCGAGAATATTCAGCCTCTCCACATAGCTAACAACCTACTGACCAGGCATCATCCTGAGAAACCTTCTCTGCACCCTTTTCAAAGCCTCCACATCCTTCTGGTAGTGTGGCGACCAGAAATATGCGCAATATTCCTAGTGCGGCCTTAAAAAGATTTTATATGGGCAGCACAGTGGCGCAGTGGTAGCACTGCACTCTCACAGCGCCGAGTTCCCAGGTTCGATCCTGGCTCTAGGTGACTGTCCGTGTGGAGTTTGCACATTCCCCCGTGTTTGCGTGGGTTTCGCCCCCACAACCCAAAGACGTCCAAGGTAGGTGGATTGAACACGCTACATTGCCCCTTATTTAGAAAAACTGAATTGGGTACTCTAAATTTTTTTTAAAATGTTCTATACAACTGCATGTGTTGTCAGTTTTTATACAAGATACCCCGTGCAATGAAGGCAAGCGTGCCATATGCTTTTCAGACTACCCCATCCACTTGTCTTGCCATTTTCAGAGATCTGTGGACCTGCACGGTCAGATCGCTCCAACTTTCTATCTTCCTAAGTGTTTTGCTATTTACGGTATATTTACCCTCTATGTCCTGCCAAAATACATTACCTAACATTTGTCTGGATTAAACTCTATTTGACACTTATTTTCCGAAGTCTCCAAGCTATCTATGTCCTACTGTATCCTCTGACAACCCTCAAATTATCTGCCACTCCACCAACCTTGTTGTCATCCGCCAACGTACGAATCAGACCTGCTACAATTTCCTCCAAATCGTTTATGTATACGCAAACAACAGAGGCCCCAGCACATATCCCTGTGGAACACCACAAGTCACAACCTTCCATTCAGAAAAACACCCCTCTACTGATACCCATTGCCTTCTGTGACCGAGCCGGTTCATCTTATTAACTCATCTCTGAACCCATGTGACTTCACGTTTTGTACCAGACTGCCATGTGACACCTTTTCAAAGGCTTTACTGTAGTCCATGTAAACCACATCTACCGCCCTCCCCTCATCAATCATTTTTGTCAACACTTCAAAAAACTCGATCAAGTTAGTGACGCATGACCTCCCCTTCACAAGACCATGCTGTCTGTCGCTAATGAGTCCATTTGTTTCCAAATAAGTACAAATCCTGACCCAGAGAATTCACTCCAATAATTTACCTACTACCGACATGAGGCTCACAGACCTATAGTTTCCATGATTATCCCTTCTACGTTTCTTAAACAGCAGTACCACATTAGCTATTCTCCAGTCCTATGGGATTTACCCAGGAGCCAATGAGGATTCAAATATGTCATTCAAGGCCCCAGCAATTTCTTCCACTGGTTCCCTCAGTATTCTGGGGTAAACCCCGTCGGATCGAGGAGACCTATCTACCTTGATATCTTCTACTGGACACAATACCTTCTCCCTTTCGATGTTAAGATGGCCCAGATTGTCCGCACACCCTGCCCAAGAATCATCTTCCAAAAGGTAATATTTTTAGTGAACGCTGACACAAAGTACTCATTTAATACGTCGCCAATTTTCTCTGTCTCAACACATAGAGTCCCCCCCCCCCCCCCCCCCCCCCACCGCATTGTCCTTAAGTGACCCAGTCCTTTCCCTGGCCATCCTCTTTCTTTTTACATGTGAACGAAAGGCTGTGGGATTTACCTTACTCCTCCTTGCCAAGGAATGTTCATGACCCCTCCCAGCCCCCCTAATTTCCTGCTGAGGGACCTTCCTACTTTCTTTATACTCCTCAAGTGTGTTGACTGCTTCTAACTTCTCGACCGCACAAATCACTTGATTTTTATTTTTGACCATGTTCACAATATCCTTCGTTATCCAAGGCTCCCTAAACTTCCAACACTCTCTCAGGAACGTTACAGTCCTGAATCCTAATGAACTGCCACTTAAAAGACTCCCACATGTCCGATGTTGATTTACCCTCAATCACCCTCCACACCGAATCCAAATTCTTAATTTACTGTCTAATGTTATCGCAATTTGCCTTTCGGCACTTTCGGGAGGCTTATCCTCAGCCCTGTCCAAAACTATCCTAAATCGTGCAGAATTGTGCTCACTACTCCCAAAATGTTCCCGACTGATCCTCAACCACCTGTCCAGGCACATTCCCCAATTCCTGATCCAGTGCTTCCCCTTCCCTGGTTGGAATATTTACATATTGCACCAAGAAGCCTTCGTGGATACGCATTACAAACTCTGCCCCATCCAAACCCCTAGCACTATGTGAGACCCTGTCAATTTAGGGGAAATTAAAATCCTCTACCACAATAACACTGTAATGTTTGCACCAATCTAAAAACTCTCTACCTTTATGGTCCTCTGTCTCTCTCTCTCTCTCTGGCAGTTGAGAGGCCTGTAATCAATTCCCAACATTGTGATTGCCCCCTTCCTGTTTCTGAGCTCTATTCAGATTGCCTCATTGTATGAGCGTTCCGACGTGTCATCCCGCAGTACGAATAGAGAGTAGCAATGGAAGGATGCTTTTCTAATTGGAGGGCTGTGACCAGTGGTGTTCCACAGGGATCAGTGCTGGGACCTTTGCTCTTTGTAGTATATATAAATGATTTGGAGGAAAATGTAACTGGTCTGATTAGTAAGTTTGCAGACGACACAAAGGTTGGTGGAATTGCGGATAGCGATGATTACTGTCAGAGGATACAGCAGGATTTATATTGTTTGGAGACTTGGGCGGAGAGATGGCAGATGGAGTATAATCCGGACAAATGTGAGGTAATGCATTTTGGAAGGTCTAATGCAGGTAGGGAATATACAGTGAATGGTAGAACCCTCAAGAGTATTGAAAGTCAAAGAGATCTAGGAGTACAGGTCCACAGGTCCTTGAGAGGGGCAACACAGGTGGAGAAGGTAGTCAAGAAGGCATACGGCATGCTTGCGTTCATTGGCCGGGGCATTGACTATAAGAATTGGCAAGTCATGTTGCAGCTGTATAGAACCTTAGTTAGGCCACACTTGGAGTATAGTGTTCAATTCTGGTCGCCACACTGCCAGAAGGATGTGCAGGCTTTAGAGAGATTGCAGAAGAGATTTACCAGAATGTTGCCTGGTATGGAGGGCATTAGCTATGAGGAGCGGTTGAATAAACTCGGTTTGTTCTCACTGGAACGAAGGAGGTTGAGGGGAGACCTGATAGAGGTCTACAAAATTATGAGGGGCATAGAGAGAGTGGATAGTCAGAGGCTTTTCCCCAGGGTAGAGGGGTCAATTACTAGGGGGCATAGGTTTAAGGTGAGAGAGGCAAGGTTTAGAGTAGATGTACGAGGCAAGTTTTTTACGCAGAGGGTCGTGGGTGCCTGGAACTCGCCGCCGGAGGAGGTGGTGGAAGCAGGGACGATAGTGACATTTAAGGGGCATCTTGACAAATACATGAATAGGATGGGAATAGAGGGATACGGACCCAGGAAGTGTAGAAGATTGTAGTTTAGTCGGACAGCATGGTCGGCTCGGGCTTGGAGGGCCGAAGGGCCTGTTCCTGTGCTGTACATTTCTTTGTTCTTTGTTCTTTGAATATACACATATTCGTCTGAACCAGTAATGCGAATATCCCATCCCTTTAACATCCCCCCTCTCTCTCCTGAAGCATCTTTATGCTCCAGTTAACAATCCTGCTTTTCCTTTAACCATGTTTCTGTGATAGTCACAGCATCGCAATTTCAAGTACCAATAAGTGCTGTAAGTTCATCTGCCTTACCTGCTATACTTCTGGCATTGAAACAAATTCACTTCAAACCATTGCATCTGATGAGACAGGGTGATGTTGTTCTCTTATTTTTGTTCTCTATTTCCCGTTCAATTAATAAACCTTCGAATAAACGCTCTGGTTCCCACCTTCTGCCACGCTCGTTTAAATCCACCTGAGTGACTCTAGCAATCCTCCCAGTCAGGTGCCTCTCCAGTTTAGATGCAAGCCATTTTTCTTGTACAGGTCACACCTCTCCCGGAAGAAATTCCAGTGATTCATAAATCTGAAACACTCCCTCCTACACCACCAGTTGAGCCCCGTGTTTAGCTGCACTATCCTCTTCTTTCTAGCCTCACTGGCACTTGGCACAGGGAGTATTCCTGAGATGAGGACCCTCGTGTCCTGCTTTTAGCTTACTGCCAAACGCTCCGAACCCCTTCTGCAGGACCTCATCGCTCGTCCTGCCTATGTCGTTCGTCCCTATGTGTACTACGACCTCTGGCTGTTAACCCTCCCCTTTAAGATGTCCTTTGTTCGTTCAGAGAGATCTTTCACCCTGGCGCCAGGATGCCAGCAAACCATCCTGGAGTCTCTGTCACGCCCACAGCAGCGCCTATCTGTGCCCCTTACTGTGGAGTTCCCAATAACGATCGTTCTCCTGCACTTTACCGTCCTCTGCTGAGCAACAGAGCCAGTTGTGGTGCCACTGTTCTGGCTGCTGTTGTTGTAATCCCCTGATAGGCGTCACGGATCTCCAGCATCTCACAGTTGGAACACTGCACCCCACTGAGTGACATTTAACCTCTCGTTAATTAATTCAAAATAAAGACTTAATTTGCTATTAGATTAATAGCAAATGATTAATCTAGGACAAAGGTTCGGTACAACATCGTGGGCCGAAGGGCCTGTTCTGTGTTGTATTCTATGTTCCCTGTTCTATTAAGTTACAATTAACTATATGGTCCCTGGCGCCAGATTTTTACTGTAAAATTAAACACTAAACAATAATCTCTGCCCTCAGTATTAGTTACTCCTCTACCTAGTGCCATGGGAGAGTACCTTTAAGACATGGCTGTTTAAGAAATGAGGGGTTTAGAAAATAGCTATACTGGATGTACCTTTAAGAAATGGGTGTTTATTTGAGAGCTGCAGTGATGTCAGAGCTGGGCTGTCTGGCTGCTTTACTTTCGTTTTTGAGCAGGCTGCTACAGAGTGACTTTTTAGTTTCGTTTTCAGAGAGAAGAGCTGCAGCGAAAACCAGCACATGTGCACGGATCCCTCGACTAGCTAAAGAGCGTTCATTTGGTGATTTCAAAGGGATGATTGCTCTCAATAGTGAATTTAAACCTGATATTTGTGTTAAAAACGGTCTTTTGTGTTCCGGATGTTGTTTTGGAATTTATCAAGGGTTAGCTGTCGAGTACTGTATTTTGGGGGTGGGGGGTGGGTGGGGGGGGATTTATTGGTGTTGATAGTTGTTAAGATGTTTACTATGTGTTTATAAAGTGTTAACTGGTTTAAATTTAAAAGTACTGCAAATCTATGTGGCACAATACGTGTACAGTGGACCATGCGCCCCCATAACCACAATCTATTAAAAGTTGTGGGTCAGGTGAATACATGATCCATGTTGGGGTTCCCTGAACCCTGGCCCATAACAAATCGGGGGCTCGTCCGAGATAAAAGCCTACCTTTTGGGTTGGCTTTGTGAACTTACAGACGGTGAGGGGTGAGCATATCGTGGTTTCTTTGGAGGTGTGGTATTTCAATTCAGCGGATACGGTGTTGTGGACAATGTTTTTTTCAGAGGCTCTGAAGTTTCGGGGGTGGGGATGGCCACACGCAGTACCTTACGGTGAGAGACTAAAAGCAGATTGTTAGAACTGGCAAAAACATTGCAGTTAACAGTACCTGAAAAAATGCGAAAAGATGAGGTAATTACGGCGGTGACTAAGCATTTAAAGTTGCCTGAGATACAGTTTCACTCATTGGAAATGGCAAAAATTCAGTTACAAATTAAACAAATGGAACATGAGAGAATTAAAGCAGCTTATATTCGAAAGAGACAGAGAGGAAAAAGAAAGCGATAGAGAGGAAAAAGAAAGAGAGAGAGGAAGAGATAGAGAGGAAAAATAAAGAGAAGAGAGAAAAAAGAAAGAGAGAGAGTATTTGAAATTCGGAAAATGGCCATGAAACATGACAGTCAGGTAAACCTGGCGGCTTTAAAAGGAAATGCACAGTTTGCGGATAGTGATGAGCAGAGTGAGAAAAAAGCGTCAAAGTCCAAGGCTTGGCGGGGATCTTTTTAAATATGTGCAAGTATTGTCAAGGTTTGACGAGAAGGAAATAGAAGCCTTTTTCATTTCATTTGAGAAGGTGGCTAAACAAATGAAATGGTCACAAGACATGTGGTATTACTTATTCAAACAAAGCTGGTAGGTAGAGCTAGTGAAGTGTTTGCATCACTACCGGAGGAGGTATCTGGGACGTAGGGGGAGGTGAAAAAAATCCATCTTAGGTGCTTATGAACAAGTGCCTGAAGCTTCCAGGCAAAGGTTTAGAAATTTAAGGAAAGTATTTGGTCAAACATACATGGAGTTTGAAAGGTAAACTTGCAGGTTGAGTCCGTAATTAAGAAAGCAAATGCCATGTTGTCATTTATCTCAGGAGGCTTGGAATATAAAAGCAGGGATGAACTTCTGAAGCTTTATAAAGCATTAGTTCGGCCCCATTTAGAATACTGTGAGCAATGTTGGGCCCCACACCTCAGGAAGGACATACTGGCACTGGAGCGGGTCCAGCGGAGATTCACACGGATGATCCCAGGAATGGTAGGCCTAACATACGATGAACGTCTGAGGATCCTGGGATTATATTCATTGGAGTTTAGGAGGTTGAGGGGAGATCTAATAGAAACTTACAAGATAATGAATGGCTTAGATAGGGTGGATGTAGGGAAGTTGTTTCCATTAGCAGGGGAGACTAGGACCCGGGGGCACAGCCTTAGAATAAAAGGGAGACACTATGGAACAGAGATGAGGAGAAATGTCTTCAGCCAGAGAGTGGTGGGTCTGTGGAATTCATTGCCACAGAGGGCGGTGGAGGCCGGGACGTTGAGTGTCTTTAAGACAGAAGTTGATAAATTCTTGATTTCTCGAGGAATTGAGGGCTATGGAGAGAGAGCGGGGAAATGGAGTTTAAATCAGCCATGATTGAATGGTGGAGTGGACTCAATGGGCCGAATGGCCTTACTTCCGCTCCTATGTCTTATGGTCTTATGGATCAAACAGAGTAATTTTATAGGTGGATAAGGGCGTTGAAAATAGACCAAACGTATGAAGCTCTCAGATAAATTATACTTTTGGAGAAGTTTGAAAATGTAATTCCTGATGTAGTGAGAACTCATGTGGAAGAACAGAGGGTTAAAACTGCGAGAGTAGCAGCAGAAATGGCAGATGATTACGAATTAGTTCATGAATCAAAACTTGGTTTTCGACATCAGTTTCAGCCTGTGAGGGATTGAAACTGGGGACATGAGAAATACTCAAGTGGTGGAAGCAACGGTGATCTGATGGGAGATTATAAGGAGAGTGTACCTCAGATTATAAAAGAAATCCAGGAAGGTGGAAAATAAATGAAAATTTTCAAATGTTTTCACTGTAATAAACTAGGCCATGTATAGTCACAGTCTCGGTGGTTGAAGAAAAGCACTGGGAAGGCTGATATGGTAAAACAGGATAAGACAGTTGGGTTTGTTTTAGTGGTGAAGGAAAGCCCAAGTGAAGCGAAGGATGTGCAAAAGATCAATGTGATTGATCAGAAGGTGCCAGATGCCTTTAAAGAATTTACTTGTGTGGGTAAAGTTTACTCATGTGTATCAGGAGGAGTAGTAAAGAAGTCACAATATTAAAAGATACGGGAGCTAGTCAATCTTTAATGGTAAGAGATGAGGAGTTATGTAGTTTGGGAAGAGCACTGCCAGAAAAGGTGGTAATATGTGGAATTCAGGGTGAGAGGAGTAGTGTTCCATTATATAAGGTAAGATTGGCAACTCCGGTGAAGAGTGCTGAAGTGGTAGTAGGAGTAATAGAGAAACTATCCTGTCCAGGAATATAGTTTATCTTGGGGAATGATATAGCTGGATCGCAGGTGGGAGTGATACCTACTGTAGTTGATAAGCTAATTGAAAATCAGACAACTGAAGTGTTGAAGGACGAACGTCCTGGGATTCTTCCGGATTGTGTAATAACAAGGTCGCAAAGTCACAGGTTGAGACAAGAGGAGAAATCAAAGAGTGAAGCTGAAGTTGAGATGATGAGAAATGCTTTTTGATCAGATGGTTGAAAAAGAACAAGAACTGGTGGAGGATGAGGCGGATATTTTTAGTTCACGAACATTGGCGGACTTCCAACAAAAAGAAGTAGAAATAAAACGGATGTATCAGAAAGCATACACGGAAGAGGAATCTGAGTGTATACAACAGTGTTATTACCGTAAACGTCTTGATGAGAAAATGGAGACCTTAACATATGCAGGCAGATGAAAAGTGGGCAAAGTTCATCAAGTAGTATTGCCGGTAGTGTATAGAAAGGGGGTGTTGAGAGTTGCACATGAGGTACTAGTGGAAGGTCATTTGGGGATCAGGAAAACTCAAGCTAAAATCCCAAAACGTTTTTATTGGCCTGGACGACAGAAAGATTTAGTTTAATTTTGTCAATCATGTCACACATGTCAAGTGATAGGGAAACCACAAGCAGTGATAAAACCAGCGCCCTTAATACCAATTGCAGCATTTGAGGAACCTTTTTACAAGGGTCTTAATTGATTGCTTAGGACAGCTTCCTAAATCGAAAAGTGGGAATCAATATCTTTTGACTATAATGGATGTGTCTACTAGGTTTCGAGAGGCCATTCCAGTATGTAATATTACAGGTAAAAAGATTGTGGATGAATTACTTAAAGTCTTTACCAGATGTGGACAATCCACAGAAATACAATCGGATCAAGGATCGAATTTTACCTCAAGGTTGTTCAAAGAAGTTACAGTTAGCTTACGAATAAAAAAAATTAAATCAACAGCGTACCATCCAGAATCGCAGGCGGGTTAGAAAGATGGCATCAGACATTAAAGACAATGCCGAGGGCTTATTGTCAAGACTATCCAGAGGATTGGGATAAAGGAATTCCTTTCGTACTGTTTGCAATTAGGGATGCGCCTAATGGGTCAACCAAATTAATTCCTTTTGAACTACGTTTTGGTCATGAGAGGGCCACTTAAATTGATCAAGGAAAAACTGGTGAGTGAGAAATCGGAAATTACATGATTGGATTACGTGTCAAATTTAAGGGAACGATTAAATAGAGCAGATGAATTGACTTGACAGCATTTCAAAGTTGCACAAAATGTGATGAAACGGGTAGCGAACAAGGCATCTAAAGTTCGTAAATTTGCAAGTGCAGATAGAGTTTTAGTATTGTTACCAGTGTTAGGTGAACCTTTAAAAGCAAGCTTTTGCGGACCTTATCAGATTGAAAGGAAATTAATGAGGTGAATTGTGAGGTAAACACGCCAGATAAAAGGAAGTCTCACCGCGTGTGTCATGTGAATATGCTTAAAAGGTACTTTGAAAGGGAAGGAGAGAAAAAGGAGGAGGTTTTAATGATACTAACTCAAAGTGACGAACCAAATCCAGATGACTGTGAATTTGACACACCTCAAATTAAATTGGAAAACGAGGATGTTCTTAAAATTGGGATAAATTGCTGAGTTACCTTCCAGTGGAAAAACATAATGACCTGAACGAGTTATTGATATCACATGGACAAGTTTGTGGGGATAAGTTGGGAAGTATTAAAATGGCTATACATAATGTAGATGTGGGAAATACTGTTCCAATCAAACAACACCCATACAGGCTTAACCCTTTAAAATTGGCACAGGTTAATAAAGAGATTGACAGTATGCTTGAAAATCGCATAATTAAAGTGGGTTGCAGCCAATAGAGCTCACCCATAGTGATGGTACCTAAACCAGACGGTACTCAACGATAGTGTGTGGATTATAGAAAATTTAATGCAGTTGCAATAACTGTCTCTTATCCTATCCCACGTTTGGAGGATTGCATTGAGAAAGTGGGACAATCAGCTTTTATTTCCAAACTGGATTTACTTAAAGGTATCTGGCAGGTACCTTTATCCGAATACGCGAAGGAGATTTCGGCTTTTTTGACTCCAGATGGTATATACCAATTCAAAGTTATGCCATTTGGCATGAAAAACGTCCCAGCCACATTTCAACGGTTATCTAACTAAGTTGTTTCAGGATTATCGAATTGTGCGGAATACATCGACGATCTGTTAATTTTCATCCAGACATGGAAAGAACATTTAAAACATCTGATGGAGTCATTCGATCGATTTCAGGAGGCGGGTTGGTTATAATCCTAGCCAAAAATGAATTTGGAAAAGCCCAAGTCACTTTCCTTGGCCATACAATCGGATAGCGTCGAATGGTCACACGGGATGTGAAACCAGCAGTTATTGATGAGTTTCCGATAGCATCATCACAAAGGGGAATAATGCAATTTCATTTTTTTTAATACGCATTTTATTGAGGTATTTTCTTGGCATTGTAACAGCAGAAATATAAACAATGTACATAAAAATATAAACATAGTGCAAAAACCGCCTCCCTCCCCAACAGGTCCTGCCATTATTTAACCCCCTATTCTACGCCACCGTACCCCCCTCCCCTTTTGCTGACGATTAATTATCTGCGAAGAAGTCGATGAATGGTTGCCACTTCCGGGTGAATCCTAACAATGACCCTCTCATGACGAACTTAATTTTCTCTAGGCAGAGAAAGCCAGCCATGTCTGATAGCGAGGCGTCCGACTTGGGTGGCTTTGAGTCCCTCCATGCTAGTAATATCCGCGTCCGGGCTACCATGGAAGCAAAGGCCAGAACGTCCGCCTTTTTCTCCTCCTGTATTCACGGATCCTGCGACACTCCGAAAATCGCAACCTCTGGACTCAATGCCACCCTTGTATTTAATACCTTGGACATGACGTCCGCAAACCCCTGCCAAAATCCCCTGAGCTTTCGGCATGCCCAGAACATGTGGACATGGTTCGCTCGTCCTCCCGCACATCTTGCGCACCTGTCCTCCACCCCGAAGAATCTGCCCATCTGGGCCACTGGCATGATAGCCTGGTGCACGACGTTGAATTGAATCAGGCTGAGCTTGGCAGACTTCGCGGTCGCGTTAAATCTACTCAGCGCGTCCGCCCAAAGGCCCTCCTCTATCTCTCCTCCCCCTGCCCACCCCCCCCTCCACCACCACCCCCCTCCCTCCCCAGCACCTCCTCCCACTTTCGCTTCAGCTCCTCGGTCTGCGTCTCCTCAGATCGCAAACCCCTGCCAAAATCCCCTGAGCTTTGGGCATGCCCAGAACATGTGGACATGGTTCGCTCGTCCGCCCGCCATCTTGCGCACCTGTCCTCCACCCCAAAGAATCTGCCCATCTGGGCCACAGGCATGATAGCCCGGTGCACGACGTTGAATTGAATCAGGCTGAGCTTGGTTGACGTCGCGGTCGCGTTGACTCTACTCAGCGCGTCCGCCCAAAAGCCCTCCTCTATCTCCCCCCCCCCCGCCCCCCCCTCCCCCCCCCCTCCGAGCTCCTCCTCCCACTTTCGCTTCAGCTCCTCGATCTGCGTCTCCTCAGATCCCATAAGTTCCTTATAAATGTCCGAAACGCTCCCCTCTCCTAGCTATCCTCTAGAAACCACCCTATCCTCAATCCCCCTTAGCGGCAGGAGTGGAAACCTGTCTACGCAGAAAGTCCCGTACCTGCAGGTATCGAAATTAGTTTCCCCCCGCCAATGTAAACTTCTCCTCGAGAGCCCTCATGCTCGGAAAGCTCCCTCTATAAACAAGTCCCCCATCCTCTCAATCCACGCTCTCCGCCATATTTGGAAACCCTGTCCAACCTCCCCGGGGCCAATCCGGTGATTATCGCAAGTTGGGGACCGATCCCCCCAGTGCTCCCACATGTCTCTTCCACTGCCCCCAGACTCTCAAGGCTGCCACCACCACGGGGACTGGCGGGGACGGCAGAGACGCAGTTAGCAGCGCCTCCAGATTTGTGCCCCTGCAAGAAGCCGCCTACATACGCACCCATGCCGTCCACCCCCCCCCCCCCCACGAACCAATTCCGAACCATGGCTTTATTAGACGCCTAGTAAAAATTGCTAAAGTTCGGCAACGCCAGCCCTCCCTCCCCCACTACTCCGATCAAGCATTACCCTCCTCACTCGAGGGGACTTGCCCCCCCCACCCCATACAAAGTCCGCTATAACTTCATTGACACGCTTAAAAAAGGACCGCGGGATGAAGATGAGGAGACTTTGAGAAACAGCCAGGAATCTCGGGAAGACCGTAATTTTCACCGTTTGAACTGCCCACCAGTCACAATCCCGCGCCACTTGGATACCTCGGTGCTTGAAACCGAGCCCTACCACTCTAAACAGCTGTTCCGCAAGTCGCCACTCATGATCCCTCGCCTGGACCACAAAAATCTCGCTCTTCCCCATATTAAGCTTATACCCCGAAAACCGGCCGAAGTCCTCTAAAATTCCCGTAATTTATTCCATCCCCTCAATTGGATCCGAAACATACAACATCCGGTCTCCCGCATGCAGCGAGACACTGTGCTAAACCGCCCCCTCTCCACCGCCGGACCAGCACCTTAAGGTTCTCAGAACAATTGCCAGCGGCTCTATAAGCCAGCGCAAACAGCAGGGGAGAGTGGTCATCCCTATCTCGTCCCCCGGTGCAGTCTAAAATAGTCCGAAGTCGTCCTGTTCGTCCGTACATTTGCCACAGGAGCCTGGTACAGCGACCTGACCCAGTCAATAAAGCCCCTCCCAAATCCGAACCGCTCCAGAACCTCCCATATATAATCCCATTCAACCCGGTCAAAAGCTTTCTCCGCATTAATCGCGACCACTACCTCCACCTCCCTACTCTCAAGGGGCATCATTATCACGTTTAACAGTCTTCTTACATTGGCTACCAGTTGCCTGCCTTTAACCAACGCCGCCTGATCCTCCAGAATGACGTTCGGCACACAATCCTCAATCCTCCAACACAAAGTTTTGGTCAGCAGTCTGGCATCCACGTTCAACAGGGAAATCGGCCTGTAAGACCCACGTCGCTCCGGGTTCTTGTCCCGCTTCAGGATAAGTGAAATCGTGGCCTGTGAAATCATCTGGGGCAGAACCCCCCCCCCCCCCCCCCCCCGCTTTCCCTTGCCTCGTTATACACCTTCATCAGCACCGGTCCCAATATCCCGGATACGTTTTTATAGAACTCTGCTGGGTACCCATTCCAGCCCCGGGGCCTGACATGAGTGCATGGCCTTTAAGCCCTCCAGTATATTTTCCAAACCGATCGGGGCCCCCAACCCTTCTACCAGCTCGTCCACCTTCGGGAAAGTGCCTCATCCCCTCCGGCCCTGCAAATGGTTCCGAGCTGTACAATCTGCTGTAAAAATCCCGAAACGCCTTTCTCACCCCTGCCGAGTCCCCAACTAAGTTCCCATCCCCGTCAATAACTTTCCCTATTTCTCTAGCTGCCTCCCTCTTTCTGAGCTGCTGTGCAAGCATCCTGCTGGCCTTCTCGCTATGCTCGTCTATCGCCCTCTTGCCTTTCTGAGCTGTTCCTCAGCCCACCCCGTGGTTAACAAGCCAACCTGCGCCTGTAGCCTCCGCTGTTCCGTTAAAAGCCCTATCTCTGGAGTCTCCCCATACCTCCTGTCGACTTGTAGAATCTCTTTCACCAGTCGGTCCGTCTCTGCCCAGTCCGTCCTGTACCTGTGAGCCCGGATTGAAATCTGCTCTCCTCTCACCACTGCCCAGACCACCGCTTCGCAGACCACAGCTGCTGAGACCTCCCCCATATCATTTACCTGCAGGTAATTTTGTATGCATTTCCTCAGCCTCTCGCACACCGCTTCATCAGCCAACAGCCCTACATCTAACCTCCATTGCGGGTGCTGACTGCTATCTTTACTAACCTGCAACTCAACCCAGTGTGGAGCGTCGTCCGAGATTGTGATCGCCGAGTACCCCGTGCGTACCATCCCTGCCATTACGGCTCTACCCAAAACAAGGAAATCGATCCGAGAATACACTTTATGCACATGCGAGTAGAAGGAGAACCCCTTCACCCTCGACTGCCTAAATCTCCATGGATCCATCCCCCCCCCCGCCCCCCCCGCCCCCCCCCCCCCGCATCTGCTCCATGAACCCTTTCATTTCCTTTGCCATTGCTGGCACCCTGCCCATTTTCGAGCATGACAGATCCAGGCTGGGATCAATAACTGTATTAAAGTCCCCTCACATGACCAGCTTGTGCGAGTCCTGGTCCGGTATCTTCCCCAACATCCTCTTTATAAATTCTGCGTCATCCGAATTTGGCGCATATACATTTACCAGCACTACCTTCATCCCCTCCAGCTTACCACTGACTATAATACATCGACCCCTCACATCGGAAACTATTCTAACCACCTCAAATATCCCCCGCTTATTAATCAAGATCACAACTCCTCTAGTCTTTGTGTCCAGCTCTGAGTGGAAGACCTGACTGACCCAGCCTTTTCTCAATCTAAGATGGTCCACGACTCTAAAGTGCGCCTCCTGCAGCATTACCACATCCGCCTTCAGTCCCCTCAGATGTGCAAACACGGGCACCCTCTTAACTGGCCCATTGAACCCTTGACCATTGCAGGTCATCAGCCTAGTTGGGGGGGACAAAGTGCCCGCCCCCCCCCCCACCCCAGCGATCAGCCACCCACTTTCATGGGCCCACACATAGGGAGAATGTGCAAACTCCACACGGACAGTGACCCAGAGCTGGGATCGGACCTGGGATCTCGGCGCGGCGAGGCAACAGGGCTAACCTACTGCACCACCGTGCTGCCCCAAAATGTTCATGTCAATACAGAATGTCCATGTTAATACAGAATGTCCATGTTAATACAGAATGTCCATGTTAATACAGAGTGTCATGTTACTACAGAATGTCCATGTTAATAGAGAGTGTTCATGTTCATACAGAGTGTTCATATTAATAGAGTGTCCATGTTAATATAGCATGTCCATGTTATTACAGAATGTCTATGTTAATACAGAGTATCCAACTTAATACAGAATATCAATGTCAATACAGAGCGTTCATGTTAATACAGAGTGATCATGTTAATACAGAATGTCCATGTTAATGCAGAATGTCCATGTTAATAGAAAATGTCAATGTTAATACAGAATGTCCATGTTAATACAGAGTGTCCATGTTAATACAGAATTCCCATGTTTATACAGAAAATCCATGTTTAAACAGATTGTCCATGTCAATACAGAATGGGCATGTTAATACAGAATGTCCATGCCAAATCAGAATGTCCATGTTAATCTAAAAAGTCCATGTTAATACAGAATGTCCAAGTTAATACAGTGTTAATGTTAATACAGAGTGCCATTGTAATACAGTGACTATGTTAATACAGAATGTCCATTTTAATACACAGTGTCCATGATAATTGAAAAATGACCATGTTGATACAGAAATTACATGTTAATACAGAATGTGCATGTTAATACACATATTTATGTTAATACAGAATGCCCATGTTAATCCAGAGTTTCCATGATAATACAGAATTCCCATGTTTATACAGAAATTCCATGTTAATACAGAATGTCCATGTCAATACAGAATGTCCACGTTAATCCAGAATGTCCATGCCAATTCAGAATGTCCATGTTAATCCAAAATGTCCATGTTAATACAGAATGTCCAAGTTAATACAGTGTCAATGTTAATACAGAATGTCCATTTTAATACACAGTGTCCATGATAATAGAAAAATGTCCATGTTTATACAGAAATTGCATGTTAATACAGAATGTCCATGTTAATACAGAGTTTCCATGTTAATACAGAATTCCCATGTTTATACAGAAATTCCATGTTAATACAGATTGTCCATGTTAATACAGAATGGGCATGTTAATACAGAATGTCCATGTCAATACAGAATGTCCATGTTAATCCAGAATGTCCATGTTAATACAGAATGTCCAAGTTAATACAGTGTTAATGTTAATAGAGTGCCATGCTAATACAGTGTCAATGTTAATAGAGAATGTCCATGTTAATACACAGTGTCCATGATAATAGAAAAATGCCCATATTTATACAGAAATTACATGTTAATACAGAATGTGCATGTTAATACAAATATTCATGTTAATACAGAATGTCCATGTTAATACAGAGTTTCCATGTTAATACAGAATTCCCATGTTTATACAGAAATTCCATGTTAATAAAGATTGTCCATGTTAATACAGAATGGGCATGTTAATACAGAATGTCCATGTCAATACAGAATGTCCATGTTAATCCAGAATGTCCATGTTAATACAGAATGGGCATGTTAATACAGAATGTCCATGCCAATTCAGAATACCATGTTAATCCAAAATGTCCATGTTAGTACAGAATGTCCAAGTTAATACAGTGTCAATGTTAATACAGAATGTCCATTTTAATACACAGTGTCCATGATAATAGAAAAATGTTCATGTTTATACAAAAATTACATGTTAATACAGAATGTGCATATTAATACACATATTTATGTCAATACAGAATGTCCATGTTAATCCAGAGTTTCCATGTTAATACAGAATTACCATGTTTATACAGAAATTCCAATTTAATACAGATTGTCCATGTCAATACAGAATGTCCATGTTAATCCAGAATGTCCATGTTAATACAGAATGGCCAAGTTAATACAGTGTTAATGTTAATACAGAGTGCCATGCTAATACAGTGTCAATGTTAATAGAGAATGTCCATGTTAATACAGATTAACTTGCTTACCTTGCAGGTCAGCTGTTGAGTTCGGGAGTGAGAGCTGGGACCTTAGAATCAGCGCGCGAATTTTGAAAAAGCGCGGGGGCTGCGAGGCAGAGTGGACCATTTAAAAGGTCGCTGTCTGTGGTGAGGTGAGTACAGATTAACTTGCTTACCTTGCAGGTCAGCTGTTGAGTTCGAGAGTGAGAGCTGGGACCTTAGAATCAGCGCGGGAATTTTGAAAAAGCGCGGGGACTGCGAGGCAGAGGGGACCATTTAAAAGGTCGCTGTCTGTGGTGAGGTGTGTACAGATTAACTTGCTTACCTTGCAGGTCAGCTGTTGAGTTGGGGAGTGAGAGCTGGGACCTGAGAATCAGCGCGGGAATTTTGAAAAAGCGCGGGGGCTGCGAGGCAAAGGGGACCATTTAAAAGGTCGCTGTCTGTGGTGAGGTGAGTACAGATTAACAACTTACTTACCTTGCAGGCCAAGTCGATTTCAGCAGGAGCGTAGCAGGCTAGTCCAATTCAGCGGGGGCAGTGCGGAAGTGATTTCTGGGAGGTAAGTTTCACCTTTAAATTTTTTTTTACAATTCTAGTGTTTAAGGTGGGAACAGGAAGTCGACCCGCGGACTTCTAGGAAGACGCTCACCAATAAATTCTGGTGGAATGGCAACATTCCAGAATATACAGAATGTCAATGTTAATAGAGAATGTCCATATTAATACAGAATGTCCATGTTAATACAGTGTCAATGTTAATACAGAATGTCCATTTTAATACACAGTGTCCATGATAATAGAAAAATGCCCGTGTTTATACAGAAATTACATGTTAATGCAGAATGTGTATGTTAATACACATGTTCAAGTTAATTCAGAATGTCCATGTTAATACAGAATGTGTATGTTAATACACATGTTCAAGTTAATTCAGAATGTCCATGTTAATACAGAATGTCCAAGTTAATACAGTGTCAATGTTAATACAGAATGTCCATTTTAATACACAGTGTCCATGATAATAGAAAAATGTCCATGTTTATACAGAAATTACATGCTAATACAGAATGTGCATGTTAATACACATATTTATGTTAATACAGAATGTCCATGTTAATACAGAGTTTCCATGTTAATACAGAATTCACATGTATGTACAGAAATTCCATGTTAATACAGATTGTCCATGTTAGTACAGAATGGGCATGTTAATACAGAATGTCCATGTCAATACAGAATGTCCATGTTAATACAGAATGTCCAAGTTAATACAGTGTTAATGTTAATACAGAGTGCCATGCTAATACAGTGTCAATGTTAATAGAGAATGCCCATGTTAATACACAGTGCCCATGATAATAGAAAAGTGCCCATATTTATACAGAAATTCCATGTTAATACAGAATGTGCATGTTAATACAAATATTCATGTTAATACAGATTGACCATGTTAATACAGAATGTCCATCTTAATACAGAATGCCCATGTTAATACAGAATGTCAATGTTAATACAGAATGTGCATTTTAAGACAGAATGCCCATGTTAATACAGATTGTCAATGTTAATAGAGAACGTCCATATTAATACAGCATGTCCATGTTAATCCAGAATGTCCATGTTAGTACAGAATGTCCCAGTTAATAATACGTGTCCATGATAATAGAAAAATGCCCATGTTTATACAGAAATTACATGTTAATACAGAATGTGCATGTTAATACACATGTTCAAGTTAATTCAGAATGTCCATGTTAATACAGAATGTCCGTGTTAATGCAGAATGCCCATGTTTATACAGAATGTCAATGTTAAAACAGAGTGTCCATGTTAAGACAGAGTATTCGTGTTCATACAGAATGTCCATATTAATAGAGAATGTCCATGTTAATACAGAGTGTCCATGTTAATACAGAGTGGGCATGTAAATATAGCATGTCCATGTCAATACATGATGTCTATGTTAATACAGAGTATTCATGTTAATACAGAACATCCATGTTTATACAGAGTGTTCATGTTAATACAGTGTTCATTTTAATACAGAATGTCCATGTTAATAGAGAGTGTTCACGTTAATACGGAGTGTTCATGTTAATACAGAGTGCTCATGTTAATAGAGTGTCCATGTTAATGCAGACTGTCCATGTTAATATAGCATGTCCATGTCAATACAGAATGTCTATGTTAATACAGAGTATTCGTGTTAATACAGAATATCCATGCTTATACAGAGTGTTCATTATAATACAGTGTTCAATTTAATGCAGACTGTCCTTGTTCATAGAGAGTGTTTATGTTAATACGGAGTGTTCATGTTAATACAGAGTGCTCATGTTAATAAAGTGTCCATGTTAATACAGAGTGTCCATGTTAATATAGCATGTCCATGTTAATACAGCATGTCAATGTTAATACATAGTGTCCATGTTAATACAGAGTGTCCTTGTTAATAGAGTGTTCATGTTAATAAACAATGTGCATGTTAACATAGAGTGCCCCTGTTAATATAGCACGTCCATGTTAATACAGACTGATCATGTTGATACAGAGTGTTCATGTTAATACAGAGTGCCATGTTAATACAGAGTGTCCATGTTAATACAGAATGCCCGTGTTAATACAGAGAGTGCATATTGATACAGAATATCAATGTTAATACAGAATGTCCATGTTAATACAGTGTTGCTGTTAATGCAGATTGTCCATGTGAAAACAGAATTTCGATGTACATACAGAATGTCCATATTAATACAGAATGTCCATGTTAATCCAGAATGTCCATGTTAATACAGAATGTCCAAGTTAATAAAATGTTCATGTTAATACAGAGAGCCATGGTAATACAGTGTCAATGTTAATGCAGAATGTCCATGATAATAAACAGTGTCCATGAAAATAGAAAATATCCATGTTTATACAGGAATTACATGTTAATACAGAATGTCCATGTTAATACAGAATGCCCATGTTTATACAGAATGTCAATGTTAATACAGCGTGTCCATGTTAAGACAGAGTATTCGTGTACAGACAGAGTGTCCATATTAATACACAATGCCCATGTTAATACAGAGTTTCCATGTTAATACAGAGTGGGCATATAAATATAGCACGTCCATGTCAATACAGAATGTCTATGTTAAAACAGAGTATTCATGTTAATACAGGATATCCATGTTTATACAGAGTGTTCAAGTTAATACAGTGTTCATTATAATACAGAATGTCCATGTTCATAGAGAGTGTTCATGTTAATACGGAGCGTTCATGGTAATACAGAGTGCTCATGTTAATAGAGTGTCCATGTTAATACAGAGTGTCCATGTTAATATAGCATATCCATGTCAATACAGAATGTCTATGTTAATACAGAGTATTCATGTTAATACAGAATATCCATGTTTATACAGAGTGTTAATGTTAATACCGTGTTCATGTTAATATAGCATGTCCATGTTAATACAGAATGGCTATTTTAATAAAGAGTATCCATGTTAATAGCGAATATCCATGTTAATGCAGAATGTCCATGTTCATATAGAGTGTTCATGTTAATACAGAATGTCCATGTTAATACAGAATGTCAATGTTAATATATAGTGTCCATGTTAATACGGGGTGCCCTTGTTAATAGAGTCTTCATGTTAATAAACAATGTGCATGTTAATATAGAGTGCCTATGTTAATATAGCATATCCATGTTAATACAGACTGTTCATGTTAATACAGTGTGTTCATGTTAATACAGAGTGCCATGTTAATACAGAGTGTCCATGTCAATACAGAATGCCCATGTTAATACAGAGGGTGCATATTGATACAGAATACCATGTTAATACAGAATGTCCATGTTAATATAGTGTTGCGGTTAATACAGATTGTCCATGTGAATACAGAATGGCGATGTTAATACAGAATGCCCATGTTAATACAGAGTGTCCATGTTAATACAGAATGTCCACGTTAATACAGAATGTCCATGTTTATACAGAATGTCAATGTTAATACAGAATGTCCATGTTAAGACAGAGTGTTCATGTACATACAGAATGTCCATATTAATACAGAATGTCCGTTAATCCAGAACGTCCATGTTATTGCAGAATGACCAAGTTAATACGATGTTCATCTTAATACAGAGTGCCATGTTAATACAGTGTCAAAGTTAATACAGAATGTCCATGTAAATAAACAGTGTCCATGATAATAGAAAAATGCCCATGTTTATACAGAAATTACATGTTAATACTTAATGTGCATGTTAATACAGCATGTCCATGTTTATACAGAAAGCCCATTTTTATACAGAATGTCAATGTTAATACGGAGTGTCCATGTTAAGACAGAGTATTCGTGTACATACAAATGTCCATATTAATATAGAATGTCCATGCTAATACAGAGTGTCCATGTTAATACAGAGTGGGCATGTTAATATAGCAGGTCCATGTCAATACAGAATGTCTATGTTAATAAAGAGAATTCATGTTAATACAGAATGTCCATGTTTATACAGAGTGTTCATGTTAATACAGAATGTCCATGTTAATACAGAATGTCAATGTTAATATATAGTGTCCATGTTAATACGGGGTGTCCTTATTAATAGAGTCTTCATGTTAATAAACAATGTGCATGTTAATATAGAGTGCCTATGTTAATATAACATATCCATGTTAATACAGACTGTTCATGTTAATACAGTGTGTTCATGTTAATACAGAGTGCCATGTTAATACAGAGTGTCCATGTCAATACAGAATGCCCATGTGAATACAGAGTGTGCATATTGATACAGAATACCATGTTAATACAGAATGTCCATGTTAATATAGTGTTGCTGTCAATACAGATTGTCCATGTGAATACAGAATGGCGATGTTAATACAGAATGCCCATGTTAATACAGAGTGTATATGTACATACAGAATGTCCATATTAATACAGAATGTCCGTTAATCCAGAACGTCCATGTTATTGCAGAATGTCCAAGTTAATACGATGTTCATCTTAATACAGAGTGCCATGTTAATACAGTGTCAAAGTTAATACAGAATGTCCATGTAAATAAACAGTGTCCATGATAATAGAAAATGCCCATGTCTATACAGAAATTACATGTTAATACTTAATGTGCATGTTAATACAGCATGTCCATGTTTATACAGAAAGCCCATGTTTATACAGAATGTCAATGTTAATACGGAGTGTCCATGTTAATACAGAGTATTCGTGTACATACAAATGTCCATATTAATATAGAATGTCCATGCTAATACAGAGTGTCCATGTTAATACAGAGTGGGCATGTAAATATAGCAGGTCCATGTCAATACAGAATGTCTATGTTAATAAAGAGAATTCATGTTAATACAGAATGTCCATGTTTATACAGAGTGTTCAAGTTAAACAGTGTTCATTTTAATACAGAATTTCCATGTTAATAGAGAGTGTTCATGTTAATACGGAGTGTTCATGTTAATACTGAGTGCTCATGTTAATAGAGTGTCCATGTTAATACAGAGTGTCCATGTTAATATAGCATGTCTATGTTAATACAGAATAGCAATTTTAATACAGAGTATCCAAGTTAATAGAGAATATCCATGTTAATGCAGAATGTCCATGTTAATACAGAGTGTCCATGTTAATATAGCATGTCCATGTTAATACAGCATGCCAATGTTCATCCATAGTGTCCATGTTAATACAGAGTGTCCTTGTTAATAGAGTGTTCATGTTAATACAGAGTATTCATGTTAATACAGAATGTCAATGTTAATGCATAGTGTCCATGTTAACACACAGGGTCCTTGTTAATAGCGTGTTCATGTTAATAAACAATGCGCATGTTAATATAGAGTGCACATGTTAATATAGCATGTCCATGTTAATACAGACTGTTCATGTTACTGCAGTGTGTTCATGTTAATACAGTGTGCCATGTTAATATAGAGAGTCCATGTTAACACAGAATGGCCATGTTAATACAGAATGTCCATGTTTATACAGAATGTCAATGTTAATACAGAATGTCCATGTTAAGACAGAGTGTTCATGTACATACAGAATGTCCATATTAATACAGAATGTCCGTTAATCCAGAACGTCCATGTTATTGCAGAATGTCCAAGTTAATACGATGTTCATCTTAATACAGAGTGCCATGTTAATACAGTGTCAAAGTTAATACAGAATGTCCATGTAAATAAACAGTGTCCATGATAATAGAAAAATGCCCATGTTTATACAGAAATTACATGTTAATACTTAATGTGCATGTTAATACAAATATTCATGTTAATACAGAATGTCCATGTTAATATAGAATGTCCATCTTAATACAGAATGCCCATGTTAATACAGAATGTCAATGTTAATACAGAATGTCCATGTTAAGACAGAATGCCCATGTTAATCCGAATGTCCATGTTAGTACAGAATGTCCCAGTTAATAAACCTTGTCCAAGATAATAGAAAAATGCCCATGTTTATACAGAAATTACATGTTAATACAGAATGTGAATGTTAATACACATGTTCAAGTTAATTCAGAATGTCCATGTTAATACAGAATGTCCATGTTAATGCAGAGTGTCCATGTTAAGACAGAGTATTCGTGTACATACAGAATGTCCATATTATTACAGAATGTCCAGGTTAATACAGAGTGTCCATGTTAATACAGAGTGGGCATGTACATATAGCATGTCCATGTCAATACAGGATGTCTATGTTAATACGGAGTGTTCATGTTAATACAGAATATCCATGTCAATACAGAGTGTTCATGGTAATACAGTGTTCATTTTAATACATAATGTCCATGTTAATAGAGAGTGTTCATGTTAATACGGAGTGTTCATGTTAATACAGAGTGCTCATGTTAATAGAGTGTCCATGTTAATGCAGAGTGTCCATGTTAATATAGCATGTCCAATTCAATACAGAATGTCTATGTTAATACAGAGTATTCGTGTTAATACAGAATATCCATGCTTATACAGAGTGTTCATTTTAATACAGTGTTCATTTTAATGCAGACTGTCCCTGTTAATAGAGAGTGTTCATGTTAATACGGAGTGTTCATTTTAATACAGAGTGCTCATGTTAATAGAGTGTCCATGTTAATACAGAGTGTACATGTTTATATAGCATGTCCATGTTAATACAGCATGTCAATATTAATACATAGTGTCCATGTTAATACAGAGTGTCCTTGTTAATAGAGTGTTCATGTTAATAAACAATGTGCATGTTAATATAGAGTGCCCCTGTTAATATAGCTATGTCCATGTTAATACAGACTGATCACGTTTGTACAGAGTATTCATGTTAATACAGAGTGCCATGTTAATACAGAGTGTCCATGTTAATACAGTATACCCGTGTTAATACAGAGAGTGCATATTGATACAGAATGTCCATGTTAATACAGTGTTGCTGTTAATGCAGATTGTCCATGTGAATACAGAATGTCGATGTTAATACAGAATGTCCATGTTAAGATAGAGTATTCATGTACATACAGAATGTCCATATTAATACAGAATGTCCATGTTAATCCAGAATGTCCATGTTAATACAGAATGTCCAAGTTAATACAATGTTCATGTTAATACAGAGTGCCATGGTAATACAGTGTCAATGTTAATACAGAATGTCCATGTTAATAAACAGTGTCCATGATAATAGAAAAACGCCCATGTTTATACAGAAATTACATGTTAATACAGAATGTGCATGTTAATACAGAATGTCCATGTTAATACAGAATGCCCATTGTTATACAGAATGTCAATGTTAATACAGATTGTCCATGTTAAGACAGAGTATTCGTGTACAGACAGAGTGTCCACATTAATACAGAATGCCCATGTTAATACAGAGTTTCCATGTTAATACAGAGTGGGCATATAAATATAGCACGTCCATGTCAATACAGAATGTCTGTGTTAAAACAGAGTATTCATGTTAATACAGAAAATCCATGTTTATACAGAGTGTTCAAGTTAATACAGTGTTCATTATAATACAGAATGTCCATGTTCATAGAAAGTGTTCATGTTAATACGGAGCGTTCATGGTAATACAGAGTGCTCATGTTAATAGAGTGTCCATGTTAATACAGAGTGTCCATGTTAATATAGCATGTCCATGTCAATACAGAATGTCTATGTTAATACAGAGTATTCATGTTAATACAGAATATCCATGTTTATATAGAGTGTTAATGTTAATACATTGTTCATTTTAATGCAGACTGTCCATGTTAATAGAGAGTGTTCATGTTAATACGGAGTATTCATGTTAATATAGCATGTCCATGTTAATACAGAATGGCTATTTTAATAAAGAGTATCCATGTTAATAGCGAATATCCATGTTAATGCAGAATGTCCATGTTAATACAGAGTGTTCATGTTAATACAGAATGTCCATGTTAATACAGAATGTCAATGTTAATATATAGTGTCCATGTTAATACGTGGTGTCCTTGTTAATAGAGTCTTCATGTTAATAAACAATGTGCATGTTAATATAGAGTGCCCATGTTAATATAGCATATCCATGTTAATACAGACTGTTCATGTTAACACAGTGTGTTCATGTTAATACAGAGTGCCATGTTAATACAGAGTGTCCATGTCAATACAGAATGCCCATGTTAATACAGAGTGTGCGTATTGATACAGAATACCATGTTAAAACAGAATGTCCATGTTAATATAGTGTTGTTGTTAATACAGATTGTCCACGTGAATACAGAATGGCGATGTTAATACAGAATGCCCATGTTAATACAGAGTGTCCATGTTAATACAGAATGTCCACGTTAATACAGAATGTCCATGTTTATACAGAATGTCAATGTTAATACAGAATGTCCATGTTAAGACAGAGTGTTCATGTACATACAGAATGTCCATATTAATACAGAATGTCCGTTAATCCAGAACGTCCATGTTATTGCAGAATGTCCAAGTTAATACGATGTTCATCTTAATACAGAGTGCCATGTTAATACAGTGTCAAAGTTAATACAGAATGTCCATGTAAATAAACAGTGTCCATGATAATAGAAAAATGCCCATTTTTATACAGAAATTACATGTTAATACTTAATGTGCATGTTAATACAGCATGTCCATGTTTATACAGAAATTACATGTTAATACAGAATGTGCATGTTAATACAAATATTCATGTTAATGCAGAATGCCCATGTTAAGACAGAATGCCCATGTTAATCCGAATGTCCATGTTAGTACAGAATGTCCCAGTTAATAAACCTTGTCCAACATAATAGAAAAATGCCCATGTTTATACAGAAATTACATGTTAATAAAGAATGTGCATGTTAACACAGTGTGTTCATGTTAATACAGAGTGCCATGTTAATACAGAGTGTCCATGTCAATACAGAATGCCCATGTTAATACAGAGTGTGCGTATTGATACAGAATACCATGTTAAAACAGAATGTCCATGTTAATATAGTGTTGTTGTTAATACAGATTGTCCACGTGAATACAGAATGGCGATGTTAATACAAAATGCCCATGTTAATACAGAGTGTCCATGTCAATACAGAATGTCCACGTTAATACAGAATGTCCATGTTTATACAGAATGTCAATGTTAATACAGAATGTCCATGTTAAGACAGAGTGTTCATGTACATACAGAATGTCCATATTAATACAGAATGTCCGTTAATCCAGAACGTCCATGTTATTGCAGAATGTCCAAGTTAATACGATGTTCATCTTAATACAGAGTGCCATGTTAATACAGTGTCAAAGTTAATACAGAATGTCCATGTAAATAAACAGTGTCCATGATAATAGAAAAATGCCCATTTTTATACAGAAATTACATGTTAATACTTAATGTGCATGTTAATACAGCATGTCCATGTTTATACAGAAATTACATGTTAATACAGAATGTGCATGTTAATACAAATATTCATGTTAATGCAGAATGCCCATGTTAAGACAGAATGCCCATGTTAATCCGAATGTCCATGTTAGTACAGAATGTCCCAGTTAATAAACCTTGTCCAAGATAATAGAAAAATGCCCATGTTTATACAGAAATTACATGTTAATACAGAATGTGCATGTTAATACACATGTTCAAGTTAATTCAGAATGTCCATGTTAGTACAGAATGTCCATGTTAATGCAGAGTGTCCATGTTAAGACAGAGTATTCGTGTACATACAGAATGTCCATATTAATACAGAATGTCCATGTTAATACAGAGTATCCATGTTAATACAGAGTGGGCATGTACATATAGCATGTCTATGTCAATACAGGATGTCTATGTTAATACAGTGTATTCATGTTAATACAGAATATCCATGTCAATACAGAGTGTTCATGGTAATCTAGTGTTAATTTTAATACAGAATGTCCATGTTAATAGAGAGTGTTCATGTTAATACGGAGTGTTCATGTTAATACAGAGTGCTCATGTTAATAGAGTGTCCATGTTAATGCAGAGTGTCCCTGTTAATATAGCATGTCCATGTCAATACAGAATGTCTATGTTAATACAGAGTATTCGTGTTAATACAGAATATCCATGCTTATACAGAGTGTTCATTTTAATGCAGACTGTCCATGTTAATAGAGAGTGTTCATGTTAATACGGAGTGTTCATGTTAATACAGAGTGCTCATGTTAATAGAGTGTCCATGTTAATACAGAGTGTCCATGTTAATATAGCATGTCCATGTTAATACAGCATGTCAATGTTAATACATAGTGTCCATGTTAATACAGAGTGTCCTTGTTAATAGAGTGTTCATGTTAATAAACAATGTGCATGTTAATATAGAGCGCACCTGTTAATATAGCTATGTCCATGTTAATACAGACTGATCACGTTTGTACAGAGTATTCATGTTAATACAGAGTGCCATGTTAATACAGAGTGTTCATGTTAATACAGTATGCCCGTGTTAATACAGAGAGTGCATATTGATACAGAATGTCCATGTTAATACAGTGTTGCTGTTAATGCAGATTGTCCATGTGAATACAGAATGTCGATGTTAATACAGAATGTCCATTTTAAGATAGAGTATTCATGTACATACAGAATGTCCATATTAATACAGAATGTCCATGTTAATCCAGAATGTCCATGTTAATACAGAATTATCAAGTTAATACAATGTTCATGTTAATACAGAGTACCATGGTAATACAGTGTCAATGTTAATACAGAATGTCCATGTTAATAAACAGTGTCCATGATAATAGAAAAATGCCCATATTTATACAGAAATTACATGTTAATACAGAATGTGCATGTTAATACAGAATGTCCATGTTAATACAGAATGCCCATGTTTATACAGAATGTCAATGTTAATACAGAGTGTCCATGTTAATACAGAGTATCCATGTTAATACAGAGTGGGCATGTACATATAGCATGTCCATGTCAATACAGGATGTCTATGTTAATACAGAGTATTCATGTTAATACAGAATATCCATGTCAATACAGAGTGTTCATGGTAATACAGTGTTCATTTTAATACAGAATGTGCATGTTAATACAGAATGTCCATGTTAATAAAGAATGCCCATTTTTATACAGAATGTCAATGTTAATACAGAGTGTCCATGTTAAGACAGAGTATTCGTGTACAGACAGAGTGTCCATATTAATACAGAATGCCCATGTTAATACAGAGTTTCCATGTTAATACAGAGTGGGCATATAAATATAGCACGTCCATGTCAATACAGAATGTCTGTGTTAAAACAGAGTATTCATGTTAATACAGAATATCCATGTTTATACAGAGTGTTCAAGTTAATACAGTGTTCATTATAATACAGAATGTCCATGTTCATAGAGAGTGTTCATGTTAATACGGAGCGTTCATGGTAATACAGAGTGCTCATGTTAATAGAGTGTCCATGTTAATACAGAGTGTCCATGTTAATATAGCATGTCCATGTCAATACAGAATGTCTATGTTAATACAGAGTATTCATGTTAATACAGAATATCCATGTTTATACAGAGTGTTAATGTTAATACCGTGTTCATTTTAATGCAGACTGTTCATGTTATTAGAGAGTGTTCATGTTAATACGGAGTGTTCATGTTAATATAGCATGTCCATGTTAATACAGAATGGCTATTTTAATAAAGAGTATCCATGTTAATAGCGAATATCCATGTTAATGCAGAATGTCCATGTTAATACAGAGTGTTCATGTTAATACAGAATGTCCATGTTAATACAGAATGTCAATGTTAATATATAGTGTCCATGTTAATACGGGGTGTCCTTGTTAATAGAGTCTTCATGTTAATAAACAATGTGCATGTTGATACAGACTGTTCATGTTAATACAGTGTGTTCATGTTAATACAGAGTGCCATGTTAATACAGAGTGTCCATGTCAATACAGAATGCCCATGTTAATACAGAGTGTGCATATTGATACAGAATACCATGTTAACACAGAATGTCCATGTTAATATAGTGTTGCTGTTAATACAGATTGTCCATGTGAATACAGAATGGCGATGTTAATACAGAATGCCCATGTTAATACAGAGTGTCCATGTTAATACAGAATGTCCATGTTAATACAGAATGTCCATGTTTATACAGAATGTCAATGTTAATACAGAATGTCCATGTTAAGACAGAGTGTTCATGTACATTCAGAATGTCCATATTAATACAGAATGTCCGTTAATCCAGAACGTCCATGTTATTGCAGAATGTCCAAGTTAATTTGATGTTCATCTTAATACAGAGTGCCATGTTAATACAGTGTCAAAGTTAATACAGAATGTCCATGTAAATAAACAGTGTCCATGATAATAGAAAAATGCCCATGTCTATACAGAAATTACATGTTAATACTTAATGTGCATGTTAATACAGCATGTCCATGTTTATACAGAAAGCCCATGTTTATACAGAATGTCAATGTTAATACGGAGTGTCCATGTTAAGACAGAGTATTCGTGTACATACAAAATGTCCATATTAATATAGAATGTCCATGCTAATACAGAGTGTCCATGTTAATACAGAGTAGGCATGTAAATATAGCATGTCCATGTTAATACAGAATGTCCATGTTTATACAGAGTGTTCAAGTTAATACAGTGTTCATTTTAATACAGAATGTCCATGTTAATAGAGAGTGTTCATGTTAATACGGAGTGTTCATGTTAATACTGAGTGCTCATGTTAATAGAGTGTCCATGTTAATACAGAGTGTCCATGTTAATATAGCATGTCTATGTTAATACAGAATAGCTATTTTAATACAGAGTATCCAAGTTAATAGAGAATATCCATGTTAATGCAGAATGTCCATGTTAATACAGAGTGTCCATGTTAATATAGCATGTCCATGTTAATACAGCATGCCAATGTTCATCCATAGTGTCCATGTTAATACAGAGTGTCCTTGTTAATAGAGTGTTCATGTTAATACAGAGTATTCATGTTAATACAGAGTATTCATGTTAATACAGAATGTCAATGTTAATGCATAGTGTCCATGTTAACAGCGTGTTAATAGCGTGTTCATGTTAATAAACAATGTGCATGTTAATATAGAGTGCACATGTTAATATAGCATGTCCATGTTAATACAGACTGTTCATGTTACTGCAGAGTGTTCATGTTGTTACAGAGTGCCATGTTAATACAGAGAGTCCATGTTAATACAGAATGGCCATGTTAATACAGAGTGTGCATATTGATACAGAATATCCATGTTAATACAGAATGTCCATGTGAATACAGAATGTCGATGTCAATACAGAGTGTTCATGTTAATGCAGAATGTCCATGCTAATGCAGAATGTTCATGTTAATACAGAATGTCCATGTTAATAGAGTGTTCATGTTAATACAGAATGTCCATGTTAATACAGAATGTCCATGTTAATACAGAATGTCCATGTTAATGCAGAATGTTCATGTTAATATAGAATGTGCATGTTAATACAGCATGTCAATGTTAATACGTGTTGCTGCTAATACAGATTGTCCATGTGAATACAGAATGTCGATGTTAATACAGAGTGTCCATGTTAATACAGAATGTCACTGTAAATACAGATTGTCCATGTGAATGCAGACTGCCCATGTTGTTTTTAATTAATAAATTAAATACCCGATTAAACTTTTCCAAATCAGGGGCATTTACGCGTTGCCAATCCACCTCGCCTGCACATCTTTTGGGTTGTGGGGTCGAACCCCTCGCAAACACAGGGAAAGAATGTGCAAACTCCACACGGACAGTGACCCAGAGCCGTGACAGAACCAGGGATTTCGGCGCCGTGAGTCAACAGGGCGAACCCACTGCGCCACGTTGCTTCCCCAGAGTCCCCATGTTAATACAGAATGTCCATGTTAATACAGAATGTCCATGTTAATTCAGAGTGCCTCTGTTGATACAGAATGTCCATGTTAATGCAGAATGTTCATGTTAATACAGAATGTCCATGTCAATACAGAGTGTTAATGTTAATGCAGAATGTCCATGCTAATGCAGAATGTTCATGTTAATACATAGTGTCCATGTTAATACAGAGTGTCCTTGTTAATAGAGTGTTCATGTTAATAAACAATGTGCATGTTAATATATAGTGCCCATGTTAATATAGCATGTCCATGTTAATACAGACTGTTCATGTTAATACGGAGTGCCATGTTAATTCAGAGTGCCCATGTTAATACAGAATGTCCATGTTATAGAACATAGAACGATACAGCGCAGTACAGGCCCTTCGGCCCACGATGTTGCACCGAAACAAAAGCCATCTAACCTACACTATGCCATTATCATCCATATGCTTATCCAATAAACTTTTAAATGCCCTCAATGTTGGCGAGTTCACTACTGTTGCAGGTAGGGCATTCCACGGCCTCACCACTCTTTGCGTAAAGAACCTGCCTCTGACCTCTGTCCTATATCTATTACCCCTCAGTTTAAAGCTATGTTCCCTCGTGCGAGCGATTTCCATCCGCGGGAGAAGGCTCTCACTGTCCACCCTATCTAACCCACTGATCATTTTGTATGCCTCTATTAAGTCTCCTCTTAACCTTCTTCTCTCTAACGAAAACAACATCAAGTCCATCAGCCTTTCCTCATAAGATTTTCCCTCCATACCCGGCAACATCCTGGTATATCTCCTCTGCACCTGCTCCAAAGCTCCCACGTTGTTCCTATAATGCAGTGACCAGAACTGTACGCAATACCCCAAATGCTGACCGACCAGAGTTTTGTACAGCTGCAACATGACCTCATGACTCCGGAACTCAATCCCTCTACCAATAAAGTCCAACACTCCATAGGCCTCCTTCACAACCCTATCAACCTGGGTGGCAACTTTCAGGGATCTATGTACATGGACACCTAGATCCCTCTGCTCATCCACACTTCCAAGAACTTTACCATTAGCCAAATATTCCGCATTCCTGTTATTCCTTCCAAAGTGAATCACCTCACACTTCTCTACATTAAGCTCCATTTGCCACCTCTCAGCCCAGTTCTGCAGCTTATCTATGTCCCTCTGTAACCTGCTACATCCTTCCGCACTGTCGACAACACCACCGACTTTAGTGTCGTCTGCAAATTTACTCACCCACCCTTCTGCGCCCTCCTCTAGGTCATTTATAAAAATGACAAACAGCAACGGCCCCAGAACAGATCCTTGTGGTACGCCACTTGTAACTGAACTCCATTCTGAACATTTCCCATCAACCACCACCCTCTGTCTTCTTTCAGCTAGCCAATTTCTGATCCATATCTCTAAATCACCCTCAATCCCCAGCCTCCGTATTTTCTGCAATAGCCGACCGTGGGGAACCTTATCAAACACTATACTGAAATCCATATACACCACATCAACTGCTCTACCCTCGTCTACCTGTTCAGTCACCTTCTCAAAGAACTCGATAAGGTTTGTGAGGCATGACCTACCCTTCACAAAGCCATGCTGATAATCCATGATCATATTATTCCTATCTAGATGATTATAAATCTTGTCTCTTATAATCCCCTCCAAGACTTTACCCACAACAGACGTGAGGCTCACCGGCCTATAGTTGCCGGGGTTGTCTCTACTCCCCTTCTTGAACAAAGGGACCACATTTGCTATCCTCCAGTCCTCTGGCACTATTCCTGTAGCCAATGATGACATAAAAATCAAAGCCAAAGGCCCAGCACTCTCTTCCCTGGCTTCCCAGAGAATCCTAGGATAAATCCCATCAGGCCCCGGGGACTTATCTATTTTCAGCCTGTCTAGAATTGCCAACACCTCTTCCCTACGTACCTCAATGCCATCTATTCTAATAGCTTGGGTCTCAGCATTCTCCTCCACAACATTATCTTTTTCCTGAGTGAATACTGACGAAAAATATTAATTTAGTATCTCGCCTATCTCTTCACACTCCACACACAACTTCCCATCCCTGTCCTTGACTGGCCCTACTCTTACCCTAGTCATTCTTTTATTCCTGACATATCTATAGAAAGCTTTTGGGTTTTCCTTGATCCTAACTGCCAAATACTTCTCATGTCCTCTCCTTGCTCGTCTTAGCTCTCTCTTTAGATCCTTCCTCGCTACCTTGTAACTATCAATCGCCCCAACTGAAACTTCACACCTCATCTTCACATAGGCCTCCTTCTTCCTCTTAACAAGAGATTCCACTTATTTGGTAAACCACGGTTCCCTCGCTCGACGCCTTCCACCCTGCCTGACCGGTACGTACTTATCAAGAACACACAGTAGCTGTTCCATGAACACGCTCCACTTATCCAGTGTGCCCAACATTTGCAGCCTACTTCTCCAACCTATCCCCCCCCCCCCAAGTCATGTCTAATGGCATCGTAATTGTCTTTCCCCCAGCTATAACTCTTCCCCTGCGGTGTATACTTATCCCTTTCCATCACTAACGTAAACGTCACCGAATTGTGGTCACTATCCCCAAAGTGCTCTCCTACCTCCAAATCAAACACCTGGCCTGGTTCATTACCCGAAACCAAGTCCAAAGTGGCCTTGCCTCTTGTTGGCCTGTCAACATGTTGTGTCAGGAAACCCTCCTGCACACATTGTACAAAAAACGACCCATCTAATGTACTCAACGAAATCTTTTCCAGTCAATATTTGGAAAGTAAAGTCTCCCATAATAACTACCCTGTTACTTTCGATCTTTCCAGAATCATCTTCGCCATCCTTTCCTCCACATCCCGAGAACTATTTGGAGGCCTATAGAAAACTCCCAACAGGGTGATCTCTCCTTTCCTGTTTCTAACCTCAGCCCATACTACCTTCGGAAAAGAGTGCCCATCTAGCATCCTCTCCGCCACCGTAATACTGTTCTTGACTAGCAGCGCCACACCTCCCCCTCTTTTGCCTCTTTCTCTGAGCTTACTAAAACACCTAAACCCCGGAACCTGCAACATCCATTCCTGCCCCTGCTCTATCCATGTCTCCGAAATGGCCACAACATCGAAGTCCCAGGTACCAACCCATGCTGCCAGTTCCCCTACCTTATTTCGTATACACCTGACATTGAAGTAGACACACTTCAAACCACCTACCTGAACACTGGCCCCCTCCTGCGACGTCAAATCTGTGCTCCTTACCTCTATACTCTCACTCTCCCGAACCCTAAAACTACAATCCAGGTTCCCATGCCCCTGCTGCATTAGTTTAACTAACAAAACTAACAAAGCACTAACAAATCTCCCCCCCCCCCAGGATATTTGAGCCCCTCATGTTCAGATGTAGACCATCCTGTCTGTAGAGGTTCCACCTTCCCCAGAAAGAGCCCCAGTTATCCAGAAATCTGAATCCCTCCCGCCTGCACCATCCCTGTAGCCACATGTTTAATTGCTCTCTCGCACTAATCCTCATCTCTTTATCACGTGGCAGGGGCAACAACCCAGAGATAACAACACTGTTTGATCTCGTTCTGAGCTTCCATCCTAGCTCGCTGAAAGCCTGCCTGACATCCTTGTCCCGTTTCCTACCTATGTCGTTAGTGCCAATGTGGACCACGACTTGGGGCTGCTCCCCCTCCCCCTTAAGGACCCGGAAAGCACGATCCGAGACATCACGTACCCTTGCACCTGGGACGCAACATACCAAACGTGAGTCTCTCTCGCTCCCACAAAATCTCCTATCTGTGCCCCTGACTATCGAGTCCCCAATAACTAATTCTCTGCTCCTCTCCCCCCTTCCCTTCTGAGCAACAGGGACAGACTCCGTGCCAGAGGCACGTACCCCATGGCTTACCCCTGGTATGTCTTCCCCCCCCCCATGTTAATGCAGAATGTTCATGTTAATATATATAAATAATTTGGAGGAAAATGTAAGGGTCTGATTAGTACGTTTGCCGACGACACAAAGGTTTGTGTAATTGCGGATAGCGATGAGGACTGTCAGAGGATACAGCAGGATTAGATTGTTTGGAGGCTTGGTCGCAGAGATGGCAGATGGAGTTTTATCTGGGAAAATGTGAGGTAATGCATTTTGGAAGGTCTAATGCAGGTAGGGAATCTCCAGTGAATGGTAGAACCCTCAATAGTATTGAAAGTCAGAGAGATCTAGGAATACAGGTCCACAGGTCACTGAAAGGGGCAACACAGGTGGAGAAGGTAGTCAAGAAGGCATACGGCATGCTTGCCTTCATTGGGCGTGGCATTGATTATAAGAATTAGCAAGTCATGTTGCAGCTGTATAGAACCTTAGTTAGGCAACACTTGGAGTATAGTGTTCAATACTGGTCGCCACACTACCAGAAGGAGGTGGAGGCTTTAGTTAGTGTGCAGAACAGATTTACCAGAATGTTGCCTGGTATGGAGGGCATTAGCTATGAAGAGCGGTTGAATAAACTCGATTTGTTCTCACTGGAACGATGGAGGTTGAGGGGCGCCCTGATAGAGGTCTACAAAATTATGAGGGGCATAGACAGCGTGGATAGTCAGAGGCTTTTCCCCAGGGTAGAGGGGTCAACTACTAGGGGGCATAGCTTTTAGGTGAGAGAGGCAAGGTTTAGAGTAGATGTACGAGGAAAGTTTTTTACACAGAGGGTAGTGGGTACCTGGAACTGGCTACCGGAGGAGGTGGTGGAAGCAGGGATGATCGTGACATTTAAGCGGCATCTTGACAAATACATGAATGAGATGGGAATAGAGGGACACGAACCCAGGAAGTGTAGAAAATTGTAGTTTAGTCGTGCAGCATGGTCGGCACGGGCTTGAGGGCCGAAGGGCCTGTTCCTGTGCTGTGCATTTCTTTGTTCTTTGTTCTTTGTAGGACAAGAATCAGCGGATTTGTTTGTTCCATGATAGTCATGGGCATCAGGGAATGGACCCCACTACAGCCCACTCTGTTGGTGGCCGAATTTAAAGAAAGGCGACACTCACGAGTGGAAAATTGCCTTATCTGTGCCCAAAACAATCCGGACAGATATGTGAAGAAAGCTCAGCTTAGCCACACCCGCCCCGTTAATCGCCCCTTGACTAACCTCCAGATTGATTTTATAGGACCATTGCCGCCTTCCTGCAATGGTCACAAGTATGTGTTAGTTGTTATAGACACTTTTACGAAATGGGTAGAAGCATTCCCATATAGAACAAACACGGCAAAGACTACAGCTAAGATTTTAACCCACCACATCTTTACGAGATGGGGACTCCCCCGCAGCACTGAATCCCACCAAGGTTCCCATTTTACGGGACGTGTCACGATGAACGTCCTCACGATTTTGGCATTACTGAAAAATTCCACATCGCATACCACCCCAGTCAAGTGGTATCGTGGAACAAATGAATTGGACCCTATAATCAACCCTCAGGAAAATGGTCCAACAAAACAGCACCACTTGGGATTCAGTCCTCCATTTTGCACTAATGTTTTTGCGTAACACTGTTTCGACATCCACAGGATACACCCCACACACTCTCATGACCCGACGCCCCATCAAAGGCACAGAATATTTATTCGGACTTGACTTGACCAGCCCTGAAGTGACGGCCGTCACACACGAGAACGCAGTGAAACAATTAATGGAGAATGTAAAAACGTCTCAGCTCGCAGCCACAGTAAAATTAGGCAGCAGAAAGAAACAGAGCAAGGCCTGTTTCGACAAGATAGTGCATGCGACTGAGTTCGATGCAGGACAGCAGGTCATGCTCTCCATTTACAACCCCAGCACGTTCCTGTCACCTAAGTATTCGGGTCCGTACTCCATTGCGGACAAAGTAAGCCCCTCCGTTTATAATATTAAGCACCCCAACGGGAAGACCGCGTGGTTTCATATTAACCAGCTCAAGGCATATGGCTCGCAGTCTAACCACGCACACCACGTCATGCTCAACGCAGCAGACCACGCCCCGCCCACAGCTAACGTATCCCTACCCTCCCCCAACACGTCCACCCCATCCACGGACTCGACCTCGACTCCACCCCCGAACTCTAGACTATGACCCGGAACGCCCACAGACAGCAGCAGCAGCGACAGGGACTGTGACACAGCCGATAGCAACAGCACGTCCCCATACTATCCCCATGCAACACGCACCACACCCAGCGAACCGAACACGATTCGAGTGATCCCTTCCTGACTCATTCCTTATCAAACCTCACCACCGTCCTAAGATGGCGACTCCACTCCACAGAATTAGACACGACTATTTGGCACCGTGACAATTCGTACAGGTTGGTCCAAAACGACGAGATGGACCCTAAGTCACAGAATGCAGCGTTAGCAACTCTCATCCATTCAAGAGAATGGCATCCGGGAGAAGATGATGACACTGAGTCTGACTCCCAAAACAAGAACCGCTTTGCGACCCAGTTCGCGACTGACAACTGAGGTGTCCAGATGATGTTTTAAAAGGAGCCGCTTGGGAGAAACGGTGTCCTTTCTGATGGAACCTGCACGTTTGTTGAATCTGTGTTCGTTTAGTGTTATCGTTAAGTGTTGTGTGTAAACTCGGAAAGTCTTTCACGGCCCCACGTCACCACCGCGTTGACGCCCAATGATTGTTAAAGGAACAAGTTTGTCCCAGACAATAGTTCAGAGGAACTAGTCTGTCGACAGAACCCGACTCATAGTTGCTCTCCTTATTCGAGAGGCAGGCCCCCACGACGACCACATTCTTACCCGTTCTTGCTGGTTGCTCAGGCAGTGGAGAAACGGCATTGGGCCCCTCCCTGCCTGAGGACCCCCCCCCCTCTGATCAGCTACGCTCGGGTAGAGCACATATGGCATTGGTCACAGTCCTACCCGGAGATTCCGTCCAACACTTACCCGCCGCGGCCCATACGCACACCATTTTGGTTTCTTAAATTCAAAATTATTTTGCTTGGTTTTGGCAACCCCTAGGTTGCTTCCCGATGCTATTTACATCCTCAAACACTGCGATGGTAAACCACACAGGCTGCGGGACGGCTCGCAATACCGCAGTATTTTCTTATATGTCTAGTCCAAATATTCGGTTTTTAAAAAAATGATGCAGACACACACGGTGACCAATTATAAAGGGAAATTGCCACTAAAAGACAGACATGCTAACGTACAAGATATTGACCAAGATAGTAACAGAAACTATGCTTGATCCACAGAATTCCAGAAGCTCCAGTAAGAGAGAAGAGACGAAAAAAGAGAGAAGAGAACAATGAAGATATCATACGTGTTTCTCGTTATCAATATAATGTGTCTTCGGTTACGTGCGGACGCGAACCCCCTGACCCATCCCCCCCTCTCTCTCTCTCCCCCCCCCCCCCCCCCAGCGTTCAATTATTCACTTCCCCATATCACCCAGAGCCCAGTGTCAAGTAACAACACACCATCACGGTGTGATAGGTTTATAACATGGTACTCCCTTTCATACGTAATTGACTCCCTTTTAGCATTGGCGATATTCTGCAGCATCGTGCAGACTATGCGCATGAGAAAATGGCGAAGGAGAGCCTACCGCTCTCGCACCCCAGTATGCAGCATGAGATCCCCTAATTTCGGATGTCACCAGGCCCCGAAACTCTGGGTCTACATTAAAGGACATTCGTTTGCGTCATTTGTGAATAAAGAAAGATTGTATAACTCTGTGCTTGACCTGCAAGCCAGAGGAAAATGTGAATGCTGCTATTATTTTTGTATTGTTAGGAAGTTAGTATTATTGGATATTCAAATGAGTGTAGTTTATGAAAGATAGTTTGAGGTACCGTTTTTTTTATGTTGTACTGAATGTCCTGTTATGACATAGCGCCACTTAGAATTGTCAGTTAAAATTTTCTTACATAGTTATGGTCAGTCTAGAGGCCATGGAAGAGTGCTCGCTGGGTCAGGGAGTGAGGACGACGCATGTTATGTGATCATTCACGCTTCGCGTTAGGGATCACAAAGTGGGCGTGTCGCGACTTGGGTTGGCCACGTTCCGACTTTAAAATGGAGATCCTCTAAGAATGCAGGAAAATGCAGTCAAACGCAGGAAAAGCAAGCAGGTGCAAAGTTTCCTGTATATCAGAGCTTGCAGGAACCCAGACAGCACTAAAACTGACAACCAACTCCGATCCCCAAGAACAATTGGAAACATCTTGTTAAACAACGCCAAGCCAGACTCCTCGGCGCCAGCAGGGGCCAAGACAAAGGAAGGCCAACGGACACTTAGGAACCGCCCAGCGATCAGGGAACAACTCCAGTATTGGAGAAATCGATCCAAGTGATCAGAACTTAGTCCACTCACTTAGAACCAGGTACGGGGTCCGCCTAAAAGGGCACGAAGCCCCTGGGGACTATAAAATAGAGTCCCCAAGTTCAATTCGTCCTTCTTGGCAGGGTCTCTCAGCAGCTGGAAAGAACCCTTGAACGTGACCTGCCTAGTAGCTGCATCAACCAAGTCAGTCTCCAGTCAAAGCACGCTACGAGATAGGCGATCCTAGCTACCAGTCCATACCAGCTTTGAAGCCTGCAGACTCAGAACCTGAACGAAAGGCCATTTGTTCCCCTGACCTGGTGGGCCAGTTCCAAAGCTAAGTATAGGACTTCCATTGTTAGAGATAGTCTAATAAGTAGAGTGTTATGCATGAGCAGTGGTTGACTGTGAGTAAGAAATGTGTTTTGATTTGAAACATACTAACTGGTGTATTGTGTTATTGATCAGCACTTGTGCTTGAACCTGGTGGTGGTATCATAAAGATACCTGGCGATTCTAGAGCAAAGGTTATAAAACAGAGCAAATTAAGTAAAGACACAACGAGCAACACTTACTGCTGTGTCTGAGCCAAATTAAGAACCAACCAAAAGGTAGCAACACTGTTTGATCTTCTGCCACCACACCGGGGACACGCCTCCATTCTGCCCGCCAACAATTTAGACAATACTTTCACATCCGTGTTCAATAGTGATATGGGCCTATACGACCCACATTCCACCGGGTCCTTCCCCTTTTTCGGAATTAGTCTGATAACTGCCTACGTCATCGTTTCCGGCAGCTCTGCCTTCTTCAGTCCTTCATTAAATGCCCCCAACAGATGCGGTGCCAGGTCCGTCGCAATTTCTTGTAAAATTGCGCCGGGTACCCATCCGGCCCATGGTCCTTCCCCGACTTCATACCCCTGATATTATCCAGCACCTCCCTCAGCCCCATGGGATCCTCCAACTCCTGCCTCGTTGCTTCTTCCAACTGGGAAATTACAGATTGTCCAGAAACGGCCCCATGCCCCCTCCTCACCTCCCGGGTCCGCATAAAGTCCCTGGTAGTACTCCATAAAAGCCTCATTTATCTTCCCCGGCTCTGACACCACATCCCCAGACCCTGTCCGTATCTTCAATATTTCCCTGGCTGCAGCCTGCCTCTGCAGCTGGTGCGCCAGCATGCAGCTTGCATTCTCCCCATACGCATATTGCTCCCCCCTTGCATTATGCAGTTAGCCTACCGCCCTCCCCGTTGTCAGCCTGTCAAACGGCCCCTTCAACTTTTTACTACTCGCCAATTCCTCCACGGTGGGTACTCTCGAATATTCCCTGTCCTGTCCACCTCCACTATCTTGCTCACGAGACGCTCAAGGGCTGTTTAGCACAGGGCTAAATCGCTGGCTTTGAAAGCAGACCAAGGCAGGCCAGCAGCATGGTTCAATTTCCGTAACAGCCTTCCCGAACAGGCGCCGGAATGTGGCAACTAGGGGCTTTTCACAGTAACTTCATTGAAGCCTACTTGTGACAATAAGCGATTTTCATTTTTCATTTTTCATTTTCATGTTCCTACCTCCGTTCCCTATCCGCACGAGCCTTAAACAAAATAATTTCTCCCTGGATCACTGCCTTCACTGCTTCCCAATAAATAGCTGCCGACATCTCGCCATTCTGATTCAACTCCACATACTCCTTAATCGTCGCCCGCACCTTATCACAGAATCCTCCAACAACCCCCAGTCAAACCACGCTGGCCTCTGCTCTCGTCCCAATCTGAACCGAATCTCCAGCCAGTGGGGTTCATCATCCGAGATAAATATCACTGCATGCTTTGCCTCTTCTGCCCCAACGAAAATCTCCCGACTCACTACAAAGTAATCGATCCTCGAATACACCTTAAAGCCTTAAAGACATGTGAAAAGAAGACCTTACCCCGGGTTCTGAAAGCGCCATGGATCCACCGTACCCACCCTCTCCATAGCTCCCCCCCCACCCCCCACCCCCACCCCCAGCTCCCTCAGCATTCGGGCCCTACCCGTCGACCTGGCTCCCCAGCTTTGGCTCCAGGACACAGTTAAAATCTCCTCCCATGATCAACTGGTGCATGCCCAAATCTGGGACCGCTGCCAGCGGGCCCCTCTTAAAACCCACATTATCCCAATTTGGGGCATGCACATTTACCAACACCATCGGTGCTCGTTTCAATATCCCACTCACATTCACATATATCCCTCCCGTATCCCTGAACCCCTTCGCACTCACAAATCTCATTTTGTGGCTCATTAAAATAGCCACTCACCTCGATTTCGAATCAAACCCTGAGTGAAAAACCTGCCCAACCCACCCCTTCCTTAACCTAACACCGTCCTTCACACGGAGGTGCGCCTCCTGCAGAAAGACCACCCCGCGCTTTCAGGTTCATGAGGTGCGTGAACACCCGCAAACATTTAACCGGCCCATTCAGCCCCTGGACATTCCATGTTACCAACCTTACCGGAGGCTTATGCGTCAAATACACTCTACCATCTGTCATCTTCCCAATTTAACTCCCGCCCCTTTAATTCCACCCGTGACCAAGCCCATCCCAGTTGGCCTCTTTCTCCGCCCATGACCATGCCATCTCTAAACCCCTGCCACGTCGCAACAACCTCCCCCCCACCCCCCGCTTAACCCCCATCCAACCCCAGACCCCCGTCCTTCTCTCCCACTCCGGCTTCCACCCCTCACACCCTTCTCCCCACCACCTCACTTTCGTTCATCAGCATAACCTGCCAGCGCAGCAGCCCCTGTCCAAAGGCTCGTACCACTGTTTTTGGTTAGTTCATGAATGTTTTAGTGCCTGTGTGTGTGGTCAGTTTATTAATCGTGCTTTAGTGTCTCTGTGTTTGGCCAGTTTATTAATGCTGCTTTAGTGTCTGTGGGTGTGGTCAGTTTACTAATGCTGTTTTAGTGCCTGTGTATTTGATCATTTTAATAATGCTGTTTTAGTGTTTCTCTGTTTGGTTAGTTTATTAACACAGTTTTAGTGTGTGTTTGTGTGGTCAGTTTATTAATGCTTTGCTATCTCTGTGTTTGATCAGTTAGTTAATGCTGTTTTAGTGTCTGTGTGTTTGGTCAGTTTATTTATGCTGCCTTCGTGTCTGTGTGTTTGGTCAGGTTATTAATGCTGCTTTAGTGTCTGTGTGTGGTCAGTTTATTAATTCTGCCATAATCTCTGTGGGTTTGGTCAGATTTCAATGCTGTTTTAGTGTCTGTGGGGGTGGCCAGTTTATTAATGCTGTTTAATAAACTGACAAGACACAGTCAGTAAACAGCATTAATAAACTGACCAAACACACAGACACTAAAGCAGCATTAATAAACTGACCAAACACACAGACACGAAAACAGCATAAATAAACTGACCAAACGCACAGACATTAAAGCAACATTAATAAACTGACCAAACACACAGCCACTAAAACTGCATTAATAAACTGACCAAACACACAGACACTAAAACAGCATTAATACACTGACCAAACACACAGACACTAAGACATCATTAATAAACTGACAAGACACAGTCAGTAATGATGTCTTCGTGTCCGTGTGTTTGGTCAGTTTATTAATGCTGTTTTAGTGTCTTTCTGTTTGGTCAGTTTATTAATATTGTTTTCGTGTCTTGTGTGTTTGGTCAGATTATTAATGCTGCATTAATGTCTGTGCGTTTGGTCAGTTTATTAACGCTGCTTTGTGTCTATGTGTTTATTCATTTAATGAATGCCTTTTTAGTTCCTAAATGCTGCTTTCGTGTATGTAATGTGGGAACGTTATTATGCTGTTTTAGTGTCTGTGTCTTCGGTCAGGTTAATAATGCTGCTTTAGTGACTGTGCTTGGTCAGCTTATTAATGCTGATTTAATGTCTGTGTGTGTGGTCAGTTTATTAATGCTGCTTTAGTGACTGTGCTTGGTCAGCTTATAAATGCTGCTTTAATGTCAGTGTGTTTCGTCAGTTTATTAATGCTGTTTTAGTGCCTCTGTGTTCGGTAAGTTTCATAACGCTGTTTCAGTGTCTGTGTGTATGGTCAGTTTATTAATGCTGTTTTAGTGTCTACATGTTCGGTCAGGTTATTAACGCTGTTTTAGTGTCTGCGTGTTTCGTCAGTTTATTAATATTGCTTTAGTGTCTGTGTGTTTGGTTAGTTTATGAATGCTGTTTCAGTGTCTGTGTGTTTGGTCAGTTTATGAATGCTGTTTCAGTGTCTGTGTGCTTGGTCAGTTTATTAATGCTGTTTTAGTGTCTGTGTGTTTATTTAGATAATGAATGCTGTTTCAGTGTCTGTGTGTTTGGTCAGTTTATTAATGCTGTTTGAGTGTCTGTGTGTTTGGTCAGTTTATTAATGCAGTTTTAGTGTCTGTGTGTTTGGTCAGTTTATTAATGCTGCTTTAGTGTCTGTGTGTTTGGTCAGTCTATTAATGTTGCTTTAGTGTCTGTGTGTTTGGTCAGTTTATTAGTGCTGTTTCAGTGTCTGTGGGTGTGGTCAGTTTATAAATGCTGTTTCAGTGTCTGTGTGTTTGGTCAGTTTATTAGTGCTGTTTTAGTGTCTGTGGGTGTGGTCAGTTTATTAATGCTGTTCTAGTGTCTGTGCGTGTGGTCAGTTTATAAATGCTGTTTCAGTGTCTGTGTGTTTGGTCAGTTTATAAATGCTGTTTCAGTGTCTGTGTGTTTGGTCAGTTTATAAATGCTGTTTTAGTGTCTGTGTGTTTGGTCAGTTTATAAATGCTGTTTCAGTGTCTGTGTGTTTGGTCAGTTTATTAATGCTGTTTTAGTGTCTGTGTGTTTGGTCAGTTTATTAATGCTGTTTTAGTGTCTGTGTGTTTGGTCAGTTTATCAGTGCTGTTTTAGTGTCTGTGGGTGTGGTCGGTTTATAAATGCTGTTTTAGTGTCTGTGGGTGTGTTCAGTGGATAAATGCTGTTTTAGTGTCTGTGTGTTTTGTCAGTTTATTAATTCTGCCATAAAGTTTGTGGGTTTTGTCAGTTTTCAATGCTGCTTTAATGTCCATGAGTGTGGTCAGTTTATGAATGCTGCTTTAGTGTCTGTGTGTTTTGTCAGTGTATTAAAGCTGTTTTAGTGTCTGTGTGTTTGGTCAGTTTATTAGTGCTGTTTTAGTGTCTGTGTGTTTGGTCAGTTTATTAACGCTGCTTTGTGTCTACGTGTTTATTCATTTAATGAATGCCTTTTTAGTTCCTAAATGCTGCTTTCGTGTATGTAATGTGGGAACGTTATTATGCTGTTTTAGTGTCTGTGTCTTCGGTCAGGTTAATAATGCTGCTTTAGTGACTGTGTGTTTGGTCAGTTTATGAATGCTGTTTCAGTGTCTGTGTGTATGGTCAGTTTATTAATGCTGTTTTAGTGTCTACATGTTCGGTCAGGTTATTAACGCTGTTTAAGTGTCTGCGTGTTTCGTCAGTTTATTAATACTGCTTTAGTGTCTGTGTGTTTGGTTAGTTTTTGAATGCTGTTTCAGTGTCTGTGTGTTTGGTCAGTTTATGAATGCTGTTTCAGTGTCTGTGTATTTGGTCAGTTTATTAATGCTGTTTTAGTGTCTGTGTGTTTGGTTAGTTTATGAATGCTGTTTCAGTGTCTGTGTGTTTGGTCAGTTTATTAATGCTGTTTTAGTGTCTGTGTGTTTGGTCAGTTTATTAATGCAGTTTTAGAGTCTGTGTGTTTGGTCAGTTTATTAATGCTGCTTTAGTGTCTGTGTGTTTGGTCAGTTTATTAATGCTGCTTTAGTGTCTGTGTGTTTGGTCAGTTTATTAATGCTGCTTTAGTGTCTGTGTGTTTGGTCAGTTTAATTATGCTGCTTTAGTGTCTGTGTGTTTGGTCAGTTTATTAGTGCTGTTTTAGTGTCTGTGGGTGTGGTCAGTTTATACATGCTGTTTCAGTGTCTGTGTGTTTGGTCAGTTTATTAGTGCTGTTTTAGTGTCTGTGGGTGTGGTCAGTTTATTAATGTTGTTTTAGTGTCTGTGGGTGTGGTCAGTTTATAAATGCTGTTTCAGTGTCTGTGTGTTTGGTCAGTTTATAAATGCTGTTTCAGTGTCTGTGTGTTTGGTCAGTTTATAAATGCTGTTTTAGTGTCTGTGTGTTTGGTCAGTTTATTAATGCTGTTTTAGTATCTGTGTGTTTGGTCAGTTTATCAGTGCTGTTTTAGTGTCTGTGCGTGAGGTCAGTTTATAAATGCTGTTTCAGTGTCTGTGTGTTTGGTCAGTTTATTAGTGCTGTTTTAGTGCCTGTGGGTGTGGTCAGTTTATAAATGCTGTTTTAGTGTCTGTGGGTGCGGTCAGTTTATAAATGCTGTTTCAGTGTCTGTGTGTTTGGTCAGTTTATGAATGCTGTTTCAGTGTCTGTGTGTTTGGTCAGTTTATGAACGCTGTTTCAGTGTCTGTGTATTTGGTCAGTTTATTAATGCTGTTTTAGTGTCTGTGTGTTTGGTTAGTTTATGAATGCTGTTTCAGTGTCTGTGTGTTTGGTCAGTTTATTAATGCTGTTTTAGTGTCTGTGTGTTTGGTCAGTTTATTAATGCAGTTTTAGAGTCTGTGTGTTTGGTCAGTTTATTAATGCTGCTTTAGTGTCTGTGTGTTTGGTCAGTTTAATTATGCTGCTTTAGTGTCTGTGTGTTTGGTCAGTTTATTAGTGCTGTTTTAGTGTCTGTGGGTGTGGTCAGTTTATAAATGCTGTTTCAGTGTCTGTGTGTTTGGTCAGTTTATTAGTGCTGTTTTAGTGTCTGTGGGTGTGGTCAGTTTATTAATGCTGTTTTAGTGTCTGTGGGTGTGGTCAGTTTATAAATGCTGTTTCAGTGTCTGTATGTTTGGACAGTTTATAAATGCTGTTTCAGTGCCTGTGTGTTAGGTCAGTTTATAAATGCTGTTTTAGTGTCTGTGTGTTTGGTCAGTTTATTAATGCTGTTTTAGTATCTGTGTGTTTGGTCAGTTTATCAGTGCTGTTTTAGTGTCTGTGCGTGAGGTCAGTTTATAAATGCTGTTTCAGTGTCTGTGTGTTTGGTCAGTTTATTAGTGCTGTTTTAGTGCCTGTGGGTGTGGTCAGTTTATAAATGCTGTTTCAGTGTCTGTGTGTTTGGTCAGTTTATTAATGCTGTTTTAGTGTCTGTGTGTTTGGTCAGTTTATCAGTGCTGTTTTAGTGTCTGTGGGTGTCGTCAGTTTATTAATGCTGCATTAATGTCTGTGTGTTTGGTCAGTTTATTACTGCAGTTTTAGTGTCTGTGCGTTTGGTCAGTTTATTAACGCTGCTTTGTGTCTACGTGTTTATTCATTTAATGAATGCCTTTTTAGTTCCTAAATGCTGCTTTCGTGTATGTAATGTGGGAACGTTATTATGCTGTTTTAGTGTCTGTGTCTTCGGTCAGGTTAATAATGCTGCTTTAGTGACTGTGCTTGGTCAGCTTATTAATGCTGATTTAATGTCTGTGTGTGTGGTCAGTTTATTAATGCTGCTTTAGTGACTGTGCTTGGTCAGCTTATAAATGCTGCTTTAATGTCAGTGTGTTTCGTCAGTTTATTAATGCTGTTTTAGTGCCTCTGTGTTCGGTAAGTTTCATAACGCTGTTTCAGTGTCTGTGTGTATGGTCAGTTTATTAATGCTGTTTTAATGTCTGCGTGTTTCGTCAGTTTATTAATTCTGCCATAACGTTTATGGGTTTGGTCAGTTTGCAATGCTGCTTTAATGTCCATGAGTGTGGTCAGTGTATAAAAGCTGCTTTAGTGTCTGTGTGTTTGGTCAGTTTATTATGCTGTTTTAGTGACTGTGCTTGGTCAGCTTATTAATGCTGCTTTAATGTCAGTGTGGTTCGTCATTTTATTAATGCTGTTTTAGTGTCTGTGTGTATGGTCAGTTTATTAATGCCGTTTTAGTGTCTGTGTGTATGGTCAGTTTATTAATGCTGTTTTAGTGTCTACATGTTCGGTCAGGTTATTAACGCTGTTTTAGTGTCTGCGTGTTTCGTCAGTTTATTAATATTGCTTTAGTGTCTGTGTGTTTGGTTAGTTTATGAATGCTGTTTCAGTGTCTGTGTGTTTGGTCAGTTTATGAATGCTGTTTCAGTGTCTGTGTGCTTGGTCAGTTTATTAATGCTGTTTTAGTGTCTGTGTGTTTGGTTAGTTAATGAATGCTGTTTCAGTGTCTGTGTGTTTGGTCAGTTTATTAATGCTGTTTTAGTGTCTGTGTGTTTGGTCAGTTTATTAATGCAGTTTTAGAGTCTGTGTGTTTGGTCAGTTTATTAATGCTGCTTTAGTGTCTGTGTGTTTGGTCAGTTTATTAATGCTGCTTTAGTGTCTGTGTGTTTGGTCAGTTTATTAATGCTGCTTTAGTGTCTGTGTGTTTGGTCAGTTTATTAGTGCTGTTTCAGTGTCTGTGGGTGTGGTCAGTTTATAAATGCTGTTTCAGTGTCTGTGCGTTTGGTCAGTTTATTAGTGCTGTTTTAGTGTCTGTGGGTGTGGTCAGTTTATTAATGCTGTTCTAGTGTCTGTGCGTGTGGTCAGTTTATAAATGCTGTTTCAGTGTCTGTGTGTTTGGTCAGTTTATTAGTGCTGTTTTAGTGTCTGTGGTTGTGGTCAGTTTATAAATGCTGTTTTAGTGTCTGTGGGTGCGGTCAGTTTATAAATGCTGTTTCAGTGTCTGTGTGTTTGGTCAGTTTATAAATGCTGTTTTAGTGTCTGTGTGTTTGGTCAGTTTATTAATGCTGTTTTAGTGTCTGTGTGTTTGGTCAGTTTATCAGTGCTGTTTTAGTGTCTGTGGGTGTAGTCAGTTTATAAATGCTGTTTTAGTGTCTGTGGGTGTGGTCAGTTGATAAATGCTGTTTCAGTGTCTGTGTGTTTTGTCAGTTTATTAATTCTGCCATAAAGTTTTTGGTTTGGTCAGTTTTCAATGCTGCTTTAATGTCCATGAGTGTGGTCAGTTTATGAATGCTGCTTTAGTGTCTGTGTGTTTTGTCAGTGTATTAATGCTGTTTTAGTGTCTGTGTGTTTGGTCAGTTTATTAGTGCTGTTTTAGTGTCTGTGTGTTTGGTCAGTTTATGAATGCTGTTTCAGTGTCTGTGTGTATGGTCAGTTTATTAATGCTGTTTTAGTGTCTACATGTTCGGTCAGGTTATTAACTCTGTTTTAGTGTCTGCGTGTTTCGTCAGTTTATTAATACTGCTTTCGTGTCTGTGTGTTTGGTTAGTTTATGAATGCTGTTTCAGTGTCTGTGTGTTTGGTCAGTTTATGAACGCTGTTTCAGTGTCTGTGTATTTGGTCAGTTTATTAATGCTGTTTTAGTGTCTGTGTGTTTGGTTAGTTTATGAATGCTGTTTCAGTGTCTGTGTGTTTGGTCAGTTTATTAATGCTGTTTTAGTGTCTGTGTGTTTGGTCAGTTTATTAATGCAGTTTTAGAGTCTGTGTGTTTGGTCAGTTTATTAATGCTGCTTTAGTGTCTGTGTGTTTGGTCAGTTTAATTATGCTGCTTTAGTGTCTGTGTGTTTGGTCAGTTTATTAGTGCTGTTTTAGTGTCTGTGGGTGTGGTCAGTTTATAAATGCTGTTTCAGTGTCTGTGTGTTTGGTCAGTTTATTAGTGCTGTTTTAGTGTCTGTGGGTGTGGTCAGTTTATTAATGCTGTTTTAGTGTCTGTGGGTGTGGTCAGTTTATAAATGCTGTTTCAGTGTCTGTATGTTTGGACAGTTTATAAATGCTGTTTCAGTGCCTGTGTGTTAGGTCAGTTTATAAATGCTGTTTTAGTGTCTGTGTGTTTGGTCAGTTTATTAATGCTGTTTTAGTATCTGTGTGTTTGGTCAGTTTATCAGTGCTGTTTTAGTGTCTGTGCGTGAGGTCAGTTTATAAATGCTGTTTCAGTGTCTGTGTGTTTGGTCAGTTTATTAGTGCTGTTTTAGTGCCTGTGGGTGTGGTCAGTTTATAAATGCTGTTTTAGTGTCTGTGGGTGCGGTCAGTTTATAAATGCTGTTTCAGTGTCTGTGTGTTTGGTCAGTTTATTAATGCTGTTTTAGTGTCTGTGTGTTTGGTCAGTTTATCAGTGCTGTTTTAGTGTCTGTGGGTGTCGTCAGTTTATTAATGCTGCATTAATGTCTGTGTGTTTGGTCAGTTTATTACTGCAGTTTTAGTGTCTGTGCGTTTGGTCAGTTTATTAACGCTGCTTTGTGTCTACGTGTTTATTCATTTAATGAATGCCTTTTTAGTTCCTAAATGCTGCTTTCGTGTATGTAATGTGGGAACGTTATTATGCTGTTTTAGTGTCTGTGTCTTCGGTCAGGTTAATAATGCTGCTTTAGTGACTGTGCTTGGTCAGCTTATTAATGCTGATTTAATGTCTGTGTGTGTGGTCAGTTTATTAATGCTGCTTTAGTGACTGTGCTTGGTCAGCTTATAAATGCTGCTTTAATGTCAGTGTGTTTCGTCAGTTTATTAATGCTGTTTTAGTGCCTCTGTGTTCGGTAAGTTTCATAACGCTGTTTCAGTGTCTGTGTGTATGGTCAGTTTATTAATGCTGTTTTAATGTCTGCGTGTTTCGTCAGTTTATTAATTCTGCCATAAAGTTTGTGGGTGTGGTCAGTTTGCAATACTGCTTTAATGTCCATGAGTGTGGTTAGTGTATAAAATCTGCTTTAGTGTCTGTGTGTTTGGTTAGTTTATGAATGCTGTTTCAGTGTCTGTGTGTTTGGTCGGTTTATGAATGCTGTTTCAGTGTCTGTGTGCTTGGTCAGTTTATGAATGCTGTTTCAGTGTCTGTGTGTTTGGTCAGTTTATTAATGCTGTTTTAGTGTCTGTGTGTTTGGTCAGATTATTAATGCAGTTTTAGAGTCTGTGTGTTTGGTCAGTTTATTAATGCTGCTTTAGTGTCTGTGTGTTTGGTCAGTTCATTAATGCTGCTTTACAAAGAACAAAGAACAAAGAAATGTACAGCACAGGAACAGGCCCTTCGGCCCTCCAAGCCCGTGCCGACCATACTGCCCGACTAAACTACAATCTTCTACACTTCCTGGGTCCGTATCCTTCTATTCCCATCCTATTCATATATTTGTCAAGATGCCCCTTAAATGTCCCTATCGTCCCTGCCTCCACTACCTCCTCCGGTAGTGAGTTCCAGACACCCACTACCCTCTGCGTAAAAAACTTGCCTCGTACATCTACTCTAAACTTTGCCCCTCTCACCTTAAACCTATGCCCCCTAGTAATTGACCCCTCTACCCTGGGGAAAAGCCTCTGACTATCCACTCTGTCTATGCCCCTCATAATTTTGTATACCTCTATCAGGTCGCCCCTCAACCTCCTTCGTTCCAGTGAGAACAAACCGAGTTTATTCAATCGCTCCTCATAGCTTATGCCCTCCATACCAGGCAACATTCTGGTAAATCTCTTCTGCACCCTCTCTAAAGCCTCCACATCCTTCTGGTAGTGTGGCGACCAGAATTGAACACTATACTCCAAGTGTGGCCTAACTAAGGTTCTATACAGCTGCAACATGACTTGCCAATTCTTATACTCAATGCCCCGGCCAATGAAGGCAAGCATGCCGTATGCCTTCTTGACTACCTTCTCCACCTGTGTAGCCCCTTTCAGTGATCTGTGGACCTGTACTCCTAGATCTCTTTGACTTTCAATACTCTTGAGGGTTCTACCATTCACTGTATATTCCCTACCTGCATTAGCCCTTCCAAAATGCATTACCTCACATTTGTCCAGGTTAAACTCCATCTGCCATCTCTCCGCCCAAGTCTCCAGACAATCTAAATCCTGCTGTATCCTCAGACAGTCCTCATCGCTATCCGCAATTCCACCAACCTTTGTGTCATCTGCAAACTTACTAATCAGACCAGTTACATTTTCCTCCAAATCATTTATATATACTACAAAGAGCAAAGGTCCCAGCACTGATCCCTGTGGAACACCACTGGTCACAGCCCTCCAATTAGAAAAGCATCCCTCCATTGCTACCCTCTGCCTTCTATGGCCTAGCCAGTTCTGTATCCACCTTGCCAGTTCACCCCTGATCCCGTGTGACTTCACCTTTTGTACTAGTCTACCATGAGGGACCTTGTCAAAGGCCTTACTGAAGCCCATATAGACAACATCTACTGCCCTACCTGCATCAATCATCTTAGTGACCTCCTCGAAAAACTCTATCAAGTTAGTGAGACACGACCTCCCCTTCACAAAACCGTGCTGCCTCTCACTAATACGTCCATTTGCTTCCAAATGGGAGTAGATCCTGTCTCGAAGAATTCTCTCCAGTAATTTCCCTACCACTGAAGTAAGGCTCACCGGCCTGTAGTTCCCGGGATTATCCCTGCCACCCTTCTTAAACAGAGGAACAACATTGGCTATTCTCCAGTCCTCCGGGACATCCCCTGAAGACAGCGAGGATCCAAAGATTTCTGTCAAGGCCTCAGCAATTTCCTCTCCAGCCTCCTTCAGTATTCTGGGGTAGATCCCATCCGGCCCTGGGGACTTATCTACCTTAATATTTTTTAAGACACCCAACACCTCGTCTTTTTGGATCACAATGTGACCCAGGCTATCTACACCCCCTTCTCCAGACTCAACATCTACCAATTCCTTCTCTTTGGTGAATACTGATGCAAAGTATTCATTTAGTACCTCGCCCATTTCCTCTGGCTCCACACATAGATTCCCTTGCCTATCCTTCAGTGGGCCAACCCTTTCCCTGGCTACCCTCTTGCTTTTTATGTAAGTGTAAAAAGCCTTGGGATTTTCCTTAACCCTATTTGCCAATGACTTTTCATGACCCCTTCTAGCCCTCCTGACTCCCTGCTTAAGTTCCTTCCTACTTTCCTTATATGCCACACAGGCTTCGTCTGTTCCCAGCCTTTTAGCCCTGACAAATGCCTCCTTTTTCTTTTTGACGAGGCCTACAATATCATTTGTCATCCAAGGTTCCCGAAAATTGCCGTATTTGTCTTTCTTCCTCACAGGAACATGCCTGTCCTGTATTCCTATCAACTGACACTTGAAAGCCTCCCACATGTCAGATGTTGATTTGCCCTCAAACATCTGCCCCCAATCTATGCTCTTCAGTTCCCGCCTAATATTGTTATAATTAGCCTTCCCCCAATTTAGCACATTCATCCTCGGACCACTCTTATCCTTGTCCACCAGTACTTTAAAACTTACTGAATTGTGGTCACTGTTACCGAAATGCTCCCCTACTGAAACATCTACCACCTGGCCGGGCTCATTCCCCAATACCAGGTCCAGTACCGCCTCTTCCCTAGTTGGACTGTTTACATATTGTTTTAAGAAGCCCTCCTGGATGCTCCTTACAAACTCTGCCCCGTCTAAGCCCCTGGCACTAAGTGAGTCCCAGTCAATATTGGGGAAGTTGAAGTCTCCCATCACCACAACCCTGTTGTTTTTACTCTTTTCCAAAATCTGTCTACCTATCTGCTCCTCTATCTCCCGCTGGCTGTTGGGAGGCCTGTAGTATACCCCCAACATTGTGACTGCACCCTTCTTATTCCTGATCTCTACCCATATAGCCTCACTGCCCTCTGAGGTGTCCTCTCGCTGTATAGCGGTGATACTCTCCTGAACAAGTAGCGCAACTCCGCCTCCCCTTTTACATCCCCCTCTATCCCGCCTGAAACATCTAAAACCTGGAACGTTTAGCTGCCAATCCTGCCCTTCCCTCAACCAGGTCTCTGTAATGGCAACAACACCATAGTTCCAAGTAGTAATCCAAGCTCTAAGTTCATCTGCCTTACCCGTAATGCTCCTTGCATTAAAACATATGCACTTCAGGCCACCAGACCCGCTGTGTTCAGCAACTTCTCCCCGTCTGCTCTGCCTCAGAGCCACACTGTCCATATTCCCTAGTTCTCCCTCAACGCTCTCACCTTCTGACCTATTGCTCCCGTGCCCACCCCCCTGCCATACTAGTTTAAACCCTCCCGTGTGACACTAGCAAATCTCGCGGCCAGGATATTTATGCCTCTCCGGTTTAGATGCAACCCGTCCATCTTATACAGGTCACACCTGCCCCGGAAGAGCTCCCAGTGGTCCAGATAACCGAAACCCTCCCTCCTACACCAGCTGTTTAGCCACGTGTTTGTCTGCTCTATCTTCCTATTTCTAGCCTCACTGGCACGTGGCACAGGGAGTAATCCCGAGATTACAACCCTCGAGGTCCTGTCTTTTAACTTTCTGCCTAGCTCCCTGAACTCCTGCTGCAGGACCTCATGCCTCTTCCTGCCTATGTCGTTAGTACCAATATGTACAACGACCTCTACCTGTTTGCCCTCCCCCTTCAGGATTCCCTCTACCCGTTCGGAGACATCCTGGACCCTGGCACCAGGGAGGCAACATACCATCCTGGAGTCTCTTTCACGTCCACAGAAGCGCCTATCTGTTCCCCTGACTATAGAGTCCCCTATAACTATTGCGCTTTGACCCTCCCTTCTGAACATCAGAGCCAGCCGTGGTGCCACTGCTCTGGCTGCTGCTGTTTTCCCCTGATAGGCTATCCCCCCCGACAGTATCCAAAGGGGTATATCTGTTCGAGAGGGGGACAACCACAGGGGATTCCTGCACTGACTGCCTGCCCTTTCTGGTGGTCACCCATTTCTCTGCCTGCACCTTGGGTGTGACCACACTTACATAACTGCGATCTATGACGCTTTCCGCCACCTGCATGCTCCTAAGTGCATCCAATTGCTGCTCCAACCGAACCATGCGGTCTGTGAGGAGCTGCAGTTGGGTGCACTTTCTGCAGATGAAGCCATCCAGGACGCTGGAAGCCTCCCGGACCTGCCACATCTCACAGTCAGAGCACAGCACCCCTCTAACTGACATTGCGTCAATTAATTAAAATTAAAATTTGTCTTTTTTTTTTAATAAATACTTTTTTTTAAATTACAAAGTTACTGTCAACTACCTGTTACCTAGCACTAGATTTCTAATAGAAATGCGATAGCTAACTATAATATCCTCCGATCTCTGGCTTAGATATCCTCTAAATTATAATTAAGTTATGATTAATTAGTTCCCAAATAGTCAAAAAAATTTAGGTTAGAATCCCAACCAGCCACTCAGGTCACAGCTTTTCTGTCCCCCCCGACACACACAATTTGAAAAAGGTATAAAAGTAAAAATCACTTGCTTACCTTCTGAGATGTTCTCAGGTTCTCTCGCTGACAGAGACTGCTCCTCCACCTCCAATCCTTGGCCTGCACAATGCTAATAATATATAATATAATATGGCACTTACCTTACACCAATGGGTCTTATTATTAGGTTAGAGGAGGAGGGTGGGTGGGAGACACTACACGTGTAGTGTCTCGGGTTTCCTCTCCACCAGAATTTATTGGGGGGGGGGGGGGGACTTGCCAGAGGTCGAACTTCCGGTTCCCGCCGAAATCCAATGGGCTGCTCCTGTAAAGGTAAGTGCTTTTAAACTCACTACTCACCTCCCAGAAGGCCCCTGCGCACCGCTGCCGCCGAAATCCAAAGGGCTGCTCCTGTAAAGGTAAGGTTTTTAAACTCACTACTCACCTCCAAGAAGGCCCCTGCGCACCGCTGCCGCCGAAATCCAAAGGGCTGCTCCTGTAAAGGTAAGGTTTTTAAACTCACTACTCACCTCCCAGAAGGCCCCTGCGCACCGCTGCCGCCGAAATCCAATGGGCTGCTCCTGTAAAGGTAAGTGCTTTTAAACTAACTACTCACCTCCCAGAAGGCCCCTGCGCACCGCTGCCGCCGAAATCCAATGGGCTGCTCCTGTAAAGGTAAGTGCTTTTAAACTAACTACTCACCTCCCAGAAGGCCCCTGCGCACCGCTGCCGCCGAAATCCAATGGGCTGCTCCTGTAAAGGTAAGTGCTTTTAAACTAACTACTCACCTCCCAGAAGGCCCCTGCGCACCGCTGCCGCCGAAATCCAATGGGCTGCTCCTGTAAAGGTAAGTGCTTTTAAACTCACTACTCACCTCCCAGAAGGCCCCTGCGCACCGCTGCCGCCGAAATCCAAAGGGCTGCTCCTGTAAAGGTAAGGTTTTTAAACTCACTACTCACCTCCAAGAAGGCCCCTGCGCACCGCTGCCGCCGAAATCCAAAGGGCTGCTCCTGTAAAGGTAAGGTTTTTAAACTCACTACTCACCTCCCAGAAGGCCCCTGCGCACCGCTGCCGCCGAAATCCAAAGGGCTGCTCCTGTAAAGGTAAGGTTTTTAAACTCACTACTCACCTCCCAGAAGGCCCCTGCGCACCGCTGCCGCCGAAATCCAAAGGGCTGCTCCTGTAAAGGTAAGGTTTTTAAACTCACTACTCACCTCCCAGAAGGCCCCTGCGCACCGCTGCCGCCGAAATCCAATGGGCTGCTCCTGTAAAGGTAAGTGCTTTTAAACTAACTACTCACCTCCCAGAAGGCCCCTGCGCACCGCTGCCGCCGAAATCCAAAGGGCTGCTCCTGTAAAGGTAAGTGCTTTTAAACTAACTACTCACCTCCCAGAAGGCCCCTGCGCACCGCTGCCGCCGAAATCCAAAGGGCTGCTCCTGTAAAGGTAAGGTTTTTAAACTCACTACTCACCTCCAAGAAGGCCCCTGCGCACCGCTGCCGCCGAAATCCAAAGGGCTGCTCCTGTAAAGGTAAGGTTTTTAAACTCACTACTCACCTCCCAGAAGGCCCCTGCGCACCGCTGCCGCCGAAATCCAATGGGCTGCTCCTGTAAAGGTAAGTGCTTTTAAACTAACTACTCACCTCCCAGAAGGCCCCTGCGCACCGCTGCCGCCGAAATCCAAAGGGCTGCTCCTGTAAAGGTAAGGTTTTTAAACTCACTACTCACCTCCAAGAAGGCCCCTGCGCACCGCTGCCGCCGAAATCCAAAGGGCTGCTCCTGTAAAGGTAAGGTTTTTAAACTCACTACTCACCTCCCAGAAGGCCCCTGCGCACCGCTGCCGCCGAAATCCAATGGGCTGCTCCTGTAAAGGTAAGTGCTTTTAAACTAACTACTCACCTCCCAGAAGGCCCCTGCGCACCGCTGCCGCCGAAATCCAATGGGCTGCTCCTGTAAAGGTAAGTGCTTTTAAACTAACTACTCACCTCCCAGAAGGCCCCTGCGCACCGCTGCCGCCGAAATCCAATGGGCTGCTCCTGTAAAGGTAAGTGCTTTTAAACTCACTACTCACCTCCCAGAAGGCCCCTGCGCACCGCTGCCGCCGAAATCCAAAGGGCTGCTCCTGTAAAGGTAAGGTTTTTAAACTCACTACTCACCTCCAAGAAGGCCCCTGCGCACCGCTGCCGCCGAAATCCAAAGGGCTGCTCCTGTAAAGGTAAGGTTTTTAAACTCACTACTCACCTCCCAGAAGGCCCCTGCGCACCGCTGCCGCCGAAATCCAATGGGCTGCTCCTGTAAAGGTAAGTGCTTTTAAACTAACTACTCACCTCCCAGAAGGCCCCTGCGCACCGCTGCCGCCGAAATCCAAAGGGCTGCTCCTGTAAAGGTAAGGTTTTTAAACTCACTACTCACCTCCCAGAAGGCCCCTGCGCACCGCTGCCGCCGAAATCCAAAGGGCTGCTCCTGTAAAGGTAAGGTTTTTAAACTCACTACTCACCTCCAAGAAGGCCCCTGCGCACCGCTGCCGCCGAAATCCAAAGGGCTGCTCCTGTAAAGGTAAGGTTTTTAAACTCACTACTCACCTCCCAGAAGGCCCCTGCGCACCGCTGCCGCCGAAATCCAATGGGCTGCTCCTGTAAAGGTAAGTGCTTTTAAACTAACTACTCACCTCCCAGAAGGCCCCTGCGCACCGCTGCCGCCGAAATCCAAAGGGCTGCTCCTGTAAAGGTAAGGTTTTTAAACTCACTACTCACCTCCCAGAAGGCCCCTGCGCACCGCTGCCGCCGAAATCCAAAGGGCTGCTCCTGTAAAGGTAAGGTTTTTAAACTCACTACTCACCTCCAAGAAGGCCCCTGCGCACCGCTGCCGCCGAAATCCAAAGGGCTGCTCCTGTAAAGGTAAGGTTTTTAAACTCACTACTCACCTCCCAGAAGGCCCCTGCGCACCGCTGCCGCCGAAATCCAATGGGCTGCTCCTGTAAAGGTAAGTGCTTTTAAACTAACTACTCACCTCCCAGAAGGCCCCTGCGCACCGCTGCCGCCGAAATCCAATGGGCTGCTCCTGTAAAGGTAAGTGCTTTTAAACTAACTACTCACCTCCCAGAAGGCCCCTGCGCACCGCTGCCGCCGAAATCCAAAGGGCTGCTCCTGTAAAGGTAAGGTTTTTAAACTCACTACTCACCTCCAAGAAGGCCCCTGCGCACCGCTGCCGCCGAAATCCAAAGGGCTGCTCCTGTAAAGGTAAGGTTTTTAAACTCACTACTCACCTCCCAGAAGGCCCCTGCGCACCGCTGCCGCCGAAATCCAATGGGCTGCTCCTGTAAAGGTAAGTGCTTTTAAACTAACTACTCACCTCCCAGAAGGCCCCTGCGCACCGCTGCCGCCGAAATCCAAAGGGCTGCTCCTGTAAAGGTAAGGTTTTTAAACTCACTACTCACCTCCAAGAAGGCCCCTGCGCACCGCTGCCGCCGAAATCCAAAGGGCTGCTCCTGTAAAGGTAAGGTTTTAAACTCACTACTCACCTCCCAGAAGGCCCCTGCGCACCGCTGCCGCCGAAATCCAATGGGCTGCTCCTGTAAAGGTAAGTGCTTTTAAACTAACTACTCACCTCCCAGAAGGCCCCTGCGCACCGCTGCCGCCGAAATCCAAAGGGCTGCTCCTGTAAAGGTAAGGTTTTTAAACTCACTACTCACCTCCAAGAAGGCCCCTGCGCACCGCTGCCGCCGAAATCCAATGGGCTGCTCCTGTAAAGGTAAGTGCTTTTAAACTAACTACTCACCTCCCAGAAGGCCCCTGCGCACCGCTGCCGCCGAAATCCAAAGGGCTGCTCCTGTAAAGGTAAGGTTTTTAAACTCACTACTCACCTCCAAGAAGGCCCCTGCGCACCGCTGCCGCCGAAATCCAAAGGGCTGCTCCTGTAAAGGTAAGGTTTTTAAACTCACTACTCACCTCCCAGAAGGCCCCTGCGCACCGCTGCCGCCGAAATCCAATGGGCTGCTCCTGTAAAGGTAAGTGCTTTTAAACTAACTACTCACCTCCCAGAAGGCCCCTGCGCACCGCTGCCGCCGAAATCCAAAGGGCTGCTCCTGTAAAGGTAAGGTTTTTAAACTCACTACTCACCTCCCAGAAGGCCCCTGCGCACCGCTGCCGCCGAAATCCAAAGGGCTGCTCCTGTAAAGGTAAGGTTTTTAAACTCACTACTCACCTCCAAGAAGGCCCCTGCGCACCGCTGCCGCCGAAATCCAAAGGGCTGCTCCTGTAAAGGTAAGGTTTTTAAACTCACTACTCACCTCCCAGAAGGCCCCTGCGCACCGCTGCCGCCGAAATCCAATGGGCTGCTCCTGTAAAGGTAAGTGCTTTTAAACTAACTACTCACCTCCCAGAAGGCCCCTGCGCACCGCTGCCGCCGAAATCCAAAGGGCTGCTCCTGTAAAGGTAAGGTTTTTAAACTCACTACTCACCTCCCAGAAGGCCCCTGCGCACCGCTGCCGCCGAAATCCAAAGGGCTGCTCCTGTAAAGGTAAGGTTTTTAAACTCACTACTCACCTCCAAGAAGGCCCCTGCGCACCGCTGCCGCCGAAATCCAAAGGGCTGCTCCTGTAAAGGTAAGGTTTTTAAACTCACTACTCACCTCCCAGAAGGCCCCTGCGCACCGCTGCCGCCGAAATCCAATGGGCTGCTCCTGTAAAGGTAAGTGCTTTTAAACTAACTACTCACCTCCCAGAAGGCCCCTGCGCACCGCTGCCGCCGAAATCCAAAGGGCTGCTCCTGTAAAGGTAAGGTTTTTAAACTCACTACTCACCTCCCAGAAGGCCCCTGCGCACCGCTGCCGCCGAAATCCAAAGGGCTGCTCCTGTAAAGGTAAGGTTTTTAAACTCACTACTCACCTCCAAGAAGGCCCCTGCGCACCGCTGCCGCCGAAATCCAAAGGGCTGCTCCTGTAAAGGTAAGGTTTTTAAACTCACTACTCACCTCCCAGAAGGCCCCTGCGCACCGCTGCCGCCGAAATCCAATGGGCTGCTCCTGTAAAGGTAAGTGCTTTTAAACTCACTACTCACCTCCCAGAAGGCCCCTGCGCACCGCTGCCGCCGAAATCCAAAGGGCTGCTCCTGTAAAGGTAAGTGCTTTTAAACTAACTACTCACCTCCCAGAAGGCCCCTGCGCACCGCTGCCGCCGAAATCCAAAGGGCTGCTCCTGTAAAGGTAAGGTTTTTAAACTCACTACTCACCTCCCAGAAGGCCCCTGCGCACCGCTGCCGCCGAAATCCAAAGGGCTGCTCCTGTAAAGGTAAGGTTTTTAAACTCACTACTCACCTCCAAGAAGGCCCCTGCGCACCGCTGCCGCCGAAATCCAAAGGGCTGCTCCTGTAAAGGTAAGGTTTTTAAACTCACTACTCACCTCCCAGAAGGCCCCTGCGCACCGCTGCCGCCGAAATCCAATGGGCTGCTCCTGTAAAGGTAAGTGCTTTTAAACTAACTACTCACCTCCCAGAAGGCCCCTGCGCACCGCTGCCGCCGAAATCCAAAGGGCTGCTCCTGTAAAGGTAAGGTTTTTAAACTCACTACTCACCTCCCAGAAGGCCCCTGCGCACCGCTGCCGCCGAAATCCAAAGGGCTGCTCCTGTAAAGGTAAGGTTTTTAAACTCACTACTCACCTCCAAGAAGGGCCCTGCGCACCGCTGCCGCCGAAATCCAAAGGGCTGCTCCTGTAAAGGTAAGGTTTTTAAACTCACTACTCACCTCCCAGAAGGCCCCTGCGCACCGCTGCCGCCGAAATCCAATGGGCTGCTCCTGTAAAGGTAAGTGCTTTTAAACTAACTACTCACCTCCCAGAAGGCCCCTGCGCACCGCTGCCGCCGAAATCCAATGGGCTGCTCCTGTAAAGGTAAGTGCTTTTAAACTAACTACTCACCTCCCAGAAGGCCCCTGCGCACCGCTGCCGCCGAAATCCAATGGGCTGCTCCTGTAAAGGTAAGTGCTTTTAAACTCACTACTCACCTCCCAGAAGGCCCCTGCGCACCGCTGCCGCCGAAATCCAAAGGGCTGCTCCTGTAAAGGTAAGGTTTTTAAACTCACTACTCACCTCCAAGAAGGCCCCTGCGCACCGCTGCCGCCGAAATCCAAAGGGCTGCTCCTGTAAAGGTAAGGTTTTTAAACTCACTACTCACCTCCCAGAAGGCCCCTGCGCACCGCTGCCGCCGAAATCCAAAGGGCTGCTCCTGTAAAGGTAAGGTTTTTAAACTCACTACTCACCTCCCAGAAGGCCCCTGCGCACCGCTGCCGCCGAAATCCAATGGGCTGCTCCTGTAAAGGTAAGTGCTTTTAAACTAACTACTCACCTCCCAGAAGGCCCCTGCGCACCGCTGCCGCCGAAATCCAAAGGGCTGCTCCTGTCAAGGTAAGGTTTTTAAACTCACTACTCACCTCCCAGAAGGCCCCTGCGCACCGCTGCCGCCGAAATCCAAAGGGCTGCTCCTGTAAAGGTAAGGTTTTTAAACTCACTACTCACCTCCAAGAAGGCCCCTGCGCACCGCTGCCGCCGAAATCCAAAGGGCTGCTCCTGTAAAGGTAAGGTTTTTAAACTCACTACTCACCTCCCAGAAGGCCCCTGCGCACCGCTGCCGCCGAAATCCAATGGGCTGCTCCTGTAAAGGTAAGTGCTTTTAAACTCACTACTCACCTCCCAGAAGGCCCCTGCGCACCGCTGCCGCCGAAATCCAAAGGGCTGCTCCTGTAAAGGTAAGTGCTTTTAAACTAACTACTCACCTCCCAGAAGGCCCCTGCGCACCGCTGCCGCCGAAATCCAAAGGGCTGCTCCTGTAAAGGTAAGGTTTTTAAACTCACTACTCACCTCCCAGAAGGCCCCTGCGCACCGCTGCCGCCGAAATCCAAAGGGCTGCTCCTGTAAAGGTAAGGTTTTTAAACTCACTACTCACCTCCAAGAAGGCCCCTGCGCACCGCTGCCGCCGAAATCCAAAGGGCTGCTCCTGTAAAGGTAAGGTTTTTAAACTCACTACTCACCTCCCAGAAGGCCCCTGCGCACCGCTGCCGCCGAAATCCAATGGGCTGCTCCTGTAAAGGTAAGTGCTTTTAAACTAACTACTCACCTCCCAGAAGGCCCCTGCGCACCGCTGCCGCCGAAATCCAAAGGGCTGCTCCTGTAAAGGTAAGGTTTTTAAACTCACTACTCACCTCCCAGAAGGCCCCTGCGCACCGCTGCCGCCGAAATCCAAAGGGCTGCTCCTAAAGGTAAGGTTTTTAAACTCACTACTCACCTCCAAGAAGGGCCCTGCGCACCGCTGCCGCCGAAATCCAAAGGGCTGCTCCTGTAAAGGTAAGGTTTTTAACTCACTACTCACCTCCCAGAAGGCCCCTGCGCACCGCTGCCGCCGAAATCCAATGGGCTGCTCCTGTAAAGGTAAGTGCTTTTAAACTACTACTCACCTCCCAGAAGGCCCCTGCGCACCGCTGCCCGCCGAAATCCAAAGGGCTGCTCCTGTAAAGGTAAGGTTTTTAAACTCACTACTCACCTCCCAGAAGGCCCCTGCGCACCGCTGCCGCCGAAATCCAAAGGGCTGCTCCTGTAAAGGTAAGGTTTTTAAACTCACTACTCACCTCCAAGAAGGCCCCTGCGCACCGCTGCCGCCGAAATCCAAAGGGCTGCTCCTGTAAAGGTAAGGTTTTTAAACTCACTACTCACCTCCCAGAAGGCCCCTGCGCACCGCTGCCCGCCGAAATCCAATGGGCTGCTCCTGTAAAGGTAAGTGCTTTTAAACTCACTACTCACCTCCCAGAAGGCCCCTGCGCACCGCTGCCGCCGAAATCCAAAGGGCTGCTCCTGTAAAGGTAAGGTTTTTAAACTCACTACTCACCTCCCAGAAGGCCCCTGCGCACCGCTGCCGCCGAAATCCAAAGGGCTGCTCCTGTAAAGGTAAGGTTTTTAAACTCACTACTCACCTCCCAGAAGGCCCCTGCGCACCGCTGCCGCCGAAATCCAATGGGCTGCTCCTGTAAAGGTAAGTGCTTTTAAAACTAACTACTCACCTCCCAGTAAGGCCCCTGCGCACCGCTGCCGCCGAAATCCAAAGGGCTGCTCCTGTCAAGGTAAGGTTTTTAAACTCACTACTCACCTCCCAGAAGGCCCCTGCGCACCGCTGCCGCCGAAATCCAAAGGGCTGCTCCTGTAAAGGTAAGGTTTTTAAACTCACTACTCACCTCCAAGAAGGCCCCTGCGCACCGCTGCCGCCGAAATCCAAAGGGCTGCTCCTGTAAAGGTAAGGTTTTTAAACTCACTACTCACCTCCCAGAAGGCCCCTGCGCACCGCTGCCGCCGAAATCCAATGGGCTGCTCCTGTAAAGGTAAGTGCTTTTAAACTAACTACTCACCTCCCAGAAGGCCCCTGCGCACCGCTGCCGCCGAAATCCAAAGGGCTGCTCCTGTAAAGGTAAGGTTTTTAAACTCACTACTCACCTCCCAGAAGGCCCCTGCGCACCGCTGCCGCCGAAATCCAAAGGGCTGCTCCTGTAAAGGTAAGGTTTTTAAACTCACTACTCACCTCCAAGAAGGCCCCTGCGCACCGCTGCCGCCGAAATCCAAAGGGCTGCTCCTGTAAAGGTAAGGTTTTTAAACTCACTACTCACCTCCCAGAAGGCCCCTGCGCACCGCTGCCGCCGAAATCCAATGGGCTGCTCCTGTAAAGGTAAGTGCTTTTAAACTAACTACTCACCTCCCAGAAGGCCCCTGCGCACCGCTGCCGCCGAAATCCAAAGGGCTGCTCCTGTAAAGGTAAGGTTTTTAAACTCACTACTCACCTCCCAGAAGGCCCCTGCGCACCGCTGCCGCCGAAATCCAAAGGGCTGCTCCTGTAAAGGTAAGGTTTTTAAACTCACTACTCACCTCCAAGAAGGCCCCTGCGCACCGCTGCCGCCGAAATCCAAAGGGCTGCTCCTGTAAAGGTAAGGTTTTTAAACTCACTACTCACCTCCCAGAAGGCCCCTGCGCACCGCTGCCGCCGAAATCCAATGGGCTGCTCCTGTAAAGGTAAGTGCTTTTAAACTAACTACTCACCTCCCAGAAGGCCCCTGCGCACCGCTGCCGCCGAAATCCAAAGGGCTGCTCCTGTAAAGGTAAGGTTTTTAAACTCACTACTCACCTCCCAGAAGGCCCCTGCGCACCGCTGCCGCCGAAATCCAAAGGGCTGCTCCTGTAAAGGTAAGGTTTTTAAACTCACTACTCACCTCCAAGAAGGCCCCTGCGCACCGCTGCCGCCGAAATCCAAAGGGCTGCTCCTGTAAAGGTAAGTTTTTAAACTCACTACTCACCTCCCAGAAGGCCCCTGCGCACCGCTGCCGCCGAAATCCAATGGGCTGCTCCTGTAAAGGTAAGTGCTTTTAAACTAACTACTCACCTCCCAGAAGGCCCCTGCGCACCGCTGCCGCCGAAATCCAAAGGGCTGCTCCTGTAAAGGTAAGGTTTTTAAACTCACTACTCACCTCCCAGAAGGCCCCTGCGCACCGCTGCCGCCGAAATCCAAAGGGCTGCTCCTGTAAAGGTAAGGTTTTTAAACTCACTACTCACCTCCAAGAAGGCCCCTGCGCACCGCTGCCGCCGAAATCCAAAGGGCTGCTCCTGTAAAGGTAAGGTTTTTAAACTCACTACTCACCTCCCAGAAGGCCCCTGCGCACCGCTGCCGCCGAAATCCAATGGGCTGCTCCTGTAAAGGTAAGTGCTTTTAAACTAACTACTCACCTCCCAGAAGGCCCCTGCGCACCGCTGCCGCCGAAATCCAAAGGGCTGCTCCTGTAAAGGTAAGGTTTTTAAACTCACTACTCACCTCCCAGAAGGCCCCTGCGCACCGCTGCCGCCGAAATCCAAAGGGCTGCTCCTGTAAAGGTAAGGTTTTTAAACTCACTACTCACCTCCAAGAAGGCCCCTGCGCACCGCTGCCGCCGAAATCCAAAGGGCTGCTCCTGTAAAGGTAAGTGCTTTTAAACTAACTACTCACCTCCCAGAAGGCTCTGGCGCACCGCTGCCGCCGAAATCCAAAGGGCTGCTCCTGTAAAGGTAAGTGCTTTTAAACTAACTACTCACCTCCCAGAAGGCCCCCTGCGCACCGCTGCCGCCGAAATCCAAAGGGCTGCTCCTGTAAAGGTAAGGTTTTTAACTCACTACTCACCTCCCAGAAGGCCCCTGCGCACCGCTGCCGCCGAAATCCAAAGGGCTGCTCCTGTAAAGGTAAGGTTTTTAAACTCACTACTCACCTCCAAGAAGGCCCCTGCGCACCGCTGCCGCCGAAATCCAAAGGGCTGCTCCTGTAAAGGTAAGGTTTTTAAACTCACTACTCACCTCCCAGAAGGCCCCTGCGCACCGCTGCCGCCGAAATCCAATGGGCTGCTCCTGTAAAGGTAAGTGCTTTTAAACTAACTACTCACCTCCCAGAAGGCCCCTGCGCACCGCTGCCGCCGAAATCCAAAGGGCTGCTCCTGTAAAGGTAAGGTTTTTAAACTCACTACTCACCTCCCAGAAGGCCCCTGCGCACCGCTGCCGCCGAAATCCAAAGGGCTGCTCCTGTAAAGGTAAGGTTTTTAAACTCACTACTCACCTCCAAGAAGGCCCCTGCGCACCGCTGCCGCCGAAATCCAAAGGGCTGCTCCTGTAAAGGTAAGGTTTTTAAACTCACTACTCACCTCCCAGAAGGCCCCTGCGCACCGCTGCCGCCGAAATCCAATGGGCTGCTCCTGTAAGGTAAGTGCTTTTAAACTAACTACTCACCTCCCAGAAGGCCCCTGCGCACCGCTGCCGCCGAAATCCAAAGGGCTGCTCCTGTAAAGGTAAGGTTTTTAAACTCACTACTCACCTCCCAGAAGGCCCCTGCGCACCGCTGCCGCCGAAATCCAAAGGGCTGCTCCTGTAAAGGTAAGGTTTTTAAACTCACTACTCACCTCCAAGAAGGCCCCTGCGCACCGCTGCCGCCGAAATCCAAAGGGCTGCTCCTGTAAAGGTAAGGTTTTTAAACTCACTACTCACCTCCCAGAAGGCCCCTGCGCACCGCTGCCGCCGAAATCCAATGGGCTGCTCCTGTAAAGGTAAGTGCTTTTAAACTAACTACTCACCTCCCAGAAGGCCCCTGCGCACCGCTGCCGCCGAAATCCAAAGGGCTGCTCCTGTAAAGGTAAGGTTTTTAAACTCACTACTCACCTCCCAGAAGGCCCCTGCGCACCGCTGCCGCCGAAATCCAAAGGGCTGCTCCTGTAAAGGTAAGGCTTTTAAACTAACTACTCACCTCCAGAAGGCCCCTGCGCACCGCTGCCGCCGAAATCCAAAGGGCTGCTCCTGTAAAGGTAAGGTTTTTAAACTCACTACTCACCTCCCAGAAGGCCCCTGCGCACCGCTGCCGCCGAAATCCAAAGGGCTGCTCCTGTAAAGGTAAGTGCTTTTAAACTAACTACTCACCTCCCAGAAGGCCCCTGCGCACCGCTGCCGCCGAAATCCAAAGGGCTGCTCCTGTAAAGGTAAGGTTTTTAAACTCACTACTCACCTCCAAGAAGGCCCCTGCGCACCGCTGCCGCCGAAATCCAAAGGGCTGCTCCTGTAAAGGTAAGGTTTTTAAACTCACTACTCACCTCCAAGAAGGCCCCTGCGCACCGCTGCCGCCGAAATCCAATGGGCTGCTCCTGTAAAGGTAAGTGCTTTTAAACTAACTACTCACCTCCAAGAAGGCCCCTGCGCACCGCTGCCGCCGAAATCCAAAGGGCTGCTCCTGTAAAGGTAAGGTTTTTAAACTCACTACTCACCTCCAAGAAGGCCCCTGCGCACCGCTGCCGCCGAAATCCAATGGGCTGCTCCTGTAAAGGTAAGTGCTTTTAAACTAACTACTCACCTCCCAGAAGGCCCCTGCGCACCGCTGCCGCCGAAATCCAAAGGGCTGCTCCTGTAAAGGTAAGGTTTTTAAACTCACTACTCACCTCCAAGAAGGCCCCTGCGCACCGCTGCCGCCGAAATCCAAAGGGCTGCTCCTGTAAAGGTAAGGTTTTTAAACTCACTACTCACCTCCCAGAAGGCCCCTGCGCACCGCTGCCGCCGAAATCCAAAGGGCTGCTCCTGTAAAGGTAAGGTTTTTAAACTCACTACTCACCTCCAAGAAGGCCCCTGCGCACCGCTGCCGCCGAAATCCAATGGGCTGCTCCTGTAAAGGTAAGTGCTTTTAAACTAACTACTCACCTCCCAGAAGGCCCCTGCGCACCGCTGCCGCCGAAATCCAAAGGGCTGCTCCTGTAAAGGTAAGGTTTTTAAACTCACTACTCACCTCCAAGAAGGCCCCTGCGCACCGCTGCCGCCGAAATCCAATGGGCTGCTCCTGTAAAGGTAAGTGCTTTTAAACTAACTACTCACCTCCCAGAAGGCCCCTGCGCACCGCTGCCGCCGAAATCCAAAGGGCTGCTCCTGTAAAGGTAAGGTTTTTAAACTCACTACTCACCTCCAAGAAGGCCCCTGCGCACCGCTGCCGCCGAAATCCAATGGGCTGCTCCTGTAAAGGTAAGTGCTTTTAAACTAACTACTCACCTCCCAGAAGGCCCCTGCGCACCGCTGCCGCCGAAATCCAAAGGGCTGCTCCTGTAAAGGTAAGGTTTTTAAACTCACTACTCACCTCCAAGAAGGCCCCTGCGCACCGCTGCCGCCGAAATCCAATGGGCTGCTCCTGTAAAGGTAAGTGCTTTTAAACTAACTACTCACCTCCCAGAAGGCCCCTGCGCACCGCTGCCGCCGAAATCCAAAGGGCTGCTCCTGTAAAGGTAAGGTTTTTAAACTCACTACTCACCTCCAAGAAGGCCCCTGCGCACCGCTGCCGCCGAAATCCAAAGGGCTGCTCCTGTAAAGGTAAGGTTTTAAACTCACTACTCACCTCCCAGAAGGCCCCTGCGCACCGCTGCCGCCGAAATCCAAAGGGCTGCTCCTGTAAAGGTAAGGTTTTTAAACTCACTACTCACCTCCAAGAAGGCCCCTGCGCACCGCTGCCGCCGAAATCCAATGGGCTGCTCCTGTAAAGGTAAGTGCTTTTAAACTAACTACTCACCTCCCAGAAGGCCCCTGCGCACCGCTGCCGCCGAAATCCAAAGGGCTGCTCCTGTAAAGGTAAGGTTTTTAAACTCACTACTCACCTCCAAGAAGGCCCCTGCGCACCGCTGCCGCCGAAATCCAAAGGGCTGCTCCTGTAAAGGTAAGGTTTTTAAACTCACTACTCACCTCCCAGAAGGCCCCTGCGCACCGCTGCCGCCGAAATCCAAAGGGCTGCTCCTGTAAAGGCAAGGTTTTTAAACTCACTACTCACCTCCAAGAAGGCCCCTGCGCACCGCTGCCGCCGAAATCCAAAGGGCTGCTCCTGTAAAGGTAAGGTTTTTAAACTCACTACTCACCTCCCAGAAGGCCCCTGCGCACCGCTGCCGCCGAAATCCAAAGGGCTGCTCCTGTAAAGGTAAGGTTTTTAAACTCACTACTCACCTCCAAGAAGGCCCCTGCGCACCGCTGCCGCCGAAATCCAATGGGCTGCTCCTGTAAAGGTAAGTGCTTTTAAACTCACTACTCACCTCCCAGAAGGCCCCTGCGCACCGCTGCCGCCGAAATCCAAAGGGCTGCTCCTGTAAAGGTAAGGTTTTTAAACTCACTACTCACCTCCAAGAAGGCCCCTGCGCACCGCTGCCGCCGAAATCCAATGGGCTGCTCCTGTAAAGGTAAGTGCTTTTAAACTAACTACTCACCTCCCAGAAGGCCCCTGCGCACCGCTGCCGCCGAAATCCAAAGGGCTGCTCCTGTAAAGGTAAGGTTTTTAAACTCACTACTCACCTCCAAGAAGGCCCCTGCGCACCGCTGCCGCCGAAATCCAAAGGGCTGCTCCTGTAAAGGTAAGGTTTTTAAACTCACTACTCACCTCCCAGAAGGCCCCTGCGCACCGCTGCCGCCGAAATCCAAAGGGCTGCTCCTGTAAAGGTAAGGTTTTTAAACTCACTACTCACCTCCAAGAAGGCCCCTGCGCACCGCTGCCGCCGAAATCCAAAGGGCTGCTCCTGTAAAGGTAAGGTTTTTAAACTCACTACTCACCTCCCAGAAGGCCCCTGCGCACCGCTGCCGCCGAAATCCAAAGGGCTGCTCCTGTAAAGGTAAGGTTTTTAAACTCACTACTCACCTCCAAGAAGGCCCCTGCGCACCGCTGCCGCCGAAATCCAATGGGCTGCTCCTGTAAAGGTAAGTGCTTTTAAACTAACTACTCACCTCCCAGAAGGCCCCTGCGCACCGCTGCCGCCGAAATCCAAAGGGCTGCTCCTGTAAAGGTAAGGTTTTTAAACTCACTACTCACCTCCAAGAAGGCCCCTGCGCACCGCTGCCGCCGAAATCCAATGGGCTGCTCCTGTAAAGGTAAGTGCTTTTAAACTAACTACTCACCTCCCAGAAGGCCCCTGCGCACCGCTGCCGCCGAAATCCAAAGGGCTGCTCCTGTAAAGGTAAGGTTTTCAAACTCACTACTCACCTCCCAGAAGGCCCCTGCGCACCGCTGCCGCCGAAATCCAAAGGGCTGCTCCTGTAAAGGTAAGTGCTTTTAAACTAACTACTCACCTCCCAGAAGGCCCCTGCGCACCGCTGCCGCCGAAATCCAAAGGGCTGCTCCTGTAAAGGTAAGGTTTTTAAACTCACTACTCACCTCCAAGAAGGCCCCTGCGCACCGCTGCCGCCGAAATCCAATGGGCTGCTCCTGTAAAGGTAAGTGCTTTTAAACTAACTACTCACCTCCCAGAAGGCCCCTGCGCACCGCTGCCGCCGAAATCCAAAGGGCTGCTCCTGTAAAGGTAAGGTTTTTAAACTCACTACTCACCTCCAAGAAGGCCCCTGCGCACCGCTGCCGCCGAAATCCAATGGGCTGCTCCTGTAAAGGTAAGTGCTTTTAAACTAACTACTCACCTCCCAGAAGGCCCCTGCGCACCGCTGCCGCCGAAATCCAATGGGCTGCTCCTGTAAAGGTAAGGTTTTTAAACTCACTACTCACCTCCAAGAAGGCCCCTGCGCACCGCTGCCGCCGAAATCCAAAGGGCTGCTCCTGTAAAGGTAAGGTTTTTAAACTCACTACTCACCTCCCAGAAGGCCCCTGCGCACCGCTGCCGCCGAAATCCAATGGGCTGCTCCTGTAAAGGTAAGTGCTTTTAAACTAACTACTCACCTCCCAGAAGGCCCCTGCGCACCGCTGCCGCCGAAATCCAATGGGCTGCTCCTGTAAAGGTAAGTGCTTTTAAACTAACTACTCACCTCCCAGAAGGCCCCTGCGCACCGCTGCCGCCGAAATCCAAAGGGCTGCTCCTGTAAAGGTAAGGTTTTTAAACTCACTACTCACCTCCCAGAAGGCCCCTGCGCACCGCTGCCGCCGAAATCCAAAGGGCTGCTCCTGTAAAGGTAAGGTTTTTAAACTCACTACTCACCTCCAAGAAGGCCCCTGCGCACCGCTGCCGCCGAAATCCAATGGGCTGCTCCTGTAAAGGTAAGTGCTTTTAAACTAACTACTCACCTCCCAGAAGGCCCCTGCGCACCGCTGCCGCCGAAATCCAAAGGGCTGCTCCTGTAAAGGTAAGGTTTTTAAACTCACTACTCACCTCCAAGAAGGCCCCTGCGCACCGCTGCCGCCGAAATCCAATGGGCTGCTCCTGTAAAGGTAAGTGCTTTTAAACTCACTACTCACCTCCAAGAAGGCCCCTGCGCACCGCTGCCGCCGAAATCCAATGGGCTGCTCCTGTAAAGGTAAGTGCTTTTAAACTAACTACTCACCTCCCAGAAGGCCCCTGCGCACCGCTGCCGCCGAAATCCAAAGGGCTGCTCCTGTAAAGGTAAGGTTTTTAAACTCACTACTCACCTCCAAGAAGGCCCCTGCGCACCGCTGCCGCCGAAATCCAATGGGCTGCTCCTGTAAAGGTAAGTGCTTTTAAACTAACTACTCACCTCCCAGAAGGCCCCTGCGCACCGCTGCCGCCGAAATCCAAAGGGCTGCTCCTGTAAAGGTAAGGTTTTTAAACTCACTACTCACCTCCAAGAAGGCCCCTGCGCACCGCTGCCGCCGAAATCCAATGGGCTGCTCCTGTAAAGGTAAGGTTTTTAAACTCACTGCTCACCTCCAAGAAGGCCCCTGCGCACCGCTGCCGCCGAAATCCAATGGGCTGCTCCTGTAAAGGTAAGTGCTTTTAAACTAACTACTCACCTCCCAGAAGGCCCCTGCGCACCGCTGCCGCCGAAATCCAAAGGGCTGCTCCTGTAAAGGTAAGGTTTTTAAACTCACTACTCACCTCCAAGAAGGCCCCTGCGCACCGCTGCCGCCGAAATCCAATGGGCTGCTCCTGTAAAGGTAAGTGCTTTTAAACTAACTACTCACCTCCCAGAAGTCCCCTGCGCACCGCTGCCGCCGAAATCCAAAGGGCTGCTCCTGTAAAGGTAAGGTTTTTAAACTCACTACTCACCTCCAAGAAGGCCCCTGCGCACCGCTGCCGCCGAAATCCAATGGGCTGCTCCTGTAAAGGTAAGTGCTTTTAAACTAACTACTCACCTCCCAGAAGGCCCCTGCGCACCGCTGCCGCCGAAATCCAAAGGGCTGCTCCTGTAAAGGTAAGGTTTTTAAACTCACTACTCACCTCCAAGAAGGCCCCTGCGCACCGCTGCCGCCGAAATCCAATGGGCTGCTCCTGTAAAGGTAAGGTTTTTAAACTCACTACTCACCTCCAAGAAGGCCCCTGCGCACCGCTGCCGCCGAAATCCAATGGGCTGCTCCTGTAAAGGTAAGTGCTTTTAAACTAACTACTCACCTCCCAGAAGGCCCCTGCGCACCGCTGCCGCCGAAATCCAAAGGGCTGCTCCTGTAAAGGTAAGGTTTTTAAACTCACTACTCACCTCCAAGAAGGCCCCTGCGCACCGCTGCCGCCGAAATCCAATGGGCTGCTCCTGTAAAGGTAAGTGCTTTTAAACTAACTACTCACCTCCCAGAAGGCCCCTGCGCACCGCTGCCGCCGAAATCCAAAGGGCTGCTCCTGTAAAGGTAAGGTTTTTAAACTCACTACTCACCTCCAAGAAGGCCCCTGCGCACCGCTGCCGCCGAAATCCAATGGGCTGCTCCTGTAAAGGTAAGTGCTTTTAAACTAACTACTCACCTCCCAGAAGGCCCCTGCGCACCGCTGCCGCCGAAATCCAAAGGGCTGCTCCTGTAAAGGTAAGGTTTTTAAACTCACTACTCACCTCCAAGAAGGCCCCTGCGCACCGCTGCCGCCGAAATCCAATGGGCTGCTCCTGTAAAGGTAAGTGCTTTTAAACTAACTACTCACCTCCCAGAAGGCCCCTGCGCACCGCTGCCGCCGAAATCCAAAGGGCTGCTCCTGTAAAGGTAAGGTTTTTAAACTCACTACTCACCTCCAAGAAGGCCCCTGCGCACCGCTGCCGCCGAAATCCAATGGGCTGCTCCTGTAAAGGTAAGTGCTTTTAAACTAACTACTCACCTCCCAGAAGGCCCCTGCGCACCGCTGCCGCCGAAATCCAAAGGGCTGCTCCTGTAAAGGTAAGGTTTTTAAACTCACTACTCACCTCCAAGAAGGCCCCTGCGCACCGCTGCCGCCGAAATCCAATGGGCTGCTCCTGTAAAGGTAAGTGCTTTTAAACTAACTACTCACCTCCCAGAAGGCCCCTGCGCACCGCTGCCGCCGAAATCCAAAGGGCTGCTCCTGTAAAGGTAAGGTTTTTAAACTCACTACTCACCTCCAAGAAGGCCCCTGCGCACCGCTGCCGCCGAAATCCAATGGGCTGCTCCTGTAAAGGTAAGTGCTTTTAAACTAACTACTCACCTCCCAGAAGGCCCCTGCGCACCGCTGCCGCCGAAATCCAAAGGGCTGCTCCTGTAAAGGTAAGGTTTTTAAACTCACTACTCACCTCCAAGAAGGCCCCTGCGCACCGCTGCCGCCGAAATCCAATGGGCTGCTCCTGTAAAGGTAAGTGCTTTTAAACTAACTACTCACCTCCCAGAAGGCCCCTGCGCACCGCTGCCGCCGAAATCCAAAGGGCTGCTCCTGTAAAGGTAAGGTTTTTAAACTCACTACTCACCTCCAAGAAGGCCCCTGCGCACCGCTGCCGCCGAAATCCAATGGGCTGCTCCTGTAAAGGTAAGTGCTTTTAAACTAACTACTCACCTCCCAGAAGGCCCCTGCGCACCGCTGCCGCCGAAATCCAATGGGATTTAGTGTCTGTGTGTTTGGTCAGTTTATTAATGCTGCTTTAGTGTCTGTGTGTTTGGTCAGTTTATTTATGCTGCTTTAGTGTCTGTGTGTTTGGTCAGTTTATTTATGCTGCTTTAGTGTCTGTGTGTTTGGTCAGTTTATTAGTGCTGTTTCAGTGTCTGTGGGTGTGGTCAGTTTATAAATGCTGTTTCAGTGTCTGTTTGTTTGGTCAGTTTATTAGTGCTGTTTTAGTGTCTGTGGGTGTGGTCAGTTTATTAATGCTGTTCTAGTGTCTGTGCGTGTGGTCAGTTTATAAATGCTGTTTCAGTGTCTGTGTGTTTGGTCAGTTTATTAGTGCTGTTTTAGTGTCTGTGGGTGTGGTCTGTTTATAAATGCTGTTTTAGTGTCTGTGGGTGCGGTCAGTTTATAAATGCTGTTTCAGTGTCTGTGTGTTTGGTCAGTTTATAAATGCTGTTTTAGTGTCTGTGTGTTTGGTCAGTTTATTAATGCTGTTTTAGTGTCTATGTGTTTGGTCAGTTTATCAGTGCTGTTTTAGTGTCTGTGGGTGTGGTCAGTTTATAAATGCTGTTTTAGTGACTGTGGGTGTGGTCAGTTGATAAATGCTGTTTCAGTGTCTGTGTGTTTTGTCAGTTTATTAATTCTGCCATAAAGTTTGTGGGTTTGGTCAGTTTTCAATGCTGCTTTAATGTCCATGAGTGTGGTCAGTTTATGAATGCTGCTTTAGTGTCTGTGTGTTTTGTCAGTGTATTAATGCTGTTTTAGTGTCTGTGTGTTTGGTCAGTTTATGAATGCTGTTTCAGTGTCTGTGTGTATGGTCAGTTTATTAATGCTGTTTTAGTGTCTACATGTTCGGTGAGATTATTAACGCTTTTTTAGTGTCTGCGTGTTTCGTCAGTTTATTAATACTGCTTTAGTGTCTGTATGTTTGGTTAGTTTATGAATGCTGTTTCAGTGTCTGTGTGTTTGGTCAGTTTATGAATGCTGTTTCAGTGTCTGTGTATTTGGTCAGTTTATTAATGCTGTTTTAGTGTCTGTGTGTTTGGTTAGTTTATGGATGCTGTTTCAGTGTCTGTGTGTTTGGTCAGTTTATTAATGCTGCTTTAGTGTCTGTGTGTTTGGTCAGTTTATTAATGCTGCTTTAGTGTCTGTGTGTTTGGTCAGTTTATTAATGCTGCTTTAGTGTCTGTGTGTTTGGTCAGTTTAATTATGCTGCTTTAGTGTCTGTGTGTTTGGTCAGTTTATTAGTGCTGTTTTAGTGTCTGTGGGTGTGGTCAGTTTATAAATGCTGTTTCAGTGTCTGTGTGTTTGGTCAGTTTATTAGTGCTGTTTTAGTGTCTGTGGGTGTGGTCAGTTTATTAATGCTGTTTTAGTGTCTGTGGGTGTGGTCAGTTTATGAATGCTGTTTCAGTGTCTGTGTGTTTGGTCAGTTTATTAATGCTGCTTTAGTGTCTGTGTGTTTGGTCAGTTTATTAATGCTGCTTTAGTGTCTGTGTGTTTGGTCAGTTTATTAATGCTGCTTTAGTGTCTGTGTGTTTGGTCAGTTTAATTATGCTGCTTTAGTGTCTGTGTGTTTGGTCAGTTTATTAGTGCTGTTTTAGTGTCTGTGGGTGTGGTCAGTTTATAAATGCTGTTTCAGTGTCTGTGTGTTTGGTCAGTTTATTAGTGCTGTTTTAGTGTCTGTGGGTGTGGTCAGTTTATTAATGCTGTTCTAGTGTCTGTGCGTGTGGTCAGTTTATAAATGCTGTTTCAGTGTCTGTGTGTTTGGTCAGTTTATTAGTGCTGTTTTAGTGTCTGTGGGTGTGGTCTGTTTATAAATGCTGTTTTAGTGTCTGTCGGTGCGGTCAGTTTATAAATGCTGTTTCAGTGTCTGTGTGTTTGGTCAGTTTATAAATGCTGTTTTAGTGTCTGTGTGTTTGGTCAGTTCATTAATGCTGTTTTAGTGTCTGTGTGTTTGGTCAGTTAATAAATGCTGTTTTAGTGTCTGTGTGTTTGGTCAGTTTATTAATGCTGTTTTAGTGTCTGTGTGTTTGGTCAGTTTATCAGTGCTGTTTTAGTGTCTGTGGGTGTGGTCAGTTTATAAATGCTGTTTTAGTGTCTGTGTGTTTGGTCAGTTTATTAGTGCTGTTTTAGTGTCTGTGTGTTTGGTCAGTTTATGAATGCTGTTTCAGTGTCTGTGTGTATGGTCAGTTTATTAATGCTGTTTTAGTGTCTACATGTTCGGTCAGATTATTAACGCTTTTTTAGTGTCTGCGTGTTTCGTCAGTTTATTAATACTGCTTTAGTGTCTGTGTGTTTGGTTAGTTTATGAATGCTGTTTCAGTGTCTGTGTGTTTGGTCAGTTTATTAATGCTGCTTTAGTGTCTGTGTGTTTGGTCAGTTTATTAATGCTGCTTTAGTGTCTGTGTGTTTGGTCAGTTTAATTATGCTGCTTTAGTGTCTGTGTGTTTGGTCAGTTTATTAATGCTGCTTTAGTGTCTGTGTGTTTGGTCAGTTTAATTATGCTGCTTTAGTGTCTGTGTGTTTGGTCAGTTTATTAGTGCTGTTTTAGTGTCTGTGGGTGTGGTCAGTTTATAAATGCTGTTTAAGTGTCTGTGTGTTTGGTCAGTTTATTAGTGCTGTTTTAGTGTCTGTGGGTGTGGTCAGTTTATTAATGCTGTTTTAGTGTCTGTGGGTGTGGTCAGTTTATAAATGCTGTTTCAGTGTCTGTGTGTTTGGTCAGTTTATAAATGCTGTTTCAGTGTCTGTGGGTGCGGTCAGTTTATAAATGCTGTTTCAGTGTCTGTGTGTTTGGTCAGTTTATAAATGCTGTTTTAGTGTCTGTGTGTTTGGTCAGTTTATTAATGCTGTTTTAGTGTCTGTGGGTGCGGTCAGTTTATAAATGCTGTTTCAGTGTCTGTGTGTTTGGTCAGTTTATAAATGCTGTTTTAGTGTCTGTGTGTTTGGTCAGTTTATAAATGCTGTTTTAGTGTCTGTGTGTTTGGTCAGTTTATCAGTGCTGTTTTAGTGTCTGTGGGTGTGGTCAGTTTATAAATGCTGTTTTAGTGTCTGTGGGTGTGGGCAGTTGATAAATTCTGTTTCAGTGTCTGTGTGTTTTGTCAGTTTATTAATTCTGCCATAAAGTTTGTGGGTTTGGTCAGTTTTCAATGCTGCTTTAATGTCCATGAGTGTGGTCAGTTTATGAATGCTGCTTTAGTGTCTGTGTGTTTTGTCAGTTTATTAATGCTGTTTTAGTGTCTGTGTGTTTGGTCAGTTTATTAGTGCTGTTTTAGTGTCTGTGTGTTTGGTCAGTTTATGAATGCTGTTTCAGTGTCTGTGTGTATGGTCAGTTTATTAATGCTATTTTAGTGTCTACATGTTCGGTCAAGTTATTAACGCTGTTTTAGTGTCTGCGTGTTTCGTCAGTTTATTAATTCTGCCATAACGTTGGTGGGTTTGGTCAGTTTTCAATGCTGCTTTAATGTCCATGAGTGTGGTCAGTTTATGAATGCTGCTTTAGTGTCTGTGTGTTTGGTCAGTTTATTAATGCTATTTTAGTGTCTGTGTGTTTGGTCAGGTTATTAGTGCTGTTTTAGTGTCTGTGTGTTTGTTCAGTTTATGAATGATGTTTCAGTGTCTGTGTGTTTGGTCTGTTTATTAGTGCTGTTTTAGTGTCTGTGTGTTTTGTCAGTTTATTAATTCTGCCATAAAGTTTGTGGGTTTTGTCAGTTTTCAATGCTGCTTTAATGTCCCTGAGTGTGGTCAGTTTATAAATGCTGCTTTAGTGTCTGTGCGTTCGGTCAGTTTATTAATGCTGTTTTAGTGTCTTTGTATTCGGTCAGTTTATTATTACTGTTTTAGTGTCTATATGTGTGATCAGTTTATTAATGTTTTTTTTGTTTGATCAGTTTATGAAAGCTGCTTCAGAGTCTCTGTGTTTGGTCAGTTTATTAATGCAGTTTTAGTGTATGTGAGTTAGGTCAGATTATTAATGCTGCATTAATGTCTGTGGGTGTGGTCAGTTTATTAATGCTGTTTACTGACTGTGTCTTGTCAGTTTATTAATGATGTCTTCGTGTCCGTGTGTTTGGTCAGCTTATTAATGCTGTTTTAGTGTCTCTGTGTTCAGTCATTTTGAAAATGCTGTTTTAGTGTCTGTGCGTTTGGTCAGTTTATTAATGCTGTTTTAGTGTCTTTCTGTTTGGTCAGTTTATTAATGTTGTTTTGGTGTCTTGTGTGTTTCGTCAGATTATTAATGCTGCAATAATGTCTGTGTGTTTGGTCAGTGTATTACTGCAGTTTTAGTGTCTGTGAGTTTGGTCAGTTTATTAACGCTGCTTTAGTGTCTATGTGTTTATTCATTTAATGAATGCCTTTTTAGTTTCTAAATGCTGCTTTCGTGTATGTAATGTGGGAACGTTATTATGCTGTTTTAGTGTCTGTGTCTTCGGTCAGGTTAATAATGCTGCTTTAGTGACTGTGCTTGGTCAGCTTATTAATGCTGCTTTAATGTCTGTGTGTGTGGTCAGTTTATTAATGCTGCTTTAGTGACTGTGCTTGGGCAGCTTATTAATGCTGCTTTAATGTCAGTGTGTTTCGTCAGGTTATTAATGCTGTTTTAGTGCCTCTGTGTTCGGTAAGTTTCATAACGCTGTTTCAGTGTCTGTGTGTATGGTCAGTGTATTAATGCTGTTTAAATGTCTGCGTGTTTCTTCAGTTTATTCGTGCCGTTTTAGTGTCTATGAGTTTTGTCAGTTTATTAATTCTGCCATAAAGTTTGTGGGTTTGGTCAGTTTGCAATGCTGCTTTAATGTCCATGAGTGTGGTCAGTGTATAAATGCTGCTTTAGTGTCTGTGTGTTTGGTCAGTTTATTATGCTGTTTTAGTGACTGTGCTTGGTCAGCTTATTAATGCTGCTTTAATGTCAGTGTGTTTCGTAAGTTTATTAATGCTGTTTTAGTGCCTCTGTGTTCGGTAAGTTTGATAACGCTGTTTCAGTGTCTGTGTGTATGGTCAGTTTATTAATGCTGTTTTAGTGTCTGCATGTACGGTCAGGTTATTAACGCTGTTTTAGATTCTGCGTGTTCCGTCAGTTTATTAATACTGCTTTAGTGTCTGTGTGTTTGATTAGTTTATGAATGCTGTTTCAGTGTCTGTGTGTTTGGTCAGTTTATGAATGCTGTTTCAGTGTCTGTGTGTTTGGTCAGTTTATTAATACAGTTTTAGAGTCTGTGTGTTTGGTCAATTTATTAATGCTGTTTTAGTGTCTGTGTGTTTGGTTAGTTTATGAATGCAGTTTCAGTGTCTGTGTGTTTGGTCAGTTTATTAATGCAGTTTTAGAGTCTGTGTGTTTGGTCAGTTTATTAATGCTGCTTTAGTGTCTGTGTGTTTGGTCAGTTTATTAATGCTGCTTTAGTGTCTGTGTGTTTGGTCAGTTTATTTATGCTGCATGAGTGTCTGTGTGTTTGGTCAGTTTCTTAGTGCTGTTTTAGTGTCTGTGGGTGTGGTCAGTTTATAAATGCTGTTTCAGTGTCTGTGTGTTTGGTCAGTTTATTAGTGCTGTTTTAGTGTCTGTGAGTGTGGTCAGTTTATTAATGCTGTTTTAGTGTCTGTGGGTGTGGTCAGTTTATAAATGCTGTTTCAGTGTCTGTGTGTTTGGTCAGTTTATTAGTGCTGTTTTAGTGTCTGTGGGTGTGGTCAGTTTATAAATGCTGTTTTAGTGTCTGTGGGTGTGGTCAGTTTATAAATGCTGTTTCAGTGTCTGTGAGTTTGGTCAGTTTTTTAGTGCTGTTTTAGTGCCTGTGGGTGTGGTCAGTTTATTAATGCTGTTTTAGTGTCTGTGTGTTTTGTCAGTTTATTAATTCTGCCATAAAGTTTGTGGGTTTGGTCAGTTTTCAATGCTGCTTTAATGTGCGTGTGTGTGGTCAGTTTATTAATGCTGTTTTTGTGTCTGCATGTTCGGTCAGTTTATTATTACTGTTTTATTGTCTATATGTGTGATCAGTTTATTAATGTTTTTTTTGTTTGATCAGTTTATGAAAGCAGCTTCAGCGTCTCTGTGTTTGGTCAGTTTATTAATGCAGTTTTAGTGTATGTGAGTTAGGTCAGATTATTAGTGCTGCATTGATGTCTGCGGGTGTGGTCAGTTTATTAATGCTGTTTACTGACTGTGTCTTGTCAGTTTATTAATGATGTCTTAGTGTCTGTGTGTTTGGTCAGCTTATTAATGCTGTTTTAGTGTTTCTGTGTTCAGTCTGTTTGAAAATGCTGTTTTAGTGTCTGTGGGTGTGGTCAGTTTATTAATGCTGTTTTAGTGTCTTCTGTGTTTGGTCAGATTATTAATGCTGCAATAATGTCCGTGTGTTTGGTCAGTGTATTACTGCAGTTTTAGTGTCTGTGCGTTTGGTCAGTTTATTAACGCTGCTTTAGTGTCAATGTGTTTATTCATTTAATGAATGCCTTTTTAGTTTCTAAATGCTGCTTTCGTGTATGTAATGTGGTAACGTTATTATGCTGCTTTAATGTCTGTGTGTGTGGTCAGTTTATTAATGCTGCTTTAGTGAATGTGCTTGGTCAGCTTATTAATGCTGCTTTAATGTCAGTGTGTTTCGTCAGTATTTTAATCCTGTTTTAGTGCCTCTGTGTTCGGTAAGTTTCATAACGCTTTTTCAGTGTCTGTGTGAATGGTCAGTTTATTAATGCTGTTTTAGTGTCTGTGTGTTTGGTCAGTTTATTAGTGCTGTTTTAGTGTCTGTGTGTTTGGTCAGTTTATTAGTGCTGTTTTAGTGTCTGTGGGTGTGGTCAGTTTATAAATGCTGTTTTAGTGTCTGTGTGTTTGGTCAGTTTATTAGTGCTGTTTTAGTGTCTGTGGGTCTGGTCAGTTTATAAATGCTGTTTCAGTGTCTGTGTATTTGGTCAGTTTTTTAGTGCTGTTTTAGTGTCTGGCGGTGTGGTCAGTTTATAAATGCTGTATTAGTGTCTGTGTGTTTGGTCAGTTTTTTAGTGCTGTTTTAGTGTCTGTGGGCGTGGTCAGTTTATTAATGCTGTTTGAGTGTCTGTGGGTGTGGTCAGTTTATAAATGCTGTTTTAGTGTCTGCGTGTTTGGTCAGTTTATTAATGCTGTTTTAGTGTCTGTGTGTTTGGTCGGTTTATTAATGCTGTTTCAGTGTCTGTGTGTTTGGTCAGTTTATAAGTGCTGTTTTAGTGTCTGTTTGTTTTGTCAGTTTATTAATTCTGCCATAAGGTTTGTGGGTTTGGTCAGTTTTCAATGCTGCTTTAATGTCCAAGAGTGTGGTCAGTTTATGAATGCTGCTTTAGTGTCTGTGTGTTTGGTCAGTTTATTAGTGATTCTTTAGTGTCTGTGGGTGTGGTCAGTTTATTAGTGCTTTTTAGTGTCTGTGTGTTTGGTCAGTTTATTAGTGCTGTTTTAGTGTCTTTGTATTCGGTCAGTTTATGATTACTGTTTTAGTGTCTATATGTGTGATCAGTTTTTTTTGTTTGATCAGTTTATGAAAGCTGCTTCAGCGTCTCAGTGTTTGGTCAGTTTATTAATGCAGTTTTAGTGTATGTGAGTTAGGTCAGATTGTTAATGCTGCATTAATGTCTGTGGGTGTGGTCAGTTTATTAATGTTGTTTACTGACTGTGTCTTGTCAGTTTATTAATGATGTCTTAGTGTCTGTGTGTTTGGACAGCTTATTAATGCTGTTTTAGTGTCTCTGTGTTCAGTCAGTTTGAAAATGCTGTTTTAGTGTCTGTGCGTTTGGTCAGTTTATTAGTGCTGTTTTAGTGTCTGTGTGTTTGGTCAGTTTATTAATGCTGTTTTAGTGTCTGTGTGTTTGGTCAGTTTATTAATGCTGTTTTAGTGTCTTTCTGTTTGGTCAGTTTATTAATGTTGTTTTGGTGTCTTGTGTGTTTGGTCAGATTATTAATGCTGCAATAATGTCTGTGTGTTTGGTCAGTGTATGACTGCAGTTTTAGTGTCTGTGCGTTTGGTCAGTTTATTAACGCTGCTTTAGTATCTATGTGTTTATTCATTTAATGAATGCCTTTTTAGTTTCTAAATGCTGCTTTCGTGTATGTAATGTGGGAACGTTATTATGCTGTTTTAGTGTCTGTGTCTTCGGTCAGGTTAATAATGCTGCTTTAGTGACTGTGCTTGGTCAGCTTATTAATGCTGCTTTAATGTCAGTTTGTTTCGTCAGTTTATTAATGCTGTTTTAGTGCCTCTGTGTTCGGTAAGTTTCATAACGCTGTTTCAGTGTCTATGTGTATGGTCAGTTTATTAATGCTGTTTTAATGTCTGCGTGTTTCGTCAGTTTATTAGTGCCGTTTTAGTGTCTGTGTGTTTTGTCAGTTTATTAATTCTGCCATAAAGTTTGTGGGTTTGGTCAGTTTGCAATGCTGCTTTAATGTCCATGAGTGTGGTCAGTGTATAAATGCTGCTTTAGTGTCTGTGTGTTTTGTCAGTTTATTATGCTGTTTTAGTGACTGTGCTTGGTCAGCTTATTAATGCTGCTTTAATGTCAGTGTGATTCGTCAGTTTATTAATGCTGTTTTTGTGCCTCTGTGTTCGGTAAGTTTGATAACGCTGTTTCAGTGTCTGTGTGTATGGTCAGTTTATTAATGCTGTTTTAGTGTCTGCATGTTCGGTCAGGTTATTAACGCTGTTTTAGATTCTGCGTGTTCCGTCAGTTTATTAATATTGCTTTAGTGTCTGTGTGTTTGATTAGTTTATGAATGCTGTTTCAGTGTCTGTGTGTTTGGTCAGTTTATGAATGCTGTTTCAGTGTCTGTGTGTTTGGTCAATTTATTAATGCTGTTTTAGTGTCTGTGTGTTTGGTTAGTTTATGAATGCTGTTTCAGTGTCTGTGTGTTTGGTCAGTTTATTAATGCAGTTTTAGAGTCTGTGTGTTTGGTCAGTTTATTAATGCTGCTTTAGTGTCTGTGTGTTTGGTCAGTATTTAATGCTGCTTTAGTGTCTGTGTGTTTGGTCAGTTTATTTATGCTGCATTAGTGTCTGTGTGTTTGGTCAGTTTCTTAGTGCTGTTTTAGTGTCTGTGGGTGTGGTCAGTGTATTAATGCTGTTTTAGTGTCTGTGGGTGTGGTCAGTTTATAAATGCTGTTTCAGTGTCTGTGTGTTTGGTCAGTTTATTAGTGCTGTTTTAGCGTTTGTGGGTGTGGTCAGTTTATTAGTGTTGTTTTAGTGTGTGTGTTTTGACAGTTTAGTCATGCTGTTTTAGTGTCTGTGGGTGTGGTCAGTTTATTAGTGCTGTTTTAGTGTCTGTGTGTTTGGTCAGTTTATTAGTGCTGTTTTAGTGTCTGTGTGTTTGGTCAGTTTATTAGTGCTGTTTTAGTGTCTGTGGGTGTGGTCAGTTTATACATGCTGTTTTAGTGTCTGTGTGTTTGGTCAGTTTATTAATGCTGTTTTAGTGTCTGTGTGTTTGGTCAGTTTATTAGTGCTGTTTTAGTGTCTGTGGGTGTGGTCAGTTTATAAATGCTGTTTTACTGTCTGTGGGTGTGGTCAGTTTATACATGCTGTTTCAGTGTCTTTGAGTTTGGTCAGTTTTTTAGTGCTGTTTTAGTGTCTGTGGGTGTGGTCAGTTTATTAATGCTGTTTTAGTGTCTGTGGGTGTGGTCAGTTTACAAATGCTGTTTTAGTGTCTGTGGGTGTGGTCAGTTTATAAATGCTGTTTCAGTGTCTGTGAGTTTGGTCAATTTTTTAGTGCTGTTTTAGTGTCTGTGGGTGTGGTCAGTTTATTAATGCTGTTTTAGTGTCTGTGGGTGTGGTCAGTTTATAAATGCTGTTTTAGTGTCTTTGTGTTTGGTCAGTTTATTAATGCTGTTTTAGTGTCTGTGTGTTCGGTCAGTTTATTAATGCTGTGTTAGTGTCTGTGGGTGTGGTCAGTTTACAAATGCTGTTTTAGTGTCTGTGGGTGTGGTCAGTTTATAAATGCTGTTTCAGTGTCTGTGAGTTTGGTCAATTTTTTAGTGCTGTTTTAGTGTCTGTGGGTGTGGTCAGTTTATTAATGCTGTTTTAGTGTCTGTGGGTGTGGTCAGTTTATAAATGCTGTTTTAGTGTCTTTGTGTTTGGTCAGTTTATTAATGCTGCTTTAGTGTCTGTGTGTTTTGTCAGTTTATTAATTCTGCCATAACGTTTGTGGGTTTGGTCAGTTTTCAATGCTGCTTTAATGTCCATGAGTGTGGTCAGTTTATGAATGCTGCTTTAGTGTCTGTGTGTTTGGTCAGTTTATAAATGCTGTTTTAGTGTCTGTGTGTTTGGTCAGTTTATTCGTGCTGTTTTAGTGTCTGTGGGTGTGGTCAGTTTATTAACGCTGTTTTAGTGTCTGTGTGTTTGATCAGTTTATGCATGCTGTTTCAGTGTCTGCGTGTTCGGTCTGTTTATTATTACTGTTTTAGTGTCTATATGTGTGATCAGTTTTTTTTTTTTGTTTGATCAGTTTATGAAAGCTGCTTCAGCGTCTCAGTGTTTGGTCAGTTTATTAATGCAGTTTTACTGTATGTGAGTTAGGTCAGATTATTAATGCTGCATTAATGTCTGTGGGTGTGGTCAGTTTATTAATGCTGTTTACTGACTGTGTCTTGTCAGATTATTAATGCTGCAATAATGTCTGTGTGTTTGGTCAGTGTATTACTGCAGTTTTAGTGTCTGTGCGTTTGGTCAGTTTATTAACGCTGCTTTAGTGTCTATGTGTTTATTCATTTAATGAATGCCTTTTTAGTTTCTAAATGCTGCTTTCGTGTATGTAATGTGGGAATGTTATTATGCTGTTTTCGTGTCTGTGTCTTCGGTCAGGTTAATAATGCTGCTTTAGTGACTGTGCTTGGTCAGCTTATTAATGCTGCTTTAATGTCTGTGTGTGTGGTCAGCTTATTAATGCTGCTTTAATGTCAGTGTGTTTCGTCAGTTTATTAATGCTGTTTTAGTGCCTCTGTGTTCGGTAAGTTTGATAACGCTGTTTCAGTGTCTGTGTGTATGGTCAGTTTATTAATGCTGTTTTAGTGTCTGCATGTTCGGTCAGGTTATTAACGCTGTTTTAGATTCTGCGTGTTCCGTCAGTTAATTATACTGCTTTAGTGTCTGTGTGTTTGATTAATTTATGAATGCTGTTTCAGTGTCTGTGTGTTTGGTCACTTTATGAATGCTGTTTCAGTGTCTGTGTGTTTGGTCAATTTATTAATGCTGTTTTAGTGTCTGTGTGTTTGGTTAGTTTATGAATGCTGTTTCAGTGTCTGTGTGCTTGGTCAGTTTATTAATGCAGTTTTAGAGTCTGTGTGTTTGGTCAGTTTATTAATGATGCTTTAGTGTCTGTGTGTTTGGTCAGTTTATTAGTGCTGTTTTAGTGTCTGTGTGTTTGGTCAGTTTATTAGTGCTGTTTTAGTGTCTGTGGGTGTGGTCAGTTTATAAATGCTGTTTTAGTGTCTGTGTGTTTGGTCAGTTGATTAATGCTATTTTAGTGTCTGTGTGTTTGGTCAGTTTATTAGTGCTGTTTTAGTGTCTGTGGGTGTGGTCAGTTTACAAATGCTGTTTTAGTGTCTGTGGGTGTGGTCAGTTTATTAATGCTGTTTTAGTGTCTGTGGGTGTGGTCAGTTTATAAATGCTGTTTTAGTGTCTTTGTGTTTGGTCAGTTTATTAATGCTGTTTTAGTGTCTGTGTGTTTTGTCAGTTTATTAATTCTGCCATAAAGTTTGTGGGTTTGGTCAGTTTTCAATGCTGCTTTAATGTCCATGAGTGTGGTCAGTTTATGAATGCTGCTTTAGTGTCTGTGTGTTTGGTCAGTTTATTAATGCTGTTTTAGTGTCTGTGTGTTTGGTCAGTTTATTAGTGCTGTTTTTTTGTCTGTGGGTGTGATCAGTTTATTAACGCTGTTTTAGTGTCTATGTTTGATCAGTTTATGCATGCTGTTTCAGTGTCTGTGTGTTTGGTCAGTTTATTAGTGCTGTTTTAGAGTCTGTGTGTTTTGTCAGTATATTAATTCTGCCATAATGTTTGTGGGTTTGGTCAGTTTTCAATGCTGCTTTAATGTGCGTGAGGGTGGTCAGTTTATAAATGCTGCTTTAGTGTCTGTGTGTTTGGTCAGTTGATTAATGCTGTTTTTGTGTCTGCATGTTTGGTCAGTTTATTAATGCTGTTTCAGTGTCTGTGTTTGGTCAGTTTATTAATGCTGTTTCAGTGCCTGTGTTTGGTCAGTTTATTAGTGCTGTTTAGTGTCTGTGTTTGGTCAGTTTATTAATGCTGTTTCAGTGTCTGTGTTTGGTCAGTTTATTAATGCTGTTTTAAAGTCTGTGCGTTTGGTCAGTTTATTAATGCTGATTTAGTGTCTCTGCATTTGGCCAGTTTTGAAAGTCTGTTTTAGTGTCTGTGTGTTTGAGCAGTTTATTAACGTTCTATTTATGTCTGTGTTTGGTCAGTGTATCAATGCTGTTTTAGTATCTGGGTGTGTGGTCAGTTTATTAATGCAGTTTTAGTGTCTGTGTGTTTGGTCAGTTAATTAATTCTGTTTAGTGTCTGTGTGTGTGGTCAGCTTATTAATTCTGTTTTAATGTCTGTGTTTGGTTAGTTTATTAATGCAGCTTTAATGCCTGTGTTTGGTCAGTTTTTTATTGCTGTTTTAGCTTCTGTTTGTTTGGTCAGTTTATTAATGTTGTTTTAGTGTCTGTGTTTGGTCCGTTTATGAGTGGTAAAGCAAAAGGTGCAGTGGATACTGGAAGTCTTCAGAGGGACTAAGTGAATGCGCTAGAGTCTGGCAGATGGAATACAATATTGACAAATGCGAGGTTATCCATTTTGGTAGGAATAACAGCAAAAGGGATAATTATTTAAATGGTAAAATATTAAAACATGTTGTTGTGCAGAGAGACCTGGGTGTGAGAGTGCATGAGTCGCAAAAAGTTGTTTTACAGGTGCAACAGGTGATGAAGAAGGCCAATGGAATTGTGTTCTTTATTGCTAGAGGGATGGACTTCAAGACTAGGGGTGTTATGCTGCAATTGGGCAGCACGGTAGCATTGTGGATAGCACAATTGCTTCACAGCACCAGGGTCCCAGGTTCGATTCCGGCTTGGGTCTCTGTCTGTGCGGAGTCTGCACATCCTTCCCGTGTGTGCGTGGGTTTCCTCCTGGTGCTCCGGTTTCCTCCCACAGTCCAAAGATGTGCAGGTTAGGTGGATTGGCCATGGTAAATTGCCCTTCGTGTCCAAAAATTGCCCTTAGTGTTGGGTGGGGTTTACTGGGTTATGGGGATAGGGTGGAGGTGTTGACCTTGGGTAGAGCGCTCTTTCCAAGAGCCGGTGCAGACTCGATGGGCTGAATGGCCTCCTCCTGCTCTGTAAATTCTATGAATCTATGAACTATGAATTGTATAATGTGTAGTGAGTCCGCAGCTGGAGAATTGTTTTCTGTTTTGGTACCCTTCCTTGAGAAATGAGGTACTGGCACTGGAGGGCGTGCTGAGGAGATTCACTAGTTTAATCCCAGAGGTTAAGGGGTTGGATTACGAGGAGAGGTTGAGTAGACTGGGACAGTACTTGTTGGAATTTAGAAGGATGAGGGGGTATCTAATTGAAACAGAAAACTTATGAAGGGAATAGATAGGATAAATGAGGGCAGGTTGTGTCTACTGGCGGGTGAAAGGAGAACTCGGAGGCAAGCCTAAAAATAAGGACAAGTAGATTTAGGACTGAGTTGAGGGTGAACTTCTTCACCCAAAGTGTTGTGAGTCTATGGAATTCCTTGCCCAGTGACGCAGTAGAGGATCCTTCATTAAATGTTTTTAAGATAAAGACAGATAGTTTTTTTGAAGAATAAAGGGATTAAGGTTATGGTGTTCGGGCCGGAAAGTGGAGCTCAGTCCACAAAAAATCAGCCATGATCTCATTGAATGGCGGAGCAGGTTTGAGGGGCCAGATGGCCTACTCCTGCTCCTAGATCGTATGTGCTTATGGTCTTATATTAATGCTGCTTTAGTGTCCGTGTGATTGGTCAGTTTAATAATGCTGTTTTGGTGTCTGTGTGTTTGGTCAGTTCTTCATGCCGTTTTTGTGTCTCTGTTTTTGGTCAGTTTAATAATGCTGTTTTAATGTCTGTGTTTGGTCAGTTTATTAATGCTGTTTTTGTGTCTGGGTGTTTGGTCAATTTATTAATACTCTTTTAGTGTCTGTGTTTGGTCAGTTTATTAATGCTACCTTAATGTCTGTGTTTGGTCAGTTTATTAACATTGTTTTAGTGTCTGTGTGTTTGTTCAATTTATTAATACAGTTGTATTATCTGTGTTTGACAGTTTACAGACAGAAAGCGCACTCAGTATGCTTTGCGCAGGTTAAAGAGACACTTCCTGAGTGAGACTCAACCGGAGTGGAAATTTGGGACTTGGTGATTTGGTGCAGTGAGGTAATCAGGAAAGTAAAGTGGTATGTCTAATTCTGCTTGTTTTTCAGTCAAATGTGCGGTGTGTAGATTAGTGTCTGATTGGCTTAAGCTGCCTCAACCCTAATTGCTGAGAGGCAGTGATCTGTCAGTCAACTGATGCCTCTTTAGGTGCACAAAGGTGCACATTGTATTCTTCTCTTTGAAATTTAAGTAGTATGAGTCACCCTGGTCAGCTGAAGTCTGTATAAAAGACAGACAGAAACCGCACTCAGTAAGCGTTGGTCAGGTCAAAGAGACATAGCCTGTGTGAGATACATCCAGAGTGGGAATTTGTAACTTGGTAATTTGGTGCAATGAGGTAATCAGGAAACGTAAATGGTAAGTATAATTCTACTGCTTTTCATTCAAATGTGAAGTGTGTGGATTCGTGTCTAATTGGCTGAAGCTGCCCCCCACCCTAATTGGTGAGAGGCAGTTATCTGTCAGTACCTGAGGCCTGTTTAACGGCACAAAGGTGCACATTGTATTCTTCTCTTTGAAATTTAAGAAGTGTCAGTCACCCTGGTCAGCTGAAGTCTGTGGAAAAGCCAGACATAAAGTGCACTTGATAAGCTTTGCGCAGGTCAAAGAGACACAGCCTGAGGGAAACAAATCCAGAGTGGGAATTTGGAACTTGGTAATTTAGTGGAGTGAGGTGATCAGGAAAGTTAAGTGGTAAGTCTAACTCTGCTCTTTTTCAGACGTGCAGTGTGTAGGTTAGTGTCTAATTGGCAGAAGCTGCCCCCACCCTTATTGCTGAGAGACAGTGATCTGTCAGTCGCCTGAGGCCTGTTTCGGGGTACAAAGGTGCACATTGTATTCTTCTCTTTGAAATTTAAGTAGTGTGAGTTACCCTGGTCAGCTGAAGTCTGTATAACAGACAGACAGAAAGCGCACTCAGTAACCTTTGCGCAGTTCAAAGATACATAGCCTGAGTGAGGCACATCCAGAGTGGGAATTTGGAACTTGTTAATTTGGTGCAGTGAGGTGATCAGGAAAGGTAAGTGGTAAGTCTAATTCTGCTGTTTTTCAGTCAAACGTGCAGTGTGTAGATTAGTGTCTGATTGGCTTAAGCTCCCCCCCCCCCACCCTAATTTCTGAGAGACAGTTATCTGTCCGTCACCCGAGGCCTTTTTGATGGGCACAAAGGTGCACATTGTATTCTTCTCTTTGAAATTTAAGTAGTGTGAGTCACCCTGGTCAGCTGAAGTCTGTATTTAACACAGACAGAAAGCGCACTCAGTAAGATGTGCGGAGGTCAAAGAGACACAGCCTGAGTGAGACAAATCCAGAGTGAGAATTTGTGTCTTGGTAATTTAGTGCAGTGAGGTGATCAGGAAAGATAAGTGATAAGTCTAATAATGCTGCTTTTCAGTCAAACGTGCAGTGTATAGATTCGTGTCTGAATGGCTGAAGCTGCCCCCACCCTAATTGCTGAGATGCAGTTATCTGATAGTCACCTGAGGCCTGTTTAGGTGCACAAAGGTGCACATTGTATTCTTCTCTTTGTAATTTAAGAAGTGTGAGTCACCCTGGTCAGCTGAAGTCTGTAGAAAAGACTGACAGAAAGCGCACTCTGGAAGCTTTGCGCAGGTCAAAGATGCATAGCCTGAGTGAGACACATTGAGGGGCTGGTGTGGAACACGGCTAAATCGCTGGCTTTGAAAGCAGGTCAAGGCAGGACAGCAGCACGGTTCAATTCCCGTACCAGCCTCCCCGAACAGGCGCCGGAATGTGGCGACTAGGGGCTTTTCACAGTAACTTCATTTCAAGCCTACTTGTGACAAGAAGCGATTTTCATTTCATTTCATTTCACATCCAGAGTGGGAATTTGGAACTTTGGAAATTTGGTGCAGTGAGGTTATCAGGAAAAGTAGATTTCAAAGGAGATTTAAAAAGCGCGGGAGCTGCGAGTCGGAGAAGAGATTTAACAAGAGCGGGAGCTGCGGGTCGGAGCGGAATTTTAAAAAGATCGCGGCCTAGATTCGGGAGCCGTTCGGAGGAGGAGGAGCAGCAGTCTCTGTCAGGGAGAGAACCTGAGAACATCTGAGAGCCTCGGAAGGTAAGTAAGTGATTTTTACTCATTTTTACTTTTGTTACCTTTTCAAATTGTGTGTGTGTGTGGAGGGCGGGGGGACTGAAGTTACATCACAGAGAAGCTGTGACCTGAGTGACTGGTTGGGAATCAACACTAAATTAAATAATTAAGCATTGGTAACTAATTAAACATAATTACTTAATTGGAATTTAGAGGGGTATCTAAACCAGAGATCAGAGATTACTGAATTTAGCTTCGACATTTCTAGTAGAAATCTAGTGCTAGGAAACAGATTGTTAACAGTAACGTTTTATTTTAAAAAATGTAAAACTTTTAATTTTAATTGACTAATCAATTGACGCAATGTCATTTTGACGGGTGCAGTGCTCTGACTGTGAGATGTGGCAGGTCCGGGAGCTTTCCTGCGTCCCGGATGGCTTCATCTGCAGAAGGTGCACCCAACTGGAGCTCCTCACACACCGCATGGTTAGGTTGGAGCAGCAATTGGATGCACTTAGGAGCATGCAGGTGGCGGAAAGCGTCCTATATCGCAGTTATATAAATGTGCTCACACCCAAAGTGCAGGCAGAGAAATGGGTGACCACCAGAAAGGGCAGGCAGTCAGTGAAGAAATCCCCTGTGATTGTCCCCCTCTCGAACAGGTATACCCCTTTGGATACTGTCGGGGGGATAGTCTATCTGGGGAAAACAGCAGCAGCCAGAGCAGTGGCACCGCGGCTGGCTCTGATGTTCAGAAGGGAGGGTGAAAGCGCAGAAGAACAATAGTAATACGGGACGCTATAGTCAGGGGCACAGATAGACACTTCTGTGGACGTGAAAGAGACCCCAGGGTGGTATGTTGCCTCCCTTGTCCCAGGGTCCAGGATGTCTCCGAACGGGTAGAGGGCCTTCTGAAGGGGGAGGGCAAACAGGCAGAGGACGTTGTACATATTGGTACTAACGACATAGGCAGGAAGGGGCATGAGCTCCTGCAGCAGGAGTTCAGGGATCGAGGCAGAAAGTTAAAAGACATGACCTCTAGGGTTGTAATCTCGGGATTACTCCCTGTGCCACGTGCCAGTGAGGCTAGAAATAGGAAGGTAGAGCAGCGAAACACGAGGCTAAACAGCTGGTGTAGGAGGGAGGGTTTTCGTTATCTGGACCAACGTGAGATCTTCCGGGACAGGTGTGACCTATATAAGAAAGACGGGTTGCACCTAAACTGGAGAGGCATAAATATCCCTGCCGCGTGGTTTGCTAGTGTCACACGGGAAGGTTTAATCTAGTCTGGCAGGGGGGTGGGCAATGGAGCAATAGGTCAGAAGGTGAGAGCATTGAAGGAGAACTAGGGAATAGGGACAGTGTGGCTCTGAGGCAGAGCAGACAGGAGAAGTTGCTGAACACAGCGTGTCTGGTGGCCTGAAGTGCATATGTTTTAATGCAAGAAGTATTACGGTTAAGGCAGATGAACTTAGAGCTTGGATTAGTACTTGGAACTATGATGTTCTTGCCATTACAGAGACCTGGTTGCGGGAAGGGCAGAATTGGCAGCTACACGTTCCAGGATTTAGATGTTTCAGGCGGGATAGAGGGGGATGTAAAAGGCGTGGCGGAGTTCCGCTACTGGTTAGGGAGAATATCACAGCTGTACTACGGGAGGACACCTCATCGGGCAGTGAGGCTATATGTGTAGAGATCAGGAATAAGAAGGGTGCAGTCACAATGTTGGGGTTGTACTACAGGCCCCCCAACAGCCAGCGGGAAGTAAAGGAGCAGATAGGTGGACAGATTTTGGAAAAGAGTAAAATCAACAGGGTTGTGGTGATGGCAAACATCAATTTCCCCAATATTGTCTGGGACTCACTTAGTGCCAGGGGCTTAGACGGGGCAGAGTTTATAAGGAGCATCCAGGAGGGCTTCTTAAAACAATATGTCGACAGTCCAACTAGGGAAGGGGCGCAACTGAACCTGATATTGGGGAATGAGCCCGGCCAGGTGGTAGAAGTTTCAGTCGGGGAGCATTTCGGGAACAGTGACCACATTTCAATAAGTTTTAATGTGCTGGTGGACAAGGATAAGAGTGGTCCTAGGATGAATGTGCTAAATAGGGGGAAGGCTAATTATAACAATATACGGCGGAACTGAAGAATCTAGATTGGGGGCGGATGTTTGAGGGCAAATCAACATCTGACATGTGGGAGGCTTTCAAGTGTCAGTTGAAAGGAATTCAGGACCGGCATGTTCCTGTGAGGAAGAAGGATAAATACGGCAATTTTCGGGAACCTGGGATAACGAGTGATATTGTAGGCATCGTCTAAAAGGCATTTGTTAGGGCTAAAAGGCTGGGAACAGACGAAGCCTGCGTGGAATATGAGGAAAGTATGATCGAACTTAAGCAAGGAGTCAGGAGGGCTAGAAGGGGGGGTCACGAAAAGTAATTGGCAAATAGGGTTAAGGAAAATCCCGAGGCTTTTTAAACGTACATAAAAAGCAAGAGGGTAGCCAGGGAAAGTGTTGGCCCACTGAAGGATAGGCAAAGTATCTATGTGTGGAGCCAGAGGAAATGGGCGAGATACTAAATGAATAATTTGCGTCAGTATTCACCAAAGAAAAGGAATTGGTAAATGTTGAGTCTGGAGAAGGGTATATAGATAGCCTGGGTCACATTGAGATCCAAAAAGACGAGGTGTTGGGCGTCTTAAAAAATATTAAGGTAGATAAGTCCCCGGGGCCTGATGGGATCTACCCCAGGATACTGAAGGAGGCTGGAGAGGAAATTGCTGAGGCCTTGATAGAAATCTTTGGATCCTCACTGTCTTGAGGTGATGTCCTGGAGGACTGGAGAAAAACCAATGTTGTTCCTCTGTTTCAGAAGGGAAGCAAGGATAATCAAGGGAACTACAGGCCGGTGAGCCTTACTTCCGTGGTAGGGAAATTATTGGAGAGAATTCTTCGAGACAGGATCTACTCCCATTTGGAAGCAAATGTACGTATTCGTGAGAGGCAGCATGATTTTGTGAATGGGAGGTCGTGTCTCACCAACTTGATAGAGTTTTTCGAGGAGGTCACTAAGATGATTGATGCAGGTAGGGCAGTGGATGTTGTCTATCTGGACATCAGTAACGCCTTTGACAAGGTCCCTCATGGTAGACTAGTACAAAAGGTGAAGTAACACGGGATCAGGGGTGAGCTGACAATGTGGATGCAGAACTTGCTAGGTCATAGAAGGCAGCGAGTCGCAATAGAAGGATGCTTTTCTAATTGGAGGTCTGTGACTAGTGGTGTTCCGCAGGGATCAGGACTGGGACCTTTGCTGTTTGTTGTACGTATAAATGGTTTGGAGGAAAATGTAACTGCTCTGATTAGTAAGTTTGCAGACGACACAAAGGTTGGTGCAATTGTGGATAGCGATGAGTACTGTCAGAGGATGCAGCAGGATTTAGATTGTTTGGAGACTTGGGCGGAGAGATGGCAGATGGAGTTTAATCCGGACAAATGTGAGGTAATGCATTTTGGAAGGTCTAATGCAGGTAGGGAATGTACAGTGAATGGTAGAACCCTCAAGCGTCTTGAAAGTCAGAGAGATCTAGGTGGACAGGTCCACAGGTCACTGAAAGGGGAAACAGAGGTGGAGAAGGTAGTCAAGAAGGCATACGGCATGCTTGCCTTCATTGGCCGTGGCATTGATTCTAAGAATTGGCAAGTCATGTTGCAGCTATATAGAACCTCAGTTAGGCCACACTTGGAGTATAGTGTTCAATGCTGGTCGCCACACTCCCAGAAGGATGCGGAGGCTTTAGAGAGGGTGCAGAAGAGATTTACCAGAATGTTGCCTGGTATGGAGGGTTTAGCTATGAGAAGCGGTTGAATAAACTCGGTTTGTTCTCACTGGAACGACAGAGGTTGAGGGGCGACCTGATAGAGGTCGATAAAACTATGAGGGGCACAGATAGAGTGGATAGTCAGAGGCTTTACCCCAGGGTAGAGTGGCCAATTACTAGCGGGCATAGGATTAAGGTGCGAGGGGCAATGTTTCGAGTAGATGTACGAGGCAAGTTTTTTTACACAGAGGGTAGTGGGTGCCTGGAATTAATGCCGGACGAGGTGGTGGAAGCAGGGACGAGTCACATTTAAGACGCATCTTGACAAATACATGAATAGGATGTGAATAGAGGGATACGGACCCTTGGAAGTGTAGACGATTGTAGTTTAGTAGGGTAGCATGTTCGGCATGGGCTTGCAGGGCCGAAGGGCCAGTCCCTGTGCTGTACTTTGCTTTGTTCTTTATTCTCTTTGTTCTTTGCTTCAAACTCCAGGGCCCTTCATCCAATTTGTTTATCCGAGGAACCAAGACGTAGTTAAACCCCGATCAGGGGAATAAAGAGACAAAATTCATGCGAGTGCGGCCTATGGAACAGGCTTCAGTCCATCCATCAAGCCTCTGGAGAAAAGCCCTATTCCAAAGATTCCCGGTCGCATTGCAGTCTTCAAAATTCTGATTTGTGAGGAGATGAGAGAGAGAGATGTCGATCGTTTTCAGCTCTGAAATATATGCAGCATAATCTCATCCGGTTTCTGTGCCTCTCTGGCTCAGTAGCTCCTTCTCTCTTCAAAGTGCTTTATAAATGTCTGTCCCCAAGTTGCTGTGAGGACATTCAGAGTCAGTGTGTGACTCGTGTCAACGACAGATCCTAACCCTTGGGGAACTGGTTGACCATTTTGCTTTTTAGAACAAGCTGAATGCTGAACGATAGAGTTGTGGCGCAGGCTCAGGTGATCGGCTTTTCACATCTTCTGCCAAATATTTCATTGAGGCATTCAAGAGGACATTGGATGTTTATTTGAAGGGAATCAATAGCTCCTTGTTCTATGCCCCCAGCCAGAGTAAAGAACATCCATTTACCCTGTCTGTCCAGCATTGTCAAGAGTTTTATACGTTTTGATTCCATCCCCTCTCATGCTTCAGATGCTGCCTGACATTTTACTTTTTTTAAATTAGAAATTTAGAGTACCCAATTCACTTTTTCCAATTAAGGGACAATTTAGCATGTTCAATCCACCGAGTTGCACATCTTTGTGTTGTGGGGGCGAAGCCCACGCAAACACGAGAAGAATGTGGAAACTCCACACGGACAGTGCCCCAGAGCCGGGATCCAACTTGGGACCTCGGCGCCTTGAGACTGCAGTGCCATCACTGCGCCACCGTGCTGCCCTGACATTTTACATTTTTTTTATATATTTAGTTTACCCAATTATTATTTCCGCTTAAGGGGCAATTTACTGTGGCCGATCCACCTACTCTGCACATGTTTGTGTTGTGGGGGCGAAACCCACGCAGAGGCGGGGAGAATGTGCAAACTCCACACGGACAGTGACCCAGAGCCGGGATCGAACCTGGGACCTCAGCACCGTGAGGCAGCTGTGCTAACCACTTGGCCACCGTGCTGCCCTCTAACATTTTATTTTTAACATAGACGGTGGCTATTATCTGGAATGTTCTGCCTGACATTGTGGGGAAAGTAGGTTCCATCATAGATTTCAAGGGCAAATTCGATGGAATCTCATAGAATTCCTACAGGGCATACAAGGCGATGGACCAAGTGCTGGAGAATCGGATTAGAATGGTCACGTGGTAATTTTTGTCCAGCACAGACACAATGGACCGCAGGGACCTTTCTGTGCTGTATGATTGTCGGACTCTGAGTACAGATAGAAGCCATTTGGCCCTTTTTCCGAAGAGCACTGTGCCTACGTCCACTCCCCCACCCACCGTCCATTATCCCCATAACCTGAATGGCTGTCTAACGGTCCTGCCGTACCTTTCAGGAATGTCAGAGTGAGAGAGGTTGGCTGATGAGTTTGAAAGACCCAATGTGTCGTATGACCGCTGGGTTGGAGGATGTTCGCCACCGGGGTCAATCGCTCTTTGGTTTTCGTTAATCACGACTCTTCAGTTGGACCTGCTGCCCGTTTGTCACGTCAGGTGTGGTTTGTGTTTGGAATCCCTGCTGTGGTGTGAGTCACGGGCAATATCCAATCTCAAGATAAACTGCTACTTTGTTACAAGGACTTTTCACCTCTTTCCTTCATAATCTTTCTTATTATTGCCACAAGTCGGCTTTCATTAACACTGCAATGAGGTTACTGTGAAAATCCCCTCGTCATAAGACATAGGAGCAGAATTAGGCCACTTGGCTCATCGGGTCTGCTCCGTCTTTCAATCATGGCTGATATTTTTCTCACCCCATTCTCCTGCCTTCTCCCCATAACCCCTGACCCCCTTATTAATCAAGAACCTATCTATAATTGCCTTAAAGACACTCTGCGAATTGTCCTCCACAGACTTCTGCGGCAAAGAGTTCCACAGATTCACCACCTCTGGTTGAAAAAACTCCTTCTCATCTCTGTTTTAAAGGATCGTCCCTTTAATCTGAGATGGTGTCCTCTGGTTCTAGTTTTTCCTACTAATAGAAACATCCTATCCACGTCCACTCTATCCAGGCCTCGCAGTATCTTATATGTTTCAATAAGATCCCCTCTCATCCTTCTAAACTCCAACGAGTAGAGACCCAGGGTCCTCAAACGTTCCTCATATGACAAGTGTTTCATTCCAGGGATCATTCTTGTGAACCTCCTCTGGATCCTTTCCAATGCCAGCACAACGTTCCTTAGATATGAGGCCCAAAACTGCTTACAGCACTCCAAATGGGGTCTGACCAGAGCCTTATACAGCCTCAGAAGTACATCCCTGGTCTTGTATTCTAGCCCTCTTGACATTAAGCCTAACATTGGATTTGCCTTCTTAACTGCCGACTGAACTGCACAGTAACCTTAAGAGAATCGTGAACAAGGACTCCCAAGTCCCTTTGTGTTCCTGCTTTCCGAAGCATTTCCCCGTTTAGAAAATAATCTGTGCCTAGATTCCTCCTTCCAAAGTGCATAACCTCACACTTTTCCTCATTGTATTTCATTTGCCACTTCATTGCCCATTCTCTCAGCTTATCCAAGTCCTTCTGCAGCCCTTTGCTTCTTCAATACTATCTGTCCCTCTACAGATCTTTGTATCATCTGCAAACTTAGCAACAGTGCCTTCAGTAACTTCTTTCAGATCATTAAAGTATATTGTAAAAAGTTGTGGTCCCAGCACAGACCACTTAGGCACACCTCTAGTCACCGGCTGTCATCCTGTAAAGACCCCTTTATCCCCACTCTTTGCCTTCTGCCAGTCAGCCAATCCTCTATACATGCCAGGATCTTACCCTTAACACCACGGGCTTTTAACTTATTTAACAGTCTCCAATGCAGCACCTTGTCAAAGGCCATCTGGAAATCTAAATAAATCACGTCCACTGATTCTCCTTTGTCTAACTTGCTTGTTACCTCCTGAAAGAACTCTAACTGATTTGGCAGGCATGACCTGCCTTTGGCAAAGCCGTGCTGACTCAGTCCTATTTTACCATGCACTTACAAGTGCTTTGCGATCTCATCTTCAATAACAGACTCTAAATTCTTACTAATGACAAAAGTCAGGCTAACTGGCCTATAATTTCCCGTCTTCTGCCTCCCTCCCTTCTTAAACAGTGGTGTTACATTAGCCACCTCCCAGTCCTCTGGGACCCTTCCTGCCTCCAGTGATTCCTGACAGATCATCACTAATGTCTCCACAATTTCCTCAGCTATCTCTTTTAGGACCCTGGGGCGTAGTCCATCCGGTCCAGCTGACTTATCCACCTCCAGACCTTTCAGTTTCACCAGAACCATCTCCTTAGTAATCGTCACTGCACTCACCTCTGCCCCCTTGTTCTCTTGAAGTTCTGGCCTCCCACGGGTGTCTTCCACCGGGAAGACTGATGCAAAGTAACTATTACGTTCGTCTGCCATTTCTTTGTTTCCTATTATTACTTGTCCAGCCACATTTTCTAGTGGTCCAATGTCTATTTTTGCCTCTCTCTTACCTTTTAATATATTGAAAAAATCTCTTCCTGTCTTCCTTTATATTACTAGCTAGCTTGCACTCATACTTCAGCTTCTCCCCCCTTATGTCTTTTTTAGTTGTCCTCTGCTAGTTTTTAAAGGTGTCCCAATCCTCTGGTTTCCCACCAATCATCCCCACTTTGTATGTTTATTCCTTAGCCTTTATGCTGTCCTTGACATTCCTCGTTAGCCATGGATGCCTTGTCCTCCCCTTAGCATGTTTCCTCCTCTTTGGGATGAATTTCTGTTGTGCCGCCCTAATAATCCCCAAGAACTCCTGCCATTGTGTTCCACTGTCTTCCCTGCTAGGCTCCTTCTCCAATCAACTCTGGCCAGCTCCTCCCTCATGTCTTCGTAGTTACCCGTATTTAATTGTAATACTGTTACATCTGATTACAGCTTCTCCCTCTCAAACTGCAGGGTAAATTCTATCATATTGTGGTCACTGCTCGGTAAGGGTTCCTTCACCATAAGTTCCCTAATCAAGTGTGTCTGATTACACATCACCAAATCCAGAATTGCCTGTTCCCTCGGAGGCTCGGGCACAAGCTGCTCCAAAAAAACATCTCTTAGCCATTCCACAAAAATTGAATTTTTTAGTCGCCACACTCCGGCGCATGTTCGGGTACACGGAAGGAGAATTCAGAATGTCCAGTTCACCTAACAAGCATGTATTTTAGGACTTGTGTGAGGAAACCAGAGCATCCGGAGAAAATCCACACGGACATGGTGAGATGGTGCATACTCTCCACAGTGACCCAAGCCGGAATCGAACCTGGAACCCTGCTGCTGTGAAGCAACAGTGCTAACCACTGTGCTATAATGCCGGCAATGGACTGCATCGTGTTTAAACGTTTAGCTGGTCAATGGCCATCATTGAGATTTACCTCAGCACGTCAACAAATGTGACAGTGTTTTCTGAATATAGATGCTAACATTCCCACAGTCTCTGCCTCACCATTTGTGTAATTGTGGTTGTTCAGAGTTGGCAATGGAGCAATATTTAATGGACAATTAAATTGGATTTTAAAATCATTCCATAGTATCATAGAATGATAGCATTTACAGTGCACAAAGAGGCCATTCGGCCCATCGTGTCTGCACCGTCCCCTAAAAGAGCACCCTACCCAAGCTCATACCTCCACCCCATTCCCCCCGCCCCAACCTTTTTTGACAGAATCGCACTTTAGCATGGCCAATCCACGTAGCCTGTCCATCTTTAGACTCTGAGAGGAAACCGGAGCACCCGGAGGAAACCCACGCAGGCACAGGGAGCACGTGCAGACTCCGCCAAGACAGTGACCCAAGCCGGGAATCTAACCTGGGTCCCTCGAGCTGTGAAGAACCTCTGCTCACCACTGTTACCGTGCTGCTTCGGATTTACAAAAGTGTTGCCAGGGCAGGGAAATTAACGCAATCACGGCTGCACTGCTGCCTCCGAACGCCAGGAACCCGGGTTTGATTCCGGTCACTGTGATAGAACATAGAACATAGAAAAATACAGCACAGAACAGGCCCTTCGGCCCACGATGTTGTGCCGAACCTTTTTCCTAGATTAATCATAGATTGTCATTGAATTTGCAGTGCAGAAGGAGACAATTCCTACAAGGTCCTACACGCTGAATTTCGGGAGCTAGCAGTTGAACTAAAAAGTAGGACCTCAAAGCTAGTCATCTCAGGAATGCGACCAGTGCCACGAGGTAGTCAGAGTAGGAATGTCGGGATAGGGAGGATGAATGCGTGGCTCGAGAGATGGTGCAAGAGGGAGGGATTCAAATTCCTGGGACATTGGAACCGGTTCTGGGGAGGTGGGACCGGTACAAACCGGATGGTCTGCACCTGGGCAGGACTGGAACCGATGTCCTAGGAGGGGTGTTTGCTAGAGCTGTTGGGGAGAGTTTAAACTAATGCGGCAGGGGGATGGGAACCTATGCAGGAAGTTGGAAGGGTCAAAACAGGGACAAAAATAAAAGGCAATAAGGGGGAAAGTGTAAGGCAGAGAAGCCATAGTCAAAAATCAAAAAGGGCGACAGTACAAGGTACAGTGACTGAGGGGAGCTCAGTGAATAGGACTAGGAATACTAAAAGAAATAAAACGGGAAGTGAAAACATTAATGGTAAGCGACGCGGCAGGTAGTTACATGTAGGTATGGGTTCAACAACAAGGAAAATTAGGAGAAAGGTGAAGAGGAAATATAACTTAGGAGAGGTTACTGATCGACGTGTTAAGATTCAGAACAGAGGTTAAAAAAAAGCCAACATAAGTGTACTTTACCTGAAGACTCGTAGTATTTGGAGTAAGGTAAATGAGTTGATGGCGCAAATCATCGTGAATGACTATGATTTAGTGGCCATTACTGAAACATGGTTAAAGGTTGATCACGACTGGGAGTTAAATATCCGAGGGTATCAAACTTTTCGGAAGGACAGAGTGGATGTTAAGGGAGGTGGTGTAGCTCTGTTATTTAAGGATGACACCCGGGCAACAGTGATGGGTGACATCGGTGCTATGGAGGATAAATTTGAATCCATTTGCGTGGAAATCAGGAATAGTAAGGCGAAAAAGTCACTGATTGGAGTAATTTATGGGCCACCAAATAGTAACATTCTGGTGGGGAAGGCAATAAACAAAGAAATAACAGATGCATGTAGAAATGGTACAGCAGTTATCATGGGGGATTTTAATCTACATGTTGATTGGTTTAACCAGGTCGGTCAAGGCAGCCTTGAGGAGGAGTGTACAGAATGTACTCGCGATAGTTTCCTAGAACAGTATGTAATGGAACCTACGAGGAACAAGCGGTCGTAGATCTGGTCCTGTGTAATGAGACAGGATTGATTCAGGATCTCATAGTTCGGGATCCTCTCGGAAGGAGCGATCACAATATGGTGGAATTTAAAATACAGATGGAGGGTGAGAAGGTCAAATCAAGCACTAGTGTTTTGTGCTTATACAAAGGAGATTACAATGGGATGAGAGAAGAACTAGCTAAGGTAGACTGGGAGCAAAGACTTTATAGTGAAACAGTTGAGGAACAGTGGAGAACCTTCCAAGTGATTTTTCACAGTGCTCAGCAAAGGTTTATACCAACAAAGGGGAAGGACAGCAAAAAGAGGGAAAATCGACCGTGGATATCTAAGGAAATAAGGGAGAGTATCAAATTGAGGGATAAAACATAAAACATTGCAAAGATCAGTGGGAGACGAGAGGACTGGGAAATCTTTAGGGGGCAACAGAAAGCTACTAAAAAAGCTATAAAGAAGAGTAAGATAGATTAAGAGAGTAAACTTGCTCAGAATATAAAACCAGGTAGTAAAAGTTTCTACAAATACATAAAACAAAAAAGAGTGGCTAAGGTAAATATTGGTCCTTTAGAAGATGACAAAAGCGATTTAATAATGGGAGATGAGGAAATGGCTGAGGAACTGAACAGGTTTTTTGGGTCGGTCTTCACAGTGGAAGACACAAATAACATGCCAGTGACGGATGGAGATGAGGCTATGACAGGTGAGGACCTTGAGAGGATTGTTATCACCAAGGTGGTAGTGATGGGCAAGTTAATGGGGCTAAAGGTAGACAAGTCTCCTGGACCTGATGGAATGCATCCCAGCGTGTTAAAAGAGATGGCGAGGGAAATTGCAAATGCACTAGTAATAATTTATCAAAATTGACTAGACTCTGGGGTGGTCCCGGCGGATTGGAAATTAGCAAACGTGACACCACTGTTCAAGAAAGGAGATAGGCAGATAGCGGGTAATCATAGGCCAGTGAGCTTTACTTCGGTAGTAGGGAAGATGCTGGAATCTATCATCAAGGAAGAAATAGCGAGGCATCTGGATGGAAATTGTCCCATTGGGCAGACGCAGCATGGGTTCATAAAGGGCAGGTGGTGCCTAACTAATTTAGTGGAATTTTTTGAGGACATTAACAGTGCGGTAGATAACGGGGAGCCAATGGATGTGGTAAATCTTGATTTCCAGAAAGCCTTTAACAAGGTGCCACACAAAAGGTTGATGCATAAGATAAAGATGCATGGCATTAAGGGGAAAGTAGTAGCATGGATAGAGGATTGTTTATTTAATAGAAAGCAAAGAATGGGGATTAATGGGTGTTTCTCTGGTTGGCAATCAGTAGCTAGTGGTGTCCCTCAGGGATCAGTGTTGGGCCCACAACTGTTCACAATTTACATAGATGATTTGGAGTTGGGGGCCAAGGGCAATGTGTCCACGTTTGCAGACGACACTAAGATAAGTGCAGAGGATACTGGAAGTCTGCAGAGGGAATTGGATAGGAAAAGTGAATGGGCTAGGGTCTTGCAGATGGAATACAATGTTGACAAATGTGAGGTTATCCATTTTGATAGGAATAACAGCAAAAGGGATTATTATTTAAATGATAAAATATTAAAACAGGCTGCTGTGCAGAGAGACCTGGGTAGTGCATGTGTCGCAAAAAGTTGGTTTACAGGTGCAACAGGTGATTAAGAAGGCAAATGGAATTTTGTCCTTCATTGCTAGAGGGATGGAGTTTAAGACTAGGGAGGTTATGCTGCAATTGTAAAAGGTGTTAGTGAGGCCACACCTGGAATATTGTGTTCAGTTTTGGTCTCCTTACTTGAGAATAAAGGGATTAGGGGTTATGGTGTTCGGGCCGGAAAGTGGAGCTGAGTCCACAAAAGATCAGCCATGATCACATTGAATGGTGGAGCAGGCTAGAGGGTCCAGATGGCCTACTCCTGCTCCTATTTTTTATGTTCTTATGTTCTAATTCGGCACATTAAGACTGCACCGGCTCTTGAAAGGCACCCTACCCAAAGTCAAAACCTCCACCCAACACTAAGGGCAATTTTTGACACTAAGGGCAATTTATCATGGCCAATCCACCTAACCTGCACATCTTTGGACTGTGGGAGGAAACCGGAGCACCCGGAGGAAACCCACGCAGACACAGGGAGGATGTGCAGACTCCGCACAGACAGTGACCCAAGCCGGAACCGAACTTGGGACCCTGCAGCTGTGAAGCAATTGTGCTATCCACAATGCTCCCGTGCTGCCCTTAAGAACAAATAAATCTACACTATATCATTTTACCGTAATCCAAGTACCTATCCAATAGCTGCTTGAAGGTCCCTAATTTTCCGAATCAACTACTCTCAGAGGCAGTGCATTCCATGCCCCCACTACTCTCTGGGTAAAGCACCTCTCTCTGAAATCCCCCCCTATATCTTCCACCATTCACCTGAAATTTATGTCCCCTTGTAATGGTTTGTTCCACCCGGGGAAAAGGGTCTCTGACTGTCTACTCTATCTATACCCTGATCATCTTATAAACCTCTATCATGTCGCCCTTCATCCTTCTCCGTTCTAATGAGAAAAGGGCTAGCACCCTCAACCTTTCCTCGTAAGACCTACTCTCCATTCCAGGCAACATCCTGGTTAATCTCCTTTGCACCTTTTCCAAAGCTTCCACATCCTGCTTAAAATGAGGCGAACAGGACTGTACACAGTACTCCAAATGTGGCCTTACGAACGTTTTGTACAGCTGCATCATCACCTCACGGCTCTTAAATTCAATCCCTCTGTTAATGAACGCGATCACCCCACGGGCCTTCTTCACAGCTCAATCCACTTGAGTGGCAACTTTCAAAGATGTATGAACATAGACCCCAAGATCTCTCTTCTCCTCCACATTGCCAAGTACTACCGTTAACCCTGTATTCCGCATTCATATTTGTCCTTCCAAAATGGACATCCTCACACTTTTCAGGGTTAAACTCCATCTGCCACTCCTCATCCCAGCTCCGCATCCTATCTATGTCTCTTTGCAGCCGACAACAGCCCGCCTCACTATCCCCAACTCCACCAATTTTCGTATCGTCTGCAAATTTACTGACCCACACATCAACTCCCTCATCCAAGTCATTAATGAAAATCACAAACAGCAGAGGACCCAGATCTGATCCCTGCGGTACGCCACTGGTAACTGGGATCCAGGCTGAATATTTGCCATCCACCACCACTCTCTGACTTCTATCGGTTAGCCAGTTCGTTATCCAACTGGCCAGGTTTCCCACTATCCCATGTCTCTTTACTTTCTGCAGAAGCCTACCATGGGGTACCTTATCAAATGCTTTGCTAAAATCCATGTACACTACATCCACTGCTTTACCTTCATCCACATGCTTGGTCACCTCCTCAAATAATTCAGTAAGTCTTGTAAGGCAAGACCTCCCCCTCACTAATCCGTGCTGACTATCCCTAATCAAGCAGTGTCTTTCCAGATGCTCAGAAATCCTATCCTTCAGTACCCTTTCCATGACTTTGCCGACCACCGAAGTAAGACTAACTGGCCTGTAATTCCCAGGGTTATCCATATTCCCTTTTTTCAACAGGAGCACGGCATTCGCCACTCTCCAATCCCCTGGTACCACCCCTGTTGACAGTAAGGACGAAAAGATCATTGCCAACGGCTCTGCAATTTCATCTCTTGCTTCCCATAGAATCCTTGGATATATCCCGTCAGGCCCGGCGGACCTGTCTATCCTCAAGTTTTTAGAATGCCCAACACATTATCCCTCCTAACAAGTATATCCTCGAGCTTACCAGTCTGTTTTATACACTCCTCTCCAACAACGTGGCCCCTCTCGTTTGTAAATACAGAAGAATAGGGTGATTGTCTGGATTTAGTATATTCTCCCCGAGTCTGCATGAAGGTTCCTCCAGGTGCTTTCGTTTGTTCCCACAGTCCATAGATGTACGAGTTAGGTGGATTGATCACTCGGTGTTTGGGGATTAGCAGGGTCGGTTATGGGGTCACAGGAATAGGGAAGGGTTGGACGAGGCAGTGGATATGTGTGTATCACTCATTCGAATGGTCGGTGCGGACCTGATGGACCGAATGGGCTCCTTTTGCACTGACGGGATTCTATGATTCGATGAGGAAAGATTAGACCGGCTCAGGTTATTATGCTGAGGGCAGAGGAGGTTGAGGGCTGACCAAAATGAGGTGTCAAAAATGCTGAGGGGGCCACGACAGGGTAGATGAGAAAAGTCGGTTTCTATGGGCAGAGAGAGATCAGTTGTTGTGGGTGGGATAGGGGGTGGAATTAGAATGGGGGCAGGGAGGGCTAGTATTAATTTCCCAAACTAGTGCAGGTGTGAGGGGCTGAATTACCTCTTTCTGTGCCGCGCTGTGACGTTTCATTTCTTTCTGATGAGCTGTAGGGAAGGGGGTAGGTGTCGGGTTTGATGATATGTAAGGGGAAGGGAGGGGGAAAAACGTCGAGGTGAAGCTATTTGTCCAAAGCCCCCACCCCCACCCCACTCCCCTCCCCTCCCCCCCCCCCCCCCATCACTTTGGTGGCCATATTGCATTGCCAGGGGAGATGGTAGCTCGTGTGATTATCACTGTGGCTTCACAGCACCAGGGTCCCAGGTTCGATTCTCTGCTGGTCACTGACTGTGCGGAGTCTGCACGTTCTCCCTTTGTCTGTGTGGGTTTCCTCTGGCTGCTGCGGTTTCCTGCCACAGTCCAATGACGTGCAGCTTAGGTGGATAGGCCATGATAAAAATTACCCTTCGTGACCAAAAACGGTTAGGAGTGGTTATCGGGTCACAGGGTTGTGTGGAAGTGAGGGCTTAAGTGGGTCGGCGCAGACTCGATGGGCCGAATGGTCTCCTTCTGCACTGGATGCTCTATGTAATGGTCTATGTTATGAGACGCTGGACGGAGAAGGGGACGCCATTCAGTCGATGACCCACCCGCTGCCTTTTGGGAGGCAGACCATCCGCACATGCGCACAGGCAGCTATTTCTGAACCAGTAATTATTTCTAATTACTGACATCCTGTCCCGTCAGACTCTCACTTCCCTCTCGGTTCTGACGCGCCCATTCTCCTTCCTTCCATTTTCAGATTTCTTTATTTTCAATCGGTCCCGTGCGCCCCACGTCACGGCAATATGGCTGCGAGACTCCCCGGCAGGCCTCGGATGTTCCCGCCAAGGAGCAGCGACCAGAGCTGAAGAGCGACAAGAGGTGACACTGGGAGGAGCAGCAACTGCCTCTGGCGGCCAGGACGGGGAACAGCAGCTGGTGAGCAGTGAGTATGGGATGTGGAACTGAGACAATCTGTGTCACTGTCTGGGGCACATAAGAACATAAGAACATAAGAACTAGGAGCAGGAGTAGGCCATCTGGCCCCTCGAGCCTGCTCCGCCATTCAATGAGATCATGGCTGATCTTTTGTGGACTCAGCTCCACTTTCCGGCCCGAACACCATAACCCTTAATCCCTTTATTCTTCAAAAAACTATCTATCTTTATCTTAAAAACATTTAATGAAGGAGCCTCAACTGATTCACTGGGCAAGGAATTCCATAGATTCACAACCATTTGGGTGAAGAAGTTCCTCCTAAACTCAGTCCTAAATCTACTTCCCCTTATTTTGAGGCTATGCCCCCTAGTTCTGCTTTCACCCGCCAGTGGAAACAACCTGCCCGCATCTATCCTATCGATTCCCTTCATAATCTTATATGTTTCTATAAGATCCCCCCTCATCCTTCTAAATTCCAACGAGTCCAGTCCCAGTCTACTCAACCTCTCCTCGTAATCCAACCCCTTCAGCTCTGGGATTAACCTAGTGAATCTCCTCTGCACACCCTCCAGTGCCAGTACGTCCTTTCTCAAGTAAGGAGACCAAAACTGAACACAATACTCCAGGTGTGGCCTCACTAACACCTTATACAATTGCAGCATAACCTCCCTAGTCTTAAACTCCATCCCTCTAGCAATGAAGGACAAAATACCATTTGCCTTCTTAATCACCTGTTGCACCTGAAAACCAACTTTCTGCGACTCATGCACGAGCACACCCAGGTCTCTCTGCACAGCAGCATGTTTTAATATTTTATCATTTAAATAATAATCCCTTTTGCCGTTATTCTTACCAAAATGGATAACCTCACATTTGTCAACATTGTATTCCATCTGCCAGACCCTAGCCCATTCAATTAGCCTGTCCAAATCCCTCTGCAGACTTCCAGTATCCTATGCACTTTTTGCTTTACCACTTATCTTAGTGTCACCTGCAAACTTGGACACATTGCCCTTGGTCCCCAACTCCAAATCATCTATGTAAATTGTGAACAGTTGTGGGCCCAACACTGATCCCTGAGGGACACCACTAGCTACTGATTGCCAACCAGAGAAACACCCATTAATCCCCACTCTTTGCTTTCTATTAATTAACCAATCCTCTATCCATGCTCCTACTTTCCCCTTAATGCCATGCATCTTTATCTTTTGCAACAACCTTTCGTGTGGCACCATGTCAACGGTTTTCTGGAAATCCAGATATACCACATCCATTGGCTCCCCGTTATCTACCGCACTGTTAATGTCCTCAAAAAATTCCACTAAATTAGTTAGGCACGACCATGTTATGAACCCATGCTGCGTCTGTCCAATGGGACAATTTCCATCCAGATGCCTCGCTATTTCTTCCTTGATGATAGATTGCAGCATCTTCCCTACTACCGAAGTTAAGCTCACTGGCCTATAATTACCCACTTTCTGCCTACCTCCTTTTTTAAACAGTGGTGTCACGTTTGCTAATTTCCAATCCGCCGGGACCACCCCAGAGTCTAGTGAATTTTGGTAAATTATCACTAGTGCATTTGCAATTTCCCTAGCCATCCCTTTTAGCACTCTGGGATGCATTCCATCAGGGCCAGGAGACTTGTCTACCTTTAGCCCCATTAGCTTGCCCATCACTACCACCTTGGTGATAACAATCCTCTCAAGGTCCTCACCTGTCATAGCCTCATTTCCATTAGTGACTGGCATGTTATTTGTGTCTTCCACTGTGAAGACCGACCCAAAAAACCTGTTCAGTTCCTCAGCCATTTCCTCATCTCCCATTATTAAATCTCCCGTCTCATCCTCTAAAGGACCAATATTTACCTTAGCCACTCTTTTTTGTTTTATGTATTTGTAGAAACTTTTACTATCTGTTTTTATATTCTGAGCAAGTTTACTCTCAATTTATCTGACCCTTCTTTATAGCTTTTTTAGTAGCTTTCTGTTGCCCCCTAAAGATTTACCAGTCCTCTAGTCTCCCACTGATCTTTGCTACTTTGTATGTTTTTTCCTTCAATTTGATGCTCTCCCTTATTTCCTTAGATATCCACGGTCGATTGTCCCTCTTTTTACCGTCCTTCCTTTTTGTTGGTCACATGCTGCTGCACAGACTGTGATTCAGTGTGAGGCCAAACCCACCTCTTCGGGCTTGGGGGAGTCACACATACACAGCTGATCGACCATGAGGGAGGCACACCCACCTGTTCGGCCAATGGGGGAGTCACACAAACTCGGCTGATCTGCCATGGGGGAGGCGCACCAACCAGCTGATCGACCATGGTGGAGGCACTCACCCAGCAGATGGACGATGTGGGAAGACACACACACCCAGCTGATCGACCATGGGGGTGTCATGTACACCCAGCTGATCGGTCAAGGTGAAACATACACACAGCTAATCGGCCACGGGGAGTCACACACAAAGCTAGTCGGCCGTGCGGGACTCACATTCACACAGCTGATCGGCCATGGAGACAGTGGAAAGTGCATTTAAGAAATGGGTGTTTATAAATTCGCTGTAGTGGATGTACCTTTAAGAAATGGTTGTTTATCAAGTAGCTGCCGCGATGTCAGAGTGTGGGTGGGGCTTGGATGTCTGTCTGCTTTTACTTTCGTTTTTGACCTGGCAGTTGGAGAGTGTTTTAGTTTCGGTTTCAGATTTGGAGCTGCATCCAGACAGATAAAGTGTAATTTTTATTTCACTCTGCATGTAAAGAATGTCTTCAATCACTTGCTCATGTATAAGTGATAACCGCTCTCAGTATAGAATTTAAACCTGCTGTCTTTGTTCAAGAGGGTATTTGTCTTATGGATGTTGCTAGGAAAGATGAAGGGTTGCTTATAGGGTACTGTATTCTCTGGGGGGAGTATTTGAGTTGAGTATTGCTAAGATGTTTACTGTCTGTTTCTAAAATGTTAACTGGAGTCATAGAATCAACATTGTTTTGTTTTGAAAGTACTTTAGATCTCTGTTGCATTACACCTGTAGAGTGCGCCCTTATTTTCCTCATAAACAAAATTTATTAAATGTGGTGGGACAGGTGAACTCCATGATCCACTTTGGTGTTTTCTAAACCCTGGCCCAAAACAAATTGTAGGCTCGAGGGATAAGAGTCTATCTTTCGTGATTGGATTGGTTTAATGAACTTAAAGACAGTGAGAGGTTAGCAAATTTGTGTTTGCTTTTCAGGTGTGGTATATCAGTTCAAGTAGGGAGTGTGTTGTGGACAATGGTTCTTTCAGAGGCTCAGAATGTTGGCGATGAATGGGGTCACACGGACTACTTTACGAACAGAGACTAAAAAACAGGCTTTTAGATTTGGCAAAAACGTTGCGGTTAACGTTAACTGACAGCATACAAAATGAAGAGGTACTTACGGCGGTAGCTGAGTATTTAAAATTGACTGAGATGCTGTCAGACTCATTGGAAATGGCAAAGATTCAGTTGCAGATTCAGCAACTTGAATATGAAAAAGAATTAAAGCAGCTTGAATACGATAGAGAGGAAAAAGAAAAAAGAGAGAAAGAGATAGAGAGGAAAAGGAAAAAGAGAGAAGAAATCAGAAAAGGAAGAATGACCCCAGCAGGCAAAAAGAAAGAGAAAGGGAGATACAGGTCAGGGAAAAGAAAGAGAGAGAGAGATTGAACTTCAGATGGCCATGAACCCTATTAGTCGGTTAAAATGGGTGGATGTAAAGAAAAACCTACAGTCAGTGAATAGTGATGAGGATAGTGAGCATGAGCATCATAGACGAAGGCTTCGTGGGGATCTATTTAAATATGTCCAAGCTGTCATAATATTCACTCATGTATATAATAAAATGCAGACAGGCAGTGATTGACACACAGGATAACCAATGAACACACATGACACATTAGAACCAATCACCAGACAGAACACCACCACTATAAAGCACTCAGGACATTAAGACTCTCCCTCTCTCTACAGGACACAGCGACTGAGACAGAAAGAGTACACAAGCCAGTGAGCACTATCACAATGAGGTAGAAAGTTAGTCTTGTCAAGCCAGTAGGAGATTATCAGTTAGATTGATAGAGTGTCAACTCACAGCAGACAATGTACAGCAATCAGGAAGTTCAATAAAACAGTGTTGGACCATCTCCTGTGTCAGAGGCCTGTTTCTAGTTTCACTGCATCCAGTTGCAGTCAACGTTTAACCAACGTACTTAACACATCACAAGCTTTGCCAAGGTTTGATGAGGAGGAGGTGGAAGCCTTTTTCATTTCATTTGAGAAGGTAGCTAAACAACTGAAATGGCCACAGGACATGTGGGTATTACTGATTCAAACAAAGTTGCTCGGTAGAGCTGGTGAAGTGTGTGCATCACTATCAGAAGAGGTAGCTGGGTCGTATGAGGAGGTGAAAAAATCCATTTTCGGTGCATATGAACTAGTGCCTGAAACCTGCAGACAAATGTTTAATAATTTAAGGAAAGAACCTGGACAAACATACATGGAGTTTGAAAGGACCAAATAGAGTAATTTTTAGAGGTGGATAAGGGCTTTGAAAATAGACCAAACGTATGAAGTTCTCATAGAAATTATACTTTTGGAGGAGTTTAAAAATTCAATTCCTGATGTAGTGAGAACTCATGTGCCAGAGCAGAATGTTAAAATGCGAGATTAGTAGCAGAAATGGCAGATTATTATGAATTAGTTCATAAATCAAAGCTTGGTTTCCGATATCAGTTTCAGCCTGTGAGGGATAGAAACTGGTGAAAAGAGAAATACTCAAGTGATTAGATGTCAAGATGGTCTGATCTAGAGGTGATTGATGAGAAGGTGCCAGATTATTTAAATAGTTTACTTATGTGGGTAAAGTTTACTCATGTGTACCAGAAGGAGCAAGTAAAGAAGTCACAATTTCAAGAGACAGGAGACAGTCAATATTTAATGGTAAGGAGGCAATCTTTAATGGTAAGAGATGAGGAGTTATGTAGTTTGGGAAGATAATTGCCTGAACAGGTGGTAATTTGTGGAATTCAGTGTGAGAAGAGTAGTGTTCCATTATATAAGGTCAGGTTGGAAAGTCCAATGAAGGGCTGGGAAATGGTTGTAGGGGTAATGGAGAAACTATCTTGTCCAGGAATACAGTTTATCTTGCGTAATGATATAGCTGGATCGCAGGTGGGCTGATGCCCACTGTGGTTGATAAGCCAATGGAAAATCAAACAACTGAAGTGTTGCAGGACGAATATCCTGGCCTTTTTCCGGATTGTGTAGTAACAAGGTCGCAAAGTCACAGGTTAAGACAAGAGGAGAAATCAAAGAGTGAAGATGAAGAGGAAATTCAATTATCAGAAACGATTTTTGATCAAATGGTTGAAAAAGATCAAGAACAGGTGGAGGATGAGGCGGATACTTTTAGTTCAGGAAAATTGGCGGAGTTACAACAAAAAGATAGAGAAAGAAAACGGACGTATCAGAAAGCATACACGGAAGAGGAATCTGAGTGTATACCGGAGTGTTATTACCGTAAATATGATGTCTTTATGAGAAAATGGAGACCTTTACATATTCAGGCGGATGAAAAGTGAGCAGACGTTCGTCAAGTAGTATTGCCGGTCGGGTATAGAAAGGAGGTGATGCGAATAGCACATGAAGTACAAGTGGGAGGTCATTTGGGAATAAGGAAAACTCAAGAATAAAATCCAAAAACGTTTTTATTGGCCTGAACTACATAAAGATGTAGTTAAAATTTGTCGATCATGTCACACATGTCAAGTGATAGAGAAACCTCATGCCGTGATAAAACCAGCGCCCTTGATACCCATTCCAGCATTTGAGGAAGCGTTTACAATGGTCCTAATTGATTGCATAGGAACGCTTCCTAAAACGAAAAGTGGGACTCAATATCTTCTGACTGTAATGGATATGTCTACTGGGTTTCCAGAGGCCATTTCACTGCGCAATATTACAGCTAGAAATGTTGTGGAGGATACTAGATATGGACTAACCACAGAAATACAATCGGATCAAGGATCAAATTTTACTCAAACTTATTTAAAGAACTTATGGATAGCTTCGGAATAGAACAATTTAATTCAATCCTCCAAAATCGCAGGGAGCGTTAGAAAGGTGGCATCAGACATTAAAGACAATGTTGAGTTCTTATTGGCATGATTATCCAGAGGGTTGGTGTAAAGGGATTCCATTTGTACTGTTTGCAATTAGGGATGCACCTAATGTGTCAAACAAATTCAGCCCTGTTGAAGTATTGTGTTGGTCATCAGGTAAGAGGACCACTTAAATTGATTGAGGAAAGATTTGTGAGTGTGTCGGAGCTTACATTATTGGATTCCGTGTGGGATTTTAGGGAACAATTAAATGGAGCAGGTGAATTGGCTGGACAATATTTTAAAGTTGCACAACATGTGATGAAACGGACAAGAATTCAAAAGTTCGTAGTTTTGCCAGTGGAGATAACGTTTTAGTTGTGTTACCAATGGTAGGTGATGCTTTAAAGCAAGGTTCGGTGGACCTTATCGGATTGAAAGGAAATTAAGTGAGGTAAATTATGTAGTAAGAGTGCCAAATAGAAGGAAAACTCACCGAGTGTGTCATGTGAATATGCTTAAAAGGTACTTGAAAGGGAAGGAGAGCAATGGAAGGGGTTTTAATGATTCTAACTAAAACTGATGAACCAAATCCAGATGACTTTGAATTTGACATCCCTCAAATGAAATTGGAAAACGAGGATGCACTTAGAAAGTGGGATACATTTTTGAGTTACCTTCCAGAAGAAAAATAAACTGACCTGAAAGAGTTATTGATATCACATGGGCAAGTTTGTGGAGATAAGTTGGAAAGTCCTAAAATGGCTATACATGTAGATGTGGGAAATGCTGTTCTAATAAAACAACATCCACACCGACTTAACTCTTTAAAATTGTCACAGGTTAACAAAGAAATTGAGAGTATGTTTAAAACAAGCATAATTGAAGTGGGCTGCAGCCAATGGAGCTCAGCCACAATGATGTACCAAAACCAGAGGATATCCAACGATTGTGTGTGGACTATGGAAAGGTTAATGCAATCACAAGAATGGAGTCTTCTCCTACCCCACGCTTGAAAGATTGCATTGAGAAGGTGGGACAATCGGCTTTTATTTCCAAACTGGATTTACTTCAAGGTTAGTGGCAGGTATCCTAAAGGCGAAAGGAGATTTCAGCTTTTGTCACTCAAGATGGTATATACCAATTCAAAGTTATGCCATTTGGCAAGAAACATTTCCCAGCCACATTTCAACGTTTATCTAACAAAGCAGTTTCAGGATTACCCAATTGTGCGGTATACATAGACGATCTGGTAATATTCAGTTAGATGTGGAAAGAACAATTTAAAACACCTGATACAGTTATTCGATCGCATTAGGAGGGGCCTTCAAGCAGCTATTGGATAGGTACATGGATCACGGTAGAGATATATAGTATAGATTAATTCGTTCTGAAGGGCAGCACGATAGCATTGTGGATAGCACAATTGCTTCGCTGCTCCGGGGTCTCAGGTTCGATTCTGGCTTGTGTCGCTGCTTGTGTGGAGTCTGCAAGTCAACCCGGTGTACGCGTGGATTTCCTCCGGGTGCTTCGGTTTTCCCCCATGGTCCGGGGATGTGCGGGTTGGGTGGATTGGCCATGATGGATTGCCCTTAGTATCCCAAATTGACCTTAGTGTTGGGTGGGGTTGCTGGGTTGTGGGGATGGGGAGGAGGTGTTGACCTTGGGTAGGATGCTCTTTCCAAGAGTCGGTGCAGACCCGACGGGCCGAATGGCCTGCTTTTGCACTGTACATTATCTGATAATCTATGATTAATCTGGGTGAAACCTTCCATCTTCGATTAGTCTCAGCTCGGTGGAGCGAACATTTGGGGTGTTACAAAATCCAGTCCAGCAGTTAAACCAGCAGTAAAGACCTGGGAAGAGTTCCTGACAATGTTGGAAGTACATTTCTCTGGCTGTCCGCTGCTGATAGCTGAAAGATTCTGCTTCCATCGGCTTGTGCAAGGCAGAGGGGAAAGCATGTCACCATTTGTTACAACACAACATTAATCAGCCAAGTTCAAAGGAAACTGAGTTTTAATGTTTTTATGAATGCATTTATATCTATATATAGATCAAACACAGTCACCTCAGACATCACGTCAGCGAACACCCACCAAAATCCCGCCAGCTTCGGACAGGCCCAAATCATGTGGACATAACGCCCACCCACTGCCCCCCTCCCCCCCACCACGCCCACACCTACCCTCTAACCCCTCAAATAACCTGCTCATTCCGGCCACCATCATGCTTGTGAACTACTTTATATTAAATGAGGCTCAGCCTAGCACACGAAGAGGACGCATTCACCCTTCTCAGAACCTCCCCCCTTGGCCTAAACTCCAGGACCCTCCCCATATTTTCGTCACACTTCCGCTTAACCTCTCCTATTGGGGCGCCCTCCCAGTCCATTAACTCTTGAAAATCTCTGACACTCTGCCCACACCAGCCCCTGCTTTCGACAACACCTTGTCCTGCAACCCTGGGCAAGGTAGGTCAGGAAACTCCGGCTCCTATTTCCTCACATACTGCCGCACCTGTAAGTGCCGGACCCCCATTTCCGCTGAGAATATCCTATCCCAGTCTCTTCCCAGCTCGGGAAGCTGCCCCCCACGATTAGGTCTCCAAACCATTCAGTCCCCACCCTCTGCCTCCCCCAGAACCCGGCGCCCTACCCCGCAGGGACCAACCTGTGATTCCCACAGATCTAACCAAAACTGAGTCCTCCTCAAGCCTCAACTGCGCCGCCACTGTCCCCACAGCCTCAGGCCCACCACCACTTCCGGGCTTGAGGAATACCTGGCCGGCGGCAATGGCCGAGGTGCCGTCAATAATGCCGCTAAACTAGTGCCCAGACACGAGCCTGCCTCTATCTGCTCCCATACTGACCCCCTCACCCACTATCCACTTCCTCGCCATGGCTATATTTGCTGCCCAGTAATAGTTCATTAATTTTGACAAGGCTAGCCCAAATCCCGCCCATGTCTCCGCTCCAGCAGCACCTTCTTCACCGAAGAGATTTCCACGCCCACACAAAATCCCGAGATCAATTCATTCAGCTTCCGAACAAAAGGCCTTTGGAATAAAGATCTGTAGATTCTGGAACACGAATAGAATCCTTAGTAGTACCGTCATTTTCACGGACTGCATGCTCCCCGCAAGACAGCGGAAGCAGGTCCCGTCTCCTAGAATCCCGCCTCATTAGCTTCACCAACCGCGCCTGATTCAATTTATGTAACTGCTCCCATAGTGTGCCACCTGGATACTCAGGTACCTGAAACCCGCCGCCACTACCTTAAACAGCAGCTCGCCCAACCTCTTCTCCTGCCCCCTCACCTGGATGGGAAAGACCTCACTCTTCCCCATGTTTAACTTATACCCAGGGAACTGGCCGAATTCCACAAAATGTCCATGATCCCTCCAATACTTTCCCAGTGGGTCTGAAATGTAAAGTAACAGATCACCCAGATGGAGCGAGATCCTCTGCTCCATCACCCGTCCCCTCACGATCGCGTTCAAACTTCTTGACACTGTTAGCGCCATTGCCATTGGCTCTATCGCGAAGGCAACGAGCAACAGGGAGAGTGGGCATCCCTGCCTGATCCCACCATGCAAGCTAATATGCCCAAACACACCCGGTTCACCTTCACACTCGCTGACGGGGCCAGAACAACAACTGACCCGAAACCACAAACCGCCACTTGAACCCGAACCGTCCGAGCTCCTCCCACAAATATTCCCATTCTCCCCAATCAAAGGCATTCTCCGCATCTATAGCGACCGCCACCTCCGTTCCTCCGAGGGCATCATTGTAACGTTGAACAAACGGCTAACGTTAGCCGACACGTTCCTCCCCTTTCCAAACCCCGTCTGTTCTTCCCTACCACCCCGGGCACACAGTCCTTAATCCACGTCCCCACCCACCACCTCCCCCCACACACAGGTCTATCCCAACCCAACCAAAAAAGCCACAAGTAACATTGATGTTTTTTTAAATGTAAATGATTGATGGAATAAAGATAGAAACCTTAATGGGGTGGAGGAGCAACCAGAAGACGTGGTGCACATAGGCGCCAACGACATAGCTAGGAAAAGGGATGAGGATCTATTAAGTGATTTTGGAGAGTGAGGTTGGAAGCTAAAGAGCAGGACGAGCAGAGTAGTAATCTCAGGATTGCTACCGGTGCCACGTGCAAGTGAGGCAATAGGCAGAGAGCGAGTGCAGCTGATCACGTGGTTACAGGGATGGTGCAGGAGGGCAGGCTTCAGATGTGTAAATCATTGGGATTCCTTCTGGGGAAGGCGTGACATGTACATGAAGGACGGGTTGCACCTAAACTGGAGGGGCAACAATATCCTGAGCGGATAGTTTGCTAGAGCTCTTCGGGAGGGTTTAAAATAGTTTGGCAGGGGGGTGGGAACCAGAGTTATGGAACAGAGGACAGGGTAGCTATTCAACAGGCAGACAGAGTATACAGCGAGTATGTGAGGAAGGATAGACAGTTGATAGGGCAACGTTTCACTCAATGGGATGGGTCAAAGCGTGTCTATTTCAATGCAAGACGTGTCAGGAATAAGGAACATGAACAGAGCTTGGATCAGTACTTGGACCTATGATGTTGTGGCCATTACGGAGACATGGATTTCACTGGGGCAGGAATGGCTGTTCGATGTTTCGGGGTTTAGATGTTTTAAGAAGAATAGGGAGGGATGTAAAAGAGAAAGGGGAGTGGCACTGTTAATTTGGGAGTGCATCACAGCTGCAGAACAGGAGGTAGTCTAAGAGGGTTTGACCACTGAGACTGTATTAGTGGAAGTCAAAAAAAATAATGGAGTAGTCAATTTATTGGGAGTTTTCTATGGACCCCCCAATAGCAGCAGAGAGATAGAGGAACAGATTGGGCGGCAGATCTTGGAAAGTTGCAGAAGTAACAGAGTTTTTGTCATGGGTGACTTCAACTTCCCTAATATTGACTGGAACCTCCTCAGTTCAAATTGTTTGGATGGATCAGATATTGTCAAGTGTGTCCAGGAAGGATGTAGATCGCCGACTAGGAAGGAGGCCATATTGGATTTGGTGCATGGCAACAAACCAGGCCAGGTGTCAGATGTCTCGTTGGGAGAGCATTTCGGTGACAGTGACCACAACCCCTTGACCTTTGCCATAGTCATGGAGAGCGCGAGGAACAGTAAGTATGGGAAGGTATTTATTTCTGGGAAGGAAGATGATATTGCCATTGGACGGGAGCTGATGAACATAAATTGGGGTCAGATGTACTTGGGGAAATGCACAACAGTAATGTGGGGGTTGTTGAAGGGGCATTTGCTGCAAGTGCTGGATAGTTTTTTCCCACTGAGCCGAGAAAGAATAGTAAGGTGAAAGAACATAAGAACATAAGAACTAGGAGCAGGAGCAGGCCATCTGGCCCCTCGAGCCTGCTCCGCCATTCAATGAGATCATGGCTGATCGTTTGTGGACTCAGCTCGAATTTCCGGCCCGTACACCACAACCCTTAATCCCTTTATTCTTCAAAAAACTATCTATCTTTATCGGAAAAACATTTAATGAAGGAGCCTCAACTGCTTCACTGGGCAAGGAATTCCATAGATTTACAACCCTTTGGGTGAAGAAGTTCCTCCTAAACTCAGTCCTAAATCTACTTCCCCTTATTTTGAGGCTATGCCCCCGGTTCTGCTTTCACCTGCCAGTGGAAACAACCTGCCCGCATCTATCCTATCTATTCCCTTCATAATCTTATATGTTTCTATAAGATCCCCCCTCATCCTTCTAAATTCCAACGAGTACAGTCCCAGTCTACTCAACGTCTCCTCGTAATCCAACCCCTTCAGCTCTGGGGTTAACCTATTGAAACTCCTCTGCACACCCTCAAGTGCCAGTACGTCCTTTCTCAAGTAAGGAGGCCAAAACTGAACACAATACTCCAGGTGTGGCCTCACTAACACCTTATACAATTGCAGCAGAACCTAGTCTTAAACTCCATCCCTCTAGCAATGAAGGACACAATTCCATTTGCCTTCTTAATCACCTGTTGCACCTGAAAACCAACTTTTTGCGATACATGCACCAGCACACCAAGGTCTCTCTGCACAGCAGCATGTTTTAATATTTTATCATTTAAATAATAATCCCTTTTGCTGTTATTCCTACCAAAATGGATAACCCCACATTTGTCAACATTTTATTCCATCTGCCAGACCCTAGCCCATTCTCTTAGGCTCTCCAAATCCCTCGACAGACTTCCAGTATCCTCTGCACCTTTTGCTTTACCACTTATCTTAGTGTCGTCTGCAAACGTGGACACATTGCCCTTGGCCCCCAACTCCAAATCATCTATGTAAATTGTGAACAGTTGTGGGCCCAACACTGATCCCTGAGGGACACCAGTAGCTACTGATTGCCTAGCAGAGAATCACCCATTAATCCCCACTCTTTGCTTTCTATTAAATAAACAATCCTCTATCCATGCTACTACTTTCCCCTTAATGCCATGCATCTTTATCTAATGCAACAACCTTTTGTGTGGCACCTTGTTAAAGGCTTACTGGAAATCAAGATATACCACATCTATTGGCTCCCCGTTATCTACCGCACTGTTAATGTCCTCAAAAAATTCCACTAAATTAGTTAGGCACCACCTGCCCTTTATGAACCCATGCTGCGTCTGCCCAATGGGACAATTTCCATCCACATGCCACGCTATTTCTTCCTTGACGATAGATTCCAGCATCTTCCCTACTACCGAAGTTAAGCTCACTGGCCTATAATTACCCGCTTTCTGCCTACCTCCTTTTTAAAACAGTGGTGTCACGTATGCTAATTTCCAATCCGCCGGGACCACCCGAGAGCCTAGTGAATTTTGGTAAATTATCACTAGTGCATTTGCAATTTCCCTAGCCATCTTTTTTAGCACTCTGGGATGCATTCCATCAGGTCCAGGAGACTTGTGTACCTTTAGCCCCATTAGCTTGCCCATCACTACCACCTTGGTGATAACAATCCTCTCAAGGTCCTCACCTGTCATAGCCTCATTTCCATTAGTGACTGGCATGTTATTTGTGTCTTCCACTGTGAAGACCGACCCAAAAACCCTGTTCAGTTCCTCAGCCATTTCCTCATCTCCCATTATTAAACCTCCCTTCTCATCCGCGAAGGGACCAATATTTACCTGAGCCACTGTTTTTTGTTTTATGTATTTGTAGAAACTTCTACTATCTGTTTTTATATTCTGAGCAAGTTTACGCTCGTAATCTATCTTACTCTTCTTTAAAGCTTTTTTAGTAGCTTTCTGTTGCCCCCCTAAAGATTTCCCAGTCCCCTAGTCTCCCACTGATCTTTGCTACGTTTTATGTTTTTTCCTTCAATTTGATACTCTCCCTTATTTCCTTAGATATCCACGGTCGATATTCCCTCTTTTTACCGTCCTTCCTTTTTGTTGGTATAATCTTTGCTGAGCACTGTGAAAAATCACTTGGAAGGTTCTCCACTGTTCCTCAACTATTTCACTATAAAGTCTTTGCTCCCAGTCTACCTTAGCTAGTTCTTCTCTCATCCCATTGTAACCTCCTTTGTATAAGCACAAAACACTAGTGCTTGATTTGACCTTCTCACCCTCCATCTGTATTTTAAATTCCACCATATTGTGATCGCTCCTTCCGAGAGGATCCCTAACTATGAGATCCTGAATCAATCCTGTCTCAATTCAAAGGACCAGATCTAGGAACGCTTGTTCCCTCGTAGGTTCCATTACAGACTGTTCTAGGAAACTATCGCGGAAACATTCTATACACTCCTCCTCAAGGCTGCCTTGACCGACCTGGTTAAACCAATCAACATGTAGATTAAAATCCCCCATGATAACTGCTGTACCATTTCTACATGCATCTGTTATTTCTTTGTTTATTGCCTGCCCCACCAGAATGTTACTATTTGGTGGCCCATAGATTACTCCTATCAGTGACTTTTTCGTCTTACTATTCCTGATTTCCACGCAAATGGATTCAACCTTATCCTCCATAGCACCAATGTCATCCATTACTGTTTTCCGGAATTCATCCTTAAATAACAGAGCTACACCACTTCCCTTACCATCCACTCTGTCCTTCCGAAAAGTTTGATACCCTCGGATATTTAACTCCCAGTCGTGACCATCCTTTAACCATGTTTCAGTAATGGCCACTAAATCATCATCATTCACGATGATTTGCGCCATCAACTCATTTAACTTATTCCGAATACTACGAGCATTCAGGTAAAGTACACTTATGTTGGCTTTTTTACCTCTGTTCTGAATCTTAACACCTCGACCAGTAACCTCTCCTAAGTTATATTTCCTCTTAACCTTTCTTCTAATTTTCCTTGTCGTTGAACCCATATCTTCATGTACCAACCTGCCGCGTCACTTAGCATTAATGTTTTCACTTCTCGTTTTATTTATTTTAGTATTCCTGGTCCTATTCACTGAGCTCCCCTCAGTCACTGTACCTTTTACAGTCGCCCTTTCTGATTTTTGACTATGGCTTCTCTGTCTTACACTTTCCCCCTTACTGCCTTTTATTTATGTCCCTGTTTTACTACCTTCCAACTTCCTGCATCGGTTCCCATCCCCCTGCCACATTAGTTTAAACTCTCCCCAACAGCTCGAGCAAACACCCCCCCCCCCCCCCCCCCCATAGGACCTCGCTTCCAGCCCTGCCCAGGCACAGACCGTCCGGTTTGTACTGGTCCCACCTCCCCCAGAACCGGTTCCAATGTCCCAGGAATTTGAATCCCTCCCTCTTGCACCATCTCTCGAGCCACGTATTCATCCTCTCTATCCTGACATTCCTACTCTGACTAGCCCGTGGCACTGATAGCAATCCTGAGATTACTACCTTTGCGGTCCTACTTTTTAGATTAACTCCTAGCTCCCTAAATTCAGCTTGTAGGACCTCGTCCCGTTTTTTACCTATATCGTTGGTGCCTATGTGCACCACGACAGCTGGCTGTTCACACACACCCCCCTCCCAGAATGTCCTGCAGCCGCTCCGAGACATCCTTGACCATTGCACCAGAGGGCAACATACCATCCTGGAGTCTCGATTGCGTCCGCAGAACCGCCTGTCTATTCCCCTTACAATTGGGTCCCCTGTCACTATAGCCCTGCCATTGTTCTTCCTGCCCAGCTGCGCAGCAGAGCCAGCCACGGTGCCATGAACCTGGCTGCTGCTGCCTTCCCATGGTGAGCCATCTCCCTCAACAGTATCCAAAGTGGTATATCTGTTTTTTAGGGAGATGACCGCAGAGGACACCTACACTGCCTTCCTACTCTTGCTCTGTCTTTTGGTCACCCATTTTCTATCTCCCTCAGTACCTTTCACCTGCGGTGTGACCAACTCGCTAAACGTGCTATCCACGACGGCCTCGGCATCGCGGATGCTGCAAAGTGAGTCCATCCGCAGTTCCAAAGCCGTCAAGCGGTCTAACAGGAGCTGCAACTGGACACACTTCTTGCACGTGAAGGAGCCAGGGACAGTGGACATGTGCCCCTGAGCTCCCACATCGCACACGAGGAGCATGACACGGGTCTGAGATCTCCTGCCATGTCTTAAACCTTCGGTTAACTTCAACAACTACAATTTCAACAACAAAAAAACAAAGAAAAAATAAATAAATATACCAATGAAAAGAAACAGAAACACTACTTACCAGTCACTTACCAGGGATAAAACGCACTTCCTCCCCACCCAGATTCGAATTCCCACCTCGATTCAAATTCCCAAACTCACTCTTTGCTGTCTCACTCTGGCTGTCTTCTCCCTGGCTCACTGGGAGAACTCACTGGGAGTGAGTTTACAAGTTGCTCTTTTTAAACTGTCCTGAATTGACTCCCCTCCCCCACCTGCTTTTAGATCAAGGTCGATTTAAGTGACTGACACTTAACTGCCAACCAGTTATGTGAGTGGGTGGGGCAGCCCTTGTTAACCCACACTGCACAATACTAGCTTAATTTAAATTAATTTAAACTCTTGAAATTTAAAAGGAGCTGCCTTACTAATTTAATTAAGAGCCTTAGGTGACAAGATCTTCTCGGCAAGAGGAAGATGGAAGCTCACGTAAGGTCCAGGAAGCAAGGATCTGGCTCCCGAGTGTTACAAGGTAGCCAGGAAGGAACTCATAAATGGACTGCGGAGAGCAAGAAGGGGGCATGAAAAATTCCTGTCGGGAACGATTAGGGAAAACCCCAAGGTGTTCGACTACACTCATGTGAGAAATAAGAGGGTGGTCAGAGTGAGAGTAGGGCCGATACGGGATAGTCGAGGGAACTTTTGCCTAGAGTCTGAGCAATTAGGGGAAGTCCTAAATGAATATTTTGCTTCCGTATTCCTGGAAAAAGCGACATTTTTGCTCATGAGAACAGCGTGAATCAGGTTAATAGACTCGAACAGGTTGATATTAAGAAGGAGGATGCGCTGGAAATTTTGAAAAGCATCAGGATAGATAAGTCCCCTGGGCCTGACGGGATACACCCAAGGTTGCTACGGGGAGCAAGGAAGGAGATGGCTTCGCCGTTGTTAATGATCTTTGCATCCTCACTCTCCACTAGAGTCGTACCGGATGATTGGAGGGAGGCGAATGTTATTCGCCTGTTCAAGAAAGTGAATAGGGAAAGCCCTGGGAATTAAAGACCAGTCAGTCTTACGTCTGTGGTGAGAAAAATACTGGAAAGGATTCTGAGAGAAAGGATTGATGATTATTTAGAAAAACATAGTTCGATTCAAGATAGTCAGCATGGGGGCAGATAATGCCTCACAAGCCTCATTCAATTATTTCAGGATGTGACAAAACACATTGATGAAGGGTGGGCAGTGGATGTGGTGTATATGGATTTCAGTAAGGCATTTGATACGGTTCCCCATGGTAGGCTCATTCAGGAAGTTAGGGGGCATGGGATACAGGGAAATACGGCTGTCTGGATACAGGATTGGCTGACCGATAGAAGACAGTGAGTGGATGGAAAATATTACGCCTGGAGGTATGTGAGCAATGGTGTCCGGCAAGGATCTGTTCTTGGACTTCTACTATTTGTGGGTTTTCTAATTGACTTGAATGGGGACGTGAAAGTGTGGGTTAGTAAGGTTAACAATGACACGAATGTTGGTGGAGTTGCAGATAGTGTCTAGGGCTGTTGCAGGTTGCGACAGGACATTGACAGAATGCAGAGCTGGGCTGGGAAATGACATATGGATTTCAACCCAGATAAATATGAAGTGATTCATTTTCGAAGGTCGAATTTGAATGCTGAATACAGGGTTAAATGCAGGATTCTTTGAAGTGTGGAGGAACAGAGGGATCTTGGGGTCCACGTACATAAATTCCTCAAAGTTGCCACGCAGGTTGATATGGTTGTTAAGAAGGAGTATGGTGTGTTGGCTTTCATTAACAGGGGGATTGGGCTTAAGAGCTGCGAGGTTTTGATGCAGCTTCATAAAATCCTGGTTAGACCACACTTGGAACATTGTGTCCAGTTCTGGTCGCCTCATTTTAGGAAGGATGTGGATGCTTTAGAGAGGGTACAGGGGATATTTTCCTGGAAGCTGCCTGGACTGGAGGGCATATCTTCTGAAGAAAGGTTATAGAACATAGAACATAGAACTGTACAGCACTGTACAGGCCACTCGGCGCACGATGTTGTGCCGAACTAGTCTGAAACTAAGATCATATCAACCTACTCCAAGTCATTCGAGTGCTCTCCATATGCATATCCAATAACCACTTCAACGTTCCTAATCTGTCCGACTCCACTACCATAGCTGGGAGTGCGTTCCACGCCCCAACCACTCTCTGAGTAAAGAATCCCCCTTTGACATCCCTCCTATATCTTCCACCATCAACTTTATAGTTATGCCCCCTTGTAACAGCTGCTCCCACCCGAGGAAAAAGTCGCTGAACGTCCACTACCTATCCCTCCCATCCTCTTATACACCTCAATTAAGTCACTTCTCATCCTCCTCCGCTCCTATGAGAAACGCCCTACCTTCCTCAACCTTTCCTCATAAGAACTACCCTCCAATCCAGGCAACATCCTGGTAAATCTCCTTTGCACCCTATCCAATGCTTCCTCAGCCTTCCAAAATGAGGTGACCAGAACTGCACACAATCCTCCAAATGTGGTCTAACCAACGTCTTGTACAGTTGCAGCATGACCTCACGGCTCTAAAACGCAATCCCCTGTTAATAAATGCTAACGCGCTATATGCTTTCTTCACGGCTCTATCCACTTGGGAAGCAACTGTCTGAGATCTGTGGACATGAACCCCAAGATCTCTCTGCTCCTCCACATTCCTCGGAACCCTGCCGTTAACCCTGTAATTCGCATTCAAATGTGTCCTACCAAAATGAATGACCTCACACTTATCAGGGCTAAACTCCAGCTGCCATTTTTCAGGCCAGCTCTGCATCCTACAAATGTCTCTTTGAAGCCTACAACAGCTCGCCACATTATCCACTACTCCACCAATCTTGGTGTCATCAGCAAATGTAATAACCCAACCATCAACTCCATCATCCAAGTCGTTGATTAAAACCACAAAGAGCAGAGGTCCCAGCACTGATCCCTGTGGTACACCGCTGGTGACTGGGCTCCAGGATAAAAAAGTTACCATCTACCACCAGACTCAGCCTTCTATGTGGTAGCCGGTTACTGATCCAATCGGCCAAATTTTCCTCTATGCCATGCCTCCTTACTTCCTGCATGAGCCGACTATGGGGCACCTCATCAAACGCCTTACTAAAATCCATGTATCCGACATCAACTGCTCTACCTTCATCTATGTACTTAGTTACCTACTCAAAGAATAAAATCAAACTCGTGAGGCAAGACTTACCCCTCACAAATCCGTGGTGACTAGCCTGGATTAAGCTGTGTCTTTCCAACTGATCATAAATCCTATCCCTCGGGACTCTTTCCAATAATTTACCTATGACCGAAGTGTGACTAACCGACTATAATTCCCAGGGTTATACCTAGTCCCTTTCTTGAACAAGGGGACAACATCCGCCTCTCTCCAGTCTTCTGGCACTATTGCTGTAGAAAGTGAGGACATAAAGATCAAAGCCAAAGGCTCTCGAATCTCATCCCTCGCCTCCCAAAGAATCCTAGGATATATCCCATCATGCCCAGGGGACTTATCTAGCCTCAGGCTTCTCAAAATATCTATCACATCTTCCTTCCGAATATCTACCTTCTCCAGCCTACCAGCCTGTATCACACTATCCTCCTCAACAACATGGCACCTCTCCTTTGTGAACAAAGTATTCACTTGGGGCCTCTCCTATATGTTCAGACTCCATGCACACGTTCCCACTGCTGTCCTTGACCGGCCCTAACTTTACCTTGGTCATTCTTTTATTCCTCACATAAGTGTAAAAAACCTTGGGGTTTTCCTTGATCCTACCCACTTATGGACTTCTCATGCCCCCTCCTAGCTGTCCTATGCCCTTTCTTGAGCTCCGTCCTAGCTATCTTGTATCCCTCAAGTGCCCTGACTGAACTTGGTTTTCTCATCCATACATAAGCCCCTTCTTCCTCTTGACAAGACATTCAACCTCTTTTGTAAAACATGGTTTCTCATTCGACCATTTCCTCCCTGCCTGATAGGGACATACATATCAAGGACACGCAGTATTTGCTCCTTGAATAAGCTCCACATCTCTATTGTGCCTATACCTGACAGTCCCTGTTTCCATCTTAGGCTCTCCAATTCCTGCCTCATCGCATCGTAATTACCCTTCCCCCAGTTACAAACCTTGCTCTGCCGTATGTTCCTCTCCCTCTCCATTGCAATCGGGAAAGTCACCGAATTGTGGTCACTATCTCCAAAGTGCTCTCCCACAACCAAATCTAACACTTGGCCCGGTTCATTACCCAGTACCAAATCCAATGTGGCTCCGCCTCTTCTCGGTCTATCCACATATTGTGTGAGGAAACCCTCCTGAACACATTGGATAAAAACAGCCCCATCCAAACTATTCGAATTACAGTGGTTCCAATCAATATTTGGAAAGTTAAAGTCACCCATGAAAACTACCCTGTGACGACTCTATCTAAAATCTGCATTGCAATCTTTTCATCCACATCTATGTTACTGTGTGGAGGCCTGTGGGGAACTCCGAACAAAGTGTCCGCTCCTTTCCTATTTCGAACTTCAGTCCACACTACCTCAGTAGACAGATCCTCCTCAAACTGCCTTTCTGCAGCCATTATACTATCCTTGATTAACAATGCTACTCCTCACCCTCTTTTCCACCTTCCCTAATCTTACTGAAACATCTAATGCCCGGAACCTCCAACAACCATTCCTGCCCCTGTTCTATCCACACCTCCGTAATGGCTGCAACATCGTAGTCCCAGGTACCAACCCATGCTTCAAGCTCACCAACCTTCAAGCTCACCAACCAAGCCATGCTTAAAGCTCACACCGTATTTAATTCTCCTCGCATTGAAGTAGACACACTTCAAACTACCTTAATGCCTGCAGGCCCACTCTTGTGATCTTTGTACCTTCCTCAGTACTGCACTACCCTCGAATTCCTGAACTCCAGCAACGCTATCTCCTGGAGTACAAATCAGTTTCCCATCGACCTGCCAAATTATTTGAACGTCCTCCCCCCCGCCCCCCCCCCCCCCCCCGAAGAGCTGCAGCAACTTTCCCTTCCAGGATATTGGTGCCCCTTTGGTTCAGATGTAACCAGTCCTGTTTGCACAGGTCCCACCTTCCCCAGAATGTGCATCCAATTATCCAAGTAACTGAAATCCTCCCTCCTACACATTCTGCCCGAGGGGGGCAGCACGGTAGCATTTTGAATAGCACAATTGCTTCACAGCTCCAGTGTCCCAGGTTCGATTCCGGCTTGTGTCACTGTCTGTGCGGAGTCTGCACATCCTCCCCGTGTGTGCGTGGGTTTCCTCCGGGTGCTCCGGTTTCCTCCCACAGTCCAAAGATGTGCAGGTTAGGTGGATTGGCCATGATAAATTGCCCTCAGTGTCCAAAATTGCCCTTAGTGTTGGGTGGGGTTACTGGGATAGGGTGGAGGTGTTGACCTTGGGTAGGGTGCTCTTTCCAAGAGCCGGTGCAGACTCGATGGGCCGAATGGCCTCCTTATGCACTGTCAATTCTATAATCTGTAATTACCCCTGTAGCCACGTGTTTAACTGCACTCTCTCCCTGTACCTCACCTCGTTAGCACGTGGCACTGGCAGCAAACCAGAGATGTCAACATCGTCTGTCCTGGCTCTCAGCTTCCACCCTCGCTCCCTGAATTATTGTTTTACATTCCCGTCCCTTTTCCTACCTATGCCATTGGAACCGATGTGTAGCACGACTTAAGGCTGCTCCCCCTGACTGTGTCCCTCACCTCGAGCATCATGCAGGAGGAACATTGCACTGCCCTCTCTGCCATCCCTTCTATTTATCCACTTGACAATTACAGGGAGAAAACCAAACGCTTACCTGATTTTCACACTCCCTGCAGGTTCGTGGTGGTGGAAGGGTGGAGAGAGGAAAAAGAAAGAAAAGCTTACCTCACCAACTCACCACACAGATTTTTTTGCTTCCAGGAGGAGGATGTGTAATCTCGTGTCTCGGGTTTAGCCACTTCCTGAAATATATTAGTTCTAGAAACTCACCCGACAAGCAGCCTTCCACAATTCACTCCCCGCAACAGCCAATCAGCATTGCCGCTCTGCCGCCCTCTACAGAATACTTGCCTCAACTTGTCCCCGCAGTCTATCCTCACTGGTAGAGGGAGCTAGGGTTTTTCTCACTGGAGCGAAGAAGGAAGAGATGTGACGAGATCGAGGTGTCCAAGGTGTTGAGAGAGATAGATAGAATGGTTAGCCAGATACTTTTTTCCACGGCGGGAATGGCTGTCACGAGAGGACATAATGTTAAGGTGATTGGAGGAAGGTATAGGGTGGAATGTAAGAGGTCGCTTCTTTACAGAAAGAGTGATGGGTGTGTGGAATGCACTGCCAGCGGAGGTGGTGGTGTCAGAGCCATTAGGGACATTTAAGCGACTCTTGGACAGGCACATGAACTGTCGTAAATTGAAGGGGTGTAGGTTAGGTGATCTTAGATTAGGACAAAAGATCGGCACAACATCGTGGATCGAAGATCCTGGACTGTGCTGTACTGTTCCATGTTCTAAATAGCTGGAGAGAGGAGGAGGTGTAGATGAGAAAAATGCGGAGACAGTGGAAACGGAGCAAAATGATTCTCGATTTGCATCTTTCAAACTTCAAATAAAATCTCCCCGAGCTACAGAGAGAGAAAAGTAGAAATGGATTGAAACAGAGCAAAATATCACTGAAACAGAGACAGCAAGATCCCAGGACTGCTCTCTCTCTCTCACTGATAGTCACAGTCTCAGGGTTGGGACGAGTAGGGAGACACAATCTTTTTATCGGCAGTGCTGGTTTAGCTCAGTGGGCTAAAGAGCTGGTTTGTGATGCAGAACAAAGCGTGGGTTCAATTCCCGTACCAGCTGAGAATTCTGAATTCTCCCTCTGTGTACCCGAACAGGCGCCAGAATGTGGCGACTAGGGGCTTTTCCCAGTAACTTCATTACAGTGTTAATGTAAGCCTACTTGTGACTATAAAAGATTATTGTTATTATAGACACATCCAACCCGTTATTAAACCAGCACCAAAATGGGGACACATTTCAAATGAAATGAAAGTGCAAACTGTCCCAGAATTCACTTATTTAAACATCCCAAATCACCTGGTGGGCCTTTGCTCCAGAGGCTGGTCAGTGAGGGAACCCCCCTCCCCTCCTGAGCACTATTCTCACCCATTCCCAAAGACTGTTTGTCTCTCTCTGTATTCAACCTGCCGCCTCCAGCTGTGTTTCTGAATCATTGTAAAAACCGCATCACTAACCGCATCTACCCCCCTCTCAATTCACTGTCCACCCAGTCTACCCAGTCTGCTCAGTCGAGGATTGGTGCTGTTGTACATTCAATGCTAACGATGAAGCTGCTCTTTATATCCGTAACCTCTCCCTCACTGTTTCTCTCCCTCTCCCAGTATCACCTGTTTCTCTCTCTTTCCCTCTTTCTCTCTCTCCTACCCAGCTCCACACCTCGACGATCTTCATCTCTACCGATCCAAGGCCCAATCTCTGTCACTTTCTCTCCCCCTCCTTCCCAGCTCTTTACTAATCCGACATCAATCTCTACCTATCCAATAACACATCTCTACTCTTCTCACTCTCTCTTTCTCTTCCCCTCCTCCTCATCTCCATAACAATCGGATATCCTTTTCTGCCTATCCAATAGCACATTTATTCTCATGTCTTCTTGTCTCCCTCTTTCTCTCTCTCCCCTCCCCAGCTCTATATCTTTTCTATTATTCGTTTATGCGATGTGGGTGTCGCTGGCTAGGCCACCATTTATTGCGCATCGCTAGATGTCCTTCAGGTGGTGGTGAGTTTCCTTCTTAAACAGCTGCATTTCTTCGTGTGTAAGTATATCCACTACGCGATTCGGGAGGGAGTACCAGGATTTTGACCCGGAAACAGTAAAGGAGCGGCGATATATTTCCAAGTCAGGGTAGTGAGTGACTTGGAGGGGAACCTCCAGGTGGTGAGGATCCCAGGTATCTGCTGCTCTTGTTCTTCTAGATGGTAGTGGTTGTGTGTTTGGAAGGGGCTGTCTAAGGAAACTAAGTGAGTTACTGCAGTCCATCTTGTAGATTGTCCACAAGGCTGCCACAGTTAGTCGATACTTGAAGGGATTTAATGTTTGTGGAAAGAGGAACAATCATGCAAGGCGCTTTGTCCTGGACGATGTCAAGCTTCTTGAGGGTTGTTGGAGCTGCATTCATCCAGGCAAGTGGCGAATATTCCATTGCACTCCTGAGTTGTGACGTGGAGATGGTGGACTGGCTTTGGGGGCTCAGGAGATGAATACTCGCCGTAGAAGCCTAGCCTTTGACCTGCCCTGATAGCCACTGTTATAATGTGGTTAGTCTAGTTCAGTTTCTGATCAATGGTAACTCACAGGATGTTGATTGTGGGAAATTAAGCGATGGTAATGCCACTGAATGTCAATGGGTGATTGTTAGATTCTCTCTTGTAGGATATGGTCATTGCCTTGCACTTGCGTGGCGGGAATGTAACTTGCCACTTGTCAGCCCAAGCCTGGATATTGTCCAAGTCTTGATGCATTTTATGGGTGGCACGGTGGTTAGCTTCACAACGCCAGGGTCTCATGTTCGATTCCGACTTGGGTCACTGTTTGTGCGGAGTCGGCACATTCTCCCCGTGTCTGCGTGAATTTACTCCGGGTGCTCTAGTTTCCTCCCACCTGTCCTGAAAGATGTGCTGTCAGGTGAATTGGACATTTTGAATTGTCCCTCCGTGTACCAGAAAAGGCGCCGGAGTGTGACGACTCGGGGATTTTCACAGTAAATAAATTGCAGTGTTAAATGTAAGCTTACTTGTGACAATAATCGAGATTATTATTATTGGACATGGACATAGACTGCTTCATTATCTGAGGAATCTCGAATGGTGGTGAACATTGTATTGTTATCCGCAAAAATCCCTCTGGCCTTATGATGGAAGGAGGTTAATTGATGAAGCAGCTGAATGTGGTTGTGCCTGGGACACTATCCTGAGTAACTCCTGCAGTGATGTCCGGGAGTCGAGATGACTGACCACAACAACCATCTTTCTTTGTGCCACGTATGTCTCCAACCAGTGGAAAGTTTCCCCTCCTGATTCCCATTGGCTCCAGTTTTGCCAGGACTCCTTCATGCCATACTCGGTCAACAGCTGCCTTGATGTCAAGGGCAGTCATTCTCACCTCACATCCGGCATTCTGCTTTCTTGTCGATATTCGAACGAAGGCTGTAATGAGGTCAGGAACTGAATGGCCCTGGTGGAAACCAAACTGAGCGTCCGTCAGTAGTTTATTGCTGAGTATGTCCCGCCCAATAGAATTGTTGATGACCCTTTCATCACTTTGCTGATGATGGAGAGTGGTGATAGGGTGGTAATTGGCTAGGTTGGATTTATCCACTTTCTTGTGTACTGGACAGACCCGGGCAATTGTCCACATTGCCAGTGTTGTTGTTGTACCAGAACAGCTTGGTTAGGGGTGCGGCAAGTTCCGGAGCACAAGTCTTCAGTACTATTGCAGAAATATTACCAGGGCCCATGGCCTTTGCAGTATTTGTGCCTTCAGTCGTTTCTTGATATCACGTGCAGTGAATCGTATTGGCTGAAGATTGACATCTGTGATGCTGGGGACCTCCGGAGGAGACCGAAATGGATCATCCACTCGGCACTCCTGCTGAAGATCGTTGCGAATGCCTCGGCGTTGTCTTTTGCACAGATGTTCCGGGCTCCTCCATAATTGGCCAGCTTCGTCTGTGGTGGTACTACCGAGCCACTCTTGGTGATGAACATTGAAGTACCCTATTGAGGTAGTATGGGTTGAAGTCAGAAACAGGAAAGGAGCAGTCACCTTGTTAGGAGTTTTCTATAGGCCCCCCAATAGTAACAGAGATGTGGAGGAACAGATTGGGAAACAGATTTTGGAAAGGTGCAGAAGTCATAGGGTAGTAGTCATGGGCGACTTTAACTTCCCAAATATTGAGTGGAAACACTTTAGATCAAATAGTTTGGATGGGGTGGTGTTTGTGCAGTGTGTCCAGGAAGCTTTTCTAACACAGTATGTAGATTGTCCGACCAGAGGAGGGGCAATATTGGATTTAGTACTGGGTAATGAACCAGGGCAAGTGATAGATTTGTTAGTAGGGGAGCATTTTGGAGATAGTGACCACAATTCTGTGACTTTCACTTTAGTAATGGAGAGGGATAGGTACGTGCAACAGGGCAAGGTTTACAATTGGGGGAAGGGTAAATACGATGTTGTCAGACAAGAATTGAAGTGCATAAGTTGGGAACATAGGCTGGCAGGGAAGGACACAAGTGAAATGTGGAACTTGTTCAAGGAACAGGTGCTACGTGTCCTTGATATGTATGTCCCTGTCAGGCAGGGAAGAGATGGTCGAGTGAGGGAACCATGGTTGAGAAGAGAGGTTGAATGTCTTGTTAAAAGGAAAAAGGTGACGTATGTAAGGCTGAAGAAACAAGGTTCAGACAGGGCATTGGAGGGATACAAGATAGCCAGGAGGGAACTGAAGAAAGGGATTAGGAGAGCTAAGAGAGGGCATGAACAATCTTTGGCGGGTAGGATCAAGGAAAACCCCAAAGGCCTTTTACACATATGTGAGAAATATGAGAATGACTAGAGCGAGGGTAGGTCCGATCAAGGACAGTAGCGGGAGATTGTGTATTGAGTCTTAAGAGAGATAGGAGAGGTCTTGAATGAGTATTTTTCTTCTGTATTTAAAAATGAGAGGGGCGATATTGTTGGAGAGGACTGTGTGAAACAGATTGGTAAGCTCGAGGAAATACTTGTCAGGAAGGAAGATGTGTTGGGCATTTTGAAAAACTTGAGGATAGACAAGTCCCCGGGCCTGACGGGATATATCCAAGGATTCTATGGGAAGCAAGAGATGAAATTGCAGAGCCGTTGGCAATGATCTTTTCGTCCTCACTGTCAACAGGGGTGGTACCAGGGGATTGGAGAGTGGCGAATGTCGTGCCCCTGTTCAAAAAAGGAACTAGGGATAACCCTGGGAATTACAGGCCAGTTAGTCTTACTTCGGTGGTAGGCAAAGTAATGGAAAGGGTACTGAAGGATAGGATTTCTGAGCATCTGGAAAGACACTGCTTGATTAGGGATAGTCAGCACGGATTTGTGAGGGGTAGGTCTTGCCTTACAAATCTTATTGAATTCTTTGAGGAGGTGACCAAGCATGTGGATGAAGATAAAGCAGTGGATGTAGTGTACATGGATTTTAGTAAGGCATTTGATAAAGTTCCCCATGGTAGGCTTATGCAGAAAGTAAGGAGGCATGGGATAGTGGGAAATTTGGCCAGTTAGATAACGAACTGGCTAACCGATAGAAGTCAGAGAGTGGTGGTGGATGGCAAATATTCAACCTGGATCCCAGTTACCAGTGGCGTACCGCAGGGATCAGTTCTGGGTCCTCTGCTGTTTGTGATTTTCATTAATGACTTGGATGAGGGAGTTGAAGGGTGGGGCAGTAAATTTGCAGACGATGCGAAGATTGGTGGAGTTGTGGATAGTAAGGAGGGCTGTTGTCGGCTGCAAAGAGACATAGATAGGATGCAGAGCTGGGCTGAGAAGTGGCAGATGGAGTTTAACCCTGAAAAGTGTGAGGTTGTCCATTTTGGAAGGACAAATATGAATGCGGAATATAGGGTTAACGGTAGATTTATTTGCAATGTGGAGGAGCAGAGAGATCTTGGGGTCTATGTTCATACATCTTTGAAAGTTGCCACTCAAGTGGATAGAGCTGTGAAGAAGGCCTATGGTGTGCTCGCGTTCATTAACAGAGGGATTGAATTTACGAGCCGTGAGGTGATGATGCAGTTGTACAAAACTTTGGTAAGGCCACATTTGGAGTACTGTGTACAGTTCTGGTCGCCTCATTTTAGGAAGGATGTGGAAGCTCTGGAAAAGGTGCAAAGAAGATTTACCAGGATGTTGCCTGGAATGGAGAGTAGGTCTTACGAGGAAAGGTTGAGGGTGCTAGGCCTTTTCTCATTAGAGCGGAGAACGATGAGGGGCGACTTGATAGAGGTTTATAAGATGATCAGGGGAATAGATAGAGTAGACAGTCAGAGACGTTTTCCCCGGGTGGAACACACCATTACAAGGGGACATAAATTTAAGGTGAAAGGTGGAAGATATAGGAGGGATATCAGAGGTAGGTTCTTTACCCAGAGAGTAGTGGGGGCATGGAATGCACTGCCTGTGGAAGTAGTTGGGTCGGAAACATTAGGGACCTTCAAGCAGCTATTGGATAGGTACATGGATGACGGTAAAATGATATAGTGTAGATTTATTTGTTCTTAAGGGCAGCACGGTAGCATTGTGGATAGCGCAATTGCTTCACAGCCCCATGGTCCCAGGTTCGATTCCGGCTTGGGTCATTGTCTGTGCGGAGTCTGCACGTCCTCCCCGTGTCTCCGTGGGTTTCCTCCGGGTGCTCCGGTTTCCTCCCACAGTCCAAAGATGTGCGGGTTAGGTGAATTGGCCAATGATAAATTGCCCTTAATGTCTAAATTGCCCTTGGTGTTGGGTGCAGGTGTTGAGTTTGGGTATGGTGCTCTTTCCAAGAGCCGGTGCAGACTCAAAGGGCCGAATGGCCTCCTTCTGCACTGTAAATTCAATGATAATCTATGATTAATCTAGGACAAAGGTTCGGCACAACATCGTGGGCCGAAGGGCCTGTTCTGTGCTGTATTTTCTATGTTCTATGTTCTATGTACCCCACCTAGAGAATATTCTGCACCCTTGCCGCTAAGGGGTCCGGAGCAACACCCTCCTGGCTGTATCCCACTGTGCCGCCCTCCACTTCTGCTGGGTCTGTCCTGCCAATGAGGACATACCCAGGAATGGTGATATTGTGTCTGGGATATTGTCTGTCAGGTATGATTCTGTGAGTATGAGTATGTCAGGTTTAACTAGAGCGCTCTCTCAACTGTGGCTCAAACCCTAGGAGGAGATTGGCTGGATTTGCTGTTGTCATTTCCGGTGCCTGGTTCAATGTCGGGTGGTCTGTCTGGTTTTATTTTTTTTGTTTTTTTTTGTAGCGGTTCGGCCATTTCTGGTGGTATTTAATAATCAACCACATTTCTGTGGGACTGAAGTCACATGTAGGCCAGACCAGGCAAGGGTGGCAGATTTCCTTCCCTAGAGGACATTTATGACAATCGGCAACGGTTTCATTTAATCCCAGATATTTTGTTCGGTTTGAAATTCCACCACCTGCCGTGGTGGGATTCGAACCCGTGCCCCCAGCCCATTATCCTGGGTCTCCGTATTACTAGTCCAGTGACATCCCACTAGCTCACCGCCTCGCCAATGTCAGTATCATTTCTACCTATCCGTTATCACACCTCCGCTCCTCTCTCTCCCTTTCTGTCCCCCTCCTCCCCAGCGCTAGACCTATGCAATACTCCCCTCTCCCTATCCAATATTCAATCTTTACCTACCAATGCTCCATCTCTGCTCCTCTCTCCCTTTTTCTGTTTCCCTCCTCCCCAGCGCTATACCCATCCAATACTCATCTCTACCTATCCAATATTCCATATTTACCGACCAATACTCCATCTCGTCTCCTCTCTGTCTCTTTCTCTCCCCCCCCCCTCTCATCTGACTGGCCATTATAAATAAGGGTGCTCTTCAGCCCTTTTTGATATTTTATCGAAAGATTGACATTCAGGCCTCAGAAACATTTCGACAGTCGATAACGCATGTTTACAGTGGGAGTGCACAGCAGGATCTCATAAACTGCCTCACGAGGGACACAGCCGCATTGGAGAACTCACCAGAACCTTTGCCTCTCTCCTAACAGTATCCTCAAACATACTCCACTTCAATATTCCACCAACCTCACACAGCAAGATCCCCCCCCCCACCCCACAGACACACACACATACCCCCGACCCACAAATTCATATCGACACACAGCAGAAATCGAAAAGTATTTTTAAAGCAAAACAATGTTTATTCTATGAACTCAAGTTAACCTTTTTAAAACTTACAGTGAACATCTTAGAAACATAAATTCAAATACAACCCCCAAAGTGTACAACACTAAGTAATCCTTAAACTTTCCTTTTAACATCCATAAGACAGAAAAAAACATTCAAGAGAAGCACATCAGGTTTAGATTCACTACTAAGAACAATTGTCGCTCTGAATTCACCAAATGCTCAAGGGATAGCCTTTACATGGCAGAGAGAACAACATTACACCTTCTTTGGCTGGCTGCAGCGCCAACACTAAAAGGAAACCAAAAAACACAGACACACAAAGCTTTTTTCATAGTTAAAATAAAAAGCAAAGCTCCGCTCCACCCACACTCTGACATCACTGCAGGAGGGACTGGTTTAGCACACTGAGCTAAATCGCTGGCATTTAAAGAAGACCAAGCAGGCCAGCAGGTTCAATTCCCGTACCAGCCTCCTCGAACAGGCGCCGAAATGTGGCGACTAGGTGCTTTGCACAGTAACTTAATTGAAGCCTACTTGTGACAATAAGCGATTCTCATTTCATTTTCATGAACTTGAGAAGACAAACATTTCTTAAAGTGACATTTTCATGACACACGCAGATACAAACACTTCTTAAAGTGACATTTTCATGACACACGCACATACAAACATTTCTTAAAGTGACATTTTCATGACACACGCACAAACACAGAGACCTACACAGAAGCTCACACACAGACAAACACACACACACCGACTCACAAACACACAGAACCACACAGATGCACACTCACACAGACACGCATAAACACGCACTCAGACAGCCACACACACGCACACAAACATACCCATAAAGACACACACACACAAACGCAAACACATAAACATCGGCACACACGCACATACAGAGCTACACAGACACGCACACACAGCAGAGACAAACACATACACACATAGACACCCACGCACACACAGTGCCAAACAGACATGTGCACATACACACACACACAGACACGCATAAACACACACTCAGACAGACGCACACACATACAGACGCACACACAGACGCACACACACACATCGACATATACAGATTCACACCTTTCTTCAGTTGTGTAGAACCTGGTTAACCCGGACGTGGAGTTCTCTGTTCAGCTCCAGTCTCCGTTCAGAATCACAGCTTTTGTTTTCACAGAGGGAATGAAACGAAGTTTCTTCAGATTCCTTCGTGGGATGTTGGGAGTGTCTTATCAAGAGAGATTGGCGACGTTAGTCCAGTATTCTTCACGGTGTCGATGTGATCAGATTGAGAAATATAAAATGCTGACAGGCATACACAGCCTAGCTGTAGGTTAAATGTCCTCCCCAGTTGGAGAGATTTGAACCGGGGGGCAACATCAAACAGAGATAAACCATTTAGGACAGAGAGGAGGATATTTCTTTACTCAATTATTGATGAATATTTGAAATTCTCTACCCCAAAGGGCTGTGGGAAGTCTGTAATTTAGAGTTATTGTGATTCAATAAAATTGTGTACTGGAAGTTATGTGAGACTATCGAAGGTGTATTAACTTCACCTTCAAACTCCCCCCTCAATGTCACTCAATATGCATTAATAGAAATGGAGCAGATTGTTCCTAACAAAAAGGAGGCCACACGCTTATTTGGAACAGAAGAGTTGAGATGAGTGATTGGAACAAAGACTTTTAGAAACGCAGCACAAAACACTGAGCAAGATAAATAGCAACATAAGTCGATCAAGCCCAAACAAAGCAAAACATTTCATACATATGATTCTGGGGATTAAATGACAAGAAATGAAGATAAACGTTGAGAGGGATCTTAGACCATAAGACATAGGAGTGGAACTAAGGCCATTCGGCCCATCGAGTCCACTGCACCATTCAATCATGGCTGATTTCAACTCCATTTACACGCTCTCTCTCCATAGCCCTTAATTTCTCGAGAAATCAAGAATTTATCAACTTCTCTCTTAAAGACACTCAACGTCCCGGCCTCCACCGCCCTCTGTGGCAATGAATTCCACATACCCACCACTCTCTGGCTGAAGAAATTTCTCCTCATCTCTGTTCAAAAGTGACTCCCTTTTATTCTAAGGCTGTGCCCCCGGGTCCTAGTCTCCCCTGCTAATGGAAACAACTTTCCTACATCCACCCTATCTAAGCCATTCATTATCTTGTAAGTTTCTATTAGATCTCCCCTCAACCTCCTAAACTCCAATGAATATAATCCCAGGATCCTCAGACGTTCATCGTATGTTAGGCCTACCATTCCTGGGACCATCCGCGTGAATCTCCGCTGGACCCGCTCCAGTGCCAGCATGTCGTTCCTGAGGTGTGGAGCCCAAAATTGCTCACAGTATTCTAAATCGGGCCTAACTAATGCTTTATAAAGCTTCAGAAGTACATCCCTGCTTTTATATTCCAAGCCTCTTGAGATGAATGACGACATTGCATTTGCTTTCTTAATTACGGACTCAACCTGCAAGTTTACCTTTAGAGAATCCTGGACTAGGACTCCCAAGTCCCTTTGCACTTCAGCATTATGAATTTTGTCACCGTTTAGAAAATAGTCCACGCCTCTATTCTTTTTTCCAAAGTGCAAGACCTCGCACTTGCCCACGTTGAATTTCATCAGCCATTTCTTGGACCACTCTCCTAAACTGTCTAAATTTTTCTGAAGCCTCCCCACCTCCTCCATACTACCTGTCCCTCCACCTGTTTTCGTATCATCGGCAAACTTAGCCAGAATGCCCTCAGTCCCGTTATCTAGATCGTTAATATATAAAGAGAACAGCTGTGGTCCCAACACTGAACCCTGCGGGACGCCACTCGTCACCGGTTGCCATTCCGAAAAAGAACCTTTTATCCCAAATCTCTGCCTTCTGCCTGGCAGCCAATCGTCAATCCATGTTAGCACCTTGCCTCGAATACCATGGGCCCTTACTTTACTCAGCAGTCTCCCGTGAGGCACCTTATCAAAGGCCTTTTGGAAGTCAAGATAGATAACATCCATTGGCTCTCCTTGGTCTAACCTATTTGTTATCTCTTCAAAGAACTCTAACAGGTTTGTCAGGCACGACCTCCCCTTACTAAATCCATGCTGACTTGTCCTAATCCGACCCTGCACTTCCAAGAATTTCGAAATCTCATCCTAAACAATGGATTCTAGAATCTTGCCAACAACCGAGGTCAGGCTAATTGGCCTATAATTTTCCATCTTTTTCCTTGTTCCCTTCTTGAACAGTGGGGTTACAACAGCGATTTTCCAATCCTCTGGTACTTTCCCTGACTCCAGTGACTGTTGAAACATCATCACCAACGCCTCCACTATTTCTTCAGCTATCTCCTTTAGAACTCTAGGATGTAGCCCATCTGGGCCCGGAGATTTGTCAATTTTTAGACCTCTTAGTTTCTCTGGCACTTTCTCCTTTGTGATGGCTACCATATTCAACTCTGTCCCCTGACTCTCCGGAATTGTTGGGATATTACACATGTTTTCTACTGTGAAGACTGACGCAAAGTACTTATTCAGTTACTCGGCTATTTCCTTGTCTCCCATCACAAAATTACCAGCGTCATTTTGGAGCGGCCCAATGTCTACTTTTTCCTCCCGTTTGTTTTTAATGTATTTAAAGAAACGTTCACTATCATTCCTAATGTTACTGGCTAGCCTACCTTCATATTTGATCCTCTCCTTATCTCTCTCTTTGTTATCCTCTGTTTGTTTTTGTAGCCTTCCCAATCTTCTGACTTCCCACTACTCTTTGCCACATTATAGGCTTTCTCTTTTGCTTTGATGCATTCCCTAACTTCCTTTGTCAGCCATGGCTGCCTAATCCCCCCCGCCCCCTCTGATAACATTTCTTTTATTTGGGATGAACCTCTGTACTGTGTCCTCAATTACACCCAGAAACTCCTGCCATTGCTGTTCTACTGTCTTTCCCACTAGGGTCTGCTCCCAGTCGATTTTCGTCAGTTCCTCCCTCATGCCCTTGTAGTTACCTGTATTTAACTGTAAAACCTTTACATCTGATTCTACCTTCTTTCTTTCAAATTGAAGATTGAATTCGACCATATTATGATCACTGCCTCCTAAGTGCTCCCTGACTTTAAGATCTTCAATCAAGTCTGGCTCATTACATAACACTAAGTCCAGAATGGCCTGTTCCCTCGTGGGCTCCATCACAAGCTGTTCCAAAAAGCCCTCCTGTAAACATTCAATGAATTCCCTTTCCTTGGGTCCACTGGCAGTATTATTTACCCAGTCCACCTGCATATTAAAGTCCCCCATGATCACTGTGACCTTGCCTTTCTGACATGCACTTTCTATTTCGTGGTGCATCTTGTGCCCCTGGTCCTGACCACTGTTAGGAGGCCTGTACATAACTACCATTATGGTTTTTTTGCCTTTGTGGTTCCTCAACTCTACTCACACAGACTCCACATCATCCGACCCCATGTCGTTTAGTGCTATTGATTTAATTTCATTCCTAATTAACAAGGCAACCCCTCCCCCTCTGCCCACCTCTCTGTCTTTTCGATAGGTTGTGAATCCCCTGCAACCATGTCTCTGTGATGCCTACCACATCATACCTGCCAGTCACAATCTGGGCCACAAGCTCATCTATCTTGTTCCGTACACTGCGAGCATTTAAATATAGCACCTTTAATTCTCTATTGACCGTCCCTTTTTGTTTTCTTAGTGTGGTGGACCTTGGTTTACTGAGCCTTTCCATACACTGTGTCATATTTTGTGGGATGGGGACTATTGTAACCTCTCCTGAGTTCTGTCTTTTCGTGCTTTTTTGTATTCCTAAGCAGCTACGCTTCCCACTGATTACTTCACCTCTTGGTCCCCTGACTTTCCCTCCCCCCCGCCCCCCTCCCAATCTTGAGTGTAAAGTCCTATTGACCACCCTATTTACTCTTTTCGCCAGAACACTGGTCCCAGCTCGGTTCAGGTGGAGACCATCCCAACGGTATAGGTCCCCCTGTCCCAAAACTGATGCCAGTGTCCCATGAAAAGGAACCCCTCATTCCCACACCACTCTTTCAGCCACGTGTTAACGTCCCTTATTCTTGCCTCCCTATGTCAATTTGCACGTGGCTCGGGCAGTAATCCGGAGATTATGACCCTTGAGGACCTGTTTTTTAATTTGAATCCTAGCTCTTTATAATCTCTAAACAGATCCTCTTTCCTAGACTTGCCTATGTTGTTGGTACCAACAAGGACCACAACAACTGAATCCTCCCCCTCCCTCTCCAGTATCCTTTCAAGCCGGTCAGAGATGTCCCGCACCCTAGCACCGGGCAGCCAACATACCATGCGGGACTCTTTATCCTGCTCACAAAGGATACTATCTACCCCCCCTGATAATAGAATCCCCTACAACTACAACTTGCCTATTTACTCCCTCCCCTTGAATGGCCTGCTGAACCATGGTGCCTTGGCCAGCTGACTCATCCTTCCTGCAACCCTGTTCGCCATCCACACAGGGAGCAAGTGCCTCATACCTGTTGGACAGAGTCAAGGGCTGAGGCTCCTGAGTTCCTGACTGCTGGTTCCCGTTACCTGCCGGACTTGCAGTCACACCCTGCTGTCCCTGGCCACTAGCAGGATTTAAACTACTTACTCTGACAGGTGTGACTGCCTCCTGAAACACAGTGTCCAGGTAAGTCTCCCCCTCCCGGATGTGCCTCAGTGTTTGAAGCTCAGACTCCAGCTCATCAACTCTGAGCCGGAGCTATTCGAGTAGCCAACACTTACTGCAGATGTGGTCGCTGCAGCTCGCAATGGGATCTGCCAGCTCCCACATCAAGCAGCTCAAGCACATCACCTGACCAGCCATCACTAATTAATTAATTAGTTTAATTTAAGTTTATGGTGGGGGCAGCTTCTGCCAATCAGACACTACCCTGCACTTTTAACGAAAAATAGCACAATTAGATTAACCACTTACCTTTACTGGTTACCTTACTGCACCACACGAGCAAATTATCACTGTCTGTATCTCTCTCACTCCGGCTGTGCCTCCATGACCTGCCCAGTGCTAATAATATAATATAATAATGCTAATAATAATAATAATATAATATGGCACTTACCTCACACCAATGGGTCTTATTATTAGGTAAGAGGAGGAGGGCGGGTGGGAGACAGTACACGTGTAGTGTCTCGGGTTTCCTCACCACCAGAATTTATTGGTTGGGGGGGGCGGCGGCGGGGGGGGGGGGGAAGCGGGGGGGCGGGGAGGGGGCGGGCGGGGGGGCGGGGGGGCGGGGGCGGGGGGGGGGCGGGGGCGGGCGGGGGGGGGCGGGGGCGGGCGGGGGGGGGGCGGGGCGGGGGCCGGCTGGGGGGAGCGGGGGGGCTGGGCGGGGGGGGGGCGGCGGGGTGGGGGCGGGGGCGGGGGGGGCGGGTGGGGGGGGACGGGGGGCGGGGGGGCGGGTGGGGGGGGCGGGGGGGGTGAAGGGCGGGGCGGGGGCGGGGGGGGGCGGGAGGGGCGGCGGGGATGGCGTCGGGCGTCGGGGCGGGGGGCGGGGGGGGGGCGGGCGGGGGGGGGGGGGCTGGGGGGGGGCGGGGGGGGGGCGGGCGGGGGGGGGGGGCTGGGCGGGGGCGGGGGGGGGGCGGGGGGGGGGGGGCGGGGGGCGGAGGGGGGGCGGCGGGGGGGGGGCGGGTGGGGGGGGGCGCGGAGGGGGGGGCGGTGTGGGGGTATTCCCAGAAGTCCGCGGGTCGAAAAACCCCCCAGAAAATAAGTGTTTTTTTTTAAGGAGAAACTTACATCCCAGAAATCACTTGCGCACCGCTCCCGCTGAAATCGACTGGCCTGCTCCTGTGAAGGTAAGTGTTTTTAAAGGAGAAACTTACTCCCAGAAATCAATAGCGCACTGCTCCCGCTGAAATTGACTAGCCTGCTCCTGTGACGGTCTCCCAGAAATCACTTTTGCACCGCTCCCGCTGAAATCGACTGGCCTGCTCCTGTGAAGGTAAGTGTTTTTAAAGGAGAAACTTACCTCCCAGAAATCACTTGCTCACTGCTCCCGCTGAAATTGACTGGATTTCACACGACGTGCTTGAAAGGGTGGATACAATTGTGGCTTTAGTTTAAGCCTCCTCCTCCTGTTTCTACTTGTTGGGGGACATTTTCTGATGCTGGACTTTGATATAAATTATAGGTGGCTCGGTAACCACAATTTTGCTCCTATATTACTTTGGAATAGTTCTGCTGAGACAAAGAAAACGCATTGGCTTAGATGCCTGTTTATAGGAGGCAAATTGTAGGAAATGATAATATATACACAATGCTTGTTACTATCAGAAAGGACACAAAATGGCTGTCAGCTAAGATAGCAATACTGAAGATACAAAATGGCTGAACTAGCCACTTTTCTGAACAATCAGTTACAAACTGTATAAACGACCTCATGAGAACCAGGCGTCGGTATTTATAGGGAGTATTTCAAAAGCCGGTAATAACAGCTTCACACAAAGCTCAAGGTCCCCAGGTGCAGACAGGACATATTAGTTTTGAATGACTTCTGAATGAAGTTAGGGGCGGGTAAGACAACACCCACTTTCACCACATATGTGACAACTGGGGTGCTAAGAAAATTGATTGACTGCATGTATGAATTGTGACGAGAATATAGTTGATTGATTGTATGTAAATGAGAATGCAACTAATTCCGCCTTTGAATCTGCATATTAACCCAATGTGAAACTTAGCTCAAGTTACAAAGAGTATTGCGAGGCTGCGGAGCGTCCAAGCGTTTTTCCCAGATCTGATATAATAAACTGCTTCTTTACACACCCAAAAGGCCTATGTGTGAATATTTTTACTACTACACGAAGAAGACAACTAACTATACTTCAAAAACAGCAGTAGCAATAATGTAAAAGCATTGGTGGAGGTACAAAGGAAATCCGCAGACATTATTTCAGAAGTGAGGTTGCACATTTCAGAAAAGTTGAAGAGGGAAAGTCTGTGGTAATCTGATGGCAGTGTCACATTAACGGGATGTGGGTGTCGCTAGTTAGGCCAGCAGTCATTATCCATTGCAAGTTACCCTTCAGAAGGGCAGTGCCCACATGTCGCACTGTTATGGGCCAGGGTTTAGATAACCCCAAAGTGTATCATGGAGATCACCTGACCCACAACCTTTACCAGATTGTGGTATGGGGAACACACTCTACAGTAATGGTACAGCAGAAATGGAAACGTATTTTTTAAAGCAAAACAATGTTTATTCTATGAACTCAAGTTAACATTTTTAAAACATACAGTGAACATCTGAGCAACTATTAATTAAAATACAACCCCCAAAGACTACAACCTAAGTAAACCTTTTTAACGTCCATACGACTCAAAAACAAAACCTTTATCAGAAGCACACCAGGTTAAAGTCACTACTGAAAACATTTATAATTCTGAATTCGCCAAATGATCAAGAGATAGAACTTTGATGGCAGAGAGAACAGCAGTACACCTGCTTGGTCTGGCTTCAGCTCCAACACTGAAAAAAACCTGCACCCTGCTCAAAAACGAAAGTAAAAAGCTGACAGACATCCCAGCTCCACCCACTCTCTGACCACTGCAGTAGTAAACACCCATTTCTTAAAGGTACTCTCACTACAAATATTTATGTACACAGCCATTTTTAAACACCCATTTCTTAAAGGTACTTTCACACGACGCCTCCCCCCAAGAAAAAAAACTTCAAGATGATTTTATTTTTCACCTTTTCACTATCCTTTAAGTAATGGACACAGAAAATATACTTTTCCGTTTCAAAAAACATAATAATAATAATAATAATAATAGAGCCCTTTTTTTCCTTTCTTCTTCCTCCAACTGCAATCCTTCTCGATTGACAATCTCTTTGAACAAGAAGGTCTCTGCACGATCCATCCATTTCTCTCCGCCTAGGCATTTCTCTTTAAAGTCAGATTCTTTCGTTCAATCTGATCGCAGAGTCCCTTGCAATTCTCCAACACGTAAGCATTGGTTATCACAACTTTAAGGCCGTCAAATGCCTGTTGAAAGTCCGCTGTCCACTGAAATTTTCGACGTTTCTTCAGCAAGTCCATCAGTGGAGCAATCACGCTCCAAAACTTTCGCACAAATGTTCGATCAATCCAATCATGACAATAAATCGCATTATTTCCCTTCGTCTTGAGGGTATCGGAAACTCCTCAAGGAAAGTGACTTGAGCTTTTCCAAATTCACTTTAGGCTAGATTTATCACCAAACCCGCCTCGTCGATGTATACCGCACAATTGGGTAATCCTGAAACGAATTTGTTAGTTAAACGTTGAAATGTGGCTGGGGCGTTTTTCATGCCAAATGGCATAACTTTGAATTGGTATATACCATCTGGAGTCAGAACAGCTGAAATCTCCTTCGCCCTTTCGGATAAATGTACCTGCCAGTAACCTTTAAGTAAATCCAGTTTTGAAATAAAAGCTGATTGTCCCACTTTCTCAATGCAATCCTCCAAACGTGGGATAGGATAAGAGTCCGTTCTTGTAACTGCGTTAACCTTTCTATAGTCCATACACAACCGTTGGGTACAGTCTGGTTTTGGTACCATCACTATGGGTGAGCTCCACTGACTGCAACCCACTTCAATTATGCCATTTTGAAGCATACCCTCAGTCTCTTTATTAACCTGTGCCAATTTTAAAGGGTTAAGTCTATATGGATGTTGTTTAACTGGAACAGCATTTCTCACATCTACATCACGTGTAGCCGTTTTAGCACTTCCCAATTTATCTCCAGGAACTTATCCATGTGATATCAATAACTCTTTCAGGTCAGTTCGTTGTACCTCTGGAAGGCACCTCAACAATTTATCCCAATTTTTAAGAACACCTTCGTTTTCCAATTTAATCTGAGGTATGTCAAACTCACAGTCATCTGGATTTGATTCGTCACTTTGAGTTAGAATCATTAAAACCTTTTCCTTTTTCTCTCCTTCTCTTTCAAAATACCTGTTAAGCATATTCACATGACACACTAGGTGAGTTTTCCTTCTATCTGGTGTTTTTACCACATATTGCACCTCACTTAATTTACTTTCAATCTGATACGGTCAACAAAACCTTGCTTTTAAAGGTTCACCTACCACTGGTAACAGCACTAAAACTTTATCTCCACTGGCAAAACTACGAACTTTGGATTTCTTGTCCGCGACCCGTTTCATCACATTGTGTGCAACTTTTAAATGTTGACTAGCCAATTCATCTGCTCTATTTAATCGTTCATTGAAATTTGATACGTAATCCAATAATGTAATTTCCGGTTTCTCACCCACCAATTTTTCCTTAATCAATTTAAGTGATCCTCTTACCTTACTACCAAAAATTAGTTTAAAAGGACTAAGTTTAGTTGACTCGTTAGGTGCATCCCTAATTGCAAACAGTACGAATGGAATTCCTTTATCCCAATCCACTGGATAATCTTGGCAATACGCCCTCAACATTGTCTTTAATGCCTGATGCCACCTTTCTAACGCTCCCTGTGTATTTCAACTATAAAGAGTGGCTGTTTAGCACAGGGCTAAATCGCTGGCTTTGAAAGCAGACCAAGGCAGGCCAGCAGCACGGTTCGATTCCCGAAACAGCCTCCCCGAACAGGTGCCGGAATGTGGCGACTAGGAGCTTTTCACAGCAACTTCATTTGAAGCCTACTTGTGACAAAAAGCGTATTTCATTTCATTTCAAATATAATGGTTTTCGACTGCATAACTCAGAGTGCGGTGCACTAGCTTTTGCAGCTGGAACACTCTCTCTCCGCAAATATATTTGTGTAAATAAATTGCCTTAAATAGAAACTCGAGGGATTTGTCTTTATTATGATTTCCACGACAAATTGGCGTAGTCGTTGCAGTTTCCCTAATTTAACGGGAAGTGAACCCGGAAACGAATCTCTGAACAGGACTCTCTCAGCTGAAAGGGAGAGAGCCATAGCGCGTCCCCAGCTCAAAGGGTGAGCAGCCTTAATTACTGGCCAGTGAATCATGCTCGGAGAGTTATCTTAATTAATAAATTAATGATAGCTGCATGGGAAGAAAAAGGAGACGAACATTTTTTAAAAACGTTGCGGTTCATGAAAGGATAAACAACGGTGAGCGCTCCTTGTAGTATTTGTAAATTATTCCCGCGGTTGTTGTTATTGTTATAAGTGCTAATGTATTTTTCAGAAGGAACGATGAGCAATGAATTCGACGCCCCCTCACAGGTCGTCCCAAAGCCTCGGTAAAGATATCCGGAGCGAGAAAGAAGGTGAACTTCTCAAAGAGGACAGATAAGGGAGTCAAAATGAGTAAGAAAATGAAAAGAAACAATCGTAAAGCAACAGAATGAGGTAGGAAAACCTATATGTCCCGCATAGGAATCTAATGAAGCTGACCTCCTCTCAAAAAAAAACAGGGGAGTAAAAGGAAATAGAAGATTAAGGTAAAAGCGTAACAGATGAGTTCCTGGAGAGAAAGGGAATTCAGATGTTCTGTAGCGGTGAGATAAGGCTAACGGTTAACTGTGATATTTGTGAGCTGTGAGAATCTGTGTGTTTTGTTTAACCAATTAATTTTAGTCAAAGCATGAAGTGGGTTGTATTTTTATCGTCTGTCTTTGTGAGTCAGAGATTGTAACTTAAGTGATTTTTGTTGAGATTTCTCTGATGAACGGAAACATTGGAAATTACGATCAGTTTAAAAGAAAGAAAGTGCTTTTACGAATAAAAGTAATTGAATATGAATAAGTTTTTAGATTACGTGAAAAAACGTAAATGACATTATGCCAAGTTCTCCGCCTCTTGGGTTCTGCAGGAAACACTAACCATTTCAGCAGATAGTTGATCGTTTCTGAATTGACAAAGAAAAAATATACGTCTCCAAGAATAGCTAATGCCGATACAATCAATCATTGCAAATTGACTTAAATGTGTGCTATTTATAGCCCCCTCCCAGGGGATGCTTTGCTGCTTCTAAAATACTCTTATGTGCATCTTGGCTTTGAAGGATGGGATCCCACCCGGCAGAAATAGGGGCTGTGTCCCAATAATGATAATCATTTGAATGAAGGAAATGAGTCCCTCGAACACTGGTTAGCAAATTGAGGGAAAGAGGATATCATGCAAGGTGCCAAGAAGCATTTAACCCCCAGGAAGTATGTATCCCACCTAGCGAGACATTCTCCTATTAGGCAGACAGGCACTCTCAAATTAGGAGCGAGAATACATTGCATTGATATAGGAATGTTTGTAGAAATGTTTCAAATACGAGTTCACCAGCTGAAAAATGTAATAACTTCTGAGCCTGTGCCCGATCGCACTGTGTCTGTGTTCTCTGCTGGCAGCTGGGCATTAACTCTTACAGTACCACTGTTAAAAATAAAAAAATAAAAACTGCAGGAAGTCTTACAAACGATTAATGACACTTGAGCACAGCTATCAAAACACCTGATAGAGTCCAGATGAGAGAATATAGTGATCTATTGCACGGCTTGGTATGCTCGTGAGGATGAGCACGCAGACAATTTACAAACACAAAGTCACTGAGGAAAGCAGACTTCATTGCATATCACTCCTTTTTATTTTTCGGTGTTGTGGGATTGGGAATGTTAGTACAGTTGACCTATAGCCAGAGGGACCTTTTTAGGTTGGGGTTCACTTCAGAACCCTATTTAACATTAGTCGTAAGACATCCCACTAAGGCAAAGCAAATTGGAGAAGTGATCAAAGAGGCCAAAGGAAAAAAGTAATACAGGTGATTTATATTGAAATGGACGGACGAAATTGCCTGATTGCTGGCAAACAGGAGGGCAAAGTGACCTGGAAAGAGGAGCATTGGCCTGCTACTTTTGAAAGACATCAACCTCCCGGAGAGAGCCATCATTTACTCCCTACAATCCTGGCCCAGGTACTGGCACATCCTTGGGCCCAACATAAAAATCATGTTGGAAAATTACATTCTGCCCCAGCGCATAGGGCGCAGTTACAGAAGAACGTTGCCCTGCCCTACTTAAAACTATCCAGCTTGGCAGCGGAAGCAGAACAAGGGAGAGAGGGAGTGATCAATGCACTATTACAACAAGGGGTGCTGAAGAAAACACTAAGCCCCTGTAACACCTCTATACTCCCCATTCCAAAGGTAGAATACCCTTTTGTTATTATCACATCTGGCAGAAGGAGGGCATAGGATCGCAATGGACAAGCTGCAATTCTGTCAGCTACAGCAGTATTGGGGATTTCAGCTGCATCAAGGACAGCGGAGGCTTGGGTCTGAAAGAATACAGGCTGTAGCAAGGGTGCCAACTCCACGCACGAAAAAGGAAACCTTTACGTTCCTCGGAATGATGGGCTTTTGCAGACAGTGGATACCGAACTATAGAGCGATGGACGCAGTATTGTGCAAGGCTACCCTACAGGATGTCCCTTCAGTTGTTACCTGGATCCCAGAGAGGGAGCAAGAATTTCGTAATTTGAAACAAGCCTTGGGACTTCCTAATTTCAGCAAGGCCTTTACTCTTTATTTGAATGAAGCAGGGAGATTTACAAACAGGGGTCCTGGTGCAAGAGCATTGAGGAGGGAAAACACCCCTTGCCTATTACTCGTTGGCCCAATGTGCTGTGGTGAAGGGTATGCCAAATTGCTTAAGAGCAGTAATAGCCACAGCGACCATAGTTGAAAAAAAACTGTTTTGCTGCTGCTTAATTCATCCGCAACGTAGAAGTTTACTGTGGCTCGACACACAGGGTACGATGTAATCCTCTCTAAAACCAAATTTACCTACAAGCGAGCGCCAGCTGTCAACTCTGCAACACTTACCCACACCCTCGGAAGCAGAAGATATGTAGATTATCATAGATTATCATATAATTTACAGTGCAGAAGGATGCCATTCGGCCCATCGAGTCTGCACCGGCTCTTGGAAAGAGCACCCTACCCAAGGTCCACACCTCCACCCTATCCCCATAACCCAGTAACCCCACCCAACACTAAGGGCAATTTTGGACACTGAGGGCAATTTATCATGGCCAATCCACCTAACCTGCACATCTTTGGACTGTGGGAGGAAACCGGAGCACCCGGAGGAAACCCACGCACACACGGGGAGGATGTGCAGACTCCACACAGACAGTGACGAAGCCGGAATCGAACCTGGGACCCTGGAGCTGTGAAGCAATTGTGCTATCCACAATGCTACCGTGTTGCCCACTGTATGATCATGAGTATTTACAATTGGTTGAAGCCACCACAAACCCTCGACCTGATTCACCCACGAGAAAATCCAGACTCATCTTTTTCACCGATGGGTCAGCAAACCGACCAAATGATATGACCCTCCTGGCCGGCTCGGCAATAGTAAGTCCATTTGAGATATTGGAAGCTTTTGCTATGCCTTCGGGAACGTCTGCTCAAGCGGCCAAATAGTTTCCCCTTACTATTCTAGCTAAAAATAAAACAGTCAATGTTTATAGTGATTCCCGATCCGCTTTTGGTGGAGGACATGATTTTGGCCAATTATGGAAAAACAGGGGATTCAGAGCTTCCTCCGGCCAACCAATTAAACATGCTAAATTGGTTTTAAATTTATTAGATGCTGTTCAGCTGCCCAGAAAGATAGCCGTTTTAAATGTGAAGCGCGTACTACCACAGACGATGAAGTCTCATGCGACAATAGATTTGCTGATAAAATAGCAAAGGAATTGGCTCTCAAACAGCCGCCACAAATGCAAGCGGCTGCAGTTGAACTTCCATCCACCATAACAGATCCAAAGATAAAACAGGAACAGGAGCCAGCCTCTCTCCAGGAGCATCGTTGTTGGCTAAAAACAGGTTGCTATCAAGACAATTTTGATAGGTGGATATGGGCTTTGAAAATAAACCAAGCGTATGAAGCTCTTGGGGAAATTGTACTTTTGGAGGAGTTTAAAAATTAAATTCCTGATGTAGTGAGAACTCATGTGGAAGAACAGAGGGTTAAAACTGCGAGATTAGCAGCAGAAATGGCAGATGATTATGAATTAGTTCATAAATCTAAGCTTGATTTCCGACATCAGTTTCAGCTTGCGAGGGATAGAAACTGGGGACATGAGAAATACTCAAGTGGTAAAGGTAAAGGTGATCTGATGGGAGATAATAAAGAGAATGTACCTCAGATTAAAAAAGAAAATCCAGGAGGGTAGAAAATAAGTGAAAAGTTTCAAATGTTTTCACTGTAATAAACTAGGCCGTGTGAAGTCAGTGTTGGTGGTTGAAGAAAAGCACTGGGAAGGCTGATGTGGTAAAACAGGATAAGACAGTGGGGTTTGTTAAAGGGGTAAAGGAAAGCCCAAGTGAAGCGAAGGAGGTGCAAACGATTGCACAGCCTAATCAAGAGGTGATTGATAAGAAGGTGCCAGATCGCTTTAAAAAATTTATTTGTGTGGGTAAAGTTTACTTGTGTATCAGGAGGAGCAGGTAAAGAAGTCACAATTTTACGAGATACGGGAGCTAGTCAATCTTTGATGGTAAGAGGTGAGGAGTTATGTTGTCTGGGAAGAATGTTGCCAGAAAAGGTGGTAATATGTTGTATTCAGGGTGAGAGGAGTAATGTTCCATTTCACGTAAGGTTGGAAAGTCCAGTGAAGAGTTGTGAAGTGGTAGTAGGAGTAATAGAGAAACTATCTTGTCCAGGAATACAGTTTATCTTGGGTAATGATATAGCTGGATCGCAGGTGGGAGAGATGCCTACTGTGGTTGATAAACCACTGGAAAATCAGACAACTAAATTGTTGAAGGACGAATATCCTGGGATTGGGATACCAATGGGTATTAACAGTGACAGGGGAACTCATTTCACTAGCAAATTTACCAAAGCCCTAACAGAAGCCATGGAGTTTGATTGGAAATTGCAAATACCATGTCAGCCACAATCCTCAGGAATGGTGGAAAGGGAGGACGGAATAATTAAAACTGAAGTTACAAAAATGTGTCAACAAAATGGGCTGCTATGGCCAGATACCATACCCATAATAAGCATGCCCTGAGAAATCAGAGAAATCGAAATACGGGTTTAACCCCGTATGGGATATTAATGGAACGCCCCATGACAACTGGAACAAAAACCTCAATGACTCCAGCGGCAGTAGCCATAATATGGGTTGATGAGGCATCACTAAAATATGCCCAGGCCATGTGTGAAACCGCAGAAAAAAAGATAAAATAAATAAAAACATGAAAAGGTGCAACAGGTTCAGATGCATCCAAAAGAGGGAAATACACACCCTTTAAACCTGGAGATCAAGTGTATGTGAAAGCACTAAACCAAGATTATTTTTCTGCTTGGTGGAATGGACCCTACCAAGTGCTGCTAACAACCCGAACGGCCGTTAAAGTAAAAGAAAAGCCAGATGGGATCCACGAAACTCATGTAAACTACATCATACGGGACATTGAGAGTATCAGCGAAATGCTAACCTGAAGAGAATGACGGCGTTGATGTTTTTATCTTATCATATTAATCCAACATCATGTAGAGGGTGAACTGAACACTAGCACCTTGATACACATGTATTTCCCACTCATACGCAGAGGGAGTAAATAAATCCAGTTGTTGGGTTTGTACTCAAATTCACAGATGCTTGAGGGAGGGCTTCCCTGTGCGACCTATCCCATTCACCAGTAAATAGATAGCAGAATAGATCCTAAGACAAAATAGTACAGGACGTGGTGAAGATATACAGAATATGTTCGATTGGAGATTAGCTGGATACGATATGAATAAGTTTGACGAATGGTGGTGGCCTAGATTTAATGTGACACGCCAGCCGCCCTGTTTGATCCTTCCCAATTATACTGGAGTCCCAAAAGGAAGTATATGCTTTAAGATTCATAAAACATATGGGATCCACTCAGTAGACACGAGACATGTGATCAGACCTTGAATTAGCAATCCCCTATGTTCCACTTTACAACTAAAGGATTATTCATCTTTGATTGGCCAGGAGTTGAAAATCAAACTAGTGGAGGCTCCGGGGAAGGGGATCGATTAGACTAATGATGACTGATAATAAAGGAAACCTGATAGCATAGAACGGGACGTATTTTATCTCTGGCCGTACCAGACATTGGGAAGGCTCCTGCTATTTGGGATAGGTAGTCGCTTTTGTGCATCACATTCAGCAACTGAAGGACCATCCCCATCACAGGGCGACACAAAGTGTTATGACATGAGCACAAATGCTGGGAATAATGATACCACCATTAGGAATAGCCACTAATGTATAAGAACTACGCGAACTACGAGACATCCTTGAGCTGGTAGCTAATGGCAATGCAGAAGCTGTCAACCAGATAGAAACTGAGATGTTTGCATTAAGAGCGGTTGCCCTGCAGAATCGAATGGCTCTTGATTTCTTGTCAGCTGAAAAGGGAGGCACTTGTGCCTTGATTGGCAGTGACTGTTGCACATGCATCCCTGATTGCTTAGAAAAAATGATAATCTGGTGGATCACACTCGGAGAGAGGTAACAAGGTTGCATGAAAATCAGGGATGGGACTTTGGCTTTGGATGGTAGTATCGTCAGAACAGAGGATTGTGTTCTGGATTATAATCGCCATTGTAATCTTGTTTGTCGTATGGTTACTGTTTTGATGTTGCGCAAGGTATTTTTATTGTACGAGCACGGGAGAACAGCCCTAGCTGCCTTGCCTCCTTGCTACCAGGCTCATAACACGCAGGGAACTGTCATACGTCCGTCCCCCTTACATTATAAACCACCCTTCTCTACGGAGGACACGATAATTTACTAAAAGGTGTTGATCAAAAGATCAACAAGGAGGGAATTGTGGAAGTGAAGTTAATGAGTTACCAATTTAGAAGCATGCTGGGAATATTGACTATATTTTAACACTGCTTTTGAGCGAAAATAAGTAGGTCAAGAAATGTAAACTAATTGCTGCTTAGTATGTTGTTCTCGGCCTTATTATGATTAGAAATTGATCTTCCGAGGCGCAACAAAATGCGTACTCCAATTGTTTTTAAACCAAGGGTAAAACATTCATATTTCCTCTTGCGTATGTTCCCAAGCTTTATCTTTTCACAGTTGTTTATTTCACACTATAAATATAATGGGTTTCGACTGCATAAGTCAGAGTGCAGTGCCCTAGCTTTTGCAGCTGGAACACTCTCTCCACAAATATATTTGTGTCAATAAATTTCCTTAAATCGAACCTCGAGGAATGTGTCTTTATTATGATTTCCACGACAACAACACACTCCATAATTAGGCTAAAATACCACACCTGAAAAGCACCCACAATATGATCACCCCTCACCGTCTTTAAGCTCACTAATCCAATCCAATAGATATACTTTTATCCCCCTAGAGCCCCGAAATTGTTTTTGGCCATGATTCAGAGAACTCCAAAGTGTATCATGGATTTCATCTGACCCACAACTTTTACTAGATTGTGGTATGGGCAGCACACGGCCCACTCTACAGGTGTACTACAGCAGAAATGGAAAGGTATTTTTTAAAGAAAAACAATGTTTATTCTATGAACTCAAGTTAACCTTTTTAAAACATACAGTGATCATCTTAGCAACCATTAATTCAAATACAACACCCAAAGACTACAACACTAAGCAAACCTTTAAACTTTCCTTTTTAACATCCATCCGACTTAAAAACAAAACCTTTATCAGGAGCACATCAGGTTAAAGTCACTACTGAAAACATTTATAATTATGAATTCACCAAATGGTCAATAGATAGTCCTTTGATGGCAGAGAGAACAGCCTGCTTGATCTGGTTCAGCTCCAACACTGACAACGAAACTAAAACACACACTGCAGCCTGCTCAAAATCTAAAGTTACAAAGCTGACAGACACCCCAGCTCCACCCACTCTTTGACATCACTGCAGTAGTAAACACCCATTTCTTAAAGATACCCTCACTACAGATATTTATATACACAGCCATTTATAAACACCCATTTCTTCAAGGTACTCGCACACGACAAGCACAAAGATTCATAGTGAAGAGATGGAGAATGTCCGATTGTGGTCAGACTAAATCTCAGTGACAAAGGAAGGGGAGAGTAACTAACGAGTTTCTCTGGAAACACAGAAGAATGTTTTATCCACTGATTGGACAGAATGTGGAACTTGCTCCTGGGTTGCTGAATTGATGAGAATAATTCACACACATTACTCATTGAGCTGGGAATTCAGACCAGAGAAAAAGCAACAACAGCATCATCAGGAGGAACAGTTTATTCAATGGGGGGACTGAAAGCTTTGTTACCTGCGGACATGCCCATATCCCATCAGGGTCTTTGATTGACTTAGGGTTCTGCTACTCAGTATTCCGTGCTTACTTATTGGCTGCTGAAACTGTCAGACTGAAAGCAAATTATCGGATTGGCTGAGGTATTTCTTATTCAGCGCCACAAGCTTACTGATTGGACGTGGCAGCGGTCAGTCTGTAAGCGGAGTCTCTGATTGGGTGAGGGGCTGTCAGTTAGCGGCTGGATCGCCTGATTGGCTGAGAGGCTCTCAGTCTGTTTTATTTGTTGACTAATTTCATAATTGATGTAACCGGATATGTCACCGCCATCTTCATCTGCTCCCTAAACCTGGACTGAGTCACCATGTAAATAAATGTATTTGTGCAGCCATTTATATCCACCAACACATATCCGACTTCCTGCAAATTATATTGAGGATCGGTGAGGTCAATTATTCCTCCGAAATCAATGTAGAAAACTTTTATAACAAACACTGTCCAGAGGAGAATGAAACCTCCGGAGATGCTGAAGAGTAAAATCATTGACTTCCTTCTGTTCTCCATCTCTGGGTCTCTTCGATTGTCTCCCTGACTCTGAGCCCTCAGTGTCTTCCGGACTCGACTGGTAATTATAATGTGTCTGACTGTCAGAGCGTTGATCAACAGGATTAAACCGAATGGGATCAATGGCATTGAAACCTGAGCAAACGTGATAAATGAAACCCACATGGGGTCAGTGAAAAAGCTGCTCTTTGGCCGGCAACCCCACTGGACATTGTTGATTATCTCTACAGGTTCATACAGAAAGTGCCAGGGAATGTTTTTTACACAGAGCAGGAGGCCGCTTGTTGACAGAACCACAGCCGCAGTTTTCCCGGTGCAATATTTAGTTTTCAGTTTCTGGCAGCCAATGGCCACAAATCGATCAAAGGAGAAAGTGACGGTGAACCAGACAGAGCAGTCCGCGGCTGCAGAGATCAGGGTATCTATTACACTACACACAGGGGTAAGGTCCAGGAAATTGCGGCGGAAGTAGGAAACATTGATCCTGTTCAGTATGACGCGAGTGATAATAAACACCAGATCCGCCACCGCCATGGCTACCAGGTAGCGAGTGGTACAGGTAGAGAGGCCACACTTCCCCCGACACAGGATCACAATTCCCAATAAATTAACTGTCAGAGAGAGAATGGAGAAGAGCCTGCAAATTACTGATTAAACATTCTCCCGTGTCTGAACCGTGCTAAGATTTCAGTTTGGCTGAAATGGACAGTGGGTGGGTCCAGTTTTGGAAGAAGACTGGACACAGAGATTAACATGGCGAAGAGTGGAGGAGGAAATATAAACTATATTTAAAACGTGGGAAGGGGAACAGTGTGAATTCCAGCCCTGTCAGTTTCATAGCAGTGGTAGGAAAATATTCGTAATTAAAATACCATTGGGATTGGTTACATTTCTCACTTAGCCTGATTTACAGGATTATCTCAGTCCGGCCAGGTTTACCAAACGAGATCTAACCATGCCAGAAATGATCATCCCTCCTCATTCCCAATAACTGGGACACACCCCGGATTGGACGGTTCACTGGACTGGATTCCTAATGGCATTGGACACCACGCCTGTGTTACTGGAATCCCCCATGATCAATGGAAAAAAATAAAATGCACAGGACCTTCCCAGTTCATAATTATGGACGAATAGAGCCTGTCCAGTCTCCTGAAATTTTCTAGGGCACATTCATCCCATGTTCAGTTATTTTTAAGGCACTCTCTTCCACGAATACTCCATCGGAATTTCTGAACATGTCCACATCACACTATTCCCAGGAATACATCCTCTCCCTTTTTGGAAACAATCCCTGCCAATATTTTCTCAGAAGCCTGCCCCAGCGTTCACTTGCCAGGAATAGACTATGTCCAGATTCCGACCCACTGCATTCAAAAAAATGATGAGATGTTCCGAAAAAAGGGCGTTAAGATGGAGAAGAACGTTCCCAGTCTGATGTTGTTGAACTTAAAGTTGAGTCCAGCGAACTGTAACGTGTCTAATTGTAAGATGAGATGCTGCTCCTCCAGCTTGCGTCGGGCTTCACTGGATTCTTGCGGCAGGTCAAGGACAGACATGTGGGCATGAGAGCAATGTGGTGAGTAAAAATGGCCGCAACAATGGGTCATGCCTGTGGACGGAGTGAAGCTGTTCAGCAAAGTGATCACCCAGTCTGCGTTTAGTCTCCCCAATGTAGAGGAGGCGGTATTGGGAGCAGCGAATACAGTAGACCAAATTGAAGGACGCAGAAGTAATACTCTGCTTCTCCAGAAAGAGAGATTTCTGCCGAGAATCGTGATGCGGGAGGAGGTAAATGACAGTTGTGGGACCGTCTCTGATTACAAGGGAAGGTGCCGTGGGGAGGGGAAGGGGTGTTGGATGTCATGAAGAAGTGGACTCGGGTGTTAAGGAGGAAGCATCACTTGAATGCAGGAGAGATGGGATGTGGTTGGAGAGATGTGAAGATGTGTTTGGTGGTGGCATCATGCTAGAGTTGGTGGAAAAGGCGGAAGATGATCCTTTGAAAGTGAAGGCCTGTGTTGTGGGCAGTGAGGATAGGGGGCATGATAATCTTTCCGGGAGGAAGGTGTGGGAAATGAATTGAACACGGTTGAGAGCCCTGTCAACAAAAGGAAGGTTCTGGAGGGAACCCTGATTAAGGAAACATTCTGAAGTTACAGACAAAACCAAATTGATAGTGACGGTGAAAACGGAGGAAGAATACAACTAAATACAGTCCCACATTATTCATCAATTATAGACTTACACAGTGGGTATTTCAATGGGAAATTAATTTTCCCACAGCTCAGTGTCCGCTGCTGCATTTTGATCAGAACAATTGTCTCCCAATCACTCCTTGGAAAACAAGTGTCTGAATGGACTTGAGGGGCTTCTGGGTTCAGGTGAACAGATTCACAAATCATGTGAAGCAACAACACAGTTTAAAAACACCCATAAAAAATTGAACAAACATTGGTTTATCAGAAAGGAGAAACATATCGCAAAACCTAGAGATTAATGCACCGATGTGGGGATAGTAATACCAGGGTGTAAGTGATATTGTTTATGTTCACGATAAAACAGACATATCGAGACTTTTCACTCCGCTCAATAATTATCAACCATCTTCAAAACACAGCAAAATCTTCATAGTTCCAATCTATTCGAAAGGGAAAACAGAGAAAGAGAGAGAGAGAGAGAGGGAGCAATATGATGGAGTGAGCACTCTCCACTCAAATATATTTTTTCAATTTAGAACCAATGTATCAGTCCAGTTCCTGACCCACGCACACTACAATTCTTCAAGGACAGATGGCCGCGGTCATAGATGGATTGGATCAGATATTCCACACATGTTAGCGATCCACATTCAATACAATTCTACACTGACAAATAATTTCAGTAATATTTGTTTACTGCTGTCAGATATTCCACTCTGGTTAGTTATCCACACTCGGTGTGATTTCATTCTTTCTCCCACTGGACCTTCCTTCAGAGAGGTTGCCGTCACTTAGATCCAATCTAACAGGGTGCAAGATTCCACTGAATGTAATCACTTCATTCATCAGCGATGTCATGAGTTCCAAACAGAGATTTATTGTCAGTTGGTGAAAGGGATTCAAACCACAGACATGATTAAAGACATTGGACTTATATGAATGACGTGGTTGATCAGGTGTCTCTACAACGGTGTGCACTAAATCAGCATTAAACATTTCAGTCACAGTTTAAAATCAGTGCCGCTCACACGGGGATTTAGACAACTTCAATGGTGATAGTTACTTACCAGGAACACCAACAATAGCAAGGATTGGGTGGAATATTTTCTCAAATATGTCAATTGGTAGAAGCATGTTGTGTGTGATGTGATGTGACCCTTCATGCTGCTGACAGGCTCTCTGCCTTAAACTCTGAAGTTATATATTCGCAAAGCCTTTAATTGATACCCTGAGGCATATTGAGGTTGCAACATGGTTAACGTATTTTTCAAAGATTTGAACAAGCAGATTACGACATTGGAATCAAAACAATATTCTTTTTTGAGTGTGTGAACCCTTTCCAACAGTGGTCTGTGTTGGTTACATTGTTCAATTGACTATAACAGAAACGATGCTGTCCATTCAAAGACCATCAGGCCCATGACTAGATCTCAGATTGTTTCAGTGTTTCAGCTCCAATTGTCAACGTCTTTCTCTGGGTGGTTCAACTGCACAAGGATGAAGCTGCCTCTTTAACTGTGACCATTCAGTCATTCAGTTCCAATTGTCAGGGTGTTTCTCTGGGTGGTTCCACTGCTCTCTGGAATGTAGCTGCCTCTTTAACTGTGACCATTCAGTGCTGTGATTTAAATGGGTTCTGGGTGACTATAAATAGCAAATTTCAATGAATCGAATTTCTGGAATTATTTAAAGTCCAAAGTAAATGATTCCTACAGTTCATCTGACGCAGCTCCTCAAACAGAGAAAACATTTTTAAACATTGGCACACCTCAGAAAACTCAGAAACTGCAGCAGATCCAAACATATCACCTCATCGAGCAGCAAAAAACATATTTTGTTGCCAAACCTATTACACCGTCTCTAACGGGCACTGCCTATCCATTTAAACTGTTTACGTTTATGTTTATTTGCTCATTGTCACGTGCACCGAGGTACAGTGAAAACATTTTTTCTCCTAGCAGCTCAAAAAGAGCGAGAGACGGGTTGATATGTGGATTAAAAGAGAGAAAGAGATGATCTGTGGGATGAACAAAGAACAGAGAAAATTACAGCACAGGAACTGGCCCTTCGGCCCTCCCAGCATGCGCCGATCCAGATCCTTTATCTAAACCTGTCGCCTATTTTCCAAGGATGTACTTCCCTCAGTTCCCCGTCCGTTCATATATCTGTCTAGATGCATCTTGAATGATGCTATTGTGCGCGCCTCTACCCCCTCCGCTGGCAAAGCATTCCAGGGACCCACCACCATCTGCGTAAAAAACTTTACACGCACATCTCCCTTAAACTGTCCCCCTCTCACCATGAAATTGTGACCCCTTGTAATTGACACCCCTACTCTTGGAAAAAGCTTGCTGCTATCCACCCTGTCCATACCTCTTATAATTTTGTAGACCTCAATCAGGTCCCCCTCAACCTCCGTCTTTCCAACGAAAACAATCCTAATCTACTCAACCTTTCTTCATAGCTAGCACCCTCCAAACCAGGCAACATCCTGGTGAACCTCATCTGCACCCTCTCTAAAGCATCCACCTCCTTCCGGTAATGTGGCGACCAGAACTACATGCACTATTCCAAATGTGGCCGAAACCAAAATCCTATTCAACTGTAACATGACCTGCCGAATCTTGTACTCAATACCCCGTCCGATGAAGGCAAGCATGCTGTATGCCTTCTTGACCACTCTATCGACCTGCGTTGCCACCTTCAGGGTACAATGGACCTGAACTCCCAATCGCTCTGTGCGTCATTTTCCCCAGGACTCTTCCATTGACCGTATAGTCCGCTCTTGAAATAGCTCTTCCAAAATGCATCACCTCGCATTTGCCTGGATGGAAATCCATCTGCCATTTCTCTTCCCAACTCTCCAATCTATCTATACTTTGTTGTATTCTCTGACAGTCCTCCTCGCCATTTGCAACTCCATCAATCTTAGTATCACCTGGAAACTTGCTAATCAGACCACCTATACCTTCATCCAGATCATTTATGTATATCATAAACAACAGTGGTCCGAGCACGGATCCCTCTGGTACACCACTAGTCACCTTACTCCATTTTGAGACACTCCCTTCTACCACTACTCTTTGTCTCCTCTTGCCCAGCCAGTTCTTTATCCATCTAGCTAGTACACACTGAACCCCAGACGACTTCACATTTTCCATCAACCTTCCATGGGAAACTTTATCAACCGCCTTACTGAAGTCCATGTATATGACATCTACAGCCCTTCCCTCATCAATTAACTTTGTCACTACCGCAAATAATTATATTAGGTTTGTAAGGCATGACCTTCCCTGCACAAAACCATGCTGCCTATCACTGGTAAGTCTATTTTCTTTCAAATGTGAATAGGTCCTATCCCTCAGTATCTTCTCCAACAGTTTGCCTACCACTGACCTCAAACTCACTGGTCAATAATTCCTTGGATTATCCCTGCTACCCTTCTTAAACAAAGGGACAACATTAGCAATTCTCCAGTCCTCCGGGATCTCACCCGTGTTCAAGGCTGCTGCTAAGAATTCTGTTAAGGCACCTGCTATTTCGTCCCTCGCTTCCCTCACGAACCTGGGATAGATCCCATCCGCACCTGGGAACCTGTCCACCTTAATGCCTTTTAGAATACCCAAAACTTCCCCCTTCCTTATGCCGACTTGACCTCGAGTATTTTAAGATCTATCACTTGCCTCAACATCCGTCATGTTCCTCGCCTTGATGAATACCGATGGAAAGTACGCATTAAGAATCTCACCCATTTCCTCTGTCTCCACGCATAAATTCCTTTGAGTGGGCCAATCCTTTCACTAGTTGCCCTCTTGCTCCTTATATCCGAATAAAAGGCTTTGGGATTTTCTTTCACCCTGTTCGCCAAAGATATTTCATGACCCCTTTTAGCCCTCTATATTGCGCGTTTGAGATTTGTCCTACTTTCCCGATATTTCTCCAAAGCTTCATAAGTTTTAAGTCGCCTAGATCTTATGTATGCTTCCATTTTCATCTTAGTTGGTCTCACAATTCCACCCGTCATCCATGGTTCCCTGATCTTGCAATTTCTTTCCCGCATTTTCACAGGGACTGTCTGTCCTGTACTCCAATCAAACTTTGCTTAAAAGACTCCCACATTTCAAATGTGGATGTACCCTTAAACAGCTGCTCCAAATCCATATTCCCTAGTTTCTGCCGAATTTTGTTATACTTGGCCTTTCCCCAATTTTGCACTCTTCTTTAGGACCACTCTCGTCTTTGTCCATGAGCATTCTAAAACTTACGGAATTGTGGTCGCTGTTCCCAAAGTAATCACCGACTGAAACTTCAACCACCTGGCCGGGATTATTCCCCAATACCCTTCCCGAGTTGGACTATTTACATACTGCTCTAAAAAAAACCTCTCCTGGATGCTCCTTACAAATTCTGCTCCATCTACGCCTCCAACATTAAATGAGTCCCATTCAATGTTGGTGAAGTTAAAATCTCCCATCACGACCACCCTCTTGCTCCTACATTTTTCTATAATCTGTCTACATATTTGTACCTCTACTTCATACTCGCTTTTGAGAGGCCTATAGTAAAGTCCCAACAATGTTACTGCACCCTTCCTATTTCTTAGGTATACCCATATTGCCTCAGTGCTCGAATCCTCCATCGTGCCCTCCTTAATCACAGCTGTGATATCATCTCTGACCAGTAATGCAACTCCTCCACCTCTCTATCCCTCCTGAAGCATCTATACCCTCGGATTTTCAGTTGCCAATCTTGCCCTTCCCTCAAACAAGTCTCAGTAATACCAATAATATCATATTCCCAGGCACTAATCCAAGCCCTAAATTCATCTGCCTCACCTGCTACACTTCTCGCGTTAAAACAAATGCACCTCAGACCACCTGTCCCTTTGCGTTCATCATCTCTTCCCTGCCTACTCTTCCCCTTGGTCACATTGTGTTTATTATCTGGTACCTTACTGGCTTTAGTTTCTGCCTCTTTTCTGACCTCTAAATTCCTAATCTGGTTCCCATCCCCCTGCCACATTAGTTTAAATCCTCCCCAACAGTGTTGGCAAAAGCATCCCCAAGGACATTGGTTCCAGTCCTTCCCAGGTGTAGACCATCCGAATTGTAATGGTCCCACCGCCCCCAGAACCTGTTCCAATGTCCCAAAAATCTGAACTCCTCCCACGTGCTCCATCTCTCAAGCCAAGTATTATTTCTGACTATTCTTGAATTTCTACTCTGACTGTTTCGTGGCACTGGTAGCAATCCTGAGATTACTGCCTTTGAGGTGACTTTTTAACTTATCTCCTAACTCCCTAATTTCCGATTGTAAGACCTCATCCCGTTTTTTTACCTGTATCGTTGATGCCTATATGCACCACGACAACTGTGTGTTCACCCACTCCCTCCAGTATGTCCTGCAGCCGATCTGAGACATCCCCGACCCATGCACCGGGGATGCAACATACCATTCTGGAGTCTTGTTTTCGACCACAGAAACTCTGTACTCCCCTTACGATTGAATCCACTGTGACTAGAGCCCTGCCAGTCTTTTTCCCGCCCTTCTGTGCAGCAGAGCCAGCCACGGTGCCATGAGCCTGACTACTAATGCCTTCCCCTGGTGAGCCATCTCCCCAAACAGTATTCAAAACGGTATACCTGTTTTGGAGGGAGATGGCCGCAGGGGACACCTGTACTGCTTTCCTGCTCTTTCTCTGCCTTTTGGCAACCCATTATCCCGTCTCCCTCACCAGTCCTAATCTGCGGTGTGACCAACTCGCTGAACGTGCTATCCACGACCTCCTCAGCATCGTTGATGCTCCAAAGTGAATCCATCCGCAGCTCCAGAGCCGTCATGCGGTCTAATAGGTGCTGCAGCTGGAAACACTTCCCGCACATGAAGGAGTCAGGGGCATCCGCCATCTCCCTGAACTCCCACATTTAGCACGAGCTGCATAACTCTTTACCTTACACTTTACATTAACTGATTACAAATATGTGCTGATAGAAGATTGGGTGAGAGAGAAGGAAGGTGAGAGAGAATGAGGGTGAAAGTGAGAGAGGGATAGAGAGACGGAGGGTTAATAAGGAAGAGGCTGAGAGCGAAATAGAGTGAGAGAGAAACATGGTGGTAGCAAAAAAGAGTAAAAATACAGAAGCAGGTTGATTGAGAGAAATAGCAGGGGAGAGGGAGGATACAGAGGGGGACGTAATGAGGGAGGAAGTTGGTTTGTGAAGAAAAGTATTTAAAATGCTAAAGCAATCCTAGACTTAAGCCAACCTTTTATAAATATCTCGAGTGGGAGTGAGTAAAGGAGAGAGCGAGTAAGTGAGTGAGAGTGAGTATGAAAAAGGGATAGTGCGGGAGAGAGAATGGCACAGAGGGAAAGAGTTTGAGAGAAATTTTCAGGGATGGAGGGTGTTTGAGAGAGGGAGGGAGAGAGAGAGAGGGGGAGTTAGAGTGTGTGCGAGAGAGACAGATTGTGAGCAAAGCGGGTTTGCGAGCCGGAAAGTTTATAAATGTGAGAGAGCGAGTGAGAGTGAGATGGTGAGATAGGGGGGGTGAAAAAGCTGGGGAGTGTGACAGAGAGAGGGAGTGTGACAGAGAGAAGGGAAGAGGGAAAGAGCGTAACAGAATGTGTCAGGGGGGGAGGATGCATGACAGGACGGAGAGAGAGCGAGAGCAGCATGGCGAGAGTGTGAGAGGGGGAGAGAGTGTGATCGAGGGAGATTATGAGAGAGGGAGTGATTATGAATGCAGGTGAGAGGGCGCCATATGGCGCAGTGAATAGCACTGGCACTGCTACGCTGAGAACCTGAGATCGAATCCCGGCCCTGGATCACTGTCCGTAGAGAGATTGCACATTCTCCCCATGCCTATCTGGGTTTCAACCCACAACTCAAGGACGTGCAGATTTGGTGGACTGGCCACGCTGAATTTCCCTTTCATTGGAAGAAAAAAAAATCTTACGTACTCTAAATTTATTTTTAAAAATGAATGAAGGAGAGAGTGTGCGTGTGGTAGAGGGTGTGAAACAAAGAGTGTGTGGGAGAGGGAGGGAGTGCGACAGTGACAGCGTGTTCGGGAGGGAGATAATATGTGCATGGTAAACTGTCGTAGAGGGGAGGAGTGTGAGAGAGGGGAAGTATGAGACCGGGATATATTGAGTGACAGAGGGAAATACAGTGAGAGAGATGGAGGAAGCGTGACAGAGGCAAAAAGTGTGTGAGAGAGTGTGAAAGACGGAGGGCGTGAGGCAAAGGGAGACAGTGTGAGAAAGGAAGATAGTGCGAGAGAGGGAGACAGAGAAAGAGGACGAGATAGTGTGATAAAGGAAGCGTGTGTTTGAATGGGTTTCTAAGACAGGGAGTGTGAGAGTGTAACAGAGCGTTAGAGTGGGAGAGAATGTGATAGAGTGAAGCACTGTGGGAGAGGAAATGAGTGTGAAAGATGAACAAAGTATGAGAGAAGAGGATAGCGTTAGAGAGGGAGAAAGGGTGAGAGAGGGGGCAGTGTGAAAGAATAAGAGCGTATGAGAGAGGGAGAGTGTGAGAGAGTGTATATTTGAAAGAGAATTAGAGAATATATATATAAGAATGTGACAAATATGTGAAAGCCAGAGTGTGACAGTGGGTGTAAGAGATGGAAGCTGAGAAAGTGTGCAGAGACAGGGTGTGAGCCGGAGTATAAGAGAAAGAATGCGAGAGTGTGTATGAGAACCGGAGTGTGAGAGCGTGTGGAAGAGCATTTGTGTGTGATCAAGCACTATGAGTGACGGAGTGAGATCCGGAGTGTGAGAATGTGTGGCACTGAGAGGCAGAAAAAGAGAGCATACGTAAGAGCATTTCTGTGAGATCCGGGGTGTGAGATCCGGAGTGTGAGTTCCGAAGTGTGAGAGCGAGTGTTAGAGTGTGTTTGTGAGCATGTGTGAGAATGCGGGAGAGCTGAAGTGTGAAAGCCGAAGTGTGAGATCCGAAGTGTGAGAGCCGGAGTGTGCGATTCAGATTGTAAGATCTGAATGTGTGAGAGCGAGTGTTAGAGTGTGTGTGAGAGCATGTGTGAGAATGTGGGAGAGGTGAAGTGTGAGAGACGAACTGTGAGAGCCGAGGTATGAGAGCCGAGGTGTGAGAACCAAAGTGTGAGAGTCGGAGTGTGAGATCCGAAGTATGCAAGTCTTGTGTGATAGCGTGTATGAGGACTGGAGTATAAGAGCCTGAGCGTGTCAGCGGATGTGAGACCGTGTGTGAGAGCCAGAGTGCGAGGGTATATGTGAGAGCCAGAGATTGAGAGCGTGTGAGAGAGGTGGTGCGTGAGCACCGCTGTTTAAGAGCGGCAATGAGAGCCAGTGTGTGAGGGCTGGAGAGTGAGAGCCGGAGTGTGTGCCGGAGTGTGAGAACATGTGTGAGAGCCGGAGTTGAGAGCCAAAGTGTGAGAGTCGAGGTCTGAGAGCCGGAGTCTGAGAGATAGAATGTGAAAATCACTGTGAGAGACAAAGATTGACCATGTTTGTGAGAGCAAGTGTGAGAGCCACAGTACGAGACCCGGTGTCTGAGAGACGGAGTGTGATAGTGTGCCTGAGAGCTGTGGAGTGAGGGCCAGAGTGTGCGAGTGTGCGTGTGAGCCGAGGAGAGAGGGCCGGAGTGTGAGAGTGTGTGTGAGAGCTGAGGAGTGAGAGCCGGAGTGTGAGAGTGCGTGTGAGAGCTGAGGTGTTAGAGGGGGAGTGTGAGAGTGTGTGAGAGCTGAGGAGTGAGAGACGGAGTGTGAGAGTGTGTATGAGAGCTGTGGCGTGAGAGCCGGAGTGTGAGTGTGTGTGAGAGCTGAGGAGTGAGTGCCGGAGTGTGAGAGCCAGAGTGTGAGAGCCAGAGTTTGAGAGCCGGTGTGTGAGAGCCTGTATGAGAGCCTATTTCTGTGCTGTACTTTTCTTTTTTCTTTGTTCCTAATCCACCTACCCTGCACATCTTTGGGTTGTGGGAGTGAGACAAACACAGACACGGGGAGAATGTGCAAACTCAACACGGTCAGTGACCCGGGGCTGGAATTGAACCCTGGTCCTTGGCGCCGTAGGCAGCAGTGCTAACCACTGCACCACCGTGCCGCTTCATGTCAATTGGAGATAATCTGGTCCGGTGACATTCTATTATCAGCAACTTCAACAACTCCCAACTGAACAGTAAAACACAGACTGAAATAACGTATAATCATTGAAACGAACTGACATTAGTCAAGTAACATGATTTTCTATTGTTTCTTCCAGTTTGGACATACGTCTCACATGGTGGATTAGAAAGGCTTAAACACATCTCTTGAACGGTGGAAAAGGGAGCTGTCACTTTATGCGAGTGTAAAATAGAGGCTGCCTCGAGATTGTTGAAGTTACTCTGATCACGGTTACAACCAGTTCTCACAAACGCTCTTGTTTCTCAAGTGGTTTAATTATGCACACCTTTCTAACTCCTGGATTGGATTGGATTTGTTTGTTGTCACGTGTACCTCGGTATTTTTCTGCGAGCAGCACATTTAGTGCAGGAAAAGAAAATGCGTAATAGGGCAACACAAGGTACACAGTGTAAATGTACAGATGCCGACATCGGGTGAAGCATTCAAGTGTTGCATTAATCAACTCAGTCGATAAGAGGATCGTTTCGGAGTCTGGGGACAGGGGGGATAAGCTGCTTTTGAGTTCATTAGTGCGTGTTCTCAGACTTTTGTATCTCCTGCCCGATGGAAGAAGTTGGAAGAGTGAGTAAGCTGGGTGGGAGGGGTATTTGATGATGCTGCTCGCTTTCCCCAGGCAGCGTGAGGTGTCGACAGAGTCAATGGATGGGAGGAAGGTTCGCGTGATTGCCTGTGCTGCGTTCACGACTCTGAATTACTTGCGGTCTTGGGCCGAGCAGTTGCCATACCAGGCTGTGATGCAGCCAGATAGGATGCTTCCTATGGAGCATCTGTAAAAGCTGGTAAGCGTCAATGTGGACATGCCGAATTTTCTTAGTTCTTGAGGAAATATAGTTGTGCTTTCTTGATGGTAGCGTCGACGTGGGTGAACCAGGGCAGATTGTTGGTCATGTGCTCACCTAGGAATGTTAAGCTGTTAACCATCTTCAATTCACCCGTGGTGTGCGTATGTGAGACTGTGTGAGTGTGGCAGTGCGTGCGTGTTGGTGTTTGAGGGCGCATGTGTGCGTATGAGTGTTTGTGTGTCTGGATAAGTGTGTGTCTCTGAGGGTTTAGGTGTGTTTATATGTGTACGTGTGTATCTGTGAGTGTGTGCTGATGTAAGTGTGTGTGGGTGTACATGAGAGTGAGTCGATGTTTGAGCGTGTCCGTGGGTGTGTGTAAATGAATGTATGTGGGTGGGTTGGTGTGAGTGTCAATGCGGGTTTCCGGGTATATATGTGGGTGTGTTTGTGTGTGTGTTTGGGTATGTGTGCGTGTGTCGGTGCATGTGGATGTATGCGAGTGTATGCGGCTATATATGTGCGTGTGTGTGCGAATGTGCGTGGCTATGTGTGAGTGTGCCTGTTAATGTGTGTGAGAGTATGTGCGTGGGTGTATGCGTGCGTGTGAGACTTAATATGTGAGTGTGTGCGAGTATGTTGGGGGTACGACTGGGAGTGACTATGTGAATGTGTGTGTTTTTGAGTGTGTGTGTCTATATGTAGGTGTGAGTTTGTGTGGGTGAGCACGTGAGAGTGTGTGCCTGTCTGTGTGTGTGTCTGTGTGGGTGTCAGTGTGTGTGGTTGAGTGTGTATGCATGTGTTCGTTTTGTGTGCGTTTGGTTGGGTCTATGCATGTGTGCCTGCATGTGTAGGTGTGTTGCTAACTGTGTGTGGGCGTAGATCTGTGTGAGTGAATGCGCCCGTGTGTTGATTTTTGTATGTGTGCAGGTTTTTTTGTGAGTGTGTGTGGATGGGTGTGTATGTGTGAGTGCAAGTGTGCATGTGAGGGTTTGTGTGAATGCGTCTGTGTATGTTTGTATAAGATCGTGTGATTTGTATGTATGGGTGCATGTATGGATGTCTGTGGTTGGATGTTTGGGTGTGGGTGTGTGCGTGCCGGTGGTACCGTGTGTGTGTCAGTGCCTATGATAGTGTGGATGTGGGTATGTGTGTGTGGGTGAATGCGTGGTTGTTTGGGTGTGTGCGTGTGGTGTGCGTGTGGTTGGAAGCGTGTGTGTGTAAGTGTGGGTGTATGGTGTGGGAATGTGTATTTGAGGGTGCGTGTGGGTGTATGTCGGAGGGAATGTGTGTGAGGGTGTGTTTGTGCGTGTATATGTGTCTGTGTTTGTAGATGCGTGTGTGGGTGTTTAGTTAAACGTGTGTCTCTGAGTCTTTGTGAATGGGTATGTGTGCATGTGTGAGTTTGTGTGTGGGAGTTTGTACGTGCGGGTTTCATAGATTATCATAGAATTTACAGTGCAGAGAGTGTGATTGTGTTTGTGTGTGTGTCTGTATATATGTGGGTGGGTGTGTGTGTGTAGGGGCGTGCGTATGAGTGTGTGAGAGAATGTGTGCGCGTATCTGTATGTGAGGGTGGGTGTCTGTGAGTGCGCCGTGGGTGTGGGTGTGCATGTGTGTGTATGAGTCTTCATATGTATGTTGCTGTCTGTGTGGGAGGCATGGAGTGTGTCTGTGTGTCTGAGTGTGTGTGTGTTGCCGTGTATGTGACGGTGTGCGTGTATCTTTGTGTCTTGGGGGGGAGTGAAATGTTTTGTGTGTCTTTGTGTATGTGGGTTGTTGTGCGAGTTTGGGTGAGTGGGGAATGTGTGAGCTTGAGAGTTGGTGTGCGCGGGGGAGGCTCTGTGTGTCTGTGTATATGGCTGTATACGTGTATGTGTGGGTGGATATTTGTGAGTGTGTGTGGGTTTGTATGTGTGGGTTTGTGTGTGGGTGTCTGTGCATATGTGTGGGTGCTGTCAGTGTGTCTGTGTGTGCAAGTGTGTGGACGTATAGGTGTGGGGGTGTGCGGTTGAGTGTGTCTGTGTGTGGGTATTGTTGGAGGGCATGTTGTGATACAGGACTAGGATATAAATTATAGGTGGCCCTGTAGCTACATTTGCACTCCTATATTACTTTTGAATAATTCTGATGGAACAAAAGGTACTCATTGGCTTAGATGGCAGTTTAGGAGAGGCAATTTGTACAAACAGATGGTGTATACACAATGCTGTTCATATCAGAAAAGATACAAAATGGCGGTTAGCTATTTTGTGATATTTGAGACACAAAATGGCTGAACAAGCCACATTCTCTGCAAACTGTCTCATGAAAACCAACCGTGGATATGGAAAGGGCGTATCCCAACCGCCGCAGATAACAGCTTCGCAGAACAAGACATGCAATGTAACCTTGATAAAGCTCAAAGTCTCCAGCTGTGGACAGGACAGAGCTCAGAGAGGGCATGGATAATCTTTGGCGGGTAGGAGCAAGGGACATCCCAAGGCCTTTTACACATATGTGAGAAATATGAGAATGACTAGAGCGAGGGTAGGTCCGATCAAAGACAGTAGCGGAAGATTGTGTATTGAGTCTGAAGAGATAGGAGAGGTCTTGTACGAGCACTTTTCTTCTGTATTTACAAATGAGAGGGGCCATATTGTTGGAGAGGACAGGGTGAAACAGACAGATATGCTCGGGGAAATACTTGTTAGGAAGGAAGATGTGTTGGGCATTTTGAAAAACTTGAGGAGAGACAAGTCCGCCGGGCCTGACGGAATATATCCAAGGATTCTATGGGAAGCAAGAGATGAAATTGCAGAGCCGTTGACAATGATCTTTTCGTCCTCACTGTCAACAGGGATGGTACCAGGGGATTGGAGAGTGGCGAATGTCGTGCCCCTGTTCAAAAAAGGGACTAGGGATGACCCTGGGAATTACAGGCCAGTTAGTCTTACTTCGGTGGTAGGCAAAGTAATGGAAAGGGTACTGAAGGAAAGGATTTCTGAGCATCTGGAAATACACTGGTTGATTAGGGATAGTCAGCACGGATTTGTGAAGGGTAGGTCTTGCTTTACACGTCTTATTGAATTCTTTGAGGAGGTGACCAAGCATGTGGATGAAGGTAAAGCAGTGGATGTAGTGTACATGGATGTTAGTAAGGCATTTGATAAGGTTCCCCATGGTAGGCTTCTGCAGAAAGTAAGGAGGCATGGGATAGTGGGAAATTTGGCCAGTTGGATAACGAACTGGCTAACCGATAGAAGTCAGAGAGTGGTGGTGGATGGCAAATATTCAGCCTGGATCCCAGTTACCAGTGACGTACCGCAGGGTTCTAGATCCTCTGCTGTTTGTGATTTTCATTAATGAGTTGGATCAGGGAGTTGAAGGGTGGGTCAGTAAATTTGCAGACGATACGAAGATTGGTGGAGTTGTGGATAGTGAGGAGGGTTGTTGTCGGCTGCAAAGAGACATAGATAGGATGCAGAGCTGGTCTGAGAAGTGGCAGATTGAGTTCAAACCCGAAAAGTGTCAATTTTGGAAGGACAAATATGAATGCGGAATACAGGGTTAACGGTAGAGTTCTTGGCAATGTGGAGGAGCAGAGAGATCTTGGGGTCTATGTTCATACATCTTTGAAAGTTGCCACTCAAGTGGATAGAGCTGTGAAGAAGGCCTATGGTGTGCTCGCGTTCATTAACAGAGGGATTGAATTTAAGAGCCGTGAGGTGATGATGCGGCTGTACAAAACTTTGGTGAGGCCACATTTGGAGTACTGTGTACAGTTCTGGTCACCTCATTTTAGGGAGGATGTGGAAGCTTTGGAAAAGGTGCAAAGAAGATTTACCAGGATGTTACCTGGAATGGAGAGTCGGTCTTACGAGGAAAGGTTGAGGGTGCGAGGCCTTTTCTCATTAGAACGGAGAAGGACGAGGGGCGACTTGATAGAGGTTTATAAGATGATCAGGGGAATAGATAGAGTAGACAGTCAGAGACTTTTTCCCCGGGTGGAACAGACCATTACAAGGGGTCATAAATTTAAGGTGAAAGTTGGAAGATATAGGAGGGATATCAGAGGTAGGTTCTTTACCCAGAGAGTAGTGGGGGCATGGAATGCACTGCCTGTGGAAGTAGTTGAGTCGGAAACATTAGGGACCTTCAAGCAGCTATTCGATAGGTACATGGATTACGGTAAAATGATACAGTGTAGATTTATTTGTTTTTAAGGGCAGCACGGTAGCATTGTGGATAGCACAATTGCTTCACAGCTCCAGGGTCCCAGGTTCGATTCCGGCTTGGGTCACTGTCTGTGCGGAGTCTGCACGTCCTCCCCGTGTCTGCGTGGGTTTCCTCCGGGTGCTCCGGTTTCGTCCCACAGTCCAAAGATGTGCAGGGTAGGTGGATCGGCCATGATAAATTGCCCTTAGTGTCCACAATTGCCCTTGGTGTTCGGTGGAGGTGTTGCCTTTGGGTGGGGTGCTCTTTCCAAGAGCCAGTGCAGACTCAGGGGGCCGAATGGCCTCCTTCTGCACTATAAATTCAATGATAATCTATGATTAATCTAGGACAATGGTTCGGCACAACATCGTGGGCCGAAGGGCCTGTTCTGTGCTGTATTTTCTATGTTCTATGTTCTATGTTCACGGTAGCATTGTGGATAGCACAATTGCTTCACAGCTCCAGGGTCGCAGGTTCGATTGCGGCTTGTGTGACTGTCTGTGTGGAGTCTGCGCATCCTCCCCGTGTGCGCGTGGGTTTCCGCCGGGTGCTCCGGTTTCCTCCCACAGTCCAAAGATGTGCAGGTTAGGTGGATCGGCCATGATAAATTGCCCTTAGTGTCCAAAATTGCCCTTAGTGTTTGGTGGAGGTGTTGACCTTGGGTAGGGTGCTCTTTTCAAGAGCCGTTGCAGATCAATAAAATGAAAAATGAATTGAAATGAAAATCGCTTGTTGTCACAAGTAGGCTTCAAATGAAGTTACAGTGAAAAGCTCCTAGTCGTCACATTGCGGCGCCTGTTCGGGGAGGCTGGTACGGGACGAATGGCCTCCTTCTCCACTGTAAATTCTATGATAATCTATGATTAATCACGGACAAAGGTTCGGCACAACATCGTGGGCCGAAGGGCCTGTTCTGTGCTGTATTTTTTTTCTTTGCTCTCTAACACATCATTATGTTAGGTTTGAATGACTTCTGTATGAAGTTAGGGGCGGGTAAGCCAACCCCACTTTCACCATATATGTGTTAACTGGGATGCTAGCAAAAATGATTGACTGCTTGTAATATGTGTGATGCGAATATAGTTGATTGATTGTATGTAAATGAGCATACAGCTAATCCCGCCCCTTGAATCTGTATATTAACCTGTGTGAGCCTTCGCTCAAGTGAGAAAAGGTGCTGTCAAAGGCTGCGGAGTCTCAGACCTTGTCTCCCAGAATTCTGACAAAATAAACTACTCTTTTTTACTTATACTCAGGCCGTCATGTGAATATTTTCACCCCTAGCATTTGGCGTAGTCTGGCGAAATGTTGCTGAGACGCCGGTCGAGCAGGCGTGTAGTCCAACCTTTGACCACCAAAAGTTGGAGTCACTCGGCAAGGCGGATGGGCAGCGAAGCAACATCCAAAGAATTTGGTATCAAGGCCAAGTGAGTAAAATACTCAGTTTAAAATTTTATTTTCTTGGTTTTGATTTGTTGGTCCGCCAGACCATTTTCTTTACTACTAATTGGCTGCTCGAGGACCCATGCTGAGCCTCAATTAAGGGGGCAATTGAACTCTCACGTGACGGCCAAAGTTAGTTGGGAATATGCGACACACACTGTTGAGTGAATAATGGGCCGTGAAATTTATCGCGACACAGTGGCAAGCGACAGGACACCACGCTACAGGAGTGGACAATAGGTAAAGCCTACTAGCTCAGTCGCCTAGTTACACTGGATACGCGGGTGATAGAGATGACACGGTTAACACATCATGGAAAAGGGAGGCATGAGGCCACTTTTCTGGGGTTCCCCGGGAATCCATGAGTCTGGCGTTCGGATACGAGTAAAACACTCTGGTACAAAAACAAATGCTCAAAGATGGGTAGGACCCCACGCAGCCCCTGTGGAACAGAGTAAATGGTGAGATGCACAGAAGTGAGATAAGACAAATAAAGCAGGAGTCATCTTAGTTTACCAGTTAGAAGAACAAATGACGGAAATTTAACCTTCACTCCGTTTGAAAAACAGGCTCGTTCAAAGGAATTGAGCTCTCACTCTTCCGCATTCACAACAAATCACTTTAAGGGCAGCACGGTAGCATTGTGGATAGCACAAATGCTTCACAGCTCCAGGGTCCCAGGTTCGATTCCGGCTTGGGTCACTGTCCGTGCGGAGTCTGCACATCCTCCCCGTGTGTGCGTGGGTTTCCTCCGGGTGCTCCGGTTTCCTCCCACAGTCCAAAGATGTGCGGGTTAGGTGGATTGGCCATGCTAAAATTGCCCATAGTGTCCAAAATTGCCCTTCGTGTTTGGTGGGGTTACTGGGTTATGGGGATAGGGTGGAGGTGTGGACCTTGTGTAGGGTGCTCTTTCCAAGAGCCGGTGCAGACTTGATGGGCCGAATGGCCTCGTTCTGCACTGTAAATTCTATGATTCCATGATGAAGCATAGCAATAAAGCGAGTAAAGATAGCGGCAGTACAAATTGTGCAAACTGGCAAAGAATCACAGAAAACTGCGACTATTACGACTAAGGACTGTCCTGGAATGTCTCAAGGAGAGGGGAAAGACACAGGCTCCCTGGGAAAGGACATTTTAAATTAACTGAAAGTTTAGACATGTCGAAAGGAAAAGAAAGGAAAGAAAAATCAAATCAAGTAAAGTACAGAAGATCAGAAAGGGGCTGAAACGCTCAATCAGCTTTTTTTCAGAAATATCTGCGGATGACCAATCCCCTCCCAAAACGAAAAAAAATGGGGAGTAAAGTCAATACAACATTAAGGTTAGAAAGTTAACAATGGATTCTTGTCTAGAATAACTTCAGATCGTTTCACGATGTCCAGATAAACACGGCAGTAAAATTCAATTCATTTGAATCAAAAAAAATAAACATTCAGTCATATCTCTTTCAAACACTGGTTAAAAAACGATCATTGAAAATTGAATTCAGGTTAATGAACGAGAAAGGAATTTGAGTAACATTAAAGGAAAGAATAAATAATGTTTGAGACCACGTAACAGACGCATAAGACATCAATACAAGTTGACAGAAATTATACCATTTCAGCAAGCAGGTCACCTGCACAAAGGAATATGCGTCTCCAAGAACAGCTAATGCCTATAACATTAATCAATGGAAGTTGACTGCAATGGAATAACACATATAAAGTTTTATGACGAAGGAGTATGGAAGGTTTTGTTCAGTATTTTCATTAAGCGATTGTGAAATTGCTGGCCCTTTACTCTGATGTTTGCGACCGGTGAGACTGTGTGTGTGTTTGGTCTGTGAATGTTTATATCTCTCTGTTAAGATTTGTCTTCTGAGAAATAACCTTGGGTTTATAATCTGGAATTTTAGAATAGGCTCCAGAAGGATTTTTACCCAATTTATTTTGGTGTGTCGTCTGACATTGTGATTTAAAGACCATAGTTTGAGTGTAGTTAACAACTGTTTCTTTTCAAAGGCTATCATTGACATTTGCAGGGTAATTTTGATACACGAGGAATTTTAATTAGGATTAAAACTTCCCTGACACAACGCAGATGTATTAATTTTAAGATTACAGAATTACGTGTAAAGGACAGAGGGATAAATAAAATAAGTCCATGATCATGTTTCTTGTTTAAACAAAAGAAGGGTGTTGACAAAATGACGTCTGGTGGAGAAGTCGGGTAGAAAACCAAAATTGGTTCAGTCACATATTCAATAACTTATTCTGTTTGATATTTTAAAATAAATGCTTAAAATTAGCTTGGAAATTAAAACTTCAGACAATGTTGAAGCTGTTTTTTAGAAGGAAAAACACACAACTCTGATTGAAAGCAAATCTATATTCCAAGGAAACACATCGTTCTAATCCACTTGATAACAGGAACTTGGCAGCAATCCAACTTTTACTCCATCCCCTTTACAAACCAGCAGAGACTTGACCCGTGCTTGTCAATGCCTGGATTTGGTCTGTCCCTCGTCTGGGGACCATGAATTTGGATTCAGTTGAATTGTGTTTTGGAGCAGCCGAGGAGCTGGATTAGGGGTTTGCCCTGTCCAGACTCTGAGCTCTGGCTTTGTAATTCTGATAAAGTAATGAAAGATGTAGTTTTAATTGGAACTTACAAATCTGAAGTATTGAATTGTCAGATATATTCAGATTAGTTAACCCACTCTGCCCCATGCAGAATGGATCTTTTGTGATAGAACATAGAACATACAGTTCAGAACTTTACAAGTAACTACAAGTGCCACAATATAAGCAATAGCTTTAGGAGTTTGAGATAGTTGAGTTATTGTAAACTGGCTAATTAACCAGTCAAAAGCGCCTCCAGGTCGGGATTGAACGCAACAGAAATAGGAAAATAGATATGTAAGATTGTAATATATAAGAACTACTAACCCCTGAATAACACACGTGTTTGGCCCAAACAGGAAAAGCTTTCTACGGACAACATCTAACACCTGGTGACGACCAGGACCCATTTCCACTTTTTCTTTAAATTTTTAGGTTAACATTCAAGAAAGGCTGGAACGACCGCAGCAGCTGTGGGGACTAGTGATGGCTCTTGATACCTCAGAATAACTACAAACACTTCAAAGCGCAGGAACATCATTGACTTCGCAAAGTACACAGGATGCACTTAGCTCTATGAACAATGGTGCTTTTTCTATTGACGGGATGTGCATCCCAGCAGCCAGAGACTGGAACAAGGATATAGCTTATTTTAATGCTTGGCTACAGCTACATTCGGGGAAAGACATTGGATGCGTATACAACTTGTGTCAGTACTTCTTGCGCGTTCCGGTATTGTTTATAATATGAAATAAATAGGTACACTGTTTCAAGTAAGGTTGTTATGAAGCAGGCTGCCAATGACACGGGTACCATTAGATTTTGAGGGCATGACAACCTACACAGGGTTAGAAGACGCATAATCAATCCTTCACTGACGTGACTTAAAACAGAATCTTCCATGGTAAAGTCACGAGACATACGAATGTTCAATATCAAGGTGGAAAAACACAGTAACAAGGAAGAGAATATTAGGGAAAGCAGAGAAAGGTCTAGCCAGCTTGGGGAAGAGGGCGTGGATATTCAATTGAATAGGACAACAGTGTTAGGTACACACACTAAGACATTAAACATTAATTAACAAACTCATCGACCAAGAAAGGGAGGCAGAAGGAAGGCTCTGACAGGGGTAGCTAAGATACAAGCTTGATCTGATCTGAAGGAGGGAGGTGCCTGATTGAATAGACACCCCGCAACTGGCTAAGCTAGCCAAATGACAAGGGACATTGAACAACCGTACGCTGAAGGGAGTAACCAGAGTATTTTCCGCAATCCCCGACTGTAAAATGGATGGGATAACGGGGGTACAGATGGTCCTGATGATCCCTATCAACACACAGGACGCCGTACCCTCACAACCAACTGGGGGACATTGGAATCGTACAGACTAACACCTCCCTCAGGTACTATCTCATCGAGTGCCTCTGCTATACGCAGGGATAATGTATGGGATCTCCCTCACGTTGCTCCCACCCGATGAGACTGGGAGAGTTAGACGAATGTGGGTTAATCACAACTCATGGTTGTGTCTTGGAGATTACACCTGCCCTCATGCATTTTTAGATTACGGAAGAAAATGAAAATACCGTAACCTTCTATCGCTATAACTTTTGTACCCCTTAGGACCACCACTATAGGCCTAGCAAGGATCATTTGAGTTAGGAGCATAAATAGCCAGAGATGGTCCCACATCTTACAGAAACTCTGAGGCAACGAAGACTCAGGGACAGTCAATCAGTTAAGCTTTACCACCAGTTAACAGAAAAATCCACGCTTTGAAAAATAAACACACAGAGGAACTACTTCAGAGTGACAGTTAGTGACAGAGAGTATGGGACTGTTAGATGAGCTTACTTGAAAATGAATAACATCATTTAATGATAGACAGCAGAGTTAGTCACGGAGGTAGGCATGATTGATATCAAGACATTAAATGCGACATGTATGTTCTATGTATGTATGGGTGAGTTTGAGGGGTGATCATTGAATTGCATGCACGGTGTACGTACGGAACAGCTGGGATGTTACATGCCCCAAAGGCCGTATTAAACGCACCCTGCAGCCCTCATATGATTTCATTGTGGTCAGTTGGAGTTCTGTAAACAACTTTCATGACCAACAGAAGCGAATGTTGGAGTGCATTTTGTGATACTGGACTATGATTTAAATTATAGGTGGTGCTGTAACTACATTTGTGCTCCTATATTACTTTTGAATAGTTCTGAAGAAACAAAGGATACTCATTGGCTTAGATACCTGTTTAGTAGAGGAAAGTTATAGAAATAGATAGTGTATATACAATGCTGTTCATATCAGAAATGACACAAAATGGTTGTTAGCTATTTTGTGATATTAAAGACACAAAATGGCTGAACAAGCCACATTCCCTGTAAACTGTCTCATGAAAACCAACTGTGGGTATGTATCGGGAGTATCCCAACAGCCGCTGATACAGCTTCACAGAACAAGACATGCAATGCATCCTTGATAAAGCTCAAGGTCTTCAGCTGTAGACAGGACACATCATTATGTAAGTGTTGAATGACTTCTGTATGAAGTTAGAAGCGGTTAAGACAACACCCACTCTAACCACATTTGTGATAACTGGGATGCGAGGAAAAGTGATTGTCTGCATGTAATAAGTGTGACGCGAATATAGTTGATTGATTGTATGTAAATGAGAATGCAACTAATTCCGCCCCTTGAATCTGTATATTAACCCCTGTGAGGCTTAGCTCAAGTGAGAAAAGGTGCTGTCAAAGGCTGCGGAGTCTGAGACCGCCTCTCCCAGAATTCTGACATAATAAACTGCTTTTTTTAACTTATACTCAGGCCTTCGTGTGACTAGTTTCACCTCTAACAGGTATGATTGTGAGTGTGTTTTTCTGAGTGTGCGTGAAAGGCTGTGCGTCTGTCCGTTTACTTGTTTGGATGCGTGTGTGGGGGATGTGTTTGTTGGTGTGAGTGAGTGGTTGGTGTGCGTCGTTTGGGTGGTGCCTGTACGATTGAATGTGTGGGACTGTATGTGAGGGGGGGTGTCTGGCTTTGTATGTGAGTTTGTATGTGTCTGTGCGCGTGGGTGTGTGCGTGAATGTGTTTGTGGGTGTGTGTACGTCTGTTTGTATGTATCTGTGTATGTGCACGTGTGACAGTATCTGCGTGTCAATGAATGTGTAGGTGAGTATGCTGGTCTGTTTGGGAGCGTATGTTCGCATGTGTGCCGGTGTTCGGGTGTGTGTGGGCGTGTGTGTGGATGTGTGTGGGAGCATCTGCGAGTCTGTTTTTGAGTGTATATGTGTGTTTGGGAAAGTTTGTGTTGGGAAGGAATGTGTGCAGGTGACTGTTCGTGGTTGTGTGTGTGCGTGTATGGGTGAGTGTTTCGGAGTCTGTGGGTGAGTGTGTGTAGGCGTGTTTAGATATTCATGTGTGGGGGTTGTGTGTGCGACCGCGTGAGACTGTGTGTGTGTGCGGGGTTGAACGCGTGTCTGACCGTGTGTGTATTGGTTTTTGTGTGTTCGTGTGTGATAGCGTGTGTGTGCATGATTGTGTGGGGCTGTGTGTGTGTTTTCTTGGTTTGTGATTGCAGGTGTGTGTGCTTGTGGGTTTGTGAGTGTGTGGGTGTTGTGTGTGAGGGTGAGTGTGAGTTGGTTCGGATTTGTTGTGGGTGTAACTGTGTGTGGGTGAATCTGTGGGAGGCTGCATGTGGGGACGTGTGGATATGTGTGCGAGCGTGTGAGAGTGTGTGTGGATTTGTGTGTGTGTCAACAAAGTACAAAGAAATGTACAGCACAGGAACAGGCCCTTCGGCCCTCCAAGCCCGTGCCGACCATGCTGCCCGACTAAACTACAATCTTCTACACTTCCTGGGTCCGTATCCCTCTATTCCCATCCTATTCATGTATTTGTCAAGATGCCCCTTAAATGTCTCTATCGTCCCTGCTTCCACCACCTCCTCCGGTAGCGAGTTCCAGGCACCCACTAGCCTCTGCGTAAAAAACTTGCCTCGTACATCTACTCTAAACCTTGCCCCTCTCACCTTAAACCTATGCCCCCTAGTAATTGACCCCTCTACCCTGGGGAAAAGCCTCTGACTATCCACTCTGTCTATGCCCCTCATAATTTGGTATACCTCTATCAGGTCTCCCCTCAACCTCCTTCGTTCCAGTGAGAAGAAACCGAGTTTATTCAACCGCTCCTCATAGCTAATGCCCTCCATACCAGGCAACATTCTGGTAAATCTCTTCTGCAGTGTATATGATGGTGCTTGTGTCTCGATGCGTGTGTGTGTTGGTTTGTGAGTATGCTTGTTTATGTGTGTGTGTGTGTGTGTGTGTGTAAGTGTAAGTGTGGGTGAATCAGTTTGTGTGTGGGGATATGAGTGCGAGTGATGGTTAATTTAGGGTGTACGTGTGCCTGTGCGTCTGGGTGTCTGAATGTGTCTGTGGAAGAGCGTGAGAGGGTATGTGTGTTTTTGTGTTGTTGTGTCTGTGCGGGGGGGCGGGGGGGGGGGGGGGGTGGATGTGTGAATGTGTTGTTATGGGCCAGTGTTTACAAACTCCAAAGTGTGTTGTGAGGTTCACCTGACCTACAACCGTAATGATGAATCTGGCTGGGATGAGCACAAGAGCCTCCACTTCAGGTGTGATTCATCAGATTTCCGAGACACTTTAATCAAAACAAGGTTTATTTTAAAATTTAGTTAAGACATATATATCTAAACACAGCAAGCATTTTCTGTATCAAGTGTAAACATAAGGACACCCACAGCTCCAGTAATCGATGGACACAACATTTAACAAATCACCCTTCGCTGTTCTAACTCTACAGCAAAATCCAATTGAACGAAAACGCATTTTCTTTTTTTCTGTTTTTCCTGAATAAATTTAGAGTACCCAATTCATTTTTTTCCAATTTAAGGGTCAATTCAGCATGGTCAATCCACCTAACCTGCACATCTTTGTGGGGGTGAAACCCACGCAAACACGGGGAGAAAGTGCAAACTCCATACGGACAGTGACCCAGAGCCGGGATCGAAAATGGGACCTCGGCGCCCTGAGACTGCAGGGCTAACCACTGAGCCACCGTGCTGCCCCCAAAACCCATTTTCAAGGGCGTGGCCTAGCACACTGTATTCTCACTTGAATTGGTCTGGTCCTTTTCCTGTAATTCTGATATTTTTCCAACCAGCAATTCAAACTCGTAGAAAGCAACTATATCTTTCAAGTTACCAAGGCAATTAGCCACAACCAATGGGATTTTTACAGGAACATCTTTCATATTGAAAATAGAGAAAAACAGGGAAAGCACTTCATTCACCTTCTGAAGTCCAAAACTGCAAAACGGAAACTGCAACTTCCTCTCACTTCAGAGCCATCGCCTAATGTGTTACTAGTCACATGATAAGAGAATAAACCTCTCTTAAAGGGACACTCACATAACACCACCCACCAAGTAAAGAAAATAAAACATCAACTTCAAAGAGGGTTTCAATTTTCAGCTTTTTACTTGATTCCTAATACTTGGCAATAAAATACAATAAGTAAACATACATAAACATTTTTTAAAATCAAAACAGGCAAACATTTACAATAATACAGCCCATTTTAGATATTCGTCTTACACCTTCTCGAGCCTGCTTCTCTTCATCACATTTGTGACAAAGCATCGGCTATCAGGTGTTCTTGTCCTGCTACATTTGTACGTTTTAAACGAACTGGCTGTAATATTAAACTCCATCGAAAGATTCTGGCATTTTTATTCTTGAATTTCTCCAAAAACGTCAATGGATTATGATCAGCAAAAATAATTGTTCAGACGAATTGCTGGGAAGATAAATGTTAAAATGTTGCAAAACCAGAACCAAGCTCAATGTCTCCTTTTCAATTGTTGAATACTTCATCTGGCGACCATTTAATTTTGGGGAAAAATACCCATTAGCGCGCTCTAGTCCTTCGCCGTTTTTTTGCAAGAGAACAGCATGTATGCCCACATCACTCGTATTGATAGCCAACTTGAATGGTATTGTGTAATTTGGGATGGCGAACACAGGAGCAGTGGTTAGTACAGCCTTGAGGCCGTCAAATGCCTCTTGAAACTCCGCCATTCACTGAAATTTGCTACGCTTCTTCAACACGTCCGCCAGTGGAACAACCACGCTCCTACAATCCGGCACAAATGTACAGTAAAAAAAAAACGCATGCCCCGAAATTACAGTATTTCCCTTTCTATCAGGGGTATTGGAAACTCCCCAATGAATTTTGTTTTCACATCCCGTGGGACCATTTGTCCATGCCCAATTGTGTAGCCAAGGAACGTAACTTGGGCTTTTCCAAACTCACTTTTGGCGATGTTTACCACCAGACCCGCCTCATGAAATTGATTGAATAACTCAGTCGAATGCTTCAAATGTTCTTTCCACGTCTAACTGAAAATTGGCAGATCGTCCGTGTACACCGCCCAATTGGGTAATCCTGAAATGACTTTGTTAGTGCAAATGTGACTGGGGCATTTTTAATGCCAAGTGGCATAACTTTGAATTGGTATAAACCATTTGGAGTCACAAAAGCTGAAATCTCCCTCGTGCGGTCGGATAACGTTGCGTGACAGTAATCTTTGAGTAAATCCAGTTTGGATATTAAAGCTGATTTTACCACCTACTTAATGCAGTCCCCCAAACATTAACATTTCTATTGTCCACACACAACCGTTGAATACCGTCTGGTTTCGGTACTATCACTAAGGGTGAGCTCCACTCGCTGCAACCCACTTCAGTTGTGCTATTTTGTAGCATACGTTCAATTTGTTTTTGAACCTGTGCCAATTTAGGAGGGTTAAGTCTACACGAATGTTGTTTAACTGGAACAGCATTGCCCACATCCACATAATGTACAACCATTTTATACTTCCCAACTATTCTCCACAAACTTGCCCATGTGATATTAATAACTCTTTCAGGTTAGTTTCTTTTTCCTCTGGAAAGACATTTGCCACTAGGGATTCGATTTGTATCGGTGTATGTATGTGCCTGTGTGTTTGTGCAAGTGTGAGTCTGTGTCTGTGTGTGTGTGATTCTGACATTCTCGACTAGGAGGTAGAGATCGTAAAGATGTGTGTGTGATTCAGACATTCTCCACTCTGCGATAGATTGGTAAAGGTGTCCGTGTGACTCTGACATTCTGCACTGGGGGTAGATTGGTAAAGCTGTGTGTGTATGTCTGTGTGATACTGACATTCTCCACTCGGGCGAAATTGATAAAGGTGTGTGTGACTCTGACATTCTCCACTCTGGGGTAGATTGGTAAAGGTGTGTGTCTGTCTGATTCTGCCATTCTTCACTCGGAGGTAGATTTGTAAAGTTTTGTGTTTGTGTGTGAGTGGTTGTGTGTTATTCTGACATTCTCCACTGGAGGTTAGATTGGTAAATGTGTGTGTATGAACCTGACATTCTCCTCTCTGTGGTAGATTGGTAAAGGTGTGTGTATGTGACTATGACATTCTTAACTGTGCGGTAGATTGCAAAAGATATGTGTGTGACTCTGACATTCTCCACTCTGGGGTAGATTGGTAAAGGTGTGTATCTGTGTGATTCTGCCATTCTTCACTCGGAGGTAGATTTGTAAAGTTTTGTGTATGTGTGTGTTTGTGTGTGAGTGGTTGGGTGTTATTCTGACATTCTCCACTGGGGGTTAGATTGGTAAATGTGTGTGTATGACTCTGACATTCTTCTCTCTGGGGTAGATTTGTAAAGGTATGTGTGTGTGACTATGACATTTATTACACTGGGGTAGATTGGTAAAGGTATGTGTGTGTGATTCCGACATTCATCATTTGGGGGTAGATTTGTAAATGTGTGTGTGTTTGTTATTTTGACATTCTCCACTAGGGCGTAGATTGGTAAAGGTGTGTGTATGTGTGTGGGTTTGTGGGGGTGTTATTTTGGCATTCTCCTCTCTCGGCTAGATTGGTAAAGGTTTGTGTATGTTTCTGACATTCTCCACTGGGAGGTAGATTGATAAAGGTGTGTGTGTAATTCTGACATCCTCCTCTTTGGGTAGATTGGTAAAGGTGTGTGTGTGTGACTGTGACATTCTCTACTCTGCGGTTGATTGGTAAAGGTATGTGTGTGTGATTCCGGCATTCCTCATTAGGGGGTAGATTTGCAAATGTGTGTCTGTGCGTGTTAGTTTGACATTCTCCACAAGGGCGTAGATTGGTAAAGGTGTGTGTATGTGTGGGTGTGATATTTTAGTATTCTCCACTCGGCGAGATTGGGAAAGGTGTGTGTGTGTTTCTCACATTCTCCACTAGGAGGTAGATTGGTAAAGGTGAGTGTGTGTGTGTGTGACTCTGCTATTCTCCACTAGGGGATGGATTGGTGAAGGTGCGTGTGTGACTCTGACATTCTCCACGCTGGGGTAGATTGGTTCAGGTGTGTGTGTGTGTGCGTGATTCTGACATTCTCCACTAATTCTCGACTTTCTCCACCTGTGTTGCCCCTTTCAGTGACCTGTGGACGTGTACTCCTAGATCTCTATGATTTTCAATGCACTTGATGGTTCTACCATTGACTGTATATTCCCTGCCTGCATTAGACCTTCCAAAATGCATTACCTCACATTTGTCCGGATTAAACTCCATCTGCCATCTCTCCGGCCAAGTCTCCAAACAATCAAAATCCTGCTGTATCCTCGGACAGTCCTCGTCGCTATCCGCAATTCCATTAACCTTTGAGTCGTCTGCAAACTTACTAATCAGACCAGTTACATTTTCCTTCAAAGCATTTATATATACTACAAACAGCAAAGGTCCAAGCACTGATCCCTGTGGAACGCTACTGGCCACAGCCCTCCAATTAGAAAAGCATCCTTCCATTGCTACTCTCTGCCTTCTATGACCTAGCCAGTTCTGTATCCACCTTGCCAGCTCACCCCGATCCCGTGTGACTTCACCTTTTGTACTAGTCTACCATGAGGGACCTTGTCAAAGGCCTTACTGAAGTCCATATAGATAACATCCACTGCCCTTCCTGCATCAATCATTTTTGTGACCTCCTCGAAAAACTCTATCAAGTTAGTGAGACACGACCTCCCCTTCACAAAACCATGCTGCCTCTCACTAATACGTCCCTTTGTTTCCAAATGGGAGTAGATCCTGTCTCGAAGAATTCTCTCCAGTAATTTCCCTACCACTAAAGTAAGGCTCACCGGCCTGTAGTTCCCTGGATTATCCTTGCTACCCTTCATAAACAGAGGAACAACATTGGCTATTCTCCAGTCCTCCGGGACATCACCTGAAGACAGTGAGGATACAAAGATTTCTGTCAAGGCATCAGCAATTTCCTCTCCAGCCTCCTTCAGTATTCTGGGGTAGATCCCATCATGCCCTGGGGACATATCTACCTTAATGTTTTTTAAGACTTCCAACACCTCGTCTTTTTGGATCTCAATGTGACCCAGGCTATCTACACACCCTTCTCCAGACTCAACATCTACCAATTCCTTCCCTTTGGTGAATACTGATGCAAAGTATTCATTTAGTCCCTCGCGCATTTACTCTGGCTCCACACATAGATTCCCTTGCCTATCCTTCAGTGGGCCAACCCTTTCCCTGGTTACCCTCTTGCTTTTTATGTACGTGTAAAATGCCTTGGGATTTTCCTTAACCCTATTTGCCAATGACTTGTCGTGACCCCTTCTAGCACTCCTGACTCCTTGCTTAAGTTCCTTCCTACTTTCCTTATATTCCACACAGGCTTCGTCTGTCCCCAGCCTTTTAGCCCTGACAAATGCCTCCTTTTTCTTTTTGACGAGGCCTACAATATCTCTCGTACCAAGGTTCCCGGAAATTGCCGTATTTATCCTTCTTCCTCACAGGAACATGCCGGTCCTGAATTCCTTTCAACTGACACTTGAAAGCCTCCCACATGTCAGATGTTGATTTGCCCTCAAACATCCGCCCCCAATCTAGGTTCTTCAGTTCCCGCCTAATATTGTTATAATTAGCCTTTCGCCGATTTACACATTCACCCTAGGACCACTCTTATCCTTGTCCACTAGCACTTTAAAACTTACTGAATTGTGGTCACTGTTCCCGAAATGCTCCCCGACTGAAACTTCTACCACCTGGCCGGGTTCATTCCCCAATACCAGGTCCAGTACCGCCCCTTCCCTGTTGGACTGTCTACATATTGTTTTTAGAAGTCCTCCTGGATGCTCCTTACAAACTCTGGAACATTGTTCGTGAATTACTTTCACTTTGTTTTGCCAATTCAAGGCAATTTTTCGTGGCCAATCCACCTCACTTGCACAACGTTGGATCGTGTGGATGAGACCCACGTAGACAGGAAGAGAATGTGCAAACTCCCGGCGGACAGTAACCCCGGTGGGTATTGAACCCAGGCTCTCGGCACGGTGAAGCTCTGTTGGAGATCTCTGGCCCTCACCTTCCGCCTCTTCTCATTCATCAAGGATATGTTTGGTAATCTCTGTCAATATCCTCGCCCATTTATCAAGGATATTGTTGGTGCTCAATGTCCATCATTCCCTTCCGCCCTCCACCCCGTTGATTTATGACACTGTTGAGAAACTCTGCTCCTAAATATCCCCCCTCCCTCCCCCCCCCCCCCCCGCCTATTTATCATGTACAATATCGGGTAACTCTGTCCCTCAACCCCAACCCCCCCCCCTACCCCCCACAAACACACACACCGTTTACCAGGTGCACTGTCGGTGAACTGTGTCCCTCAATGCCCCACACACACCGTTAATCAGATGCACTGTTCGTGTACTCTGTCCCTCATTCCCCCACCTCCCCGTTTATCAGGTGCACGGTCGGCGAACTCTGTCCCTTATGCGCCCCCCCTCCCCGTTTATCAGGCACACTGTTTATGAACTCTGGCCCGCACGACCACTCCCCCCCCCCCCCCCCACCAATTACGACGGTCATTGTCGGTAAACTCTGTCCCTCATTTCCGCACCCCTGTTTGGCAGGGACACTGTTGTTGAACTCAGTCCCTCACTACAAAACCCCTCCCCATTAATTCTAAAGTCATTGTCGGTGAATTCTGTCCCTCATTCCCCTCCACATATCACATTCAGAATAAAAGTTGGAGAAACCTTGCTGAAACTCTATTATTCTTCTGAGACATTCTTAATGCTGCTTGTTTTTTAAAAAAAAGGTGTCTGAAAAGGGAAATTTCACAATTTCATATAATTGGCTGTTTGAATATATTTGAACACGTGAAAATAATGGTTGTGAGAGTGGATTTATGACTTTTGCGATCTTTCCATCAGTGTTCCGCATTGTGAACACTGCTGTTCCTCCTCCTCCCCCCGGCCAACAGCAGCGGCTGCAGTTCTCCCTGAGGCGGCTGATGCTCCTCCCACAATTAACTCTTGGCTCCGCACACTGACTCTGCCTCCCACACACACAACGCTAGATGGCCGGCGCTCATCTCCGCTGGCACTACTGGATGGTCAGCGACCATCTCCAATGGTAATGCAGGATGACAAATCAGTGTGATGCAGGATGCTGATCAGTACTTTCACCGGACGTGGGAGGAGAGAGATGCTGTGTCGGTGGGGTTTCCTCACAGAATATAATGAATTGAAGAATTGGACGAAAGGGAAATTTCAGCACCTTCTTCAACTGCTGCCTGAACTGAGTCTGTGTTACGGCGTAAACTGCAGTGTTTGTGCAGCAACTCAGGAGCTGCAAAATGAATCGCAATTGCGTAACATAAGAAGCTATATATACAGACGTATACCCTAAATCAGTCATCCGGCTCCATGTGGAATAAAACATGAATGTTGACCATAACAGGATGAAATTGGCTGAGATAATAAAAGAAAAATGATGAATTTCCTCCGATTCTCCATCTCTGGGTCTCTGGGGCTGTCTCCACTGCTGTGAGCGCAAAGTCTCCTGCGGGCCATTCTGTTTACGACAACGTGTCTGACGGTGAGAAGATGGAGCAGCAGAATCAGTAGAAATGAGAACAAACGGGGTTATAATAGAACATAGAACATAGAATAATACAGCACAGTACAGGCCCTTCGGCCCACGATGTTGCACCGAAACAAAAGCCATCTAACCTACACTATGCCATTATCATCCATATGTTTATCCAATAAACTTTTAAATGCCCTCAATGTTGGCGAGTTCACTACTGTAGCAGGTAGGGCATTCCACGGCCTCACTACTCTTTGCGTAAAGAACCTAGCTCTGACCTCTGTCCTATATCTATTACCCCTCAATTTAAAGTTATGTCCCCTCGTGCCAGCCATATCCATCCGCGGGAGAAGGCTCTCACTGTCCACCCTATCCAACCCCCTGATCATTTTGTATGCCTCTATTAAGTCTCCTCTTAACCTTCTTCTCTCCAACGAAAACAACCTCAAGTCCATCAGCCTTTCCTCATAAGATTTTCCCTCCATACCAGGCAACATCCTGGTCAATCTCCTCTGCACCCGCTCCAAAGCCTCCACGTCCTTTCTATAATGCTTTGACCAGAACTGTACGCAATACTCCAAATGCGGCCGTACCAGAGTTCTGTACAGCTGCAACATGACCTCCCGACTCCGGAACTCAATCCCTCTACCAATAAAGGCCAACACTCCATAGGCCTTCTTCACAACCCTATCAACCTGGGTGGCAACTTTCAGGGATCTATGTACATGGACACCTAGATCCCTCTGCTCATCCACACTTTCAACAACTTTACCATTAGCCAAATATTCCGCATTCCTGTTATTCCTTCCAAAGTGAATCACCTCACACTTCTCTACATTAAACTCCATTTGCCACCTCTCAGCCCAGCTCTGCAGCTTATCTGTATCCCTCTGTAACCTGCTACATCCTTCCACACTATCGACAACACCACCGACTTTAGTATCGTCTGCAAATTTACTCACCCACCCTTCTGCGCCTTCCTCTAGGTCATTGATAAAAATGACAAACAGCAACGGCCCCAGAACAGATTCTTGTGGTACTCCACTTGTGACTGTACTCCATTCTGAACATTTCCCATCAACCACCACCCTCTGTCTTCTTTCAGCTAGCCGATTTATGATCCACATCTCTAAATCACCCTCAATCCCCAGCCTCCGTATTTCTTCCCCTACCGTGGGGAACCTTATCAAACGCTTTGCTGAAATCCATATACACCAACTCAACTGCTCTACCCTCGTCTACCTGTTCAGTCACCTTCTCAAAGAACTCAATAAGGTTTGTGAGGCATGACCTACCCTTCACAAAGCCATGCTGACTATCCCTGATCATATTATTCCTATCTAGATGATTATAAATCTTGTCTCATATAATCCCCTCCAAGACTTTACCCACTACATACGTGAGGCTCACCGGTCTATAGTTGCCGGGGTTGTCTCTGCTCCCCTTTTTGAACAAAGGGACCACATTTGCTGTCCTCCAGTCCTCTGGCACTATTCCTGTAGCCAATGATGACATAAAAATCAAAGCCAAAGGTCCAGCAATCTCTTCCCTGGCCTCCCAGAGAATCCTAGGATTAATCCCATCAGGTCCCGGGGACTTATCTATTTTCAGCCTGTCCAGAATTGCCAACACCTCTTCCCTACGTACCTCAATGCCATCTATTCTATTAGCCTGGGGCTCAGCATTCTCCTCCACAACATTATCTTTTTCCTGAGTGAATACTGACGAAAAATATTCATTTAGTATCTCGCCTATCTCTTCAGACTCCACACACAATTTCCCATCCCTGTCCTTGACTGGTCCTACTCTTTCCCTAGTCATTCGCTTATTCCTGACATACCTATAGAAAGCTTTTGGGTTTTCCTTGATCCTTCCTGCCAAATACTTCTCATGTCCCCTCCTTGCTCGTCTTAGCTCTCTCTTTAGATCCTTCCTTGCTACCTTGTAACTATCCATCGCCCCAACCTAAACTTCACACTTCATCTTCACATAGGCCTCCTTCTTCCTCTTAACAAGAGATTCCACTTCCTTGGTAAACCACGGTTCCCTCGCTCGACGCCTTCCTCCCTGTCTGACCGGTACATACTTATCAAGAACACGCAGTAGCTGATCCTTGAACAAGCCCCACTTATCCAGTGTGCCCAACACTTGCAGCCTACTTCTCCACCTTATCCCCCCCCCCCCCAAGTCACGTCTTATGGCATCATAATTGCCCTTCCCCCAGCTATAACTCTTGCCCTGCGGTGTATACTTGTCCCTTTCCATCATTAACGTAAACGTCACCGAATTGTGGTCACTGTCCCCAAAGTGCTCTCCTACCTCCAAATCCAACACCTGGCCTGGTTCATTACCCAAAACCAAATCCAACGTGGCCTCGCCTCTTGTTGGCCTGTCAACATATTGTTTCAGGAAACCCTCCTGCACACACTGTACAAAAAACGACCCATCTATTGTACTCATACTATATCTTTTCCAGTCAATATTTGGAAAGTTAAAGTCTCCCATAATAACTACCCTTTTACTTTCGCTCATATCCAGAATCATCTTCGCCATCCTTTCCTCTACATCCCTAGAACTATTAGGAGGCCTATAAAAAACTCCCAACAGGGTGACCTCTCCTTTCCTGTTTCTAACTTCAACCCATACTACCTCGGAAGAAGAGTCCCTATCGAGCATCCTCTCCGCCACCGTAATACTGCTCTTGACTAGCAGCGCCACACCTCCCCCTCTTTTGCCTCCTTCTCTGAGCTTACTAAAACACCTAAACCCCGGAACCTGCAACATCCATTCCTGTCCCTGCTCTATCCATGTCTCCGAAATGGCCACAACATCGAAGTCCCAGGTACCAACCCATGCTGCCAGTTCCCCAACCTTGTTTCGTATACTCCTGGCATTGAAGTAGACACACTTCAAACCACCTACCTGAACACTGGCCCCCTCCTGCGACGTCAAATCTGTGCTCCTGACCTCTATACTCTCATTCTCCCTTACCCTAAAACTACAATCCAGGTTCCCATGCCCCTGCTGCATTAGTTAACCCCCCCCCCCCCCCAAAGAGGACTTACACATCTCCCCCCAGGATATTTGTGCCCCTCAGGTTCAGATGTAGACCACCCTGTCTGTAGAGGTCCCACCATCCCCAGAAAGAGCCCCAGTTATCCAAAAATCTGAATCCCTCCCGCCTGCACCACCCCTGTAGCCACGTGTTTAAATGCTCTCTCTCCCTATTCCTCATCTCACTATCACGTGGCACGGGCAACAACCCAGAGATAACAACTCTGTTTGTTCTAGTTCTGAGCTTCCATCCTAGCTCCCTGAAAGCCTGCCTGACATCCTTGTCCCCTTTCCTACCTATTTCGTTAGTGCCAATGTGGACCACGACTTGGGGCTGCTCCCCCTCCCCGCTAAGGACCCGGAAAACACGATCCGAGACATCACGTACCCTTGCACCTGGGAGGCAACATACCAAACGTGAGTCTCTCACGCTCCCACAAAATCTCCTATCTGTGCCCCTGACTATAGAGTCCCCAATTACTAATGCTCTGCTCCTCTCCCCCTTCCCTTCTGAGCAACAGGGACAGACTCCGTGCCAGAGGCCCGTACCCCATGGCTTACCCCTGGTAAGTCCCCCCCCCCACACAAGTATCCAAAGCGGTATACTTGTTTCTCAGGGGATCGACCGCAGGGGATCCCTGCACTGACTGCTTTTTCCCAGTCCCTCTTACAGTTACCCACCTATCTCCAATCTTTGGTGTAGAGGGTAATGTTGTGGAGGAACTGGATGGTCGCCCAGACTAGAGATTCCCTAACATATACCGGGACTTCACAAAACCAGGGGGCGTTCTCCATCCAATACCAACCTGTTCACATAAAATACCAGAAGATGTTCTTCAAACAGCTCCACGCAGTCACTGTTCCCAAAACCACAGCCGCCATTTTCTCGCTGCAATATTTACTTTTCAGCTTTGGGCAACAAATGGCCAAAAGTCGATCAAAGGTGGAAGTGGTAGTGAACCAGACAGAACAGTCACTGGCTGCATAGAGCAGGACGGCGAGGATATTACATATGGACAAGAAGTACAGGAACACAAACTTTCCAATAAAAAGAATGGGTGTCTCAATATCAGGTCGAGAATAATGACCAGTAGGTCCCCCACTGCAATGGCCACCAGATAACAAGTGACACATTTGGACAGTCCACAGTTTTTTCTCTTCAGGATCACAATTTCTCTTCAGAATGAGGTTTACTGTGAGAAAGGGAAATAAACAATGGAATCTACATTAGTCAAGGGAAGACATTACCAATTTAATTGAGGTGGTGCAGACAAATACAAACAAATCAACACAAATACTCACACTGACAGACACACAGAGACCCAAATACACACACTCACTTCTAAAAAAGACAACTACAAATACTCAGTCGCACAGAGACACAAATACACACACACACAGACATATAAACACAAATATACAGTTACAAACATATACAGACACACAAAAACACAGAGTCACATACAATCACAGACACGCAGAGGCACAAATACGCACACGCACAGACACACATATGCACAAATCACACATTCATAGACAGGTACTGAAATACACACACTCATAGACACAGATACTGAAATACACACACTTAGAGACAAAGACACAAATGCAATAATTCACAAATACATAGAGACAACACTACACACACTCAGAGCCACAGAGACATGAATACATTCACAGACACACAGAGGCACAAATACGCACACTCACAGGCACAAAATTACACACTTACAGGAACAGAGATACAAACAAACACACTCACAGGCAGAAATACACAAATACACTTTCAGCCTCACACACACCGACACACAGGTATCCACATACACACATCCACACACACATACGTCTATCCACATGCCTGAAAACCCAGACACCATCACACGCACATACTCTCACACTCACACACACATACTTACACACAAAGACCCATACGCATACTGCCACACACACTCACATACAGACAATCAAACACACAGACATGAACACACGCACCTTCGAACTCACATGCACACACTCTTGCACAAACACACAAAACCACACACTAGTGCATACATCTACACACTTTCTCACACACACACACTTACACTCACACACAAATACACACACATACCTATACGCAACCACACACACATTCACAGACACAGAAATAAACACAACACCACACTAACCCCACCCCACACATGCACACTCACACACTCCGACATACAGACACACAGGCTCCCACATTCACCCACAAACATTCACATATATCTGCACACACCCAGACAACCATGCGCACACGCCCACACTCCCAGATGAGCCCTCATACACATTCACGGAAACAAAGAGACACAAATACACACACTGACAGACCCAAAAACACAATACATAAACTCACAAGACACATAGGCACGAATACAACAATCACAGACAGAGAAATACAAATGCAGGCACGCAAAAACACAGAGGCACAAATACACACACTCACAGACACATAGAGGCACAATTTGGCACACTCACAGACACTTTTATGCAGAAATTCACAAACTCACAGGCACATTTACACAAAATGCACACACTCACAGACAAAGACAAAAATGCAAACCCTGACAGACACAGAGACATGCATACACTCACAGACACACAGAGGCACAAATACGCACACACGCAGACAAAGACACACATACGCACGCACAGACTCACAGACACGCATATACACACACTCACAGACACAAAGATTCACAAAAACAAACATTCACCAATACAGAGAGACACAGACACACAGACTCACAGACACACAGAGAGACGAATACATAGATTGAGAGGCACACATACACACAAATACAACCACAATAAAACACGCCCATACACACTCAAAAATAAAAACAAATAAACACGCACATTCACGCACACTCATAGATACATAGGTGATTGCAGCAGTAGGAGCCCGTTTGGCCCTTCGAGCCTGCTCCCCCATTCACCCCGATCATAGCTGATCATCCAACTCAATGGCCGAAACGTTCTTTCAATTGCATATGTTCAATTTTTCAGCGTCAACTTCCTGTGGTGATGAATTCCACAGGTTCAGGACTCTGTGTGAAGAAATGGCTCCTCATCTCTGTCCGAAATGGCTCACCCTGAATCTTCAGGCTGTGTCCCTCTGGTTCTGGAGATACCCATCATTGGCAACATCTTCCCTGCATCTACCCTGTCCAGTCTTGTTAGAATTTTATAAGTCTGCATGAGATTTCCTCCTCATTCTTCTGAACGAGAGCGAGAACAATCCTAACCTCCTCAATATCTCCTCATATGACACTCCCGCCATCCCTGGAATCAGTCTGGTAAACCTTCGCTAAACTCCCAGTAGAGCAATAACATTCTTCCTCAGACAAGGAGTCCAAAATTGCACGCAGTATTCCAGGTGTGGCCTCGCCAAGTCCCTGTAGAATTGCAGCAGCACATCCCTGCTTCTGTTCTCGAAACCTTTCGCATTGAAAGCCAACATGCCATGAGCCTTCTTTACCGCCTGTTGCACCTGCGTGCTTAACTTCAGCCACTGGCTACACTGCCTTCCTGTTTTTGCTTCCATTGTGAATAACCTCACACTTATCCAAATTATACGGCATCCCTGCCATTGATTTGTCCTCTTGCCCGACCTGTCCAGATCAGGCTTTGGAATCCCTGAATCCTCGTCACATTTCACTTCCTACCCAGCTTGATATCATGTGCAAACTTTGAGATGTTACATTTTGTTCCCTCATACAAATTATTAATATATTTTGTGAATAGCTATGGTGTCAGCACCGATCCCTATGAAACCCCACGAGTTACTGTCTGCAAATTTGAAAAGGACCCATTCATTACCACTCTTTGTTTCCTCTTTACCAACCTTCTAACCACCTCAAACACTTCCTCCAATCGCATGCGCTTTAGTTTTGCCCAATCGTATCTTATGTTGGACTTTGTGATCACCTTCTGAAATCCAAATATACCACATCAACTGGCTCCCCTTGCCAACTGTACTGTTTATATCTTCAAAGAATTCTAACAGATTTGTAAAGCATAATTTCCCATTCATAAATCCAAGCTGACTCTGACTGTTCCTGACACTTCTTTCTAAATGTTCCGCTGTAAAGTCATTGTTAATGGATTCAAAAATGTTCTCCAATACCGGTGTTAGGCTTACTTGTCACACAATTCCCTGCTTCTATCAATATCCCTTTTTAAATACTGGGGTGACATGAGCTATTCTGCAGGGACTGTTATAGAGTCTACAGAATCCCGGATAATGACCACCAATGCATCCACTATTTCTAGAGCCACCTCCGTAAGCACTCTCGGTGCAGATTATCGGGCCGTGGGGGTGTATCCCTCTTCAATCCCATCATTTTTCCCAGCACCTTTTCTCTACTAATGTTGATCTCTCTGCGTTATTCCCTCATACTAAATATTTCATTGTTCAACATTTCTGCTATCTGATTTGAGTTCTCCTTTGGGAAGGCAGAACCAAAGTATGTGTTTAGTTGATCAACCATTTCTTTGTCCCTTATTGTGCATTCACATGTTTCTGTCTGTAGGGGGCGTACATTTCTCTTTACCAATTTCTTTCTCTTCACATATCTACAGAAACTCGTAGTGTCTATCTTTAGGTTCACTGCAAGCTGACTTTCGTACTGTACTTTCCCCTTCTTAGTCAATCCCTTCGTCCTTCCTTGCTGAGTTATAAACTGCTCCCAATCCTCAGATCTATTATTTTTCTTGGACAAGCTGTATGCTTCTTCCTTCGATAGGGTACTATTTCTAATTTCCTTTGTAAGCCATGGATTGGCCCGCTTACTCATTTTGTGCCAGGCAGGAATTAATAGTTGCTACAGTCCCCCCATTCACTGGCATTTCTTTAAGTTACTCTTATCTAACAAGGCCAACTCACTCATCTCTTCATTGTTCCCTTGATTAAAATTCAGCCTCCGAGTCTCACTCACCATCTTGATAAAAAATTGTATCATGTTATGGTCGTTCATCCCCAAGGGGTCTCGTACTGCCAGATTATTGCCAGCTTGGCAATAATTCCCTTCTCATTACACAGTGCCCAGTCTAAGATGGCCTGCTCTCGAATTAGTTCCTCCACATATTGGTCGAGAAAACCATCCGGTTTACACTCCAGGAATTCCACCTGTACTGCATTGTGGCTAATTTGATTTGCCCAACCTTTGTGAGGATCGAAATAACCTATGATCACCGATATTTCCTTATATTATCCATCTCTAATTTCGTGTTTAATGCCATTCTCTTTTTTGAATAAAGTTAGAGTACCCAATTATTTTTTCGCAATTAATGGGCAATTTAGCGTGGCCAATCCACCTATCCTGCACATCTTTGGTTTGTGAGGGTGAACCCCATGCAAACACGGGGAGAATATGCAAACTCCACACGGACAGTGACCCAGAGCTGGATTCGAACCAAGGACCTCGGCGCCATGAGGCTGCTGGGCTACCTACTGCGCCACCGTGCTAATGCCATTCCCAACATCACGACTGCAGTTTAGGGGTCTATATATGACACCTTCTAATGTGTGTTTGCCCCTTGATATTTCTCAACTCCACCCATACAGACTCCACATTATCAGAGCTGATATCCTTTCTCGCTCGTGTGTTAATTTCCTCTTTAAACAACAGTGCCACGCCACAACCTTTTCTTTCATGTCGTCCTTCCTAAATACTGAAAACCCTGTATCCGTGCAGCCATGTCGATGCAATCCTAATATATCATATCCATTTATATCGATCTGCGCGATTAGTTCATCCACTGTATTGCAAATGCTTCGTGCATTCAGGCAAAGTTTGTCTTTTAAGTTTGTCTTTTCATATTGTTTGTCTTGCTCCCAATTTTTGTCTATTGTGCCCTCTTTGAATTTTGGCCTTGGTATCTCCTCCGATCACTTTTCATATTCACTTTTCGACCTTTGTTTTTGTTTTGCTCCCTCTTTCTCTGACTCCTTTGTTAAGGGCGAGGCGTTTTCAGAACCCCAAAATGTATCATGGAGTTCATCCAACCTCTCCATTTATTGGATTTGTTGCTTTTCCTAGCACACGGCTTTGTCCCTAGGTGTGGGATTACAATTAAGGACACGTGGGTTTTTAAACACAAAACACTGTTTATTCCATGAACTCAACTTAACAACTTAAATAAAATCTCTTAACATCCCGAACTTCAAAGATAACTCAGAAAATATTGCAACATTAAATAATTCCTTCAAATGTTCCTTCGAACTTCCAAGAGACTTAGCACCTTTAAACAAAATCACATCAGGTGAAAGGCTTTACAATTATGAGTTTAAATCACCCAAATGATCCAGAGATGGTCTTTTATGGCAGACATTACAGCTCACTTAAAACACAGGCACTCACAAGCTCTTTTCAAACTAACTGCAGCTCTCTTGAAACACACAGACACACACCAACTCTTTCTCAAAACTTGCAGCTCTCTGGAAACACACAGACACACACACTGCTTTTTTAAACTGAAACTAAAAACCTGCAAAATGGCTGACCTGAGCTCAGACCCCCACATTCTGTGACATCACTGTTTTTTTTTAAAGGTACATTGCTTAAACATCCATGTCTTACAGGTACCCTCACATGACACCTCCCCCAAGAAAAAAAACCCATCAACTTCAAGATGGTTTCATTTTTCACTTTTGCACCATCCACTACGAAATGCACACAGTAAAGAAACTTTTTCGTTTTTTTAAAAAACAACACATGCAAACAGGTATAATAATATAGTCCATTGTTCTTTGTTCTTCTTCCTCCAACCGAAATCCTTCTCGATTGACAGTGTCTTTGAACAAAATCTCTGCGCGATCCATCCATTCCTCTACTACTCGGCATTTCTCTTCAAAATCAGATAATTTAGTTCAATCTGATCGCAGATCCCTTGCAACCTATCTGGTGTTTTTACCATATAATACAGGAACATTGGTTACCACGGCTTTCAGGCAGTCAAATGGCTGTTGACAGTCCGCTGTCCACTGATATTTTTTAGTTTTTTTTAGCAAGTCCATCAGTGGAGCAATCACGCCACAAAACATTTGCACAAAGGTTCGATCAAATTCATTCATGCTAAGAAATCGCATTATTTCCCTTCGTCTGGAGGATATCGGAAACTCCGCAAGGAAAGTGATTTGGGCTTCCCCAAATTCACTTTCGGCTAGGTTCCTGACCAAACCTGCCTCCTGAAGTCGATCGAAGAACTCCATCCGATCCTTTAAATGTTCTTTCCATGTCTGGAAGTTGGAAATAAAAGCAGATTGTCCCACTTTCTCAGTGCAATTCTTCAAACGTGGGATAGGGTACGAGTCCGTTCTTGTAACTGCATTCACTTTTCGATAGTCCACACACAACCGTTGGGTACCGTCTGGTTTAGGTACCATCACTGTGGGTGAGCTCCATTGGCTACAACCCACTTCAATTATGCCATTCTTCAGCATACTCTCACTCTCTCTGTTAACCTGTGCCAATTTTAAAGGATGAAGTCTATATGGATGTTTTTTGATAGGAACAGCATTTCCCACATCTACATCATGTATAGCCACTTTAGTACTTCCCGATTTATCTCTACAAACTTGCCCATGTGATATCAATAACTCTTTCAGGTCAGTTTGCATTTCCTCTGGAAGGTAACTTAACAATTCATCCCAATTTTTAAGATCATTTTCATTTTCCAATTTAATTTGAAGTTGTAAAATTCACAGTCATCTGGATTTGGTTCGTCACTTTGAGTTAGAATCATTAAAACCTCCTTTTTCTCTCCTTCCCATTCAAAGTACCTTTTAAGCATATTCACATGACACACTCGGTTAGTATTCCTTCTATCTGGTGTTTTTACCACATAATTCACCTCACTGAATTTCCTTGCAATCTGATATAGTCCACAAAACATAGCTTTTAATGGCTCCCCTACCACTGGCAACAACACTAAAACTTTATCCCCACTGGCAAAACTACGAACTTTGGATTTCTTGTCCGCAACCCGTTTCATCACATTTTGTGCAACTTTCAAATGTTGTCAAGCCAATTCACCTGCTCTATTTAATCGTTCCCTAAAATTCGACACGTAATCCAATAGTGTGATTTCCGATTTCTCACCCACCAACTTTTCCTTAATCAATTTAAGTGGTCTTCTTACCTCATGACCAAAAATTAGTTCGAAAGGACTAAATTTGGTCGACTCATTAGGTGCGTCCCTAATTGCAAAAAATACAATGGGATTCCTTATTCCCAATCCTCTGGATTATCTTGACAATAGGCCCTCAACATTGTCTTTAATGTCTGATGCCACCAATTGTTATGGGCGAGGCGTTTTCAGGGCCCCAACATGTGTCATGGAGTTCAACCAAACTCTCCCTTTAATTGATGTGTTGCTTTTCCTAGCACACGACTTTTTCCCCGAGATTTGGGATTACAATTATGGACACGTGGGCTTTTAAACAAAAAACACTGTTTATTCCATGAACTCAACTTAACATCTGAAATAAACATTGGATCTCGTAACACCCCTTACTTCAAAGATAACTCAGAAAATATTGCAACAGTAAATAATTCCTTCAAATGTTCATTCGAACGTCGAAAAGACTTCATACCTTTAAACAAAATCACATCAGGTTAAAGGCTTTACAATTATGAGTTTAAATCACCCAAATGATCCAGAGATGGTCTTTCATGGCAGACATCACAGCTCACTGCAAAGCACAGACACACACCAGCTCTTTTTCAAAACTTGCAGCTCTCTGGAAACACACAGACACACACACTGCTTTTTAAACTGAATCAAAAAACTTGAAAAATGGCTGACCTGAACTCAGCCCCACCCACTCACTGACATCACTGTTTTCTTAAAGGTGTATTGCTTAAACATCCATGTCTTAAAGGTACCCTCACATGACATCTTGCATATGTTCCAATCTTCCTGGCATATTAGTTTAAACTCCCACCAACTACTCTGGCAAACAGGTTGCTAGGACATCAGTCCAAGTTCTGCCGAGGTGCAACCCATCCAGTTTCTACAGGCCGCACTCAACCAATCACATACTCACAACAGCACACTCCTGCACACACACACACATCTGGACATACACGCACGCACACACAACACCCGCATGCACCCACACACACCTGCGCCCACTCACACACGAGACACACACACTCACTCTGCCTCACATACACACAGGGAAACACTCATGTACACGCACCCCAACACACAGAAACAGAGCAAGACTTATACGCTTACACAAGCCTAAACTCACACCCACACAAACTAACCCGCACCCTCACACAGGCAATCAAACACTCACCCATACACAAACACACACCCACGAACACAAAGTTACATACATACCCGCCAAATACAAACGTTCCCACACATACAAACACTCACACCGAAACACAGACGAACACACGCTCCCAAATCGACCAATACACTCAAACACTTACAGAGTTTCTCGCACATAGGCATTCGGACACCCACACACCCACAAACACATGTGCACACACACACACATACACCTCATCGAATCACAGTAAAACAGACTCAAAATCACACACTCACCTACACACACACATCCACTCATATCAACAAACACATGTCCCCACAAACGTACCAAAACAATAGAACATAGAACATTACAGCGCAGTACAGGTCCTTTGGACATCGATGTTGCGCCGACCTGTGAAACCACTCTAAAGCCCATCTACACTATTCCCTTATTGTCCATATGTCTATCCAATGACCACTTGAATGTCCTTAGTGTTGGCGAGTCCACTACTGTTGCAGGCAGGGCATTCCACGCTCTTACTACTCTCTGATTAAAGAACCTATCTCTAAGATCTGTCTTCTTTTCTATCTCCCCTCAATTTAAAGGTATGTCCCCTCGTCCTAGACGAGCGCAGAAACACACAGTCTCCCACACTGACAAACATTCTCAATCATTCCCACACACACATTCACACACATACATACAGGCACATATCCAAACACACACACTCACATTTCCACACACGCTTGCGCGTTCACAAGCCAAACTCACTTACATCACCTTACCCACAAACTCATGCCCCCACATCCAAGCCCACACACAAAACTACACAGGCATCCACATGCACTCGCACACACACTCTCACCCACAAACGCACCATCACACACAGACATGCACACCCACACAGACAGACACACGAACAACAATACACACAAAACCACATAAACACCCGAATACTGACTCACACACACGCACACACAGGCACACAAGTCGACATTCACACCCACACAAATGCGTGCACACACTCCCTCGCAAACACTCAACCCACACACGCAAAGCCCACACATTCCCATGCACTCACCCCACTAACACTCTCTCACACACACAAACACCAATGCAAGCACAGCCATACAATCAACCTAAACACGCAAAAAAAAAAACACGGCCTTACACCCAGACCACCGACACACACAAAAACGCACCCCCCCCTCACACATGCACATACGCTCAGACACACCCACATACTCACACGTATCTTCCCATACACGCACACCCACACGCTCACACACATGAACACACAGTCCCAAACGTCCACTAACTTGGTAGTGTTTTTTGAGGAGGTCACAAAGATGATTGATGCAGGTAGGGCAGTGGATGTTGTCGAACGGATTTCAGAAAGGCCTTTGACAAGGTTCCTCATGGTAGACAAGTACAAAAGATGAAGTCACACGGAATCAGGGGAGAGCTGGCAAGGTGGATACAGAACTGGCTAGGCAGAGAGTGGCAATGGAAGGATGCTATTTCTAATAGGAGGGCTGTGACCAGTGGTGTTCCACAGGGATCAGTACTGGGACCTTTGCTGTCTGTAGTATATATAAATGATTTGGAGGAAAATGTAACTAGTCTGATCAGTAAGTTTGCAGACGACACTAAGGTTGGTGGAATTGCGGATAGCGATGAGGACTGTCAGAGGATAGCGCAGGATTTAGATTGTTTGGAGACTTGGGCGGAGAGATGGCAGATGGAATTTAATCCGGACAAATGTGAGGTAATGCATTTTGGAAGGTTTAATGCAGGTAGGGAATATACAGTGAATGGTAGAACCCTCAAGAGTATTGAAAGTCAGAGAGGTCTAGGAGTACAGGTCCACAGGTCACTGAAATGGGCACCACAGGTGGAGAAGGTAGTCAAGAAGGCATGCGGCATGCTTGCCTTCATTGGCCGGGGCATGGAGTATAAGAATAAGCAAGTCATGTTGCAGCTGTATAGAACCTTAGTTAGGCCACACTTGGAGAATAGTGTTCAATTCTGGTCGCTACACTACCAGAAGGACGTGGAGGCTTTAGAGAGGGTGCAGAAGAGATTTGCCAGAATGTTGCCTGGTATGGAGGACATTAGCTATGAGGAGCGGTTGAATAAACTCGGTTTGTTCTCAGTGGAACGAAGGAGGTTGAGGGCGACCTGATAGAAGTCTACAAAATTATGAGTGGCATAGACAGAGTGGATAGTCAGAGGCTTTTCCGCGGAGTAGAGGGGTCAATTTCTAGGGGGCATAGGTTTAAGGTGAGAGGGGCAAGGTTTAGAGTAGATGTACGAGACAAGTTTTTACACAGAGGGTAGTGGGTGCCTGGAACTCGCTACCGGAGGAGGTGGTGGAAGCAGGGACGATAGTGACATTTAAGGGGTATCTTGACAAATACATGAATAGGATGCGAATAGAGGGATGCGGACCCAGGAAGTGTAGAAGATTGTAGTTTAGTCGGGCAGCATGGTCGGCACGGGGTTTTTGGGCCGAAGGGCCTGTTCCTGTGCTGTACATTTCTTTGTTCTTTGTTCTGGAACGTATTCTGCCATTTTTTATGGAGCGCATTGTGCGCCTCCACCTTCAGCGCTAGGCCTACGATCTCATCTTCGTTCTCAGAGACCTTTTGCGGGACCTCCCGGAGCGCCGCCCCTTGGGCTGTCTGGGTATCCAGCAGCTTATCAATTGACGCCTTCATCGGCTCCAACAGATCCCTTTCAGCTACCTAAAGCAACGCTGAAGAAACTCCTGCTGCTCCTGGGCCCACGGCATCCATGCTGCCTGGTCTCTAAAGAGAGCCCAAATGCCCGTTTCTAGCGGGAGCTGCCGAACATGCGAATTCGCTCTGCACAGACGCAACCGGAAGCCTCTCCGAGTGTTTACTTTTAGTCATGCATGTGTGCAAGTGTTTGGGTTTATGTGTGCCTGTGTATGTGTGTGGGTGCCTGTGAGGGTGTGTGAGTATGTGTGTGGATGCCTTTGAGAGTGTGTGAGTGTGTGTGCCTGTGAGGGTGTGTGAGTATATGTGTGGGTGCCTTTGAGGGTGTGTGAGTATGTGTGTGGGTGCCTTTGAGAGTGTATGAGTGTGTGTGTGTGTGTGTGCCTGTGAGGGTGTATGAGTATGTGTGTGGGCCCCTGTGCGAGTGTGTGAGTATGTGTGCGTGTGCCTGTGATGGTGTGTGAGTATGTGTGTGAGTGCATGTGAGGGTGTGTGAGTATATCTGTGTAACCTGTGAGGGTATGTGAGTATGTGTTTGGGTGCGTGTGGGGTAAATGTGTGAGTGCGTGTAAGTATGTGTGTTATTGAGTGAGTGTATGTGGGCGTGAGAGTGTGACTGTGAGAGTTTGTGTCTGTGTGAGCGTGAGCGAATCGGTGAGTGTGTATGCATGTGCGTGTTTGGGTGTGCGTTTGGTTGTGTCTGTGTATGTTTGCCTGTGTGGAGGTGTGTGTGTGAATGTTTATGTGTGTAGATCTGTTTGAGTCGGTGCGCCCAGGTGTCGGTTTGTGTGTGTGTGCGTTGTGTGGGGGGGGGGGAGGGTCATGTTTATGTATGTTTATGTGGGTGAGTGTCTGATTGCAAGTGTATGTGAGGGTTTGTATGAATGCGTCTGGGCATGTTCGTGTAAGATTGTGAGTGTTTGCATCCGAATGTGTAAGTTTGTGTGAGTCTGTGGGTGATTGTTTGGGTGTGGATGTGTCGTGTGCGTGGGACAGTGCGTGTATGCGTGGGGTGGGCGTCTGGTGTGGGTATGTGTATGTGAGGAATTGTGTGTGTGGGTGGGCGTGTGCGTGTCAGAGTGTGTGTGTGTACGCTTGTGTGTGTGTGTTTGTCGATGAATGTGTGGGTGTGTATGTAAGGGTTTATGTCTGTGTATTTGTGAATGGCTGCCTGCATGTGTGAGGCTCATTGTGGGCGGATTTATGTGTCGGTTTGTGTGTGTGGTTTATGTCAGAACAAGAACAATGAACAAAGAAAATTAAAGCACAGGAACAGGCCCTTCGGCCCTCACAGCCTGCGCCGATCCAGATCCTTTATCTAAACCTGTCACCTATTTTCCAAGAATCTCAATATTCTCCTCGACAACATTGTCTTTTTCCTGTGTGAATACTGACGAAAAATATTCATTTAGCACCTCTCTTATCTCCTCGGACTCCAAGCACAATTTCCCACTACTGTCCGTGACTGGCCCTAATCTTACCCGAGACATTCTTTTATTCCTGACATATCTATAGAAAGCTTTAGGGTTGTCCTTGATCCTACCTGCCAAATACTTCTCATGTCCCCTCCTGACTCTTCTTAGCTTTCTCTTTCGGTCCTTCCTAGCTAACTTGTAACTCTCGAACGCCCTAACTGAACCTTCATGTCTCATCTTTACATGAAAATGAAAAATGAAAATCGCTTATTGTCACAAGTAGGCTTCAATGAAGTTACTGTGAAAAGCCCCTCGTCGCCACATCCCGGCGCCTGTTCGGGAGGCTGTTGCATAAGCCTCCTTCTTCCTCTTGACAATGGTTTCGACTGTCTTACTAAACCACGGTTCCCATGCTCGACCACTTCTTCCCTGCCTCACAGGTGCATACTTATCAAGGACACGCAGTAGCTGTTCCTTGAACAAGCTCCACATTTTCATTGTGCCCATCGTCTGCAGTTCTCCTCTCCATCCGATGCATCCTAAGTCTTGCCTCATCGCATCATAATTGCCTTTCCCCCAGATATAACTCTTGTCCTGCGATATATACCTATCCCTTTCCATCACTAAAGTAAACGTAATCGAATTGTGGTCGCTATCACCAAAGTGCTCACCTACCTCCAAATCTAACACCTTTCCTGGTTCATTACCCTATGCCAAATCCAGTACGGCCTCGTCTCTCGTCGGCCTATCTACATACAGTGTCAGGAAACACTCCTGCACACATTGGTCAAAAACGGACCCATCTAAAGTACTCGAACTATAGCGTTTCCAGTCAATATTTGGAAAGTTAAAGTCCCACATAACAACTACCCTGTTGCTTTCGCTCCTATCCAGAATCATCTTTGCAATCCTTTCCTCTACATCTCTGGAACTTTCCGGAGGCCTATAGAAAACCCCTAACAGGGTGACCTCTCCTTTCCTGTTTCTAACCTCAGCCCATACTACCTCAGTAGACGAGTCCTCATCAAACGTCCTTTCTGCCACCGTAATACTGTCCTTGACTAACAATGCCACCCCTCCCTCTCTTTTACCACCTTCCCTGAACTTACTGAAATATCTAAAGCCCGGCAGCTGCAACAACCATTTCTGTCCCTGCTCTATCCATGTGTCCGAAATGGCCACAACATCGAAGTCCCAGGTACCAACCCATGCCGCAATTTCACCCACCTTATTCCGGATGCTCCTGGCATTGAAGAAGACACACTTTAAACCACCTTACTGCCTGCCGGTACATTCCTGCAACTTTTAAACCTTACTCATAACCTCACTACTCTTAACCTCCTGTATACTGGAGCTACAATTCAAGTTTCCAAGCCCCTGCTGAACTATTTTAAACCCTCCCGAAGAGCATTTGCAACCCCGCCCCCCCCCAGTATATTGGTACCCCTCTGGTCCAGGTGTAGACCATCCGTTTGAAAAGGTCCCACCGACCCCAAAATGAGCCCCAATTATTCAGAAATCTGAAACCCTCCCTCCTGTACCATCCCTGCAGTCACGTGTTCCACTCCTCTCTTTCCCTATTCCTCGTCTCGCTATTACGTGGCACGGGTAACAACCCAGAGATAATAACTCTGTTTGTCCTAGATCTAAGTTTCCACCCTCGCTCTCTGAATTCCTGCCTCACATCCCCATCCCTTTTCCGACCTATGTCGTTGGTACCTATGTGGACCACGACTTGGGGCTGGTTCCCCTCCCCCTTAAGGATCCCGAAAACACGAACCGAGACATCACGCACCCTGGCACCTGGGAGGCAACACACCAACCGCGAGTTTCTCTCGTTCCCACAGAATCTCCTATCTATCCCCCTAACTATGGCGTCTCCAATGACTAATGCTCTACTCCTTTCCCTCCGTCCCTTCTAGCAACAAGAACAGACTCTGTGCCAGAGACCTGCACTCCATGGCTTACCCCTGGTAAGTACCCCCCCCCCAACAGTATCCAAAGCCGTATACTTGTTACTAAGGGGAACGACCACAGGGGACCCCTGTTCTGACTGCTTCCTCCCAGCCCCTCTCACCGTCACCCACCTATCTTTATTCTTCGGAGAAACTACATCCCTGAAGCTTCTATCTATGACCACCTCTGCCTCCCGAATGATCCGAAGTTCATCCAGTTCCAGTTCCCTAACGCGGTTTCTGAGGAGCTGGAGATGGGTGCACTTCCCACAGATGAAATCAGAAGGGACACTGTCGGCGTACCTCACCTCAAACATTCTGCAGGAGGAACATTGCACTACCTTCCCTGCCATCCCCTCTAGATAAAAAAAGAAAAATAAAGGAAGCGCTTACCTGTTATTCACTCCCCTTCTCAGCAAGCACTCACTCCGAAACATCTCGCCCTGCACGATAACACCTGAGGGAAAATAAAAGAAAAACTACTTACCAGTCACCAGCGAACCCCTTACCTGCAGGCTGTGATGTCACGGTTCAACTTATTTCTACTTCTACCTGCCCTCGAGCCTTCCTCTTGAGCTTTACAGCGGTTGTTTATTTTTGGTTAGAGGAGGGGGTAGGGAGGGAAACACTGAAGAAGTGTTTCGGGTTTAAATGTCACTTAACAACAGCTCCTCCACAAACCACCTTCAAGTTAGGGTGACCACAACGGAGGTATGCAAATTTCCCTTGCAACAGCCAATCAGCAGCTCCGCTCTACTGCTCTCTGCTGGACGGTTGTCTTCCCTTGAACAGCTAGGGTCTCGAGCTCAGGTACACCTTCAAGGTAGAGTGACCACAACGGAGGTATGCAAATTACCCCTGCACCAGCCAATCAGCTGCTCCACTCTACTGCCTTCTGCTGGATGTTTGCCTTCACTTGAACAACTAGGGTCTCTAGCTCAGGTACACCTTCAAGTTAGGGTGAATACAACGGAGGTATACAAATTTCCCTTGCACCAGCCAATCAGCAGCTCCGCTCTACTGCTCTCTGCTGACCTGCTCTCTGATGCACGACACAAAGCATCCTATCGGGATGCATCACAGCCTGGTATGGCAAGTGCCCGGCCCAGGAGCACAAGAAACTTCAGAGAGTCGTGAACAGCACACCGTCCATCACACGAACCTGCCTACCATCCATTGACTCCATCTGCACCTCCCACTGCCTGGGCAAAGCGGGCAGCATAATCAAAGATCCCTCCCACTTAGCCTACTCACTCTTCCAACTTCTTGCATCGCGCAGAAGATACAGAAGTCTGAGAACACGCACGGACAGACTCAAAAACTGCTTCTTCCCCACTGTCACCAGGCTCCTAAATGACCCTCTTATGGACTGACCTCATTAACACTAAACCCTGTATGCTTCATCCGATACCAGTGCTTATGTAGTTACATTGTATATGTTGTGTTGCCCTATTATGTATTTTCTTTTATTCCATTTTCTTCCCATGTGCTTAATGATCTGTTGAGCTGCTCGCAAAAAAAAATACTTTTCACTGGACCTCGGTACACGTGACAATAAAGAAATCCAATCCAATCCAACCTTATACTGCTACCCTCCGTCTCCTGTGCCAAGCCTGTTCTGTATCAAAGTTGTCAGCTCTCCTCTCATCCAATTTGACTTTACCTCTTGTACCAGTCTGCCGTGAGATACCTTGTCAAAGGCTTTACTGAGGTCCATATATATAACATCTACTGCCTTTTCCTGATGAATTATATTTGTCACTTGCTCGAAAAATTCGATCAAATTAGTGAGGCACGACCTTCCCTTCACAGAACCATGCTGCCCATCATTAATAAGTCCATTTGTTTCCAAATGTGAGTAAATACTGTCTCTCAGAATCTTTTCCAATAGTTTCCCTACTACTGACGTAAAGCCTATAATTTCCTGAATTAACTTGTTCTTAAACAATGGAACAACATTGGCTACTCTCCAGTACTCTAAAACTGCACATGCAGACAATGAGGATACAAAGATTACTGTGAAGGCCCCAGCAATTTCATCCCTTGCCTCCCTCAGTATTCTGGGGTAGATCCCATCAGGCACTGAGGAGTTATCTACTTTAATGCTTTTTAAGATGTCCAATATCACCTCTTTATTAATATTAAAATGACTCAGAAGACCTACATACGCTACCCAATACTCCTCACCCACCAAGTTCTTCTCTTTGGTGTATACTGAGCTAAAGTATTAATTCTGTATCTCGCCCAATTCCTCTGGTTACACATGTACATTCCCTCCAATATTCTTGAAAGGACTAACCGTTTCTCTGGCTACCATCTTGCTCTTTACATATGTACACCACGTTTTAGGATTTTCCTGAATCTTGTTTGACAACGGCATTTCATGACCCCTTTTGGCCTTTGTGACTCCTACCTTAAGTGCCTTTCTACTTTATTTATATTCTTCAAGGGCTTCATCGGTCCTAAGCGTTTTAGACCTTATGAATGCTTCCTTTTTCTTCTGGACAAGGTTCGTAATATTCACCGTTATCCCGGGTTCCCTATATTTGTCATGCTTAGCTTTCGTCCTCACAGGTACATGAATTCTGGTCCTGAATTCAATCAAATGACTTTTGGAACCCTCCCACATTCCAGATGTTGATTTTTTCCTCAAACAGCCTCGCCCAGTCAACACTCCCCAGACCTGCCTAATTCTGTTGTCATTAGCCTTCCCCCAGTCTACTACGTTCACCTGAGTAACACTCTAGTCCTTCTCCATCAGCAGCTTGAAACTTACAGAATTCTGCCCACTGTTCCCGAAATGATCTCCTACTGAAACCTCGATCACCTGGACGGTCAGATTCCCTAGCACCAGGTCTCATCTGGTCCCTGACCGAGTTGACTGTTTACATTTTGTTTCAATAAACTCGCCTGGACACAGCTTACAAATACTGATCCATCGTTGTATCCAGCAGTAATTGTGCCCCAGTCAATATGGGGAAGTTAATATCACTTACCACAACAACCCTAATGGTTTCCAACATCTGCCAGCATATCTGCTCCTCTTTCTCCCACTTAGGTGATCTGTAGTCAACCCCTAACAGTGTGACTGCACACTTCCTATTCCTGAGCTCCACTCATTTTGCCTCTCTGCCTGACCCCTCCAAGGTGTCCTCCCTCAGCGCAGTTGTGATATTCTTCTTAAGCAATAACGCATCTATCCCACCTTTTCTACCCCCTCTATCCTTCCTGAAGTACCTATATCTGGAATGTTTAGTTGTCAATCCTGCCCTTCTTTCAACCAAGTTTCTGCAATAGCTAAAACATCATGATTACACGTACTCATCCCAGCTTGAAAGTTATCCGTCTTCCCTGAAATACGCCTCGCATTAAAATGAATGAACTTCAGCCCACCAGCCCCGCTGCATTGAACAATCAATGCCTGCCTGCCCTACCTCGTAATCTTGCTCGGCTTAGTCTGTTGCTCTTCCTCAGTCATTTACCCCGTTGACTTACTGCTCCGGTTCCGACCCCCTGCCATACGAGGCAGTTCAATCTGTTTGTCCGCCATCCACTTTTTTCCTTATTAGCATTTGTCCCTATCCCCTCTTTTCTATCCTCTGTCTTCATGCATTACTTCCCACCCTTCTGCCACATTAGTTTTAACCCGTGTAAACAGCGCTAGCAAACAAGCCCCCGAGTACATTGGTTCCAGTCCTGCTCAGTGTGACCATCCGATTTGTAATGGCCCCACCTCTCCCGGAACCGGTTCCAATGTCCCAAAAAATTGAATCCCTCCCTCATGCACCATCTCCCAAAACACGTATTCATCCTGTCTATCCTGTCATTCCTACTTAGTTAGCACGTCGCACTGGGAGTAATACCGAGATTAGTACCTTCGATGTCCGAACTTTTTAGTTTATCTCCTACGTCCCTAAGTTCAGAATGCTGGGCCTCATCCCGTTTATTAACAATATAGCTGGTGCTTATATGCACCATGACAGCTGACTGTTCACATTTCCCCTTTCGAATGTCCGACGGCTGCTCTGCGACATCCAGATCCCTTGCACCCGGGATGCACCATATCTTCCTGGAATTTCGATTGCGGACGCAGAAACGCCTTTCTACTCTCCTTACAATCGAATCCCTATTCACTATAGCTCCTCTTGCTCTGCCACACGTTTTCCTGCCCTCCTGCGCAGCAGAGCCACCTGCGTGCCATGGACCTGGCTACTGCTACTTTCCCCTGGTGAACCATCTCATTCAACAAGATCCAAAAAGGTATACGCATTTGGGAAGGAGATGACCGCAAGGGCTGCCTTCATAGAACATAGAACGATACAGCGCTGTACAGGCCCTGCGGCCCACGATGTTGCACCGAAACAAAAGCCATCTAACCTACACTATGCCATTATCATCCATATGCTTATCCAATAAACTTTTAAATGCCCTCAATGTTGGCGAGTTCACTACTGCTGCAGGTAGGGCTTTCCACGGCCTCACCACTCTTTGCGTAAAGAACCTACCTCTGACCTCTGTCCGATATCTATTACCCCTTAGTTTAAAGCGATGTCCCCTCGTGCCAGACATTTCCATCCGCGGGAGAAGGCTCTCACTGTCCAACCTATCTAACCCCCTGATCATTTTGTATGCCTCTATTAAGTCTCCTCTTAACCTTCTTCTCTCCAACGAAAACAAACTCAAGTCCATCAGCTTTTCCTCATAATATTTTCCCTCCATACCAGGCAACATCCTGGTAAATCTCCTCTGCACCCGCTCCAAAGCCTCCACGTCCTTCCTATAATGTGGTGACCAGAACTGTACGCAATACTCCAAATGCGGCCGTACCAGAGTTTTGTACAGCTGCAGCTTGACGTCCTGACTCCGTAACTCAATCCCTCTACCAATAAAGGCCAACACTCCATAGACCTTCTTCACAACCCTATCAACCTTGGTGGTAACTTTCAAGGATCTATGTATATTGACACCTAGATCCCTCTGCTCATCCACACTTCCAAGAACATTACCATTAGCCAAATATTCCGCATTCCTGTTATTACTTCCAAAGTGAATCACCTCACACTTATCTACATTAAACTCCATTTGCCACCTCTCAGCCCAGCTCTGCAGCTTATCTATGTTCCTCTGTAACCTGCTACATCCTTCCACACTGTCGACACACCACCGACTTTAGTGTCGCCTGCAAATTTACTCACCCACCCTTCTGCGCCTTCCTCTACGTCATTGATAAAAATGACAAACAGCAACGGCCCAGAACAGATCCTTGTGGTACGCCACTTGTAACTGAACTCCATTCTGAACATTTCCCATCAACCACCACCCTCTGTCTTCTTTCAGATTGCCAATTTCTGATATACATCTCTAAATCACCCTCAATCCACAGCCTCCGTATATTCTGCGGTAGCCTACCGTGGGGAACCTTATCAAACCTTTACTGAAATCCATATACACCACATCAACTGCTCTACCCTCGTCTACCTGTTCAGTCACCTTCTCAAAGAACTCGATAAGGTTTGTGAGGCATGACCTCCCCTTTACAAAGCCATGCTGACTATCCCTGATCATATTATTCCTATCTAGATGATGAGAAATCTTGTCTCTTATAATCCCCTCCAAGACTTAACCCACTACAGACGTGAGGCTCACCGGTCTATAGTTGCCGGGGTTGTCTCTGCTCCCCTTTTTGAACAAAGGGACCACATTTGCTATCCTCCAGTCCTCTGGCACTATTCCTGTAGCCAATGATGACATAAAAATCAAAGCCAAAGGCCCAGCAATCTCTTCCCTGGCTTCCCAGAGAATCCTAGGATAAATCCCATCTGGCCCCGGGGACGTATCTATTTGCAGCCTGTCCAGAATTGCCAACACCTCTTCCCGACGTACCTCAATGCCATCTATTCTAATAGCCTGGGTCTCAGCATTCTCCTCCACAACATTATCTTTTTCCTGAGTGAATACTGACGAAAAATATTCATTTAGTATCTCGCCTATCTCTTCAGACTCCACACACAACTTCCCATCCCTGTCCTTGCCTGGTCCTACTCTTACCCTAGTCATTCGCTTATTCATGACATACCGATAGAAAGCTTTTGGGTTTTCCTTGATCCTACCTGCCAAATACTTCTCATGTCACCTCCTTGCTGCTCTTAGCTCTCTCTTTAGATCCTTCCTCGCTACCTTGTAACTATCCATCGCCCCAACTGAAACTTCACGCCTCATCTTCACATAGGCCTCATTCTTCCTCTTAACAAGAGATTCCACTTCTTTGTTAAACCACGGTTCCCTCGCTCTGAGCCTTCCTCCCTGCCTGACCGGTACGTACTTATCAAGAACACGCAGTAGCTGATCTTTGAACAAGCTCCACTTATCCAGTATGCCCAACACTTGCAGCCTACCTCTCCAACAAATCCCCCCCCCCCCCCCCCAAGTCATGTCTAATGGCTTCATAATTGCCCTTCCCCCAGCTATAACTCTTGCCCTGCGGTGTATACTTATCCCTTTCCATCACTAACGGAAACGTCACCGAATTGTGGTCACTGTCGCCAAAGTGCTCTCCTACCTCCAAATCCAACACCTGGCCAGGTTCATTACCCAAAACCAAATCCAACGTGGCCTCGCCTCTTGTTGGCCTGTCAACATATTGTGTCAGGAAACCCTCCTGCTCATACTGTACAAAAAACGACCCATCTAATGTATTCGAACTATATCTTTTCCAGTCAATATTTGGAAAGTTAAAGTCTCCCATAATAACTACCATGTTACTTTCGCTCTTATCCAGGATCATACTCGCTATCCTTTCCTCTACATCCCTAGAACTCTTTGGAGGCCTATAGAAAACTCACAACAGGGTGACCTCTCCTTTCCTGTTTCTAACCTCAGCCCATACTACCTCGGAAGATGAGTCTCCATCGAGCATCCTCTCCGCCACCGTAATACTGCTCTTGACTAGCAGCGCCACACCTCCCCCTCTTTTGCCTCCTTCTCTGAGCTTACTAAAACACCTAAACTCCGGAACCTGCAACATCCATTCCTGTCCCTGCTCTATCCATGTCTCCGAAATGGCCACAACATCGAAGTCCCAGGTACCAACCCATGCTGCCAGTTCCCCTACCTTATTTCGTATACTCCTGGCATTGAAGTAGACACACTTCAAACCACCTACCTGAACACTGGCCCCCTCCTGCGACGTCAAATCTGTACTCCTGACCTCTACACTCTCATTCTCCCGTACCCTAAAACTACAATCCAGGTTCCCATGCCCCTGCTGCATTAGCTTAAACCCTCCCTCCTCCCCGGGAGCACTAACAAATCTCCACCCCCCCCCCCCAGGATATTTGTGCCCCTCAGGTTCAGATGTAGACCATCCTGTCTGTGGAGGTCCCACCTTCCCCAGAAAGAGCCCCAGTTATCCAGAAATCTCAATGCCTCCCGCCTGCACCATCCTTGTAGCCACGTGTTTAATTGCTCTCTCTCCCTATTCCTCATCTCATTATCACGTGGCACGGGCAACAACTCTGTTTGTTCTAGTTCTGAGCTTCCATCCTAGCTCCCTGAAAGCCTGCTGACATCCTTGTCCCCTTTCCTACCTATGTCGTTAGTGCCAATGTGGACCACGACTTGGGGCTGCTCCCCCTCCCCCTTTAGGACCCGGAAAACACGATCCGAGACATCACGTACCCTTGCACCTGGGAGGCAACATACCAAACGTGAGTCTCTCATGCTCCCACAAAATCTCCTATCTGTGCCCCTGACTATCGAGTCCCCAATTACTAATGCTCTGCTCCTCTCCCCCCTTCCCTTCTGAGCAACAGGGACAGACTCCGTGCCAGAGACCCGTACCCCATGGCTTACCCCTGGTAAGCCCCCCCCCCACAAGTATCCAAAGCGGTATACTTGTTTCTCAGGGGAATGACCGCAGGGGATCCCTGCACTGACTGCTTCTTCCCAGTCCCTCTTACAGTTACCAATCTATCTCCAATCTTTGGTGTAACTAATTCCCTGAAGCTGCTATATATGACCCCCTCTGCCTCCCGAATGATCCGAATTCTTCCAACTCCAGCTCCAGTTCCCTAACTCGGTCTTGGAGGAGCTGGAGATGGCAGCACTTCCTGCAGGTAAAATCAGCAGGGACACTAACGGCATCCCTCACCTCAAACATCCTGCAGGAGGAACATTGCACGCCCTTCCCTGCCATCCCTCTAACTTTCTACCAAGATCTGGCTGACAACTAAATTTTTTAAAAATAATAATAATAATCATACAATATGGTACTTACCTCACACCAATGGGTTTCATTATTAGGTTAGAGGAGGAGGGCGGGTGGGAGACACTACACGTGTCTCGGGTTTCCTCTCCACCAGAATCTATTGGTGAGGGACTTCCCAGAAGTCCGCGGCACGAACTTCCTGTTCCCGCCTTAAAAAATATAATTTTTTTCAAAAAACAACAGCAGCAAAGAGGAACAGAAACGGGACCAGGTAAGTGTTTACTTAAATACTCATCCAGCAGCAGCACCCGCACTCCGCTCCCGCTGAAACTCCAAGAGATGCTCCTGTAAGGTAAGTTAATTTGAACTTCAATACTCACCCAGCAGCAGCCTCTGCACTCCGCTCCCGCTGAAACTCCAAGTGATTGCCCCTGCAAGGTAAGTTATTTTAAACTTCAATACTCACCCAGCAGCAGCCCCCGCACTCCGCTCCCGCTGAAACTCCAGGTAATTGCCACTGCAAGGTAAGTTATTTTAAACCAAAATACTCACCTACCGGCAGCCCCTGCTCGCCGCTTCCCTGAAGTCCGCGGGTCGAACTTCCTGTTCCCGCCTTAAAAAATATAAAATTAAAAAAAAAACAACAGCAGCAAAGAAGAACAGAAACGTGACCAGGTAAGTGTTTACTTAAACACTCACCCAGCAGCAGCCCCCGCACTCAGCTCCCACTGAACCTCCAAGAGATGCTCCTGTAAGGTAAGTTAATTTAAACTTCAATACTCACCCAGCAGCAGCCTCTGCACTCCGCTCCCGCTGAAACTCCAAGTGATTGCTCCTGCAAGGTAAGTTATTTTAAACTTCAATACTCACCCAGCAGCAGCCCCCGCACACCGATCCCGCTGAAACTTCCTCCTCTTCGTCTGTCTGATGGTCACCCATTTCCTATCTTACTTAATACTCTTTTTCTGTGATGTGAACAACTCACTAAACGTGCCATCTACGAGTTCCTCAGCATCGCGGATGCTCCAAAGTGAGTGCAGCCGCAGCTCCAGAGCCGTCAAGCGGTCGAACTGGAGCCTCAGCTGGACACACGTCTTGCACGTGGAGGAGCCAGGGTCAGTGGAGACGTCCCTGAACTACCACATCGCACAAGAGGAGCATGAAACGGCTCTGGGATCTCCTGCCATGTCTTAACCATTAATCTAACTTACAGCAACAAATACAATGCCAAGAGAAAAAGAGAAACTTGAAAGGAAATACTACTCACCAGTCACCAGCCAATCACTTTCCTGCTTTTCGAGGAGACTGAGCCGAGCTTGCTACCATCTGGTAAGTGTGAGGAGAAGAAGAAAAACACAAAACTAAACTCTTACCGTACAAAATGAAGTTCAGAATCTACTCCGGTGAGTAAATCAGAATCTACTCCGGTGAGCCAAGGAATGAAATGGTTAAGCACACGAGTCACCTGATTTACAGAGAACCACTTACAGTCTCAGACTGCACTTCGGATTCTCCTACAGAAAAGCAAATTACTGCAAGTGCTGGAATCTGAAACCAAAGAGAAAACGCTGAAAATCTCAGCAGGTCTGGCAGCATCTGTATGGAGAGAAAAGAGCGAACGGTGCGAGTGGAGATGACCCTTTGACAATGCGGGAAATACTTATACTGTGGATGAGAATGAAAAATGAGTCATAGCCACAGAAAACCAAGGAAACGGGGTGCTAATACCCACAGGCACCAAAGGGAAAGACTGCTAATGGCAGTCCCCAGAGGGAACAAAAGGTGTTGTTGGAGGGCAGTTTGGGATACTGGACTATGATATAAATTACAGGTGGCCCTGTTACTACATTTGTGCTCCTATGTTACTTTTGAATAGTCCTGATGAAACAAAAGGAACTCATTGCCTCAGATGCCTATTTAGAAGAGGCAGTTTTTGGAAATAGATAGTGTATACACAATGCTTGTTAATATGTAAAGGGAGACAAAATGGCTGTTAACTATTTTAGCAATACTAAAGACACAAAATGGCTTAACTAGCCACTTTACTTTAAAAATAAGTCACAAACTGTGTAAACTACCTCATGAGAACCAAGGGAGTATTTCAACAGCCGGTGATAACAGCTTCCAGAACAAGAAATGCGCTGTGTCCTTGTTCAGATCAAGGACCCCAGTTGCAGACAGGATGTCATTATGTTAGTTTTGAATGAAGTGTGTTAGTAATGAAGTGTGACACGAATATAGTTGATTGATTGTATGTAAATGAGAATACAACTAATTCCGTCCCTTGAATCTGTATATTAACCCGCGTGAGCCTTAGCTCAAGTGAGAAAAGGGGCTGCGGAGTATCAGGCCTTTCCCCCCAGAATTCTAATATAATAAACTGCTTTTTTAATTTCTATTCAGCCCTTCGTGTGAATATTTCCACCTCTAACATTTTCCATCGTCCGGCCGAAGGTTGCTGATCCGAACGCCGCTGGAGCCGCTGGACAAGGCGAGGAGTCAACACTTTGTCCGCCAGAAATTCGAGTCACACGGCGAGACGGACGGATGGCGAAGCAACATCCAATGAAACTTGTATCAAGACCATGTGAATAAAAGGCTCTTTAAAGTTCTTTTTTTGGTGTTTTGTTCTGTTGGTCCGGTATACCATTTACGTTAGTACTAATCGGCTGCAGCATCACCCATGCTGAGCCTGAATTAAGGGGACAATGCAGCCTTAACGTGACGGCTAGAGTCCGTTGGGAATCCGAGACGCAGAGACTGTTGAGCGTTCACGGTCGCGGAATTTGCCGTAACCTTGCCAAGCCAGGACCACGACCCTACAGGAGTGGACGAAAGGTAAAAGCCGCTGAGCACAGTCGCCTAGTCACATCGGATACGCGGGTGACAGAGACGACACGGTTAAGTCATCATGGAAAAGAAAGGCGATGTACAAGGCCGCTTTTCTGGGGTCCCCGGGGATCCACGAGTCTGGCATACGGATAAGAGCAAAATACTCCTGGTACAAAAAAAACAATGATCTGAGATGGGTGGGATCACATAGAACAAAGAAACTGATGGGATAAACAAAAACGAGATACGGCAAAAAAAAGAAATAAGGCAGAAGTCACCTTAGTTCACCAGTTAGAAGAAAACATGACAGAAATTAAGTGCACCCCCGGGCAGCGTTACGCTAATAATGTAAATGACAGATATAAAGCCTTCACACCGTTTGAAAAACAGGCTAGTTTAAAGGAATTGAGCTCTCACTCTCCCAAATTCACAACAAATCATTTTAAGCATACGAATAAAGTGAGAAAACATAGCCGCATTACAGATTGTACAAACTGGCAAAAGAATCACCGGAAACTGTTGCTGTTACGGCTAAGGACTGTAGGGTAAAGAAAGCGAACTGTAAACGTTGCAGGAAATCTAACTCAATTATCCCAAAAGATCATGCAGCATTCCTGGAATGACTCAAGGAGAGGGGAAAGAAAAAGGCTTCCTGGGAATGGACATTATAAATTAACTAAAATTTTACACATGTCCAAAGGAAAATAAAAATCAAATAAAGTAAAAATCCAAAAGATCAGACCTCGTGGTCATTGAGGAATGAGGAGGGGAACGTACAATGTCCTAGAAACGTTGTAACCCAATTAATAACCGTGGAAGCCGGTGGATTTTAATAAGACACACTGAGGCACAGTGAAAAAAGGGACTGGAACGCTCAATCAGCTTTTTGTTCAGAAATATCTGAGGATGACTAATCCCCCTCCCAAAACAAAAAAAAGAGAGTAAGGTAAATACAAGATTAAGGTTTGAAACGTAACAATGGATTCTTGTCTCGAATAACTTGAGATCGTTTCAAATTTGCCAGATCAGTTTTCAGTTTGAGATTAAGCTTTTCAAGACGTCCAGATAAACTCAGCAGTAATTCAATTCATTTGGATCAAAAAACAAACCCAGTAGCATCTCATTCAAACACTGGTTAAATAGTGAACATTGAAAATTTGATTAAGTTTAAAGAACAAGAAAGAAATTTGGGTAACATTAAAGGAAAGAATAAATAATGTTTAAGATCACGTAACAGACGCAAATGGCATCATTCCAAGTTCTCCGCCTCCTTCAGTTCTGTACAAAATTTAACCATTTCAGCAAGCCGGTCATCTGCACAAAAAATATACGTCTCTCAGAATAGCTAATGCCTATAAAATCAATCGGTGGAAATTGACTTCAATGGAATAACACAGATAACGTTTTCTGACGAAGGAGAATGGAAGATTTTGTTCAGTACATTAATTAAGCGATTGTGAAATTGCTGTCTCTTTGTCAATCTGTAGCCATGAGACAGAGCTAACAGTTGACTGTGATATTTGCGAGCTCGTAGAATGTGTGTATTTGGTCTGTGAGTGTTCAGATATCTCTGCAAAGATTTATCTTCTGAGAAATAACCTTCCGTTTATAATTTGCAACTTTAGAATAAGAACTATAAGGATTTTTACCTAACTTATTTTGGTTAAAGCACTGAAGTGCTAGGTTTCCTTTGTGGGTGTGGTGATATTTATGTGTCGTCTGACATTGTGATTTAAAGATCATAGTTTGAGTGTAATTAACACATTTTTCTTTTCAAAGATAATCATTGACATTTCCAGGGTAATTGTGATACACGAGGAATTTTAATCAGGGTACAAATTCACGTATGTAAGAATCAGAAAATATTAGTTTGATGGTGTTCAGTGGAAGTTCGGATAGTTGAAATACATGTGACATAACTTTGTTTCATTAGTTCAGGGTTAAAAGTTCCCTGACAAAACGCAGATGTATCAATTCTGCGATGGCAGAATTAAGTGTAAAGGATAGATGGGTAAATAAAATGTGTCCATGATCATGTTTCTTGTTGAAACAAAAGAAGGGTGGTGAGAAAATGACGTCTGCTAGAGAGCTCTGGTAGAGAACCAAGATACAGAACGAAATTGGTTCAGTCATATATTCAATAAGTTATTATGTTTGATATTTTAAAATAAATGTTTAAAATTAGCTTGGCAATTAACATTTCAGACAATGTGGGAGCTGTTTTTTTTTCAACGCACAACGCTGATTAAAAGCAAATCTATATTCCAAGGGAACACATCGTTTTAAGACACTTGACAACGGGAATTTGGCAGCAATCTAACTTTTACTCCACCCCCTTTCAAACCAGCAGGGAATTGACCCGTGCTTGTTAATGCCTGGATTTGGTATGTCTCTCTTGCGGGAACCATGAATTTGGAATCAGTTGAATTGGTTTTGGAATAGGCGAGGACCTGGATTAGGGGTTTGCCCCTATCCACACTCTGAGCTCTGGCTTTGTAATTTTGATAAAATAATTTTAAAAAACAGCTAAAGATGTATTTTTAATAGGAAATGACAAATCTTAAGTTTTGAATTGACAGATATATTCAGATTAGTTTACCCACTCTGCCCCATGCAGAATGGATCTTTTGTGTTTTACTTTACAAGTAAATACAAGTTCCACAATATTTGCAGTAGCCTCAGGAATTTGAGATAGTTGAGTATTGTAAGCTGGCTAATTAACCAGGCAAAAGCACGTCAAGGTCGGGCTCAAGAGCAACAGAATCAGGCGCGTAACCACGAGGAAAATAGATTTGAGAAGGTTGCAAAATATGATAATGACTAACCCCTGAATAACACACGTTTTCGGCCCATGCAGGAAAAGCTTTCTACGGACAACATTTAACACCTGGTGACGACCAGGTCTTTTTTCCATTTTTCCTTTAAATGTTTAGGTTAAAAAATCAAGAAAAGCTGGAACGACAGCAGCAGCTGTGGGGACTCGTGATGGCTCTTGAGATCGCAGAACAACGACCAGCACATAAGAGCGCAGGAACATCACTGACTTCACAACGTATACTGGATGAACGCAGCTATTAGAATTATGCTGCTTTATAAAATTTTATTGACGGGATGTGTATCCCAGCAGCCAGAGAGTGGAACACTGATTTAACTCATTTTAAGGCATGGCTGCAGCCACATTCGGGAAAAGACAGCAGGTGCGTATACAAATTGTATCTGTACTTCTCGCGCGTTCAGGTATTCTTTGTAACATGAAATAAATATGTATAGTGTTTTAGGTAAGGTTGTTATGAAGCAGGCTGCCAATGACACGGGGGCCAATAGATTTTGACGGTAAGCCAACGTACACCGGGTTTGAAGACGCAGAATCAATGATGCAGTGACATGCCTTAACACAGAAACTTATATGTTAAAGTCACGAGAGATACAAAGGTTAAATGCGAAGGTGGAACAACTTACAGGAATAAGGAAGAGAATATTAGGGAAAGCAGAGAAAAGTCTAGCCAACTTGGGAAAGAGTGCCTGGATATACAATTGAATAGGACAACAGTGTCAGGTACACACACTAAGCCACTCAACAATAGTCAACATTAATTAACAAACTCATCGACCCAGAAAGGGAGGCAGACAGAAGGCACTGATAGGGGCAGCTAAGCCACAACCTTGATCTGACCTAAAGAGGGAGGCGCCTTGTTGAATAGACAGCCCGCAACTGGCTAAGCTAGCCAAATGACAAGGGACGCTGGACAACCGTACTCTGAAGGGAGTAACCAGAGTATACTCAGCGATCCCCGACTGCAAAATGGACGAGATAACGGGGGGGGGGGCGGGGGGAGGGGGGCGGAGGGGGGAGAACGGGGGGGAGGGGGAGGAGGGGGGAGGGGGGCGGAGAGATGGTCCCGATGATCGCTATCGTCACACGCGACTCAGGACCATACTCTCACAACCAATTGTAGGACATTGGAATCGTACAGGCTAACACCTCCCTCCGGTCGATCTCACGGAGACCCGGTGGGACAGGGAGAGTTGGACGAATGTGGGTTAATCAGAACTCATGGTTGTGTCTTGGAGATTACACCTGCCCTCATGCATTTTAAGTTTATGGAGGAAACATAAATACTACGTCTCCGCCACCGTAACCTCCTGTCGCTGTAACTTTGGCACCCCTTAGGCCCACCACTATAGACGTCCAAGCAAGGATCATTTGAGTTGGGATTATAAAGAGCCAGAAATGGACCCACATTTTATTGAAACTCTGAGGCAACGAAGAATCAAGATCGGTCAATCAGTTAAGCTTTACCACCAGCTAACGAAAATTCCACGCCTGACAAAAAAACACACAGACACACACAGAGGAACTACTTCAGAATGAAAGTTAGTGAGAGAGAGTGCGGGACTCATAGATGAGCTTACTTGAAAACTGCTAGGAATAAAATAATTTAATGACAGACAGCAGAGATAGACAGGGAGGCAGGAATGATTGATACAAGATCTTAAATGTGACATACATGGGTTCGTTTGAGGGGTGATCTTTGGATCACATGCACGGTGCACATGCGGAACATCTGGGAGGTTCCATATCCCAAAGGCCGTATATCTTTGTGACACAACTTGCAACCCTCATATCATTTCATCGTGGTCAGTTCTGCAAACATCTTCCACGACCAGAAGGAGGGAGTGTTGGAGGGCATTTTGTGACACTGGACTATGATATAAGTTAAACATGGCCCTGTAACTACATTTGTGCTCCTATATTACTTTTGAATAGTTCTGCTTAGAGAAAAAGTACTCATTGGCTTAGGTGCCTGTTTAGAAGAGGCAATTTGTAGAAATAGTGTCTACACAATGCTTGTTAATATCAGAAAGGACTCAAAATGGCTGTTTACTATTTTGGCAATACTGAAGACACACAATGGCTGAACTTGCCACTTTCCTTTCAAAAAAAAAAGTTACAAACTGTGTAAACTACCTCATGAGAACCTGGGAAGTATTTCAACAGCCGCTGATTACAGCTTCCCAGACGAAGAAATGCTATGTGTCCATGACAAGATCAAGGACCCCAGTTGCAGATAGGACATCATTATGTGAGTTTTGAATGACTTCTGTATGAAGGGGCGGGTAAGGCAACACCCACTTTAACCATATATGTGATAACTGGGATGCTAGTAAAATTGATTGACTACATGTAATGAAGTGTGACGCGAATATAGTTGATTGATAGTATGTAAATGAGAATGCAACTACTTCCGCCCCTTGAATCTGTATATTTACCGGTGATAGCCTTAGCTCAAGTGAGAAAAGGAGCTGTCAATCGAATGCGGAGTCTAGAGCCTTTCCATCCCAGAATTCTGATATAATAAACTGCTTTTTTTAAACTTATACTCAGGCCTTCGTCTGAATATTTCCACCTCTAACAGTGTGAACAGCCAAACAGCAGAGGAACTAACATCAGATGGTAAATTGTGACAGGTGTAGATGTGGGGGGAGGGTAACAGGGCAGCAAAGGTGGGAAGGGGGAAAGGAAAGGCGGATAAGATGCTGTGTGGGGGGTAATATTCATAAAGAAAGACGAGAAATAAATAAATAGTTAAAGACTGATAAAATTAAATGGGATGAAAACAAATGGGTCGAGTTCGGGTAGAGCTAATGATCTGAAGTTGTTGATTTCGATGTTGATACCGGAAGGCTGTAGCCTGCTTAAACAGAAGTTTGCGTTGAGCTTCACTGGAAGATTGCAGCAGGCCAAGGGCAGACATATGGCCATCGGAGCAGGGCATTTTGTTAAAATGGCAAGCAAGGAGAAGGTCAGGGTCCGGAATTGGCACAGACCGAAGGTGCTCAGCAAAGCGATCTCCCAGTCTGCGGTTGGTCTCTCCGATGTAGGGGAGGCCACATTGGGAGCAGCAAATGCAATAGACCAGATTGCAAGAGGTGGAAGCGAAACGCCGCTTAACCTGGATTGAGTATATTGGGCCTGTGATGTTGAACATGGAAGAGGTAAATGTGCAGATGATTAACATCCCAGGCCGAAGTCACTCATTCCACGTCAAGCAGCGTTTCACTTGCACCTGTTGCAATCTGATGCGTGTGGGATCCTGCTGTGTCAGGATGAGGAAATTATTGAAGTGGAGCAAGGAGGTGGTTTGTTAGGAGAGAGGCAAATGTTCTGGGGTGTTCTCCCGTGTGACCGTTTCTCTCGAGGGGCAGTTTGTGTGATCTGGCTATGCACTGACACTGTAAACAATAATATTGACGTCCAAAGGTTTCTGAGGTCTGAATGTAAATCATTGCTAAATATAAATTAACCTTAATTTATAATGGTGAAATAAATAAATGCTGGTGAGGATTTGTAAAAAAAAAGTCTTCCAAAGGAATGGGCACAAGTTTTTACCAGTTTAAAGAGGGCAGTTTTGCTTTTTGTGGGACGAAGGAGATGGGTATTCAGACTCTGAGTACCCATGGCGTTCAGGGAGCGTTTATGAGTGTGACTGTGAGTCTGTGTGTGTGGGAGGAGCGGGAGGGGGGGGGATGACACGAGGAGTGAGGCTGGGGGAATTGGGTTGAAATTAAAAGTGCGGAGCCGGGCTAAAGGATGTCCTGAAACCCAGAGTGGGGGTTGTGTTTTGGACAGGGTCGTAGCATTCGGAGAATATCTGTGGGTGGGATGGTGGGGAGTGGACGGTGTTCAATGTCCCTGCCTCTGTCACTCCATCGTTCTCTCTTTCTCCAGCAATTTCTTAATATATTTGATATTTATGGCATAATTCTGCTCCCATATCTTATGGTCTCACGTTCGTGTCCAATGTAGTCAGTGCCCAACTCTCAATATCGAGAAAGAAATCCCCAGTGAGGGAGCAGAGGGTGGGCGTGGAGTTCAGAGTGGGAGAGAGGGCGGGGAGGAGTCAGAGGAAGAGAGCGTGGGTGGGGGTCAGGGATGAGAGAGTGGGGGCAGTCACAGGGGGAGAGAGTGGGTGCAGTCAGAGGGGCAGATGGTGGGGCCACTCAGATTCGGAATGCGAGGGGGAGTCAGCGGGAAGACAGTGGGGGCAGTCAGAGGGGGAGAGAGTGGGGCACTCAGAGCCGGAATGCGTTGGGAAGTCAGAGGGGGAGAATTGGGACAGTCAGCGGGGGAGCGAATGGGGCAGCCAGAGGGGGAGAGAATGCGGGAAATCAGAGGGGGAGATAATGGGGCAATCAGAGTGGGAGAGAAAGGGAGATTCGGGGGGGGGGGGAGAGAATGGAGGAGTCGGAGGTGGAGAAAATGGGGAAGTCAGAGGGGGAGAGAATGGGGCACTCTAACAGAGGCAGACTCTGGGAACGCTGGGGGGACAGGCACGACGCATATTCACCTTCACTTCATTTTCAAATCTCTTCCTATGTTGGTCAGGGTTTCATAAGAGGGAGGATGTGTTTATAAAATGGGTGTTCCTCTCTCCCCTGACCGCCCCGCGATGTATTTTTCTTTCAATAATGCGTTGCTTTAGTTAATTTGAATGTTTCCCTTCCTCTGCCGATGGAGAGTTGATTTTAAAGCTTGGACGACGCAAATAGAATATTTTCCGGGCGAGGAATCGTCAGACAAAAGCCATAACATAGAAACAAATAATGACTGTCGATGCGGCTTTGTCCTTCATTATTACACATCCAAAAGATACTTGCAGGATCGTCAAGCAAGGTTTGGGCCCATTTCTTTGGTGTGGGGGGGGGGTGCGGGGGGGGGGGGGAGGGTGCGGGGCAGGAATCTGAGTGCTCCTGGGGGAGTTAGAGATTCGAATTATAGACCAGTGGGATTTTCATATCGAAGGAGGTGGAGAGTGGGAGCAGTAAGGGTTAGCAAAATGCCTCAGCGGGGGGGGGGGGTAGATAATGGGAGGGCGGGGGGGGGGGGGGGGGGGGTTAGATAATGCTGGCGTCAGATCATGGGGGATTATAATTAAGGGAGGTCTTAAATAGGCGGCAGTGCGTTGTGCAAAACCTGCGGGGGTGGGTTATGCAGAAAGGGAAAGAAAGAGAAAGAAAAACTGATATGAGAGGGGTGCGAGTTCGAAAGACAGAGAGCGAGAGAGCTTAGAAAGTTATAAGAACATAAGAACTAGGTGCAGGAATAGGCCATCTGGCCCCACGAGCCTGCTCCGCCATTCACTGAGATCATGGCTGATCTTTTGTGGGCTCAGCTCGACTTTCCGGCCGAACAGCATAATCCTTAATCCCTTTATTCTTCAAAAAACTATCTATATTTTTCTTAGAAGCATTTAATGAAGGAGCCTCTACTGCTTCACAGGCCAAGGTATTCCATAGATTCACAACCCTTTGGGTGAAGAAGATCCTCCTAAACTCAGTCCTAAATCTACTTCCCCTTATTTTGAGACTATGCCCCCTAGTTCTGCTTTCACCGGCCAGTGGAAACAACCTGCCCGCATCTATCCTATCTATCACCTTCATAATTTTATATTTCTATAAGATCCCACTTCATCCTTCTAAATTCCAACGAGTACAGTTCCAGTCTACTCAACCTCTCCCCGTAATCCAACTCCTTCAGCTCCGGGATTAATCTAGTGAATCTCCTCTGCACACCCTCCAGAGCCAGTACGTCCTTTCTCAAGTAAGGAGACCAAAACTGAACACAATACTCCAGGTGTGGCCTCACTAACACCTTATACAATTACAGCATAACCTCCCTAGTCTTAAACTCCATCCCTCTTGCAATGAAGGACAACATTCCATTCGCATTCTTAAGCACCTGTTGCACCTGTAAACCAACGTTTTGCAACTCATGCACTAGCACACCCAGGTCTCTCTGCACAGCAGCATGTTTTAATATATTATCATTTTCATAGTAATCCCTTTTGCTTTTATTCCTACCATAATGGATAACCTCACATTTTTCAACATTGTATTCCATCTGCCAGACGCTAGCCCATTCACTTAGCCTATCCAAATCCCTCTGCAGACTTCCAGGATCCTCTGCACTTTATGCTTTACCACTCATCTTAGTGTCCTCTGCAAACTTGGACACATAGTCTTTCATTCCTAACTCGAAATCATTTATGTAAATTGTGAACAATTGTGGGCCCAACACTAATCCCTGAGGGACACCACTAGCTTCTGATTGCCAACCAGAGAAACACCCATTAATCCCCACTCTTTGCTGTCTATTAATTAACCAATCCTCTGTCCATGCTACTACTTTACCCTTAATGCCATGCATCTTTATCTTATGCAGCAAGCTTTTGTGTGGCACCTTGTCAAAGGTTTTCTGGAAATCCAGATATACCACATCCATTGGCTCCCCGTTATCTACCGCACTGGTAATGCCCTCAAAAAATTCCAATAAATTAGTTAGGCATGACCTGCACTTTATGAACCCATGCTGCGTCTGCCCAATGGGACAATTTCCATCCAGGTGCCTCGCTATTTCTTCCTTGATGATAGATTCCAGCATCTTCCCTACTACCGAAGTTAAGCTCACTGGCCTATAATTACCCGCTTTCTGTCTACCTCCTTTTTTAAACAGTGGTGTCACGTTTGCTAATTTCCAATCCGCCGGGACCACCCCAGAGTCTAGTGAATTTTGATAAATTATCACTAGTGCATTTCCAATTTCCCTAGCCATCTCTTTTAGCACTGTGGGATGCATTCCATCAGGTCCAGGAGACGTATCTACCTTTAGGCCCATTCGCTTGCCCATCACTACCTCCTTGGTAATAACAATCCTCTCAAGGTCCTTACCTGTCATAGCCTCATTTCCATCAGTCACTGACATGTTATTTGTGTCTTCCACTGTGAAGACAGACCCAAAAAACCTGTTCAGTTCCTCAGCCATTTCCTCATCTCACATTATTAAATTACCCTTCTCATCCTCTAAAAGACCAATATTTACCTTAGCCTCTCTTTTTTGTTTTATGTATTTGTAGAAACTTTTACTATCTGTTTTTATATTCTGAGCAAGTTTACTCTCATTATCTATCTTACTCTTCTTTATAGCTTTTTCGGTAGCTTTCTGTTGCCCATTAAAGATTTCCCAGTCCTCTAGTCTCCCACTGATCTTTGCTACTTTGTATGTTTTTCCATCAATTTGATACGCTCCCTTATTTTATATTTTCAAGGTGAGAGGGGGAAAGTTTAAGGGAGATGTGCGGGAAAGATTTTTACGCAGAGGGTGGTGACTGCATGGAACGCATTGCCAACGGAGGTGGGAGGGGCGGGCACGATAGCATCATTCAAGATGCATTTAAATAGACATATGAACGGGCTGGGAAAAGAGGGAAGTAGATGCTTGGAAAATAGGCGACAGGTTTAGATAAAGGATCAGGATCGGCGCAGGCTGGGAGGGCCGAAGGGCCTGTTCCTGTGCTGTAATATTCTTTGTTCTTTTGTTCTTGAGACCAAGGAACTGGGAGAAGGGGATTCAGTCCTTACAGGAAGCAGGGTGTGAGGATCTGCACACGAGGTTACTGGGGATTTGGGGAGCTCGTAATGAATATAGGTAGTCAGTCTATCGCTGTAAATGGAGATAGACAGGTCAAGGAAGGGAAGTGTCGGGGATGGCCCTGTAATGGGGACGGGGTGGAAATTGGAAGAAAAATCGATTCATGTTTCCAGGTCCAGACTGAAGCCTGACATTTCTCGAATACAGTCATCATTGCAAGAGCAATGGAGCAGTGGAAGTGGGCTTGAGTTGAACAGGAACAACAAGTGTTCAGAAAACAAACAAAAAACACAGACAGGGCACACGTTTTATTTGCAAGAAAAGAGACAAGTTGAACGAGAAATGGTTGAGTGACAGAACAAGTTCAGAGAGGCGGAGGACTGTGGTGGTGGGCACGGATTGTCCGGGCCTCCGATCGAGAAAGAAGCTGAGAACTCTCAGGGAGGCGATGTGTGAAGCTATTGGACATTCCTATGAAACATTAAGCGGTCAGCGTGAGGGAAATTGACCTTTTTTTGTAGCACATGGCATCAGGGGAATCAGAAAAGCCGGTGGGAAGGGATGCAACACGGATAGAAACGGTGGCATCAAGATAGGAAGAAATTAATTTGGTGGGGCTAGGTGAGCCTGAAATAATGAGTCTACTGGCAATGTCCTGTTTATGGATCTTGGGAAGGAGGTAGAAGCGGGAGGACAATGCAGAATGTATGGGATCGTGGGACAATGATGCCTGAAGCTGTGGATCGAATATCTCCCGAGTCGATGAAATCAGTGAATGTCCTGGAAACAATACCATGATGTTCGCTGGAGTGATCCTGATCCAGGAGGAGGTAGCAGAATGTGCCAGAGAGTTGCTCCAGCTCCGCCTTCAACACCATTATCCAACAAGACTAATAACCAAATTCTGCAATATTGGATTTGGGCCCACCCTGAGTAGCTGAATCCTCGACATTCTCACCAACAGACAACGATGTGTCATTATAGGCAGCAGCACCTCCTCCACAATAGCCCTCAACACCATGTTCCCGCAATGATGTGTGCTCAGTCCTCTACTGTATTACCTATACACACATGACTGTGTGGCAAGATTTAACTCCAACTCAATCTATAAGTTTGAGGATGATAGGACTGTGGTAAACCGCATCTCAAACAATGACGAATCAGACTAGAAGAGGGAGATAAATCACTTGGTTGCATGGTGTACGAAAACAATCTCTCTCTAAATGTTCGGAAGATCAAGGAACATTACTCTGACATTGCACTGTATTGTACACAGAGACAGTTCTATTTTTTTATTTTTTGAAAATATTTTTATTTGCTTTTACCATATTTCTAAACAGTTGTTGTGCGCATACATTACATTTCTCTTGCCGGCACTAATTTACTTTATTTTTCAGAGATTTGTTTTTTCTTACTTATAGCTAATTCTATGTACATTTTGTGACCCTCTGGTTCGGTCTATGATTCTCACCCCCCCCCCGTTCCTCTCCCACCGCCCCCCCCGCCCCCCTTTGGGGCCGCACCCTTCCTCTTCTCTTGTGATTTCCTCACCTTGCTCCCCCCCACCCCCAGGTTGCGCAGTGCTTTAGTTACTCATCCATTTTTTTCCCTGGCTTACTCCTCGTTGCTGGCCTCGAACAGGTTTTGGAATAGGCCAACGAACTGCCCCCCAAGATTCCAGGAAGCCTTCCTCCGAGTATTTTGTACAATGAACAATATGCTAACTTTGTAATAGATTATAATTGGATATGAAACTATTTTAAAAGGTCGAGTTCCTAATAAAAGATTAGACCCTCTTAGGCAGCAATGGATATTCAGTCATCAAGAGACCTCTCTCGTACAAGGCGGCAGCTGAAGAGATCTTGTCATCCATATTTCAGCTGGAAGATTATCCACCTTTATATAGGCAGTCAGTTTCTGTTATTCTTGAATTTAAAACAGAAAATAAAACAATTCCAGAAAATGATCACCCAGTCACATCATTAATAGTAAGAAAAAATAAATTAAAATTCTGAGGGAGAAAAAAAATCTAGCAACATAGATTATAATAAATAGTCAGCACATATTCCAAAGTTAACATAATTCCAGACAGATTTAATTAAAATATTTAAATGATTATCGGAAATTTAAAATTCGACTAGTATGATCAATGTTAAACAATTTGATTTCTGAAGGCCGTCAGTAAGGTCTGTCATAACAACCTCATGAGTAATGTCAGAGCAGGTGGAGGTTGGGGACACAGCAGCAGATTGGACAGCAAGCTGGAGACACGCACAGAAAACAAGGAGAGGAGTTACAGGGCTTTAATCTGATTGGTGGAAGGTGAGAAGTGGTGTTCCACAAGGAACAGCGCTGGGATCACTCTCCTTCATCATTTAAATGAACAATATGGAATTGGGAAGCAGAATGATAATTACAGAATTACAGACACACCCAAACGGAGAGTGACTGTGAATACAGACGAAGAGTACAGCTAGATACAGAAACACTTTCCTCATCAATTATAAACTTGCAAAGTGGGTATTTCTATGGGAAATTAATTTCCCCACAGTTCAGTGTCCGCTGCTGCATTTTGATCAGAATGATAAGTGTCCCAATCACACTTTGAAAAAAAGCGTCTGAATGGACTGGAGGGGTTTCAGGGTTCAGGTGAATAGATTCACAAATGGTTTGAAGAAGCAACACATTTTAAAAATATCTATAAAAATTAAACAAACATTGGAGTTAATTTCAGGATGAATGTGTTTGTGAATAATATGACAAAACCTATAGGAAAACCTGTTGGAACACTGCACTGCAGTGGTTTTTATTAAATATCAGTTTCTGTGGGTGATGTCTGTTTCTGTTGGAGCAGTTCAATAGAAAGCATGGATATCGAGACATTTCACTTCAATCAATAAATATCAAACATCAAAATACATCCAAACTGTTTCTGTTTTCAATCTAGCACAAAGGTAAAACAGAGAAAGTGCTCCATAGGATGGAGCGACTACTCACCAATAAAATAGATTATTTCAAAATAGTGCAACTTATTTTCGTCCAGTTCCTGATCAACACTCAATACAACACAACGCGGACAGATAGTCCCCGTAATAGATGGGTAATTGGATCAGATATTCCATTCTTCGGAGATACCCACATTCAGTCCAATTCAACCCTGACAGAAACTTCCAGTAATACTTGTTCACTGCTGTCAGATATTCCACTCTGGTAAGTGATCCACACTAAGTACAATTCCGGAATGTGGCGACTAGGGGCTTTACATAGTAACTTCATTACAGTGCCTACTTCTGACAATAAACTTTATTACGATAATCCCTATTCACTGCTGTCAGATATTGCAATCTGTTGACTGGACCACATTCTGTGTGATTTTTTTTCTTACACCCACTGAACCATTCAGCGAGATTCCCTTCGTTGAGAACCAATCTAACAACATAGAAGATTCAATTAAATATAATACATTAATTGATCAGAGGTCACATGAGTTCCAGAAAGAGGTTCATTGCCAGTTGATGAAAGGGTTTCAAACCACATACATGTTTAAAGAAATTGGGCTGATATGAATGACGTTGTTGCTCAGGTGTCTGTATAATAGTGAGCACGAGATCAACATTAAATATTTTTAGTCACAGTTTAAAATCAGAGAGCCGCTTTCCAAGAGCCGGTGCAGACTCAGGGGGCCGAATGGCCTCCTTCTGCACTGTAAATTCAATGATAATATATGATTAATCTAGGACAAAGTTTCGGCACAACATCGTGGGCCGAAGGGCCTGTTCTGTGCTGTATTTTCTATGTTCTATGTTCTATGTTCCCACGCGGATTTACACAAGTTCAATGATGATAGTCACTTACCAGGAACTCCAACAATAGCAAGGATTGGGTAGTATATTTTCGCAAACATGTCAATTGGAAGAAGCATGTTGAGTGTGTCGTGATGTGACCCTTCCTGCTGCAAACAGTCTCTCTGTCTTCAACGCTGAAGTTATACATTTGCAAAGCCATTAATTTATACCCATAGGAACGGCCTCAGTGATATTGGATTGAACCATCGTTAAACTTAGTTTTCAAAGATTTGAACAAACAGATTACGACATTGGGATCCGAAAAATATTATCCTTTTGAAGCGAGTGAACACTTTTCAACACTGGTCTGTGTTGATTACATTGTTAACCTGACAATAACAGGAAGGATGCAGCCCACTCAAAGACCATGCGTCCCATGCCTGTAGATGTCATATACATGGACTTCAGTAAGGCGTTTAATAAAGTTTCCCATGAGAAGTTGATGGAAAAATTGAAGTCGTATAGGGTTCAGGGTATACTAGCTAGATGGATAAAGAACTGGCCGGGCAACAGGAGACAGAGAGTAGTGGAGGAAGGTCGTGTTTCAAAATGGAGAAAGGTGACTAGTGGTGTTCCACAGGGATCCGTGCTCGTACCACTGTTTTTTGTGATATACATAAATGATCTGGACGATGGTATAGGTGGCCTGATTAGCAAGTTTGCAGATGATAATAAGATTGGTGGAGTTGCAGATAGCGAGGAGGACAGTCAGAGAATACAGCAAAATACAAATAGATTGGAGAGTTGGTCAGAGAAATGGCAGATGGAGTTCAATCCAGGCAAATGCGAGGTGATAAAATTTGGATGATCTAATTCAAGAGCGGACTATTCGGTCAATGGAAGAGTCCTGGATAATTGATGTACAGAGAGAGCTGGGAGTTCAGGTCCATGGTACCCTGAAGGTGGCAACGCAGGTCGATAGAGTGATCAAGAAGGCATACAGCATGCTTGCCTTCATCGGGCTGGGTATTGAGCGCAAGAGTCGGCAGGTCATGTTACAGTTATATAGGACTTTGGTTCGGCCACATTTGGAAGACTGCGTGCAGTTCTGGTCGCCACATTACCAGAAGGATGTGGATGCTTCAGAGAGGGTGCAGAGGAGGTTCGCCATGATGTTGCCTGGTATGAAGGGTGCTAGCTATGAAGAAAGGTTGAGTAGATTAGGATTGTTTTCGTTGGAAAGACGGAGGTTGAGGGGGAACCTGATTAAGGTCTGCAAAATTATGAGAGGCATGGACAGGGTTTATAGCAACCAGCTTTTTTCAAGAGTGGAGGTGTCAATTACAGGGGGTCACGATTTCAAGGTGAGAGGTGGAAAGTTTAAGGGACATGTGCGTGGAAGGTTTTTTACGCAGTGGGTGGTGGGTGCCTGGAACACTTTGCCAGCGGAGGTGGTAGAGGCGGTCACAATAGCATAATTTAAGATGCATCTAGATAGATATATCAACGGGCGGGGAACAGAGGGAAGTAGATCCTTGGAAAATAGGTGACAGGTTTAGATAAAGGATCTGGCTCGGCGCAGGCTGGGAGGGTCGAAGGGCCTGTTCCTGTGCTGTAATTTTCTTTGTTCTTTGTTCTATTCCTAGATCTCAAATTATTTCAGTGACATCCGTCACTCGACTGTCACCATTCAGTGATTCAGTTCCAATTGTCAGTGTGTTCGTCTGGGTGGTTCCACTGCACTCTGGGGTATAGCTGCCTCTTTAACTGTGACCATTCAGTGATTCAGTTCTAATTGACAGTGTGCTTCTCTGGGTGGTTGCACTGCACTCTGGGATGTAGCTGCCTCTTTATCTGTGACCATTCAGTGTTCTGCTTTAAGTGGGTTCAGAGCGACGATACATAGCAAACTTCAATCAATCAAATATGTGGAAGTGTTTAAAGTCCAAAGAAAGTTATTCCAACCCTTAATGTAATGTAGCTCCTCAACCTGGAAAAAGTATTCGAAACATTGGGGCTCCTCAGAAAACTCAGAGCCTTCAGCAGATACAAACACATCACCTCATCGAGCAGCAAAAAACATATTTTGCTGCGTAACTTAATACACCGTCTCTAACTGATACTGGCTCTCCATCTGATACACACACTGACACTAGGATAGAGACGGATTGAGATGTGGAGGAAGATAGAGAGAGAGCTGGTCTGTGAGATGTTCTTACAAAAGTTAGGTTAGAGAGAAAGAGGATGAGTGAGAGCGAATGAGGGTGAGAGAGAAATGGAAAGAAAGAGGGGGAGAGAGAAAGAATGTTGCAGAAAACAGCGTGATTGAGAAAAATGGTGTGAGTGTGAGCAATAAATCGTAAAAAGAGAAAAGGTGGTTGATGGAGTTAATGGGCAGGGGAGAGAATGGAGACAGAGCGGGCTGGTGAATGCTGGGAGGCATTTGGTGTGTGCAGTATTCTGTGAAAAACTCTAAAGTATTCTGAGAATTAAGTCATCTCTGTCATAACTATCTCTAGTGTGAGTGAGTGACCGAGACAGCGAGTGAGTGAGTGAGAGTGATAATCAGAGAGGGAAAGAGTGTGGGAGAGAGCAAAAGAGTTTGAGAGAAATTGTCAGTGATGGAGGGTGTGTCAGAGAGGGCGGTCGAGAGAGAGATGGAGGGAGAGAGTATAAGAGAGTGTGTGAGAGAGGGACGGATTGTGAGAGCGGGCGAGGTAAGGAAGGACGGGTGAGAGAAGGAGGGAGTGTGAAAGTAGGACAGAGGGACATAGTTTGAGCGAAAGCGTCAGTGACGGAGGGTGTGTGACAGACGTCGGGAGAGAGGGAGAAGGAGGGAGAGAGTCTGCGAGAATGTGATTGAGGGAGAGTGTGTGAGAGATGGAGGCTGAGAGAGGGAGAGCATCGAAGAGAGGAAGGCATTGTGAGACGTGGAGAGTGAGACAGGCAGAGAGTGTGAGAGAGGGATAGTGTGAGAGAGAGAGCGTGACACAGGATAGGAGTGTTAAGGGGAGAGATGAAGAGACTGAGCGAAAGGGACTGAGTGTAAGATACGGAGGAAGTGTGAGTGAGAGAGGGAATGAGAGAGTGTGACAGAGGGAGCGAGTGCGAGAGAGGGTGCGAGAAGGTGACTGAGAAAGGGAGTACGATAGAGTATGTGAGAGAGGGAGGGAGTGTGAAAGAGAGAGGAAGCGAGAGGTGGCAGCGTATTAGGGAGGGAGTGAGTCGGAGAGAGTGTGGAACTGCCACAGAGACAGAGGAGATAGTGTTAGAAACGGAGGGAATGTCGGAGATGGATGGAGTGAGAGATTCAGCTTGTTGGGATGGGAGAGAGTCTTAGAGAGTTGGGCGACTGTCGGGGTGGCAGGGAGTGTGCGATAGGAACAGAGAGAGAAATGGTGATAGAGGGAGACAGTGTGATAGCGAAAGATGATGTCTGAGAGAGGGAGGGTGGGGGGGGCGTATGAGAGAGTGACTGCATGTAAAGGAGGGAGAGAGTGATAGGGTCAGAAAATGTGGGAGAGGGAGGGAGTGTGAGAGAGGGAGCGAGGGTGACAAAGGATGCGAGAGAGAGTTAGTGTGAGAAAGGGAGGCAGTGAGAGAGGGAGAGAGCGTGATAGAGGGCGATTGTGCGAGAGAGGGGGAGACTGTGTGTTTGAGTAGGAATACGGAGAAATATGCGAGGGAGTGTGCGAAAGGTGCGAGAGCCAGTGTGTGTGAGAGATGGAGTCTGCGAACGTGTGCAGACACCATGTGTAAGCTGGAGTGTGTCAGAGCCTGACTTTGGGAGCAGGAGTGTGAGAACGTGTATGAGAGTGTGTGTGAGCCAGATGTGTGGGAGGCGGAGTGTGAGAGCTTGTGTGAGAACCTGGGTGTGACAGTCGAAGCATGACAGCGTGTGTGAGTGGGTGAGCCGGAGTGTGTAAGAGGGGAGTGTCACAGCATCTGTGAAAGCCAGAGTGTGAGAGTCTGAGTGTGTTGCCGTAGTGTGAGAGCACGTTTATGAGAGGTAGTGTGAGAGCATGTGTGAGAACGTGTTTGAGAGTGTGTGTAAGAGCCGGTGTGTGAGAGCATGTATGATTGCGTGTCTGATAGATTGTGTGAGAGCTGGAGGGTTAGAGCGTGTGTGATTGCGTGTCTGAGAGCGTGTCTGAAAGCCGGAGTGTTAGAGTGTGTGTAATAACATGAGTGAGAGCGTGTCTTCGAGGTGGCGTGTGAGAGCCGTGCGTGATAGCGTGAGTGAGAGTGCGTGTGAGAGCGCTTGCAACAGCATGTGTGAAAGCGTGTATGAATGCTGGAGTGTGAGAGCGTGTATGATAGCATGAGTGAGAGCGGGTTTTAGACGTGGTGTTTGAGAACCGTGTGTGAGAGTGTATGTTATCGCGGGAGTGAGAGTGTGTGTGATCGCGTGAGTGAGAGTGTGTGTGAGAGCGTGTTTGAGAGCGTGTGTGAGACAGTGTGTTACCGTGTGAGTGACATTGCGTGTGACAGCGTGTGTGAAAGCGTGTGTGAAACGTGAGTGTGGGAGCGTGTGTGCTAGCATGAGTGAGAGCGTTTCTGAGAGCTGGTGCGTGAGAGCAGTGTGTGAGAGCCACTGTGTGAGAGTGTGTGAGAGAGCCACTGTGTGAGAGTATGTATGAAATCGTGTATAAAAGCTGCAGTGTGAGAGTGTGAGTGAGAACGTGTCTGAGAGGTGGTGTGTGAGAGCCGTATATGAGAGTCGGAGGGTGAGAGCGTGCGTGAGAGCGTTTGAAAGAGCCAGAGTGTGATAACGTGTGTTAGACTGTGTGCGAGGACGTGTGTGAGAGTGTTTGTGAATATGTGTGAGATCCTGTTGGTGAGGAAGTCAAGTATCCAGATGCACAGGGAGGGATCAAGTCCAAGGTTGCAGAGTTTGGTTGTAAGCCTTGTCGGGATAATGGTGCTGTAGTCAATGAACTATAGTCTGACGTAAGTGTCCTTGTTGTCGAGATGTTGGAGACTTCAGTTTAGGGCCAGAGAGATAGCATCTGCTGTGGATCGGTTGGCACAGTAGGCGACCTGCAGTAGATTGAGACCGTCTGGGAGGCTGGAGCTGATTAATCTCATGACTAGCTGCTCGGAGCATTTCATGATAACAGACGTCAGGACGTCCGGTCGGGAGTCGTTGAGGCAAGCTACTTGTCTTCTTTGGTATTGGTGTTATGGCGGTCTTCGTGAAGGAGGTGGGATCTCGGAGCGGAGGAGTGAGGTGTTGAAGATATCTGAGAATACACTCGCCAGATGGTCAGCGCAGACTCTGAGTGCTCACCCAGGCACTCCGTCGTGGCCCCTCGCATTCCGGGGGTTTACATTCAAGAAGGCAGCTCTTAACTCCGAGGCTCTAATAGTGGGTATGGGCGTGTCCAGGGCTGTTGTGGTGGGTGGCACTGATGTATTGGCTGACTGTTAAAAGCGGTCATATAACTTGTTCAGTTCATCGGGGAGGGATGCTCCACCCCACAGATTCCACTTGGCCTTGCTTTGTAGCCTGCGATCTCATGTAAGCCCTGCCATAGACATTGTGGCTGTGTGCCATTGCCCTGGGATTCTAGTTTGATCCGATATTGTCTTCTTCGTCCCTGATGGCTTTCCATACGTCGAACCTGGATTTCGAATATAGGTCAGGGTAGTCAGAATTGAACGCCTCCGGCCTGAACTTCAACAGGGAGTGAACCTTTCGGTTAAGCCAGAGTTAATGATTGGGTCATAGCCGTATTGTCCTCTTTGGTACACAGTCCTCGACATACTCTCTGATGAAGTCTATGACGCTGGTTGCAAACTCGTACAGGTTAGTTGCCAAAGCGCTGTATATGGACAGGTCCACAGACACCAAGCAATCACGGAGAATGTCCTCTGATACCTCCCAACACTGCACGGTTATCTTGACCGGTTCAGCACGCTTGAGTTGCTGTTTGTAAGCCGGAAGTAGGAGTACTGATGTGGTCGGATTTGCAAAGGGCTAGTCCAGAATATTGCCGTAGGCACCTTTGATGCTCATAGCGCAGTGGTCCAGGATGTTTGCACCTCTGGTGGGGCAGGCAATATATTGGTGGAGTTTTGGAGGAAGCTTCCTGAGGTAGGCCTGTTTGAAGTGTCCAGCCACCATTGTCAGGGCTTCAGGGTGATTTGATTCTTGACTGTTGATTATGGAGTGTACTTCAGGTTTTGTTCTTCACTTCCACCTGGGGTGGGATGTTGACTGTTGTGATATGTACACAGGTGAAATGACGTCAGAGGTAGAAAGAGCAACAGTTCACGGTTAGGCATTTCAGGTCTGGGAGCAGTGGACACCACATCCGAGCATCAGGAGGTTTTCATGATGAGGCAAACATCCGCGCCCTTTGACTTGCCTGAGGCCATCGTGCGGTCCACCAGTGAATCGAGAAGCCTCCGGGTTGGATGGCACAGTCTGGTGTGGTCGGACTAAGCCATGTCTCGGTGAAGCAGAGTACACAGCAGTTCCTCGCTGAGAGGTAAGTGTAGCATTGCGGTCATCCAGCTTGTTCTCAATCGTGTGGTCGTTCACCGCCATGTCGATGCTGGGGAGAAGGGTCTTGAGGACGTGTAATTTAAGTCTCAGCTTCAGACCGACGCGTACTCCCCATTTCCTGGCTCGGCGGGTGCTCTTAGATGGGACGGTTGGATATCCGTAAGGTCCGTGGTTACAATTGGAGGGATCACGGATGATGATGGTGTTGTCAGGTACACTGGGGGAGGTTGTACGTGGGTCTGTATGGCCTCGGGTGGTGGCGAGGTCCGGTTCACCTTCCGGTGTGTTCAGGCGGGCGGGCACCTGTCTTCCGGGGCTGGCTGGGGCATTCATGCTTCGCTGGCGAGGCCTCGCGCCCCTACGGTCTAGTCACGCTGAGATTGGCCTTGATGCTGGTGATACTTCAGGATAATGGACAGACTGAAAACCAAGTATGAGGGTCAGGTCATGTGGTCGGAGACTGGAGCGAGCAGTTAAGTGGTGGGACTCCGGAGTGGGCCTAGTCAGGTCTAAACCAGGGAAAGGATGCAGCAGTTTACTTGGAGCAGGTAAGTCACAGAGTTTTCGGTAAGTCCTCGGGCTTTCGCTAGGCGGGCGGTCGCTGGCGCCAGGCCTCCATCCTCGGCCCGTCTCTGGGCTGGCGCTCGCTGGCGGAACGCCTCGACCATCGGGCCGTCGCTTGATCTGATGAATCACATCAGAAGAGAAGGCTTTTGTGCTCGTCCTAGCCAAATTGAACACAAAAGTTGTAGGTCAAGTGAGCTTGATAATACACTTTGGAGTTTCTAGACCCTGGCCCATAACACAATCTATTGTTCACAGAAACAGCTCCACTGTACTGACATTGCAATCTATTGTTCACAGAGACAGTTCCACTGTTCTGAAATTGCAATCTGTTCTTCACAGGAGAGCTTTACTGATCTGACATTGCAATATGTTGTTCCCCAATGCAGCTCCACTGTTTTAACTTTACAATCTATTGTTCACAGAGCCAGCACCACTGTTAGAACCTTTCAATCTGTTTTTCTATTGTGATCTATTATTTACCTTGACACCGTCACACTTCTAAGAGAGCCACCATTGCGAACAAACACAACTGCACTGTTCTAATGTTGCAGCCTATTGTTCAGAGAGACTCCATCACTGTTCCAACATTTCAATCTGTCTGTCACAGCGACTGTTCCACTGATCCACCGTTCCAGTAAGTCAGAGTCTGTCTTTGATTAAAGATAGTAAGCATGGCTTTGTGAGGGGCACATCACACCTGACAAGTCTCGTTGAATTATTTGAGTTTTTGACGAGACACATTGATGAAGGTCGGGCAGTGGATGTGGTGGATATGGATTTCAGTAAGGCATTAGATAGGTTTCCCCACGGTAGGCTCATTCAGAAAGCCACAGGGCATGGGCTACAGGGTTATTTGGCTGTCTGGATACAGAATTGACAGGCCGAAAGAAGACAGTGATTGGTAGTAGATGGAAAGTATTCCGCTTGGAGGTCAGTGACCAATGGTGTCCCACAGGGATCTGTACTTGGACGTCTACTCTTTTTGGTTTTTATAAATTACTTGGATGAGGAAGTGGAAGGGTATGTTAGTAAGTTTTCCGAAGACATGAAGGTTGGTGGAGTTGTCGATAGAGTCGACGTCTGGACTCAGTTACAACAGAACACTTATAGGATGCAGAGCTGGGCTGAGAAGTGGCAGATGGAGTTCAGCCTAGATAAATGTGAAATAATTCATTTTGGAAGGTCGAATTTGAATCTGAATACAGGGTTTACGGCAGGATATTTGGAAGCGTGGAGGAACAGAGAGATTTCGGGCTCCATGTGCATAAATCCCTCACAGTTGCCACCCAGGTTGATAGGGTAGTTAGGGCGGCGTATGATCTGTTGGCTTTCATTAACAGGGGGATTGAGTTTAAGAGTCGCGGGGTTTTGATGCAGCTTTATAAAACACTGGTTAGACCACTGGATAAAAGCAAATTACTGCGAATGCTGGAATCTGAAACCAAAGAAAAAATGCTGGAAATCTCCGCAGATCGGACAGCATCTGTAGGGAGAGAAAGAACTAACGTTTCGAGTCCAGGTGACCCTTTGTCCAGAGTTTAGAGAGCCCCAACGTTTATCATGGAGTTCAACTGACCCACAAATTTCAATAAATTGTGGTTATGGGGAGAACACGGCCCTTCTCTGCGGCTGTGATGCAACAGAAATCTACAGTACATTTAAATTAAAACACTGTTTATTGACGAAACCAGTTGACACTTTATAAATCCACAGTAAACATCTTAACAAATATCAACACCAATAAATCCCCAAAGAATACAATACTCTCTAAGTCACTCTTAATCTTTCCTTGCAACATCCACAAGACAAAAGAAACTCTTTACAGAAAGGCATCAGGGTTACCTTAACGACTGAGAACTTACCATTTTGAAATCACCAAATGAACAGTCATAAGCTTGCAGAGATTCATACACATTTTGCTGTGATTTCAGCTTTTCCAAATCTAAAACGAAACTAAACACATCCTGTAGCAAACAGTCAAAAGTGAAAGTAAAAGAAGACAGACAGCCCCGCTCCACCGACACTCTGACATCACTGATAAACATCAATTTTTTAAAGGTACATCCACTACAGGTATTTTCCTAAACACCCATTTCTTAAAGGATCTCTCACATGACACCTTATTGATGCTGCCAGACATGCTGAGATTTTACAGCATTTTCTCCCTGGTTAGACCACACTTGGAATATTGCGACCAGTTCTTGTCGCCTCATCATAGGAGGGATTGGATGCTTTGGAGAGGGTGCAGAGGAGATTTACCAGGCTGCTGCCTGGACTGAACGGCATGCCCTATGAAGAAAGGTTGAGTAAGCTTGGGATTTTATCAATCAAGCGAATATGCAAGAGAGGTGACTTGATGGAGGCGTACAAGCGGATGAGAGGCATGGATAGAGTGGATAGCCAGGGCGGAAATGGCTGTCACAAGGGTACATAATTATGCGGTGATGACAGGAAGGTTTCGGGGAGACATCAGAGTTCGGTTCTTTACACAACAGAGTGGTAGATGTGTGGAATGCACTGCCAGCGGAGGTGGTGGAATCAGAGTCAATCGGGACATTTAAGCGACTTTTGGACAGGCACATGGACAGCAAGAAACCTCAGAGATATAGGTTAGAACAAAGAACATTACAGCACAGGAACAGGCCCTTCGGCTCTCCCAGCCTGCGCCGATCCAGATCCTCTATCTAAACCTGTCACCTATTTTCCAAGGATCTACTTTCGTCTGTTCCCCGCCCGTTCATATATCTGTCTAGATGCATCTTAAATGATGCTACTGTGCCCGCCTCTACCACCTCCGCTGGCAAAGCGTTCCATGCACCCACCACTCTCTGCGTAAAAAACTTTCCACGCACATCTCCCTGCAACTTTCCCCCTCTCACCTTGAAATCGTGATCCCTTGCAATTGAAATCCCCACTCTTGGAAAAAACGTGTTGCTATCTACCCAGTCCATACCTCTCATAATTTTGTCGACCTAAGTCAGCCCCCCCCCCTCAACCTCCGTCTTTCCAACGAAAACAATCCTACTCTACTCAACCTTTCTTCATAGCTAGCACCCTCCATACCAGCAACATCCTGGTGACCTCCTCTGCACCCTCTCTAAAGCATCCACATCCTTCTGGTAATGTGGCGACCAGAACTGCACGCAGTACTCCAATAGTGGCCGAACCAAAGTCCTATACATCTGTAACATGACCTGCCGACTCTTGTACTCAATGCCCCAGCTAGTTCTTCCCCGCTTCTCTCAGAAACCTGGGATAGATCCCATGCGGACCTGGGGACATGCCCACCTTAATGCCTTTTAGAATACCGAAAGATTCCCCAGTCCTTATGCCGACTTGACCGAGAGTTTTTAAACATCCATCTATAGCCTCAACATCCGTCATGTCCCTCTCCTTGGTGAATACTGATGCAAAGTACTCATTAAGAATCTCACCCATTTCCTCTGACTCCAAGCATAAATTCCCTCTTTTGTCTTTGAGTGGGCCTATCCTTTCTCTAGTTATACTCTTGCTCCTTACATACGAATAAAAGGCTTTGTGATTTTTCTTAACCCTGTTAGCCAACGATATTTCATGACCCCTTTAAGCCCCGTCCGATGAAGGCAAGCATGCTGTATGCCTTCTTGACCACTCTATCGACCTGAGTTGCCACCTTCAGGGTACAACGGACCAGAACTCCCAGATCTCTCTGCATATCAATTATCCCCAGGACTCTTCCATTGACCGTATAGTCCGCTCTTTGATTATATCTTCCAAAATGCATCATCTTGCATTTGCCTGGATCGAACTCCGCCTGCCATTTCTCTGCCCAACTCTCCAATCTATTTATATTTGCTGTATTCTCTGACAACCCTCCTCGCTCTCTGCAACTCCACCCATCTTAATATCATCTGCAAACTTGCTAATCAAGCAACCTATACCTTCGTCCAGATCATTTATGTATGTCACAAACAACAGTGGTCCGAGTATGGATCCCTGTGGAACACCACTAGTCATCTTGCTCCATTTTGAGACACTCCCTTCTACCACTACTCTCTGTCTCCTGTTGCCCAGCCAGTTCTTTATCCAACTAGCTAGTACTCCCTGAACACCATACGGCTTCACTTTTTCCATCAACCTGCCATGGGAAACTTTATCAAACGCCTTACTGAAGTCCATGTATATGACATCTACAGCCCTTCCCTCATCAATTAACGTTGTCACTTCCTCAAAGAATTCTATTAGGTTTGCAAGACATGACCTTCCCTGCACAAACCCATGCTGCCTATCACTGATAAGTCTATTTTCTTCCAAATGTGAATAGATCCTATCCCTCAGTATCTTCTCCAACAGTTTGCCTACCACTGACGTCAAGCTCACAGGTCTATAATTTCCTGGATTATCCCTGCTACCTTTCTTAAACAAAGGGACAACATTAGCAATTCTCCAGTCCTCCGGAACCTCACCCGTGCTCTCTTTATTGCGCGTTTGAGATTTGTCCTACTTTCCCGATATTCCTCCAATGCTTCATCAGAATGAAGTCGCCTAGATCTTCCTTTTTTATCTTAGCGCATCTCAAAATTCCACCCGTCATCCATGGTTCCCTAATCTTACCATTTCTATCCCTCATTTTCACAGGTTAGGTGATATTAGATTAGAATGAGTGGTCGGCTCAACATCGGGGGCCGAAGGGCATGTACTGTGCTATAATGTTCTATATGTTTTGTCACTCTTCGGACCGTTCACTCTGTGTGGGAGCACCACTGATTTGTCATTGCAATCTATTGTTCACAGAGACAGTTCCTCTGTTCTAACATTACGTTCTGTTTCTCGCAGACTGCTCCACCGTTTTGAAATTGAAATATATTGCTGACAGGAACGGCTCCACTGATCTAACATTCTGTTGGTCAAAATGCAATCCACTGTTATGAAATTGCAACTCATTATTCGAAGAGACTGAAAAGTGTTTCTAACATATCGATGCATTGTTGACAGAGATAGCTCCAGTGTTCTAACATTGTAATATATTATTCACAGAGACAGCTCCACTGTTCTGACATTGCAATATATTATTCAGAGAGACAGCTCTACTGTTCTAATGTTGGATTATATTGTTCAACGAGACGGCTCCACTTCTCTAACATTACAATATATTATTCACAGAGACAACTCTACTGGTTTAGCATTGGCATCAACTGTTCAAAGAGGCAGCTCCAATGTTCTGACATTGTAATCTATTTTCACAGAAACAACTCCAATGTTCTCATGTTCCGATCTATTGTTGACAGAGGCACATTCACTGTCCGGTACATTGCAATTTATTGTACACAGAGACCGCTCCGCTGTTCTGGCTTTGCAATTTATTGTTGACAGAGGCAGCACCATTTTTCTGACATTGCAATATATTGTTCACAGAGACAGCTCGACTATCTTCACTTCGCAACCTATTGTTGACAGAGACAGATCCAACGGTCTCTCATTGTAATTTATTGTTCACAGAAACAGCTCAACTATTCTGACATTGCAATCTACAGTTCAAAGGGACCGCTCCAATGTCCTGACATTGCAATAATGTGTTCATAGATACAACTTCGCTGTTTTGGCGTTGTAATCTGCTGTTCACATAGACAGCTCCAATATTCTAACATTGCAATCAATTGTCGAAATGACACCTCCGCTGTTCGAACATTGAAATCTATTTTGCGCAGAGACAGTTCCACTCTTCTGCATTACAATCTATTGTTCACAAAGACAGTTGTAACATTGCTACCTGTTGGCGACAAAGACTGCTCCACTGTGCTAATGTTGAAATCCGCTGTTCACAGAGACATATACACTGTTCTGACATTGCAATCTAATGTTCACAGAGGCATCTCCAGAGTTCTAACATTGCAATATATTATTCAGAGAGAAGCCCCACTCTTTTAACAATCACAGAGGCAGTTCCACTGTCCTGAAATTGCAACATATTGTACACAGAGAGTTCCACTGTTTCATAGATTTCATAGAATTTACAGGGCAGAAGGAGGCCATTCGGCCCATCGAGTCTGCACCGGCTCTTGGAAAGAGCACCCTATCCGAGGTCCACACCTCTACCCTATCCCCATAACCCAGTAACCGCACCTAATACTAATGGCAATTTTGGACACTAAGGGCAAGTAATCATGGCCAATCCACCTAACCTGCACATCTTTGGGCTGTGGGAGGAAACCGGTGCACCCGGGGGAAACCCGAGCACAGACCGGGAGGATGTGCAGACTCCGCACAGACAGTGACACAAGCCGGAATCGAACCTGGGAACCTGCAGCTGTGAAGCAATTGTGCTATCCACAAGGCTACCGTGCTGCCCAAATGTTCTAATGAAGCAGTCTATTGTTCACAACGATAGCACCACAGTTCTAATACTGGTACCTATTTTTAACAGAGACATCTCGACTGTACTGACATCTGAATAGATTGTTCACAGAAAAAGCTCCACTATCTGATTTGATTTATTGTCACTTATGTGGAAGCACAGTGAAAAGTATTTTTCTGCAGCCGAGGAACGTACACATTTCGTACATAGTAGACACAAGAATAATCAACAGAGAACATAGACAAATGTACATCGACAAAACAGTGATTGGTTACAGTACAGAACAAGGGGCCAAACAAAGCAAAGAAAATAAATACATGAGCAAGAGCAGCATCGGACGTCGTGAATAGTATTCTTGCAGGGAACACATCAGTCGGAGGGTGAGTCGTTGAGGAGTCTTGTAGCTGTGGGGAAGAAGCTGTTCCTATGTCTGGATGTGCGGGTCTTCAGACTTCTGTATCTTCTCCCTGATGGAAGGGTCTGCAAGAAGGCAATGCCTTTGTGGGAGGGGTCTCTGATAATGCTGCTGCCTTCTTGAGGCAGCGAGGAATGTATACAGAATCAATGTGGGGGTGGCAAGTTTGTGTGATGCGTTTGGGTGAGTTCACCACAGTCTGCAGCTTCTTGCGATCTTGGACCGAGCAGTTGCCATACCAAGCTGTGATGCAGCCGGATAGGATGCCCTCTATCGCACATCTGTAGAAGTTTGTGATAGTCGATGCAGACAGGACAAATTTCCTCAGCTTCCGTAGGAAGTAGAGACGCTGCTGGGCTTTCTTGACGATTGCATCAACGTGAGTGGACCAGGACAAAATGTTGGTGATGGTGACCCCCAGGAACTTAAAGCTATTAACCATCTCCACTTCGGAGCCATAGACGCAGACGGGAGTGTGTGTCGTTCTACGCTTCCTGAAGTCGATGATCAGTTCCTTGGTCTTCCGATCATTTAGAGAGAGATTGTTTTCGTACACCATGCAACCAAGTGATTTATCTCCCTCTTCTAGTCTGATTCGTCATTGTTTGAGATGCGGTTTACCACAGTCCTATCATCCTCAAACTTATAGATTGAGTTGGAGTAATATCTTGCCACACAGTCATGTGTGTATAGGTAATACAGTAGAGGACTGAGCACACATCATTGCGGGCACATGGTGTTGAGGGCTATTGTGGAGGAGGTGCTGCTGCCTTTCATGACACATCGTGGTCTGTTGGTGAGAATGTCGAGGATCCAGCTGCACCGGGTGGGCTCAAATCCAAGATTGCAGAGTTTGCTTATTAGTCTTGTTGGATAATGGTGTTGAAGGCGGAGCTGTAGGTCACAAACAACATTATTTTAACGTTGCAATCTATAATTCACAGAGACAGTGCCAGAGTTCGAATGTTGCAAACTATCTTTCACAACGAGACCTCGAATGTTTGGACATTGCAATATCTTGTTCAGAGAGACAGCTCCACTGTTTTAGCATTGGCATCTACTGTTCAGAGAACGCTCCACTCTTCTAGCATTGGCATCTACTGTTCAGAGACAGCTCCACTGTTCTAGCATTGGCATCAACTATTCACAGAGACAACTCCACTGTTCTAGCATTGGCATCAACTGTTCACAGAGACAGCTCCACTGTTCAGGCATTGGGATCAACTGTTCACAGAGACAGCTCCACTGTTCCAGCATTGGCATCACCTGTTCACAGAGACAACTCCACTGTTCTAGCATTGGCATCAACTGTTCACAGAGACAGCTCCACTGTTCAGGCATTGGGATCAACTGTTCACAGAGACAGCTCCACTGTTCCAGCATTGGCATCACCTGTTCACAGAGACAGCTTCACTGTTCTAGCATTGGCATCACCTGTTCACAGAGACAGCTTCACTGATCCAGCATTGGCATCAACTGTTCAGAGACAGCTGCACTCTTCTAGCATTGGCATCAACTGTTCACAGAGACAGCTCCACTGTTCTAGCATTGGGATCATCTGTTCACAGAGACAGCTCCACTGTTCCAGCATTGCATCAACTGTTCAGAGAGACAGCTCCACTGTTCTAGCCTCGGCATGAACTGTTCAGAGAGACAGCTCCACTGTTCTAGTATTGGTATGAACTGTTCAGAGAGACAGCTCCACTGTTCCAGTATTGGCATCAAATGTTCACAGAGACAGCTCCACTGTTCCAGGATTGGAATCAACTGTTCAGAGACAGCTCCACTGTTCTAGCATTGGGATCAACTATTCAGAGACACAGCTCCACTGTTCTAGCATTGGCATCAACTGTACAAAGAGACAGCTCCAATGCTATAACGTTGCAATATATTTTACACAGAAATAGCTCCAGTGCTCTACCGATTCATGGTGCTGACATTGCGATGTATTGTACACAGAGACAGTTCCATTTTTTTATTTTTTGAAAATATTTTTATTGGCTTTTACCAATTTTCTAAACAGTAGTTGTGCGCATACATTACATTTCGCTTGCCCGTACTAATTTACTTTATTTTTCAGAGATGTGTTTTTTCTTTCTTATAGCTAATTCTATGTACATTTTGTGACCCTCTGGTTCGGTCTATGATTCTCACCCCCCCCCCTTCCTCTCCCCCGCCCACCCATTGGGGCCGCACCCTTCCTCGTCTCTTGTGGTTTCCTCACCTTCCTCACACCCCCCCCCCCCGCAGGTTGCGCAGTGCTTTAGTTCCTCAGCTATTTTTTTTCCTGGCTTACTCCTCGTTGCTGACCTCGAACAGGTTTTGGAACAGGCCAACGAACTGCCCCCCAAGATTCCAGGAAGCCTTCCTCCGAGTATTTTGTACAATGAACAATATGCTAACTTTGTAATAGATTATAACTGGATATGAAACTATTTTAAAAGGTCGATTTCCTAATAAAAGATTAGACCCTCTTAGGCAGCAATGGCTAGTCAGTCATCAAGAGACCTTTCTCGTACAAGGCGGCAGCTGAGGAGATCTTGTCATCCAGATTTCAGCTGGACGATTATCAACCTTTATATATTGAGAGTTCTACCCCATCAGCAAGCTCCGGATCTATTTCGAAACATTTTCCTCCTGCTTGTGGTAGTCTCTGGAATTTTCTATTGTGAATATTTAATCTTCTCCAGATGTAGACATTCTGAGGCGCCAGAGAACCAGTCTGCAGCAGTGGCTTGTGCTGTTAATTGCCAGCCGTGCAGGAATCTCCGGCGTGCGATTAGGGAAGCGAAAGCAAGGATATCGGCTCCCTTCCCTATTACACTCTGGCTGCTCCGATGCCCCGAAGATTTCCACTGTTGGGCATGGCTTCATCCTCACCCTCACAACCTTGGACATTGTCTCGGAGAAGGCTGTCCCGACCCCAGCAAGTTTGGGCAAGCCCAAAACATGTGGGTGTGGTTGGCCAGGCCCCTCTGGCACCGCTCACATTCATCCTGCACCTCCGGAAGAACCTGCTCATTCGGATTGTGGTGAGGTGTGCTGAGTGCACCACTTTGAACTGCATTAGGCTTCGGCTTGCGCAGGAGAATGTGGAGTTCGCCCTGCTCAGTGCTTCGCACCAGATTCCCCATCCTACCTCAGCCCCCAGCTGGTCATCCCATTTTTGTGTGGTCTCGTCCAGTGGTTTTCGAGTTCTGTCCAGTAGCTGTCCGTATAGCAAGGCAGCACAAGTGGCTAGCACTGTGGCTTCACAGCACCAGGGTCCTAGTTCGATTCCCCGCTGTGTCACTGGCTTGTTCGGAGTCTGCACGTTCTCCCCGTGTCCGCGTGGGTTTCCTCTGTGTGTTCCGGTTTCCTCCCACAATCCAAAGACGTGCTGGTTAGGTGGATTGGCCATGATAAATTGCCATTAGTGTCCAAAAAGGTTAGGAGGGATAATTGGATAATTGCAGACCCGATGGGCCAAATATCCTCCTTCTGCACTGTATGTTCTATGTTCTATATTTTCCCACTTAGCCGCCCCCCCTCCCCCGCCCTTTTCGCCGCGTGTGCCTATCAGGTCTTCTAGTAGTGTGTTTTATGGGGCCCCGGGGTACCTTGCTGTCTCTTTTCGGAGGAAGTGCTTTATTTGGTGGTGTCTCAATTCCTGTCTTTTGCCAGTTTCCACTTTCTCGTCAGTTCGTCCAGTGTCACCAGTCTCCGCCCTACGTAGAATTCCCCAGCCGTCAGTGTTCCCGCGTCCCACCTCCATTATTTGAAATTGGTATCTAGCATGGCTGGAGGGAATCTGTGATTGCCGCATATGGCGGCAATGGGGGACACTTTGGTTCTCCCGAACTGCTGCCACGTTCACAGCGTGGCTGCTGCCACTGGGCTCGTTGTGTACCTTGTTGGGGAGGAATGGAGTGCAACTGTAGCCAAGGCCCGGTGGGCTGTTCCTTTACATCCCTCTTCCATTTGTACCCAATCTGTGTCAGGTTCTTGTACTCATCCCCTCGCTTTTTCTGCCTTTGCTGCCCAGTGAACATACAACATTATAGCGCAGTACAAGCTCTTCGGCCCTCGATGTTGCGCCGAACTTTGAAACCACTCTAAAGCCCATCTACACTATTCCCTTATCATCCATATGTTTATCCAATGACCATTCAAATGCTCTTAATGTTGGCGAGTCTGCGACTGTAACAGGCATGGCATTGCACGCTCTTACTATTCTCTGAGTAAAGAACTTACCTCTGACATCTGCCCTATATCTATCACCCTTCAATTTCAAGCTATGTTCCCTCGTGCTCGACTTCACCATCCGAGGAAAAACGCTCTCACTGTCCACCCTATCTAATCCTCTGATGATCTTGTATGCCTCAATTATGTCACCTCTTAACCTTGTTCTTTCTGAAGAAAATAACCTCAAGTCCCTTGGCCTTCCCTCATAAGATCTTCCCTCCAGACCAGGCAACATGCTGGTAAATCTCCTCTGCACCCTTTCCAATGCTTCCACATAATTCCTATAATGCAGCGACCAGAAATGAAATGAAAATCGATTATTTTCACAAGTAGGCTTCAAATGAAGTTACTGTGAAAAGCCTCTAGTCGCCACATTTCCGGCGCCTGTTCGGGGAGGCTGTTACGTGAATTGAACCGTGTCTGCTAGCCTGCCTTGGTCTGCTTTCAAAGCCAGCAATTTAGCCCTGTGCTAAACAGCCCCTGCACGCAATGCTCGAAATGCGGCCGCACCAGAGTTTTGTACAGCTACAACATGACCTCATAGCTCCGAAACTCAATCCCTCTACCAGTAAAAGCTAACACACCGTATGCCTTCTCAACAACCCTCTCAACATGGGTGGTAACTTTCAGGGATCTATGTACTTGGACACCAAGATCTCTCTGCTCACCCACATTACCTAGAATCTTACCATTCGCCCAGTACTCTGTCTTCCTGTTATTCGTTCCAAAATGAATCACCTCACATTTTTCTGCATTAGTGGTAGTATTGTAGGTTCAGTAGAGCCAGGTTCCTTTGTGGATCTGTGTCATGTCTCTGCCTATTTGCATCCCCAGGTAACGGAATCTGCTCTGGGCCGTTTTAAACAGGAGCCCCTTCAGCTCTGTCCCTCCCCCTTTTGGGTTCACCGGGAATGCCTGGCTTTTGCCCAGGTTACGCTTGTCATCCGAGAAAGTTCCAAACTCTTTCAATTTTTTCAGTATTGCCTTCAGCCACTCCTGTGGCTTTGAGACATAGATGAGCAAGCCATCTTCATAGAATGAGACTCTGTGCTCTCTGTCTCCTCTCCGGATTCCCTTCCTCCCTTTTGCGAACCGCAGGGCTATCGCCAGGGGTTCGATCACTGGCGCAAATAAGAGTGGGGACAAGGGGCAGTCCTGTCTTGTTCCTCTCTGTAGCTGGAAGTGTTCAGAGCTGGTGATGTTAGTTCGGACACTCGCATTTGGGAGAGTTCACAAAGAACAAAGAACAAAGAAATGTACAGCACAGGAACAGGCCCTTCGGCCCTCCAAGCCCGTGCCGACCATGCTGCCCGACTAAACTACAATCTTCTACACTTCCTGGGTCCGTATCCCTCTATTCCCATCCTATTCATGTATTTGTCAAGATGCCCCTTAAATGTCACTATCGTCCCTGCTTCCACCACCTCCTCCGGTAGCGGGATCCAGGCACCCACCACCCTCTGCTTAAAAAACTTGCCTCGTACATCTATTCTAAACCTTGCCGCTCTCACCTTAAACCTATGCCCCCTAGTAATTAACCCCTCTACCCTGGGGAAAAGCCTCTGACTATCCACTCTGTCTATGCCCCTCATAATTTTGTTGACCTCTATCAGGTTGTACAGGAACCTCACCCAGGTGGTGAATCCCGCTCCTAAACCAAACCGTTCCAGTACCTCGAACACGAAGTTCCATTCGACTCTGTCGAAGGCCTTTTCTGCGTCCAGGGAGACGATCACCACTGGTGTTCCCTCCCCCGCGGGAGGGTGGAGGTGGACATTATCACATTCGGTAGCCGCCTGATGTTCGCTGTGAGCTGTCTACCCTTGACAAATCCGGTTTGGTCCAATGCGAACACCCCTGATACACAGCCCTCCATCCTTTTGGCCAGGACCTTTGTGAATATTTTCTCTTGCACATTCAGCAGTGTAATGGGTCTGTATGATCCACATTCCGTCAGGTCTTTATCTTTTTGTGGTTTAAGTGAGATTGCGGCCTGCGCTAGCGTGTGGGGCAGGGTGCCCCTGCCAGTGAGTCCGTGAACATGTCCCTTAGGTGTGGGGCCAGGACGGGCGCGAATTCTTTGTAGAGGTCCGCACTGGGAACCCGTCAGATCCCGGTGCCTTCCCTGTCTGCATGGAGCTGATGCTCTCCATGATGTCTCCCAGGTCTACTGGTGCTTCCAGCAACCCCCATCTGTCTTCCCCCACCACTGGTAGTTCCATTCTGTCTCGGAACTGTTTAATTCCCGCATCCCCGTCGGGGGGCTCAGAGGTGTACAGTCTTCGGTTGAAGGTCTTGAGTGCCCAATTGACCTCCTCTGCCTCTGTTACAGGTCTGCCTCTGCTATCCTTAAGCTGCGCTTTTTCCCTCGTGGCTGCCTTCTTTCTCAGCTGGTGAGCCAATAGGCGGCCATCCTTGTTCCGTGTTCGTAGATGGTCCCCCGTGTCTGGTGGAGTTGGTACATTGCTTTCCTAGTGGATAGCAGGTTAAAGTTCATTTGCAGCTTTCTCCTCTCTGCCAGCAGCCCTACGGTTGGGGCCTTAGAGATTTTTATATCGACTTCCAGAATGGAGTCCACTAGCTGTTGCCTGGCCACCCTCTCTTCCCTATCTCTACTTGCCATGTAGGCTACCATCTCTCCTCTGATCACGGCCTTCAGTGCCTCCCAAAACGTGGACGGTGAGAACTCCCCGTTTTGGTTGTTACCAACGTAATCACCTATGGCCAGCGATATTTTTGGCAGAAGGCCTTGTCGGCCAGGAGGTCCATGTCCAGCCTCCACCTGGGGCGCTGGGATCGGCCTGTTTCCAACCTCACATCCATGTAATGTGGAGCGTGGTCGGAGATAACGATCGCGGAGTTGTCCGTTCCCGTGATCCCTGGAAGCACCGATTTCGCCTCTGCAAAGAAGTCAATACGGGTGTATACCTTGTGCACCAGCGAAGAGAACGAAAACTCCTTTTCTCCTGGGTGCAGGAATCTCAATGGGATCACCGTCCCCATATGTTCCATAAAGGCCCCTCGCTACCTATCCATGCCAGTCGTTTTCCCTGTTCTAGGGGTTTGGTTGGTCAGTCCGTGGGTCCAACACGCAGTCAAAGTCGCTCCCCGTAATCAGTCGGTGTGTGTCAAGGTTGGGGATTACCGTCGTGGCCTTCTTTATGAATTCTGCGTCGTCCCTGGAGCGGAGACATTTACTGGACACGGCTGACCATGACGTACCTTCCCCTGGGTCTGTAACTGTCTTGGTTTCCGTAAATCTCGTCCATTTGCTAATTCATATTCCTTTCCCCGAGCCCTCGTACCGTAGCATGAATGTTACGTCTGTCCCAACCAGCCCTTCCTTACCAGCAGTCGGTCCTTCTCCCTCAGGTGCGTCTCTTGTAGAAAGATTATACCTGCTTTTAGGTTTCTTCGGCGGGTGAAGACTATGGATCTTTTCACTGGGCCGTTAAGTCCCCTTACATTCCAGGTAACAATCCTGGTGGGGTGTTTCTGACCCCCAGTTCTGTGAGGTCACCCATATATAACAGATGGACATGCCCCTGCATATCGGTCTTTCCCTTTACTTGGGGGGGAGTCCAAAATGGCCAGGGTCACCGCTCTCAGCATAGGGTCGGGCCCCAGCGCACCGGGTTTTACCTTTGCCCTGGGGGCACCCAATGTAGCCACCAGCTGTCTGTACGCCATGCAGGTGCGCCCCTCCGCTCCAGGGTCTCCCTCCGCCCTGATGCCCTCAGGAGTGGCTGTTTGCAGCATCCTATGGGTTCCTCGCACTGCTCCATGCCCGCCGAGGCCTATCTGAACTGCTTCACTATGTCACCCTTCTCTGTTGCTTCTCTTTTGTGCTGCGCTCTCCCTGTTTTAACATTATAATCCATTGTTCACAGAGACAGTGCCGCCGATCTGCATTGCAATCTATTGTTCACAAAGACAGATCCACAGTTCTAAACTGCGACCTGTTGAAGACAATGGCAGCTCCACTGTGCTAACATTGAAACGTTTTGCTACAGAGACACTGTACTGACATTGCAATATAATATTCAGAGAGACAGCAACACTGTTTAAATATTGTAATATATTATTCTCAGAGCCAACTCCACTGTTCTGACATTGGGTCTATTTTTCAATGAGACAACTGCAATATTCTAAAATTATAATCGATTGGTCAAAGAGACAGCTCTAACGTTCTTACATTTCAATCTATTGTTGACAGAGACAGCATCACCGTTATAACATTACAAACTATTGCCCACAGAGATAGCTCCCATGTTCTGCATTGAAATCTGTTCCCCATATGGACCTGTACAATGTTCAAACAAGTGCAGTCTAATGTTCACCGAGAAAACTGCACTGTTCTTCCATTGGCAACGAATGCTCAAGGAGACAACTCCCCTGTTCTTACATTACTTTAGTATTTTACACACATTCCGGCTTACACCATCTGCTTCACTCATCCACTTGCCCGCTCTGCCTGCATTCTCCCCCTTTTCCTCTTCTCTCAATCAAGCTCCTTCTCTCATTTTGTTCTTTATTTCTCCCATCACCTTTCTCTTCCACCCTCTGTCGCTCTCACCCTCCTTCTCTCTCACCCTCCATCTCAGTCACCGTTTCTCTCTCTCATCCTATCTTCAATCAGCGCAACTCACAGACCATCTCTCTCTCTCTCTCCTCCACATCTCAATCCGTTTCTCTCCCAGTTTAAGTGTGTGTATCAGATGAAGGGCCAGTATCAGTTAGAGATGGTGTATTCATTTTCGAAGCTAAATATATTTTTTGCTACTCGAAGAGGTGATGTGTTTGTATCTGCTGCAGGTTCTGAGTTTTCTGGGGTGTCCCAATGTTTCAAAATGTTTTCTCAGTTTGAGGAGCTGCATCAGATTAAGCGTAGGAATCATTTATCTTTGACTTAAAATAGTTCCAGATATCCGATTCATTAAACTGTGTTATTTATGGTCACGCCTAATCCACGCATATCTGAATGGCCACAGTTAAAGAGGCAGCTACATCCCAGTGTGCAGTGCAACCACCCAGAGAAACATAATAACTGGAACTGAATCACTGAATGCTCACAGTTAAAGAGACAACTACACCCCGGAGTGCAGTGAAACCGCCCAGAGATACACACTGTCAATTGGAACTGAATCACTGAACGGTCACAGTTAAAGAGGTAGCTGCATCCTAGAGTGCAATGAAACTGCCCAGAGAAACACACGGACAATTGGTACTGAATCACTGAATTCTCACAGTTCAAGAGACAGCTACGCCCCAGAGTGCAGTGGAACCACCCAGAGAAACACATTGACAATTGGAACCGAATCGCTGAAAGACACAGTCGAGTGACAGATGCCGCAGAAACATTGTGCCATGCGAGAGAAATTTTGGAAATGGGTGTTTATCAATGGGTGTGTATGTAAATATCTGTAGTGAGAGTACCTTTAACAAATGGGTGTTTACTACAGCTGCGATGTCAGAGAGTGGGTGGATCTGGGCTGTATGTCAGCTTGTTACTTTCGTTTTAGGCTGTTTGTTGCAGGGTGTGTTTTAGTTTCGAGTTCAGTGTTGGAGCTGAAGCCAGGCAGAGCAGGTGTACTGTTGCTTCTCTGCCATCAAAAGACAAAGACTATGTCTTGATCATTTGGTGAATTCGGAATTATAAATGTTCTCAGTAGTGAATGCAAACCTAATGTGCTTCTGTTGAAAGGTGTTTCTTCTGTCTTCTGGATGTTGTTTGGGAAGTTATTAAGGATTAGTTAGTGTTGTATTCTTTGGGGGTTGAATTTGAATTGATGGTTGCTGAGATGTTCATTGCATGTTTCAGAAAGATTAACTTGAGTTGATAGAATATAGAGTTTTGCTTTAAAAAATACTTTCCCATTCTTGCTGTACCACACCTGCAGAGTGTGCCGTGTGCTCCCCATACCACAATCTATTAAAAGTTGTGAGTCTGGTGAACTCCATGATACACTTTGGGGTTTTCTAAACCCTGGCCCATAACAATTGTGAGATCTAAACATGGGTCTCGTGGTCTTTGAGTGGACAACATCCTTCCTGTTATTGTCAGGTGAATAATGTGATCAAGACAGTGCAGTGTTGGAAAGTGTTTCCTCACTGAAAAAATATTATTATTTTTTGAACTCAATGTCGCGATCTCTTCGTTCAAATCTTTGAAAAATGTGTCGAACGGTCTTGCAACCTCTATTTCCCTGAGGTGGTTCCTCTGGGTATGAATTAAAGGTTTTAGGAATGCATAACCTCATAGTTTAAGGCAGAGAGACTGTCAGCAGTACGAAGGGGTAAATCACGTCACACTCAACATGCTTCTTCCAATTGATATGGTTGAGCAAATATTCTACACAATTATTTTTTTGTTGGTGCTCCTGGTAAGTGACTATCACCATTGAAGTTTTGCAAATCCGCGTGTGAGCGGTCACTGATTGAAACCTGTGATTGAAAATGTTAAATGCTAATCTCGTGATCACTGTTGTACAGACACCTGTTCAACAACGTAATTCAGGAGCACGATCGCACGGTGGTTAGCACTCTTGCCGAGGCTGCTGAGGGCCCAGGCCCTGCCCGTGTGGAGTTTGTACATTCTCCCCTTTTCTGTGTGGGATTCACCCTCACAACCCAAATATGTGCAGGGTAGGTGGATGGACCACGCTAAATTGCCTCTTAATTGGAAAAAAGTATAATTGGGTACTCTAAGTTAAAAAATAACATCGTAATTCACTTCAGACAAATGTCTGTAAACTTGTCAATAGTTTGAATCCCTTTCATCAACTGACAATTACCCTGCGCTTGTGACGCACGCGATCGCAGATTAATGAAGTTATTTTATTGAGTGGAATCTTGTATAATGTTAGATTCGATCGCAGTGAAGGCAATCGCTTGAAGGAAGGTTTATTGGGAGTAAGAATGAAATCACACCGAGTGTGGATCACTAACCAGAAAGGAATATCTGACAGCAGTGAACAAGTATTACTGGAAGTATCTTTCAATGTAGAATTGGACTGACTATGTCTTTCTCACCAGAGTGGAATATCTGTTCCAATTATCCACCTATTACTGGGACTCTCAGTCGATGTAAAATGTTATTGTGTGTGGGTCAGAAACTGGACTGAAATAAATGGTTGTATTTTGAAATAATGTATCTTATTGGTGAGTGGTCGTTCCATCATATGGAGCTCTCTCTCACTCTCTCTCTCGCTCTCTCTCTCTGTTTTACCTTTGGAATAGGTTGAAAACAAGAAGAGTTTGGCTCTGTTTTGAAGGTTTAACCTTTAATCTGTGAAGTGAAATGTCTCGGTATTTCAGTTTTATATTGAATGGCTCCAAGAGAAACACTTATTATCGACCTTTAGATATGTAAAACCTCCAAATCAGTGCAGTAGTGCAATAGGTTTTGTCATATTCTTCTCATTTCTGTTAATCCTGAGATAAACTCCAATGTTTTTTCAATTTTTATGGATGTTTTCAAACTGTGTTGCTGCTTCAATCGATTTGTGAATCTGTTCACCTCAACCCAGAAACTACTCCAGTCCATTCAGGCCCTTGTTTTCTAAGGAGTATTTGGGAGGCTTACTGTTCTGACCAAAATGCAGCAGTGGATTCTGAGCTGTGTGGAAATTAATTTCCCATTCTAATACCCACTTTGCAATATTATAATTAATGGTGAACGTGTTGCTGTATTTAGATGTATTGTTCCTCTGTACTTACTGCCACTCTCCATTTTGATTTTCCTGTAAATTGTGCCATTTACTTAACCAGGGCAGCCACCACAACCTTCCTTTGATTGGCATGGCTCTGAAACATGTTCAATTCATTTCCCACACCTCCACAAACGATAGTGTCCCCCTGTTCTCAACTTCCACATGATGCCACCACCAAACACATCTTCGTCTCTCTCCAACCACGCCCCATGCTCACTGCATTCATCAAGTGCTGCTCCGCTTCTCACGCACCTTCGCTTCCAATGACAGACGGTGCAACAACTGTCCCTTACCCTCCTCCCCTCCCATGATTCTCGGCAGCAATCTCTCCTTTCAGGAGAAGCAGCGTTTCACTTGTGCTTCCTTTAATTTGTTCTACTGTGTTCGCTGCTCCCAACACCGTCTCCTCAAGATTGAGAGACTAAACGCAGACTGGGTGGCCCCTTTACGGACACCTTCACTCAGCCAAAGAGCATGACGGCAGCCTTTTTGTTGCGGCCATTTTAACTCAGCACCTTGCTCTCATGCCCACGTGTCTGTCCTTCACCTGCTGCAAGGATCCATTGAAGCCCAACGCAAGCTGGAGGAACAGCACCTCACCTTCCAATTAGGATGTTACAGCCATCAGTTATCAACTTTAAGTTCAACAACTTTAGACTGGGAACCTTCTCCTCCATCTTAACGCCCCCTTTTTTTTGAACATTCCATCTTTTTAATCGAATGCAACGGGTCGGAATCTGGAGAGAGTCAATTCCTGACAAGTGGAACATGGGGAATGCCAAATTCCGGAGGAGGAACTATTCCTGAGAAACGCTTGTCAGGGATTTGTTCCAAATCTGGAGAAGGTTTATTCCTGTGAATCATGTCATATGTGGTTGTTCGGAACGTGACAACGGCGTGTTCCTGGGAGAGGGTGCCTTTTAAGTGCCTTAACGTGTGAATGGTGTGCCCCGGAAATGTTCTGGAGGCTGGGAAGACTCTATTCCTCTCATATATATAAACTGGGAAGGTCCTGTGCTTGTTTTGTTTTCATTTATCATGGTGGAATCCAATAATCCAGCGTGGTGTCCAACTCCATCATAATCCAGTCCAGTGAATGGTCAAACCCGGGTTGTGCTTCGATCAGTGGGAGGAGGGATGGAGGAGGGTTGACAATCTATGGTACCTTTGTAGCTGCTTGGGAAAACTGGCTAGTCTGAGTTATTACTGCAAATCTGACTAAATGAGAAATGTAACTTCTCCCAAATCTAACTGAATTATGAACACTTTCCCATCACTCCCATCAAACTGACAGGGCTGCCATTCACACTTTTCACTTTCCCACGTCTAAAACACTTGGGTCGCGTTTGCTACTTTCGTCATCGCAATGTTAATCTCCGTGTCCACTCTTCTTCCAACATTGGCACCCAAGCACTGCCAATTTTATTGATACTGAAAACCTATCCAGGTTTAGGCACGGAGAATGTTTAATGATTAATTTCCAGATTCTTCTCCCTTCTCTCTCTGACAGTTAAATTACTGGCAATTATGATTCTGTTTCTGGGAAAATGTGGCCTCTCTACCTGCACCACCAGCTACATGATAGCCAAGGCCGTAGCAGATCTTCTGTTTATTATCATTTGCCCCATACTGACCAAAATGAATTATTATTATTTCCCCGGACTTTCCTGGACCTCACCCCTGTGTGTAGTGTTGCACATGTCCTGGTATCTTCAAGGGCGCACTGTTCTGTCTTGTTCACCCTCACTATCTCTTTTGATCGACCTATGGCCATTTGCTGCCCAAAACTGAAAACTAAATATTGCACTGGGAAAACTGCAGCTGTGGTTCTGTCAACATGCGGCGTCGTGCTCTGTGTCAGAAACACCCCCTGGTACTTTATATATGAACACTATTGAGATAATCGACAATGTCCAGTGGGACTGTCAGAGAAAGAGCAGCTTTTACACTGACCCCCCCCCCCCCCCCCCCATGTGGATTTTCTTTATCCAGTTTATTCTGGTTTCAAGCCCATTGATCCCATTCGGTTCAATCCTGTTGATGAACGCTCTGAGAGTCAGGCACATTATAATCACCAGTCGAGTCTGGAAGGCACTGAGGGCTCAGAAAAAGGGAGGGAACCGCAGAGACCCAGAGATGGAGAGCTGAAGGAAGCAAATGATTTTACTTTTCAGCATCTCCAGAAAGTTCATTGCCCTCTGCACGGTGTTTATTATTAAAACTTTGTATATTAATTTGGGAGGATTAATTGACCTCACAGATGTTCAATGTAATTTACAGGAAGTTCGATATATGCTGCTCGATTTAAACTGCTGCACAAACAAATTTATTTATCTCAGTCCAAGTTCAGGGAGCAGATCAAGATCGCGGTGAAATACCCGGTTACATCAATTAGGACGTTAATCAATAATTTAAAAAATGTCTGAGAACCCCTTGACCAATCAGGTGTTTCAGCAACTGACTGACAGGCATCAGCAAATAAGGATCTCCGGGCACTGAATGACAACCACGCTCAGCCAATCAGGAGTCAGTCCACTGACTGACAGCCCCCTCAGCCAATCCGGAGCTCCAGCTGCAGACGTACAGCCCCTCAGCCAATCAGACACTCCGCTTTAAGACTGACAGCTGCCAAAGGCAATCAATGAGCTCGGAACACTGAGAGGTCTGCCAAACGCAGACCACCGCTTAAAGACCGACAGCCCCGCTGCCAATCAGTGAGCTCTGCAGACTGAATAACAGAAACCCCAGCCAATCAAAGACCCTGCTGGGATATGGGGATGTGCGCAGTTAACCAGCTTTCTCAGTCCATTGGATAAACTGCACCTCCTGATAATGCTGTTGGAACTTTTTCTCTTGTCTGAATTCCCAGCTCAATGATCAATGTTTCTGAGATATCCTCATCAATTCAGCAACCCAGGAGCATGTTCCACATTCTGCCCAATCAGTGGATCAAACATTCTGCTGTGTTTCCAGAGGGACTCATTAGTTACTCTCCCCTTGCTTTGTCATCTAGATTTAGTCTGACCACAATTGGACCATCTCCAGCACTTCACTATACATTATTGTGCTACATGTGGACACTGACGTTCTGAAGGGTAACTAGGGATGGACAATAAATATTGGCCTAACCAGCGACACCCACATGCCGTAAATGTGACACTGCCATCAGATTACCACAGGCTGTCCCTCTTCATTGTTTACCCTTCTGAAATGTGCAACCTCACTTCTGAAATAATGTCTATGGATTTCATTAGCACCGCCACCAATGCCTTTACAATATTGCTCCTGCTATTTTTAAAGTATAATTAGTGGTGTTCTTAGTGTAGGAGTAACAGGAGGAAGGGCATTTAAACTAAAGCCACAATTATATCCATCCTTTCAAGCATGTCGTTTGAAGGTGCCGAGAACGTTTCTCTTCATCCTTGTCGTTGCTATCCCCCAGAATCATATTTATAATGTTTTGCTTTGCTTCGGCTTGATCGAATTATATTGCTCTTTCTGGTGCACAGTGCATTGTGCCGTGCTTCTTAAACCCTTTGCTCCACTCACTCATCTCAACTCTTCTGTTTCAAATAAACGTGTGGCCTCATTTTTGTTCACAACAACTTGCTTCATTTCTATAAATACCAATTGAGTGACCTTGAGGGAGAAGTTGGAGTGTGACGTCAATACACATGCGATAGACACACATAACGTCCGGTACACGATTGAATTTAATCACAATCACTCGCAATTACTGACCTCCCACAGGCCTCTGGGGCAGAGAATTTCAAATATTCATCAATCATTGGGTAAAGAAATATCCTCCTCTCTGTCATAAATGGTTTCTCTCCATTTGATGTTGCCTCCCGGCTCAAATCTCACCAACTCGGGAGAACATTTAACCTGCAGCTCGGGTGTGCATCCATGTCAGCATTTTATATTTCTCAATCTGATCACATCGACACCGTGAAGAATACTGGATTGGCGTCGCCAATCTCTCTTGATCAGACACTCCCAACACCCGAGAAAGGATTCTGATTAAACGTCGCTTCATTCCCTCTGTGAGAATAAAAAAATGTGATTCTCAACGGAGATTGGAACTGAACAGAGGGCTCCAGCTCGGGGTTAACCAGGTTCTACACAACTGAAGAAAGGTGTGAATCTGCATTTTGTCTATGTCTATGTGTGTGTGTGTGTGTGTGCGTGTACACGTCTGTCTGAGAGTGTGTTTATGCGTGTCTGTGCATTTCTCTGGGTGTCTATGTGTGCTTGTGTTTTGTGTCTATGTGTCCATATCTGTGTAGCTCTGTATGTGTGTGTGTGTCTATGTGTATGTGTGTGCGTCTGTGAGTGTATGTGCGTGACTTATGGCTCTGTGTGTGTCTGTCTATGTGTATGCGGGTGCGTTTGTGTTTGTGTGTCTGTGTTGGTCTGTTTGTGTGCGTGTGTGTGTGGGTTTGTCTGTGTGTGTGCTTCTGTGTGGGTCTCTGTGTGTTTGTTTGTGTGTGTGTATCTATGTGTGAATCGAAAAAAGAACACAGAACGGTGCAGCATAGTACAGGCCCTTCGTCCCATGATGTTGTGCCGACCATTTATCCTAATCTAAGATCCACCTAACCGACACCGCTTCAATTTACTGTTGTCCATGTGTCTGTCAAAGAGTCGATTAAATGTCCCAAATGACTCTGACTCCTCCACCTCTGCTGGCAGTGCATCCCACACACCCACCACTCTCTGTGTAAAGAACCGACCTCTGACATCTCCCCTGTACCTTCCTCCAATCACCTTATAATTATGTCAACACGTGACAGCCATTTCCACCCTGGGGAAAAGTCTCTGGCTATAGGTGGATAGACCACATTGGATTTGGTACTGGGTAATGAGCTGTGCCAAGTGTTAGATTTGGTTGTCGAACATAGAACATTACAGCGCAGTACAGGCCCTTCGGCCCTCGATGTTGCGCCGACCAGTGAAACCACTCTAAAGCCCATCTACACAATTACCTTATCATCCTTATGTCTATCCAATTACCGTTTGAATGTCCTTAGTGTTGGCGATTCCACTACTGTTGCAGGCAGGGCATTCCACGCCCTTACTACTCTCTGAGTAAAGAACCTACCTCTGACATCTGTCCTATATCTATCTCCCCTGAATTTAAAGCTATGTCCCCTCGTGCTAGACATCACCATCCGAGGATAAAGGCTCTCACTGTCCACCCTATCCAATCCTCTGATCATCTTATATGCCTCAATTAAGTAACCTCTTAACTTTCTTCTCTCTAACGAAAAAAGCCTCAAGTCCTTCAGCCTTTCCTCATAAAATCTTCTCTCCATACCAGGCAAAATTCTCGTAAATCTCCGCTGCACCCTTTCCAATGCTTCCACACCCTTTCTACAATGTGGCGACCAGAATTGCACACAATACGCCAAATGCGGCCGCACCAGAGTTTTGTACAGCTGCAACACGACCTCATGGCTCCGAAACTTAATCCCTCTGCCAATTAAATCTAACACACCGTACGCCTTCTTATGAACCCTCTCAACCTGGGAGGCAACTTTCAGGGATCTATATACATGGACACCGAGATCTCTCTGCGCATCCACACTGCCAAGAATCTTACCATTCGACCAGTACTCTTTCTTCCTGTTATTCCTTCCAAAACGAACCACCTCACACTTTTCTGCATTAAACTCAATTTGCCACCTCTCAGCCCAGCGCTGCAGCTTATCTATGTCCCTCTGTAACGTGTAACACCCTTCCGCACTGTCCACAACATCCACCGACTTTAGTGTCATCTGCAAATTTACTCACCCATCCTTCTACGCCCTCCTCCAGGTCATTTATAAAAATGACAACCAGCAGTGGCCCCAAAGCAAATCCATGTGGTACACCACTAGTAACTGGGCTCCAGTCTGAACATTCCCCATCAACCACCTCCCTTTGTCTTCTTCCAGCGAGCCAATTTCAGATCAAAACTACTAAATCACCCTGAATCCGATGCCTCCCTATGATCTGCATTAGCCTACCATGGGGAACCTTATCAAACGCTTTACTGAAATCCATATACACCACATCAATTGCTTTACCCTCATCCACCTGCTTGGTCACCTTCTCAAAGAATTCAATACGGTTTGTGAGGCACGACCTACACTTCACAAAACCGTGTTGACAATCTCTAATCAAATTATTACTTTCCAGATGATTGCACATCCTATGTCTTATAAACCTTTAAAAGATTTTGCCCAAAACAGAAGTAAGGCTCACTGGTCCATAGTGACCGGGGTTGTCTCTACTCACCTCCTTGAACAAAGGGACACCATTTGCTAGCCTCCAGTTTTCTGGCACTATTCCTGAAGACAAAGATGACTTAAAGATCAAAGCCAAGGGCTCAGTAATCTCCTCCCTAGCTTCCCAGAGAATCCGAGGATATATCCCATCCGGCCCAGGGGAGTTATCTATTTTCACACTTTCCAGAATTGCTAACACCTTCTCCTTATGAACCTCAAGCCCACCTAGTCTAATAACCTGAATATCAGTATTCTCCTCGACAAAATTGCCCTTTTTCCTGTGTGAATACTGACAAAAATATTCATTTAGCACCTCTCCTGTCTCCTCGGACTCCACGCACAACTTCCCCCAACTGTCCTTGACTGGCCCTCTCTTACCCTAGTCACTCTTTTATTCCTGACGTATCTATAGAAAGCATCAGGGTTATCCTTGATTCTACCTGCGAACGACTTCTCATGTCCCCTCCTGGCTTTTCGAAGCTCTCTCTTTAGGTCGATCCTAGCTAACTTGTAACTCTCGAGTGCCCTAACTGAACCTTCATGTCTCATCTTTACATAGCCTCCTTCTTCCTCTTGACAAATGTTTCGACTGCTTTAGTAAACCACGGTTCCGTTGCTCGACCAATTCCTCCCTGCCTGACAGGTACATTCTTATCAAGGACACGCAGTAGCTGTTCCTTGAACAAGCTCCACATTTCCATTGTACCCATCCCCTGCAGTTTTCCTCTCCATCCGATACATCCCAAATCTTGCCTCACCGCATCATAATTGCCTTTCCCCCATATATAACTCATGCCCTGCACTATATATCTATCCCTTTCCATCACAAAAGTAAACGTAATCGACTGGTGGTCACTATCACAAAAGTGCTCTCCTACCTCCAAATCTCACACCTGTCCTGGTTCATTACCCAGTACCAAATCCAATATGGTCTCGCCTCTCGTTGGCCTATCTACATACTGTGTCAGGAAACCCTCATGCACACATTGGACGAAAACGGACCCATCTATAGTACTCGAACTATAGCGTTTCCAGTCAATATTTGGAAAGTTAATGTCCCCCATAACAACGACCCTGTTGCTTTCGCTCCTATCCAGAATCATCTTTGCAATTCTTTCCTCTACATCTCTGGAACTTTTCGGAGACCTATAGAAAACCCCTAACATGGTGACGCCTCCTTTCCTGTTTCTAACCTCAGCCCATACTACCTCAGTAGAAGAGTCCTCATCAAACGCCCTTTCTGCCACCGTAATACTGTCCTTGACTAGCAATGCCATCCCTCTCCCTCTTTTACCACCTTCCCTGAGCTTACTGAAATATCTAAACCCCGGCAGCTGCAACAACCATTCCAGTCCCTGCTCTATCCATGTCTCCGAAATGGCCACAGCATCGAAGTCCCAGGTACCAACACATGCCGCAAGTTCATCCACCTTATTCCGGGTGCTCCTGGCATTGAAGAAGACACACTGTAAACCACCTTCCTGCCTGCCGGTGCTCTCCTGCAGCTTTCAAACCTTACTCCTGACCTCACTACTCTCAAACTCCTGTATACTGGAGCTATAATTCAGGTTCCCAAGCCCCTGCTGAACTAGTTTAAACCCTCTCGAAGAGCATCAGCACCCCCCCCCCCCTCCCCTCCCATCACAGGATATTGGCACCCCTCAGGTCCAGGTGTGGACCATCCCGTTTGTAGAGGTCCCGCCTATCCCAGAATGAGCCCCAATTTTCCAGAAATCTGAAACTCTCCCTGCTGTACCATCCCTGTTGTCACGTGTTCAACTCCTTTCTCTCCTATTCCTCGTCTCGATAGGGCGTGGCACGGGTAACAACCCAGCGATAATAACTCTCTTTGTCCGAGATCTAAGTTTCCACTCTAGCTCCCTGAATTCCTGCCTTACATCCCTATCCCTTTTCCTGTCTATATCGTTGGTACCTTTGTGGACCACGACTTGGGACTGCTCCCCCTCTGCCTTAACGATCCCGAAAACATGATCCGAGACATCACGCACCCTGGACCTGGGAGGCAACACACCAAACGCGAGTCTCTCTCGTTCCCACAGACTCTCCTGTCTATCCTCCTAACTTTGGAGTCTTCAATGACTAATGCTCTACTCCTCCCCCCCCTTCATTCTGAGCAACATGGACAAACTCTATGCCAGAGACCTGTGCCCCATGGCTTACCCCTGGTAAGATCCCCCCCTCCCCAACAGTATCCCAAAAGTTATACTTGTTACTAAGGGGAACGACCACAGGAGATCCCTGTACTGACTGCTTCCTCCCAGCCCCTCTCGCCGTAACCCATCTATATTTATTCTGCGGAGTAACTACATCCCTGAAGCTTCTATCAATGACCAGAAGAGCACTTTGGAGATAGTGTCCACAATTCGGTGACTTTCACTGTAGCAATAAAGATGGATAGGAACGGACAGCAGGACACGGTTTATAACTGGGGAAGGGTAATTACGATGCGATTGGGCAAGATTTGGGGAGCATAAAATGGAAATAGCAACTGTCATGGATAGGCACAATTGAGATGTGGTGTTTATTCCAGGAGCAAATACTGTGTGTCTTTGATATGTATGTCCCTGTCAGGCAGGGAGGAAATGGTCGAGTGAGGGAACCGTGGTTTACACAAGAAGTTGAATGTCTTGTCAAGAGCAAGAAGGGGGCTTATGTCAGGATGAGAAAACAAGGTTCAGTTAGGGCACTTGACGGATAACAAGATAGCTAGGAAGCAGCTGAAGAAAGGGCTTAGGAGAGCTACGAGGGGGCATGAAAAGTCCTTGGCGGGTAGGATCAAGGAAAACCCCAAGGCTTTTTACACTTATGTGAGGAATAAAGGAATGACCAAGGTGAAGTTAGGGTCGGTCAAGGACAGTAGTGGGAATGTGTGCATGGAGTTTGAAGACATAGGAGAGGCCCTAAATGAATTCTTGTCTTCAGTGTTCACTAAGGAGAGGGACGATGTTTTTGGGGAGAATGGTGCTGTATAGGCTGGTAGGCCGGAGGAGGGAGATATTCGGAAGGAAGATGTGTTAGGTATTTTGAGAAGCCTGAGGATAGATAAGTCCCCTGGGCCTGATGGGATATATTCTAGGATTCTTTGGAAGGCAAGGGATGAGTTTACAGTGCCTTTGGGTTTGATCTTTATACCCTCACTGTCTACAGGAATAGTGCCAGAAGACTGTAGAGAGGCGAATGTTATCCCCTTGTTCAAGAAAGGGAATAGGTATAACCCTGGGAATTATAGGCCGGTTAGTCTCACTTCAGTCATGGGTAAATTATTGGAAAGGATCCTGAGGGAAAGGATTTATGATCATTTGGAAAGATACAGCTTTATCCAGGATAGTCAGCACTGATTTGTATGGGGTAAGCCTTGCCTCACAAGTTTGATTGCATGTTTTGAGGCGGTAACGAAGTACATAGATGATGGTAGAGCATTTGATGTCGCAGACATGGATTGTGGTTAGGCGTTTGTGAAGATGCCCCATGGTCGGCTCATGCAGAGAGTAAGGAGACACGGCATAGAGGCAAATTTAGCCGATTGGATCGGTAATTTGCTATCACAAAGAAGACAGGTGGTAGATGGTAAATTTTCATCCTGGAGCCCTGTGACCAGCGCCGCACCACAGGGATCAGTGCTGGGTCCTCTGCTATTTGTGATTTTTATCAATTACTTGTTTGATGGAGTGGAAGGTTGGGTTAGTAAATTTGCTGATGACACCAAGATTGGTGTAGTAGTGGATAATGTGGAGGGCTGTTGTAGGCTGCAAAGAGACATTTATATGATGCAGAGCTCGGCTGAAAGGTGGCAGATGGTGTTTACTCCTGATAAGTGAGAGGTGATTCATTTTGGTAGGACGAATTTGAATGCGGATTACAGGATTAACGGCAGGGTTCTGAAGAATGAGGAGCAGAGAGATCTCGGTGTTCATGTCCATTGATCTCTGAAATTTGCCACCCAATTGGATAGAGTCATGCAGAAAGCCACGTAGAAAGAAATAATGTGTTAGCATTTATTAATTTGAAGACCGACACGGGATTGAATTTAAGAGCCGCGAGGTCATGCTGCAACTGCACTAGACATTGGTTAGGCCACATTTGGAGTATCATATGTAGTTCTGGTCACCTCGGAGAGAATTTTACATATAATTTACAGTGCAGAAGGAGGCCATTCGGCCCATCGAGTCTGCACGGCTCTTGGAAAGAGCACACGACTCAAGGTCCACACCTCCACCCTATCCCCACAACCCAGTAACCCCACCGAACACTAAGGGCAATTTTGGACACTAAGGGCAATTTAGCATGGCCAATCCACCTAACCCGCACATCTTTGGACTGTGGGAGGAAACCGGAGCACCCGGAGGAAACCCACGCACATACGGAGAGAACGTGCAGTCTCCGCACAGACAGTGACCCAAGCCGGGACTCGAGCCTGGGACCCTGGAGCTGTGAAGCAATTGTGATATCCACAATGCTACCGTGCTGCCCACCTCATTATAGGAAGGATGTGGAAGCATTGGAAAGGGTGCAAAGGAGATTTACCAGGATCCTGCTTGGATTGCAGGGTAGGTCTTATGAGGAAAGGTTGAGGGAGCTAGGGCTTTTCTCATCGGAGCGAATGAGGATTAGAGGTGACTGAATTGAGGTGTATAAGATGATGAGAGGAATAGATAGAGTGGACGTTCAGCGACCTTTTCCTCGGGTCGATGTAACTGTTGCAAGGGGGCATAACTATAAGTTTCGTGGTGGAAGATATAGCAGGGATGTCAGAGGTATGTTCTTTACTCAGAGAGTGGTTGGGGCGTGGAAGGCACTTCCAGCTATGGTAGTGGAGTCGGACACTTTAGGAACCTTGAAGCGGCTATTGGATAGGCATATGGAGTGCACTAGAATGATTGGGCGTAGGTTGATTTGATCTTAGTTTCAGACTAGTTCGGCACAATATCGTGGGCCGAAGGGCCTGTACTATGGTGTACTATGTTATATGTTCAATCAACTCTATCCATGCCTCTCATCATCTTATCCACCTCTATCAAGTCACCTCTCTGCCTTCTTCGCTCCAGTGAGAAAAGCCCTCGCTCCCTCAACATTTCTCATAAGACATGCCCTCCAGTCCAGGCAGCATCCTGTTAAATCTCCTTTTGTACCCTCTCCAAAGCATTCACATTCTTCCTATAATGAGGCCACCAGAACTGGACACAATATTCCAAGTGTGGTCTAAATTGAGTTTTATGACGCTGAAGCAAAACCTCGCGGTTCTTTAACAGAATCCCCCTGTAAATGCAAGCCAACGTATCTTACGCCTTCTTAACAACCCTATCAACCTGGGTGGCAACTTTGAGGGATCTATGTACGTGGACACGAGATCCCTCGGTTCCTCCACACTTCCAAGAATCCTGCCTTTATCCCTGTATTCAGCATTAAAGTTTGACCTTCCAAAATGAATCACTTCACATTTATCAAGGTTGAACTCCATCTGCCACTTCTGAACCCAGCTCTGCATCCTGCCAATGTCCTGTTGTAATCTGCAACAACCCTTAACACTATCTACAACTCCACTAACCTTCGTGTTATTGGCAAACTTACTAACCCACCCTTCCACTTCCTCACCCAAGTCATTTATAAAAAACAAAAAGAGTAGAGGTCCCAGAACAGATCCGTGTGGGATACCACTGGTCACTGACCTCCAGGCGGAATACCTTCCATCCACTACCAATCACTGTCTTCTTTCGACCTGCCAGTTCTAAGTACTAATCCATGCTCCACGTTAATCTCCCTTATTCCTGAAACTCCTTCTTTTCAAACAGACACTCTTTAACCCATTCCACTGAGTGCAACTTTGTCCTATCAACTGTCTATCCTTCCTCACAGAGTAGCTGCATACTATCTCTGCCTGCTCAACAGCTACCCTGTCCTCCGATCAATAGCTCCGGTTCCGATCTACCTGCTAAACTGTTTGAAACCCTCCCGAAGGGCCTGAGCAAATCTCCCACCCAGGATATTGATGCACCTCCAGTTTAGGTCCAATCCGTCCTTCATGTATAGATCAGACTTTCCCCAGAAGATATCCCAATGATCCTCATATCTGATGCCTTCCCTCCTGCACCAGCCCTGTAGGCAGGTGTTCAGCTGCACTCGCTCTCTGTTCCTTGCCTCACGGAAACAACCTGCCCGCATCTATCCTATCTATTCCCGTCATAATCTTATATGTTTCTATATGATCCCCCCTCACCCTTCTAAATTCCAACGAGTACAGTCCCAGTCTACTCAACCTCTCCTCGTAATCCAACCCCTTCAGCTCTGGGATTAACCGAGTGAATCTCCTCTGCACACCCTCCAGTGCCAACACATCCTTTCTCAGGTAAGGAGACCAAAACTGAACACAATACTCCAGGTGTGGCCTCACTAACACCTTATACAATTGCAGCAGATCCTCCCTAGTCTTATACTCCATCCCTCTAGCAATGAAAGACAAAACCTCAGTTGCCTTCTTAATCACCTGTTGCACCTGTAAACCAACTTTTTGCGACTCTTGCACGAGCACACCCAGGTCTCTCTGCACAGCAGCATGTTTTAACATTTTATCATTGCTGTTATTCCGACCAAAATGGAAAACGTCACATTTGTCATCATTGTATTCCATCTACCAGACCCTAGCCCATTCATTTAATCTATCCAAATCCCTTTGCAGACTTCCGGTATCATCTGCACTTTTTGATTTACCACTCATCTTAGTGCCGTCTGCAAACTTGGAAACATTGCACTTGATCCCCAACTCCAAATCATCTATGTAAATTGTGAACAATTGTGGGCCCAACACTGATCCAGCTACACTACTAGACACTACTAGCTACTGATTGCCAACCAGAGAAACACCCATTTATCCCCACTCTTTGCTTTATGTTTATTAACCTATCCTCTATCCATATTACTACTTTACCCTTAATGCCATGCATCTTTATCTGATGCAGCAACCTTTGGTGTGGCACCTTGCCAAAAGCTTCCTGGAAGTCCAGATATACCACATCCATTGGCTGCCCGTTATCTACCGCATTGGTAATGTCCTCAGAAATATCCACTAAATTAGTTAGGCACGATCTACCCTTTATCAAGCCATGCTGCGTCTGCCCAATGGGACAATTTCCACCCAGCTGCCTCGTTATTTCTTCCTTGATGATACATTCCAGCATCTTCCCTGCTACCGAATTTCAGCTAACTAGCCTATAATTACCTGCGTTCTGCCTACTTTCTATTTTAAACATTGGTGTCAGGTTTGCTAATTTTCAATCCGCCGGGACCACCACAGAGTCTAGTGAATTTTGGGAAATTATTGCATTTGCAATTTCCCTAGCCTTCACTTTTGGACTCAGTCCAGCTTCAGGGAGCAGATTAAGATCGCGCTGAAATGCCGATTACATCAATTATTAAATTAACGAGTAAAAATAAGGAACTCAGCTGATCCGGAGCTCCATCCACCGACTGGCAGTATTTCAGCCAAAAAGGAACTTCAACCGCGCAGTGGCAGCCTCTCAGCAAATCAGGAGCTCCAGCCGTTGACTGACAGCCCCTCGTCCAACTGGGAGCTCCAGCTGCTGACTGATCGCTCGCCAACCAATCAGACGCTCCAGCGATGAAAGCCCCATAGCCGATCAGGAGCTTCAGACTCTGACTGAAAACCGCTCAGCCGATCAAAACGATTCATCTGCTGACTGAGAGCCCGTTAGCCAAGCAGAGATCGCTCGTACTGACTGGAAACACCGTGAAGCCAATCAGCAGCACCACCCGCTGACTTAAAGCAGGGAACTCGGAATGCTGACTGGCAAAACGTTCAGCCAAACGCAGAATCCGCGTTCAGACTAGAAGCTGCCACACCGAATCAGAAAGCTTCATCAACTGGCTAACTACCCCCTCAGTTAACCAGAGATCCCGCTTTCAGCCTGACAGCGAATACAGCCAATCAGGGAGCCTCAGATTCTGGCTAAGACCCACCACAGGCTATCAGAAATCAAATAATCACGGCAGTGCAGAAGTTGGCCATTCGGGCCATCGAATCTGCGCCCACACCTGAAAAGAGCCCGCTACCTAAAACTACCACCCTATCCCTGGAAGCCAGTAACCCCACCTAACAATTTGGACATTAAGGGGCACTTTATCATGGCCAATCAACTTAGCCTGCACACCTTTGAACTGTGGAAGGACACCGTAGCACCTGTAGGAAACCCACACAGGCACGGGTAGACCGTGCAAACATGACACAGTCAACCGAGGCCGGAATTCAATCCAGGTCCCTGGAGCTCCGAGTCTGCATTGTGTCTCCGTGGTTCAGCCCGCTGACTAACAACCTCCGCAGCCAATCGGAGATTCCATCAGCTGAGTTATAGCCGCCGCAGCCAATCAGAGATTCTGCCCGCTGATTGACTGCTGCGCCACCCAACCACGGAACTTTTCCCCGTCGGACGCAAAAGGTTCAACCAATCAGGGAGCTCAATCTGTGACTGGAATCCGTCTCCACTTAGAATCCTAAACCCGATTGTTCACAGTCTCGTGAGCCAATCATCGCGCTCCTCCCGGTTCCTCAGCCAATCGGCCTTGCTGACCCAATGCCCATTCCTCAGCGAGTATTGTGGTCCAATCACTGATGGGATGTTGAAGCTACAGCTGATGAGAAAGACAGAGATTCCCTAAATTCTGATGGGTGCCGCCCGTCCAAGACATCATCCTGCACTGGATTCACTTTCAGATCACAGTCGAATTCCCCTTTAAATGCTACAATTGAACAGGCCTCCACCACACACTCAGGCAATAGATTTCTCATCCTCCCCACTATTGTATGAAAAAGTCAACATTTCTATCATCATTGCTTCACTTCCTCATTTATTTAAACCAGAACCGCTCATTTTCTCATTCACAAATGGAAACCCTTTCTCCCATCTGCTATAGACCAATCATGATTCGGGACACCACCATAAAATGTCTTCTCAAACGTCTCTTATCGAAGGAAAACCCACCTCTGTCTCCAATCTCTACAAATAACTGAAGTTCCTCAGTACTGCGAACATTCTGGTGAATCCGTTCAGTACTCTGTCCAATACCTTCAAGTCCTTCCTGAATTGCGATGCCGAGAACTGGACACAATATTCCAACCTGGACTTTTACAAGTTCTAATAATTTGTTAGCTCTTGTATCCTCTTACCTTCTCAATAAAGCTGATTGAATAGTATTCGATTCTATGGTCACTCAAGATGTCCCACTATTAAATGATAATCCTTCTGCTCTTGCAGGTTTTATCGATGTACCTTTTATTTTAGACAGTTTCTACATGTTCTCCAGACTGATATGAATAGTCCTGGGAAGAGATGCCTAAATTGTTAAGTTCCCAAACAGGACCCCAACTTTGTACCAGTCCGGGGTGAGGAGGAATGTGCTGTGTCCAGGTCCTTATCCAACACACTATTTTCGCTGTAAAGATGTTGACTTAAAAGGAAGCCTATCCCCCGTGGGTGACAATTGAAAAATATATGTTTAGCAAGGGGCAATAACTAATTATCTTTCCATATGTTCAGCCCCTGTCCTGATTAATGCCATCTCCCTATGACCAGCCCCAACACTGACTACTGTCCCCTCTCTGTGTACAGCCCCTACACTGACTAATTTCCCTCCCTGTGACCAGCCCCAGCACTGACTGATGTCCCCTCTCTATGACCAGCCCCTAACATGACTAATCTCCCCAGAAGGTGAACAGCCCACACCATGACTAATGTCCTTCCCTGTGATCGTCGCCAAATCTGACTAATTCACCCTCGCTGTCATCATCGCCAAACTTGGCTAATCCCTACAATCTGTCCCCACCCTGTGAAATAATGTCCCCTCCTTGTGAACATTCCCTTCTCTGACTAATGTACCCGCCTTGTGATCAGCGCATACACTGACTAATGTCCCATTCCTGAGACAATTTCGTCCCCCGACTAATTCACCCTCCCTGTGAACATTCCCCATCCTGCCAAATCCCCCCTCCCTGTGAACATCCCCGAACCTGACTAATTCCCTTTCCCTGTGAATATCCCCAACCCAGACTAATTCTCCCTCCCTGTGAGCATCTCCTCCCCTGACTAATTCTCCCTCTCTGTGAACAGCTCCTTAACCTGGCACATTCCCGTCCCTGTGACCAGCAACTAACCTGATTACCTTTCCGTCCTTTGAACAACCCCTAACTGATTAATTCGCACTCCATGTGAAAACACATATGCTGGCGATTTCCCCTTCCTGTAAACAGCATGCACCCTGAATAATTCTTCCTCCCTTTGAACAGCCCCATCCTGACTAATTCCCCTCCCCGTGAACATCCCCTACCCTGACGATGTGCCCCTCCCAGTTTACAGCCCCTACCCTGACTGATTCTCCCTACCTGTAAACAGCATCTACGCTGACTATTTGCCCCTCCATGTGAACAGACACTACCCTGAGTAAACCCCTGCCTTTGAACTGCCCCTACACTGACCATTCCCTGCTCGATGTGAACATCAGCTATGAAACTAATTTCCCCTCTCTGTGAACAGCCCCTGCACCGACTAATTCCTCCTCCTTGAGAACAGTCCCTCCCCTGACTAATTTCCCCTCTCTGTGAACAGCCCCTACATTGACTAATTCCCCCAAACTGTGAACAGTCCCGAACTAGGTTTATTTCTCTCTTCCTATTGACAGCTTCAACTCTGAATAATCCGCCGCCCTGTGTCCAGACGATACATTGAACAATTCTCGCCACATACCAACCTGTCTTATACCTCTCTCACTTTCAACAGCCTCTAATCTGACTGATTCGCCGTCCATCTAAACAGGTCTTATCCTAACTTATCCCCCTGTCCTTGTGACCAGACCCTATTTTGACTGATATCCCTCTCAGTGACCAAACCCTCCCCTGACTAATTCATCCTCTCTATAACCAGCCCCTAACATGCCTAATTCACCCTCTCTGTAATCAGCCCCCAACTTGGCTAATTCACCATTCTTGGACACTATCTTACAGATACTAAAGCAGCCGTCTGTAATCACCCTCAGTCCCTTACAGCTCAGCCACCTTGAATCCATCTTATCAGGTGCCCTTGGATTGCACCTGCATTTGCATTTTTTATAAATCTCCCGTGTGGGACCTTGCCAAATGCTTTGCTGAAATCCATGAAACCGACATGAACTGCACTACCCTACTCTACACACTTAGTCATGCGTTCAAAAATCAATCAAATTTGTTCGCATGACAACGCCATGCTCACTATTCCTCATCAAACCTTGCCTCTCCAAGTGGAGATACATTCTCTCCTTCAGAATTGCATCCGTTAGTTACCCCCACCATTGACGTGCGTCTTACTGGCCTGTCGTTCCCTGACATCCCTATTAGGTAATTAGGTAATTTGGACATTCGGAATTCTCCCTCTATGTTCCCGAGGCGCCCGAATGTGGTTACAAGGGGCTTTCACAGGGACTGCATTGCAGTGAAATAAAAGCCGACTTGTGACGATAAATATTATTATAATGCAACCTTTCTTAAATAGTGGGATCACATTCGCGGTTATCCAGTCCTCTGGCTCCTCTTCCGTATCTCGAGAAGACATTTTAAAAAGGAAGAGGCCCCCAACAATCTTCTCCCTTGTCACCCACAGGAAGCTGGGACACAATTCCCCCGGATATGGAGACTTATCCACTTTGAAGGCTTCCAACACCTCCCATAGCGTGTTCTTCCCTATGACAACTTGCTTAATAATCTCAAAGTCTCTCTCGCCGAGATCCATATCTGCCTCGTCATCCCGCTGGGTAAAGGCAGATGTGAAGTATTCATTCAAAATCCTACCAATGTCCTTTGTTTCCACTCACAGATTCCCCCCTTCGCCCCTAATCGTCCCTAATTTTCCCCGAGGTACCATCTTCCCTTTGATATACGTAAAGCACATTTTGGACTTTCCCTACTTTTACAAGCTAGAGATTTCTCATATCCCCTCTTTGCTCTCCTGTTGCTTTCTTAAGATCCAACTTGCACAGTTTTTACTTCACGAATGGTTCTGTTGACCTTGCTCCCTTTGTAATTATTAGAAACATGTCTCTTCCTTCTCATTGTATCCTAAATATCTCTGCCCATCCCTGGTTCCCTGACCTTGGTCTTCCTTCCTCATACCCCAGGGGACATGTACACGCCCCATTTCCTCTTTGACCACACCGCACTATTCTTCTATAGATCTCCCCACCAGTAACTTGTTCCAATCGATATTGGTCAGATTCTCCATTATTTTATCAAAGTCTGCTCTCCCACAATCCAAGAACTTTCTGAAATTTGTCTATTTCCTTGTCCATTGCATACATAAATTGCACCATGGTGTGGTTTCTATCACTGAAATGCTTCCCCATCATCACATTAACCATGTATGGCTTCATTCACCAGCCTTACGTCCAGAACTGCATCATTTCCTTTGGCCCATCCACATGTTGAGTTAAACAGTTCTCTTGTATTAATTTTATGAACTCAGCTCCATCTATGTTCTTAACTCAATGACGCTCCAAGTTTATGTTGGAAAAGTTGAAATCACCCACTATAATTATCCTAATATTATTTTGCCAATGTTCTGCAAAATGCGCACAAATGTATTCTTCAATTTACCGCTGACAATTTAGGGGTCTAAAATGAACACCTTGAAACTTAGTTGTCCCTTTCCTGTTCCTAAAATCTACCCACAAAGCTTCATTTACCACCACCCCAAGATATCATCATGCCTTACTGCGGTAATTGACTTCTTAAATAATAGTGCAATGACTCCCATCGTTTCTCCCGTCATTCCTGTATTCCGGTTTGTTAATCTGCAAATCCTCCCCCTCCCTCATCCGGGGTGGTTGAATGAATACTTTTCTTCAGTGTTCACAAAGGAGAGGGGCCATGTTTTTGAGGATGAGTGTGTGATTCAGGAGGGTAGGCTGGAGGAAGTAGGTATTCTGAGGAAGGATGTATTAGCAATTTCGAAAAATCTGAGGGTCGACAATTCCCCTGGGCCAGATGGGATATACCCAAGGATTCTTTGGGAGGCAAGGGATGAGATTGCAGAGCCTTTTGTTTTGATCTTTGGGTCCTCGCTGCCCACGGGGATAGTGCCAGAGGACTGGAGAGTGGCGAATGTTGTTCCTCTGTTCAAGAAAGGGAATAGGAATGATCCTGGTAATTATAGGCCAACTAGTCTTACTTCGGTGGTCGGGAGGATAATGGAAAAGGTCCTGAAGGATAGGATTTATGACCATTTGGAAAGATGCAGCTTAATCCGGCATAGTCAACACGGATTCGTGAAGGGTAGGTATTGCCTCACGAATTTGATTGAATTATTTGAGGAGGTAACTAAGTGTGTAGATGAAGGTAGAGCAGTTGATGTCGTATTCATGGATTTTAGTAAGGCGTTTGATAAGGTTCCCCATAAGGAGGTGTGGGATAGAGGGAAATTTGGCCAATTGGATAAGTAACTGGCTATCACATAGAAGACAGAGGGTGGTGGTGGATGGAAAGTTTTCAGATTGGAGACCAGTTACCAGCGGTGTACCACAGGGAGAAATGCTGGGACCTCTGCTATTTGTGATTTTTATCAATGACTTGAGGAGGGGGCTGAAGGGTGGGTCAGTAAATTTGCTGATGACACCAACATTGGTGGAGTACTGGATGAGGTTGAGGGCTGTTGTAGGCTGCAAAGATACATTGATAGGATGCAGAGCTGGGTCGAAAAATGGCAGATGGAGTTTAAACCTGATCAGTGCGAGGTGATGCATTTCGGTAGAAAACATTTGAATGCGGATTAGAGGGTCAACGGCAGGGTTCCGAGGAATGTGGAGGAACAGAGAGATCTTGGGGTTCATGTCCACAGATGTCTGAAGGTTCCACTCAAGTGGATAGAGCCGTGAAGAAGGCTTATAGTGTGTTAGCGTTAATTAACAGGGGGCTTGAGTTTAAGAGTCACGGGGTTATACTGCAACTATACATGACCCTGGTGAGACCATATTTGGAGTAATGTGTGTAGTCCTGGTCACCTCATTGTTGGAATGATGTGGAAGCATTGGAAAGGGTGCAAAGGAGATTTACCAGGATGCTCCCTGATTTGCAGGATAGGTCTTATGAGGAAAGGTTGAGGGAGCTAGGGCTTTTCTCTTTGAAGCAGAGGAGGATGAGAGGCGACTTAATAGAGGTTTATAAGATAATGAGGGGGATAGATAGAGTGGACGTTCAGAGACTATTTCCTCTGGTGGATGTAGCTGTTACAAGGGGCATAAATATAAGATTCAGGGTGGGAAATATAGGAGGGATGTCCGAGGTAGGTTCTTTACTCAGAGAGTGGTTAGGGTGTGGAATGGACTGCCTGCTTTATTAGTGGAGTCGGACACATTAGGAACGTTTAAGCGGTTATTGGATAGGCACTCGGAGCACACCAGAATGACAGGGAGTGGGATAGCTTGATCTTGATTTCGGGCAATGCTCGACACAACATCGAGGGCCGAAGGGCCTGTTTTATGCTCTACTGTTCTATGTTCTATGAATGCCAGCATTGCGTTTGCCTTCCGAACGCCCGACTGAACCTGCATGTTAACCTTAAGAGATTCGTGAACAAGTACTGCCTATTCTCTTTGTGCTTCTGATTTCATAAGCATTTTCCCATTTAGTACATAAGCTATGCCTCCATTTCTCCTTCCAATTTGCATAACCTCACACTTTTCCACATTGCTTTCCATCTGCCACTTCTTTGCCCACTCTCCCAGCCTGTCCAAATCCTTCTGCAACCCGCCTGCCTCCTCAATAATACCTGCTCCTCTACAGGTCTTTGTATCATCTACAAACGTAGCAACTGTGCCTTCAGTTCCTTTGTCCAGATCATTAATGTATATTGTGAACGTTTGTGGCCCCAGCACCGATCCTTGAGGCACACCACAATTCACCGGCTGCTAAAAATACTCCTTTATTCCCAGTCTCTGCCTTCTACAGGTCAGCAAATCCTCTAGCTATGCCAGTGTCTTACCTTTAAAACCATGAGTTCTTAACTTATTTAACAGTCGCCTATGTGGCACCTTGTCAAATGATTTCTGGAAATGTTAACTATTCACCTGCACTGGTTCTCATTTGTCTCACTTCTTTGTTACTTCCTCAAAGAGCTCTAACCGATTTGTCAGACATGACCTCCCCTTTACGAAGCCGTGATAAAACTGTCCCTTTTTATCATGCACTTGCAAGTACTCCGCGATTGCATATTTAATAATGGCCCCTAAAATATTCTTAATGATCGAAGTCAGGCTAAACGTCCTATAATTTCACTTCTGCCTCCCTCCCTTCCTAAACAGCGGTGTTAAATTAGCCCATTTCCAGTCCTCTGGGACCCGTCCTGCCTCCAGTGATTCCTGAAAGATCACCACCAATGCCTCCACAATCTCCTCGGCTATCTCTTTTAGAGCCCTGGGGTATATTCCATCCGGTCCAGGTGATGTTTCCACCCTCAGACCTTGCAGTTTCCCCAGAAACTTCTCCTTAGTGATGGTCACTGTGCTCACCTCTTCTTCCTTATTCTCCTGGAGCTCTGGCATCCCATTCGCGTCTTCCACCATGAAGGCTGATACAAAGTAACAATTCAGTTCCTCGGGCCTTGCTTTCTTTCCTATTATTACTTCTCCAGCCACATTTTCCAGTGGTCCAATGTCTATTTTTGCCTCTCTCTTGCCGTTTATATATGAAAAAAACTCTTCCTATCTTCCCTTATATTACAAATTGGCTTGCACTCATATTTCATCTTCTCCCCCCTATTGCTTTTCAATTGTCCTTTGTTCGTGTTTAAAGGCTTCCCAATCCTCAAGTCTCTATTAATTTTCGTCACTTTGAATGCTTTTTTCTTTGCTTTTATGCTGTTCTTGACTTCCCTCCTCTGCTATGGTTGCCTTGTCTTCCACTTAGGATGTTTTACTGCTGTCCCTTCCGAATGACTCTCCCAAATCTCCTGCCAGTGCTGTTCCACTGTGTTCCGTGCTCGACTCCTTTTCCAATCAACTGTAGCCAGCTCTGTTATACGTTTAGCTGCTGTTGTGTAAAGAGTCAAAGTTTCCGCACCTTTTCCGCAAACACCTATAATTTACTTCAATAGACTCTGCACAGAACTCTAAAATCACATCACCTGACACAAAGGCCACCTGAAGTCCCTTTACATATCAGTGTAAATTATTGGACACTGAACATAAATGAGACAACTAATTGGAAAGTGTCTTAACCCATTACTTAGCAGTATCTCCTTCCTTGAAGAAAAAAATAATAAGGTGAAAACAAAATTACAAGAAACTCAAAAACACACACGGAATTTCCCCCCTTCTCTTTCGTTTCATTTTGAAGGAAAAAAACAGTCACAGAAGCAGGCGCCCTTCATTAACTATGTTCAAAATTTTCTGTGAGCTAGCCCCCATTTTTATAAAACAGTCTGACAATTGATAGCTACTGTCAACCCATTTAATTTTTGCTATTTTCCCCTCTGTCCAACATCTTCTTCAAAATTGCGACGTCTATCCTTAACGTGGTGCTGGTTTAGCACAGGGCTAAATAGCTGGCTTGTAAAGCAGACCAAGACAGCCCAGAAACGGTTCAATTCCCGTTCCAGCTTCCTCGAACAGGCGCCGGAATGTGGCGATTAGGGGCTTCTCACAGTAACTTGATTTGAAGCCGACTTGTGACAATAAACGATTTTCATTTCAAATACTAATTGATAGGAACTGCAGCCCCAACCATCTGCAATGAATTTTCTGCGTGTATCGCCCATGCTAAAGCTGAATTTAGCTTGCAGTTTCGTCTATCTGCCAAAATTTTCCGGAGCATGTCATCTATTACCGCATGGTATATTTCACACACACCATGATAAATTGGCTTTCTGCAGCCGTATTTAGAACTGTGATATTCACGTTTTCACACATATCCCTAAAATCATCATTATCAAATTCTCCCCCATTGTCCGTAAGGAATTTTGCCAGTGGGCCCATTCCTGTCCCTACCCATTGTTCCACGATTTGATCCAGAATTACTCTCTTTTACTTACTTCGTACAATCATTGATTGACTAAATCTGGTTGCTAAATCTACAAAATGCAAAATAAATATTTCACTGACTTAATCCCAGATCTTAAGATCCATGGCCACATGTCGTGAAAATCACTGGCCAAAGGTAGGGTTACTGTCGGTCGTGCTGATGTCCTTCTGTATGTCCTGCAAACTTCACAGCGATCACTAAAATGTTCTATTAGCTTAGTATAGTCTTCTATCCTTACTCCTGCATCCTTTAATACATGTTTCAGCCTCCGAGGAAATGGATGCGCAAATTGCCGATGCAGTTTTAGTACAACAAACTTTTTATCAACTAATCTTTTTCAACTGCCATTAACACAGCCTTAACAACTGCACTTGAAATATTATTTGTCAGTAATAGAATAGTGCCGGACTGTGTAAATTGGAAGTCCACCGTCTTTCGAAAAACTGTGGCCTTATCCTGTTCCATATCCAATTTCATGTGTATTTTCTTAATCGACGGTTTGCTCAGAAGCAAAGGTATCTCACTTGAAACAACATCCGTGCTAATAAAACGATTCACTCTGGCAATATTGCAAGGGATCACCTCTCTTTTCAGCGACTTCAGAGTATTATCATCCCCAAACCTGGAGTTTGTGGAACTTTCAAATTCCTTAACCTTGTTACGATTTTCAGCATTCACGGAGTTCAGATAACATTTTAACCAGTCAATTACACACACAGGAGATGCGCAGCCGCTGACCAATACAGCACAATTGAATGATACTGCCACAAACACCCTCATTACCGGCGTAAAACTGCTTGTTAATAGGACAATGCCTTCTTTCTGGACACTATCGTTTTCTTCTTCTGACTTTCCCGTGTCATGTGTTGCTTCAAACACTCAATTATAACGTGTTGGACAGTTGAAAGCATAATGGTATTCAGAGTCACATCGAAAACATCGATTTATCGTGCACCGTTTATTTCTGGGGTTCATCTTCCTATTGTAGGTTCTATCTGCGTTTCTGTCTTCATAATTGCTGTGTCCCGATCTCCTTCTGTAGTCTTGGAACCTGTTTGTAACCGTACGATTTCGCCATCGTGTTTGTAGTGTATCTTCCAGATTCTGTTTTATTGCAGGCTGACCTATTTGGGTCATCAGAACCATCGGAATCGAATGTTTCCCCAGAAACGTTTTTGAAGCTTCTGTCATCTGATCGAATAATATATCCTTATCCTCAAACTGAACTCCTGTCAAAACCAAGACCCTGTCCATGTTGCTCACTCTCGCACAGTCAAGTAATTTGAAGGCCAGCACAGAATGTGGAAATTCCAGGTTGTGATTCTGCAGCCTTTTATACAGCCTTTGGCAGCCTGCGAAATTCCAGTCCATCGTCTTCAATGGAGAAATTCACTATTTTCCGGAAACTATCAAAATCCGACCATGCTTCCTCCGCACTTAACAAGTCATCCGTCTTAAGAATTTTATCCATATAACGTAAGAGAGTCTGCAGACCTTCTTCTGAGTCTATCTCTTCCAATTCCAGCTCAGAAAACACTTAGCTCCGAATTTTACTGTCATAAGGTAGAGAAAGGGCCAATGCCATACATTGTTTTCTCTTTCCCAAGGCAGTTACCTTAGCCCACATAACTACTGCACTTCTACATTGGTCGTACGATCCCCTTTCGGAAAATAAGGGGGGGGGGGGGGGTAGTCAAATCCAGCCACCTTTATCCTAGGTTCAGCAATATATCATTTTTTGTTTCTTCTCACTCACCCCTTGGTTTGGTCTGGAAAAGTGGTAACTTTCAACCATTCACATTTACACAGCAAGCATCCTCCGCTACCATTTGTTACGTTTAGCTGCTGTTGTATAAAGAGTCGTCGGCTCTGATCCTTTTCCACAAACACTTTTAATTTACTTCAACAGACTCTGTACAAAACTCTAACATCACATCACTTGACACAAAGGCCACCTGAAGCCCCTTTACATATCAGTGTCAATTATTGGATACTTAACATAAATGAGACAACTAATTTGAATGTCTCTTCACCAATTACTTAACACATTCCTCCCCCATGTATTTGTAGTTACCCTCATTTAAATGTCATAACGTTACATTTGATTGTAGCTCCCCCTCTCGAAGTGCATGGAAAATTCTATCATTTTGTGGTCACGGCTCCTTAAGGGTTCGTTCACCTTAAGTTCCCTACTGGAGTCTGCCTCATTCCACATCACCAAATCCAGAATTGCCTGTTCCCTAGTAGGCTCTGTCACAAGCTGCTCCAACAATACATCTCTTAGACATTCCACAAATTATTTTCTTTGGGATCCACGACCAACCTGATTTCCCCAGTCCAGGTGCACTTTGAAGTACCCCATGTTATTTTAATATTGCCTTTTTACGTGCATTTTCTGTCTCCTGATTTATTTTCTGCCACGCATCCTCAGTACATAACTCCCATCAGGGTATTTTTTACCTTTGAGATTCCTCAACTCTACCCACAGAGATTCCATGCCTTCTGATCCTATTTCTCTCCTTGTTATCGATTTAACTTCATTCTTTAGTAACAGTGCCCCGCCCCCTTTGCCCATCTATCTGTCCTTCCGATAATGCACATATCCTTGGAGATTTCGATCTCAGCCCTGCTCCCCTTGCAGCCACCTCTTTCTGATGCCCAAAATATCGTACCAGCCAATTTCAATGTGCGCAACAAGCTCATTTATCTTGTTGCGTATACCGCACGTATTTTGGTACAACACTCTGAAACCTGCATTGAGAACCTCCATTTTCACACTTGTCACCTTTTTGCTCTGCCTGAGGGTGGTGTTTTTCTCTTATTTTGGTTCTCTATTTCCTCCAGTTATTACAAGTTCTAAGCTCATATTCTGGTTCGTACACCTGTTATACCCGTTTAAATGCTTACTCGTGACTAGCAAACCTCCCATCCAGGATATCGGTGCCCACCCACCCCCCACCCCCGCCCCACCCAGTTTAGATGCAACTCTTCCTCCATGTACAGTTCCCAATTGCACAGGAAGAGATCCCTATGTTCCATAAATCTGGAACCCTGCCTCCTACACCACCTGCTTAGCCACGTGTTTAGCTGCACTATCTTCCTCTGTTATTTCAGTGTATATCACTGTTATTTCTAGCCTCACTGTACCAGTATTAAAACTATGTTGTCATCGGCACGCTCATCCTGCCATTTATTAATATTTTGAGTCATGGACATGGAGCCACGCAGCACAGAAAAGGACATTCGGCCCTTAGCGTCTGCTACATATTGTTCAGTCCACAGCAAAATTAACTGTTTGCCCCCATTTGCTGTCGTCTATAAATTTTGCTATTTTTACTCCGAATGCAAAGTCCACTTATTTCTGTATACCTTAAGGAGCAGTAACGTCAATACCAATCCATGTGAACATCACGTCGGAACTTTTGCTGTTTAAGTAACTAGATATGTTTCATCCAGTTTTCTATTATCTTTACTCCTGATGCGCGGATTTCTTTTTCTCTGACCTGAGATAACAATGTGGGAACTTTTACGAGCTCTATTGATAGTCCGCGCAGATTCAAGGAACACATTGATCCACCTGGCTTCCACTAACGTGTCCAAGTCATTCAGTAAGATACGTCATGCAAATATTTGGTTTGAAATTCACTGTTGCTTATTCGGAATCTGTCGTGTGATTGCAGTTGTTGTTTTTTTCCGTTACCTTTCTGAATTAAAATCAGGGAACCCGTGAACTCAACTGGTGCAACAATATATTGCAGTGGACTGTGGATACATAACTGATCAATTGATCCAATTGGGTGATTCTTATTTCAGTGACAAAAGACAAAGTGGGTGGAAGCATCTCTGTGAGGAGGAGAGTGGAAGAGTTCTACAATGGAACCTGGGGGACAGTGAGCTCGGAAACACTGGTGCTCCATGATGCAGAGGTGATCTGTAAAGAGTTAGATTGTGGTAGATTAGTTTCCATTGACAATTATGTTTGATTATTCGGAATGGGAACCGGACATATTTGGCTCGAAGAGATTGTGTGTCTGTCACATAAGTTGACAAAATGGCAATGTCAGGCAAACACGTTGGGTCAACATAACTGTGATCATCGGAAGATGTGGATTTTGTTTGTTCAGGGAAAACAATTAACCTTTTTAATTTGCAGTGTAATTTCAAATATTAATGTATTCTGCATTAGCATGTTTGTCTTATCAACAGAGGGAAGCGCAATGTCTGAAGGACTGCCGTGGATGATTAGATACTTATTCATCTTTTATATCGCAGCTACCTGATTGTATTCTGAGCCTGTGCTCTATCATTGTTTTGTCTTTGACAAATTCAGGGAAAAGGATGATCTTAATACTAATAATAATCTTTCGTGTCACAAATAGCTTTACATTAATACTGCAATGAGGTGCTCTGCGAGAGCGGGGTATTGCGTAAAAATCCCTAGGACACGGAATGTGATGATTTCTGGGAAATGAATGATGCCAATATTGTCTGCTGGCAGCTGAGTTGCACCCCCTCCCCGCTATTGTCCCCAGGAGGGGGCACTGTTGGTAATGGTAACAAGTACAGCCTGTCTGGATGAGGAGAAGTGCACCGGAACCGAATCCTTTCTCTCCCATTGTCTTTGTCCCCTCAAACTGACTGTGATCACAAGGAAGGCACCAGAGTGAACTGTTCTGGTAAGCATCGCACAGAGTGGTGGGAGCAAGAGCTGGGAGGCAGTGTTTCATTCTTGTTTGCATAAATTAAGAACAACAGCTGCCTTTCAAACATTAAATCTTAATAATTTTGACTTTTTTAATAATATGTTCCACAGATCCGCTGTTGCCTCCAAACACTTCTCCGCCCACACTTGGATGTACATCTCATTAATAGATCTCAGTCTGTAAGATTGTCGTTTTTCTATTCTTGGAAATAATTGGACATATTGTCATTGCTTTGTGATGATTTCTCAGGATAATCTCATGATCATGTAAGCACTGAAAAATACACAATACTGTGGCTTCACAGCGCCAGCGTCCCCGGTTCGATTCTCAGCTAGGACCGATGTCTGTGCGGAGTCTGCATGTTCTCCCCGTATCTGCGATGGTTTCCTCCGGGTGCTACGGTTTCCTCCAAAAGCCCGAAGAGACGTGCTGATAGGTGAATTGGATATACTGAATTCTCCCTCTGTGTACCCGAGCAGGCACCGGAATGTGACGATTAGGTACTTTTAACAGTAACTTTGTTGCTTTGTTAATGGAAACCTACCTGTAATAATCAAGATTATTATTATTTGATAGAAAGGTATTGAAACTTTAATAAAACTGAGGAGATAAAACTTGGAGCCCTGTTGATCTGAATTAAATGGCCTTACAACAATAATGCAGAGGAAGATGTCAATAAAATGTCAAGCTAGCATCGTATTGCTGACCTCACACTGAATCTCGAATTTTGCTGTTTACCCTTCTCTCTGTGTCTTTCCCAACAGGATGTACTCAGTCTGTGTTGGAAAGAAATTAACTGGCTGTTGGCCAGATTCGTTCGCGGTGTTCGACAAACAATCACATCATGGACTCATATAATCACTACAGAGCAGAAGGAGGCCAGTTGGCCCATCAATTCTGCACCAACCCTCCGAAAGAGCACACTACCACGGCCTAATACCCTGCCCAATTCCCGGAACGCTACCTAACATTTGGACACTGAGGGGCAATTTAGAATGGCTAATCACCTAACCCGCACATTTGTGAATGTACTAAAAACATTACATCAAAAATAGGACGTTTTCATCCAACGGTACACGGAACTCGAAACTAGTGTCACTTCCGTAACTATAGATCAAAACGTTGAAATCAAACACTTTGAACTCTGAGTTCAGAATTTTTTTAAGCAGCTTATATTTTTGCCCATCCAATATTCTTTCGAAATCTGCACAGTCTGAGTACATATCCAACGTCAGCTTTTCTGAGCAGAATCCATTTTGAGAAGTGATGTGACATTTTTTCTATGGATCCCCACAATTGTCAGTGCTAAATCTGCATCCCAGCGCAAGTAACGCGGATAGCATAGGATATTTGCTGGTAGGGCAATGAGTACTGCCCCTACATTTGTGCCAAAAGGTCCAGTTCAGGTCCCAAGACTTCAGACCAAAGAATATCAAATACCCTGCAAACTCCTTCCAATATAGCAATGTCAGACGGTTGGAGTGGGAGAAATTCTCGTTTGGTATGGATTGGTTTCGTCCTGGTGACAGGCTGACGACCTTTTCCATGTAGAAGCTTGGCTATAGAATCTGATAAACCTCTGTCTTGTGGAACACGAGGTTTGGGACAGAGAAGCAAAACTGCTCTCTGCATCTGAACTCCCACCAAGTCTTCTTATTTCATATCTTACTCACAGGCCATTAGTGGTCCGGAAATGCCTCAGTTACTTCTCTTTGTGATGGAGGCAACGATATTATCACTAGACGATTAATCCAGAGGGCCAACGTGGTGTTGTAGTTACCCTGGTTCATATCCAAACTCAGGATAAGGAAATATATGTGAAAGTGATTATGGAATTAAATGTTTCATTGTAAATGTAATCATATTCCAATCGTCACGCTCTTCTTCCACCAGGCCCGCTCACAGGCGACTGGGATTCAGCTTCTGGTGTGTATCAACCAATTTATGCAGAAATACATAAGATTCCACGTGACAAGGTTTCCACTCAGTCTCGTGCTTCAGGTTTGCATTCTGCATTCATTTCAAACCAAAACTACAGGGGCAAATATAATTTCAGGTATAACGAAGTTAATCGCCAGTGCACTGAAGATACAACAGCAGTATTATCCTCACTATTATCGTGTCAAAAGGAGATCTGTCACATGCGCTTATGTACCTTCAGATGACTGTTGGGGGAAAATATTCACAAGTGCACCTTAACGTCAGCAAAAGAAGCAATTTGTTGTTGCAGAACTCTGGGCCAAAGGTCCTGGACCCCACAGTCTTCGCGGCACACTTTCTCCCTGATCTGGCGTTTATTCTGGGTTAATATACACTTTCACAAGCAGAATTAGTTCTCATTCTCATTTACATACAGCCAGTCAATTCTCTTAGTATCGCAATTCATTCCATATATAGTTAATCAATTCTTACCACAGTCTGTTATATTTGTCCAATCAATATGTTACAGGCGTGATTACATAAGGTAATAAGGTTATGAGTTGCCAGTCCTGGATACCGGCCCGATGGGCCCCTTTCTCTCGTAGTGGCTTGATTGTCTTCTTCCTCTCGCAGTTGTTTTGACAGCTAGAATAACAGCTCCTGCAGCCCGTGGAGCACCGGTAATCACTGTCTTTGGAGAATACATCTAGCTATGAGTCACTCGTTTAGTCCAAAGTTCACTGTCTCAGCAGAAAACACCATTCGTGGCAACATAAAAGCAATCATTAATTCATATAGCAAAGTATCCCACTTCCAAAGCGGAAAATAAGCAGGCATTAATTTATATAGCCATTTACACAGCGCCTCATTGTAGCGACACAGAATACAATTTGGGAGAACACTTGGGTTACAACATCGTTTTATTTCTAAACGGGAAAGTTTTAAAATCATTCTCATTCTCAACCGAAGCCAAGAGAAAAGATAGTGCCCATTAATTAACAAGAACAAACAAATCATCAGATCAAAACCATTAAGTATGAAGGCACCGAAAATAATTAAAATAAGTGCGGGGGTGGGGGGAGGAGCAGAGGAAAGGGAGGTTACCAAGTCAGAAAGAACGACAATTAAATTGGTTAAGATCGCAAGCGAGGACTATTACATTAGATAATCCTGGAGCATTAACCAAATTAGCACACTATTTTATGCAAAGAAACATAAAATGGGCAATTCACAATTACCTTCATGCTTTGTGGTCAGACACAGCGACTCTCAGTCATGGTGTAATGTAGAAATATTAATCAATATGCAGCAGGGATAACATTTAGGTACACAGGACTTCGGAAGATTTGAATAGGAGTGGTATAATCACATACAAACTAAAACTAAAGACAAATAAAAGTGATAGAATAATCCTATTGGTCAGAGGAATTTGCGTCCATTCATTTTAAACGAAAGGGAAACAATGGCACAAGCGTTATTGCAGTTATTTACAAATCATTATGTAATGTGCAATGTCAGGCTCCGAGCGGAAAGCAGATATTAAGGATATTATTAATAACGTCGAGGAACAATGTCCAGGAAAATATCCATCAATCTGCTGAACATTGGTGAAAGATCAACTCGTCAAATTCCGACTGAAGGAGGGAAGAAAGAAATTACAAATGAAACAATGTTGGAAAGGTCAGCGCACCTCTCAAACTGGATCTCCCACAGAATCAACAACATCAACATATTTCAAAAGGCAACGGAGTAGATGTTATTAACGCTGTAAATGTAATGTATCCTGGTATCCAATATTTGTTTGGGACGTTACCACCTAATACACTAATGGATGAGACCAGAGCACACCTGCCAGCTCTGGCTCAGGAGGCGGCAATCTTGCTCTGTCAAACTTTTTAGATTCAGGTTCCACTCCAGAACTTGGACAGATAAATAAAGTCTGACACTCAGGGCAGTGCTGAGCGAGAGCTACACTTCTTGCGATGTGACATTCCATTGGAGCTATTGATGCGATTGACAGCATGCCTCTGTTGTGGATGTAAAATACCCATTGACCAAGCTGAAGAATACTTGAGAGTTAGCAATTTTGTCCTGACCGTTAATCACCCATTAATTCACAAACTCGGGTTACACGCTCTTTATTAAAATGCTGTGATGTCCGGGGTCGATTACAATTCACATATTGACTGCTGAGTTCCCACATTGCAAGAGCGACTCATTTTAAAAGTACATTTTTAGCTGCAAAGGATTTCAAACCTGATGATCATGAAAAGCACCAAACACAAGTGTTTATTTAAAAGTATAGAGTCACACGCCAAGCAGAAGATTTGCTCCCAGTTTGTTGTGACAGAAAAATTAAATTTTGGGGGAAATGTATTGATTTCGACAGAAGCAGTTTAAAATTGGGGCCTGCACGAATCGGCGCTAAGATGATTGTGTTTGTAATTTACTGGAACAACTTAGAGATTGGAGTCAAAACCGCATTTCAGGGATGGTAGCACATTGAGGCAATCAGACGTCGTAAAGCAAATTGCAAGAAGATATTTATGAACTTATGAAAATGGATATACGATTGGAAAATGAAACTCCACATCACGAACTGACATGAAAGCAAACTTGTGAGGAAAAGCACATGTCGTGTATGAAGTGAAAAATAATTGAAATTAAACAGTTCATTAAACTGATGGGAATACACGGGCCAAAAGTAATTCGATTTAAAATTTTAAAATGTCAACAAAAGTCAAAACAAACACAAACGTTCCTTTCTAACACAAATAAAATCATAAAATGACAGACAAGGACAACAGGTCAGTATTTTGCTTTAATAACATTTTATTTGATAACGTTCCCCACGGTAGGCTATTGCAGAAAATACGGAGGCTGGGGATTGAGGGTGATTTAGAGATGTGGATCAGAAATTGGCTAGCTGAAAGAAGACAATGGGTGGTGGTTGATGGGAAATGTTCAGAATGGAGTTCAGTTACAAGTGGCGTACCACAAGGATCTGTTCTGGGGCCGTTGCTGTTTGTCATTTTTATCAATGACCTGGAGGAGGGCGCAGAAGGGTGGGTGAGTAAATTTGCAGACGACACTAAAGTCGGTGGTGTTGTCGACAGTGCGGAAGGATGTAGCAGGTTACAGAGGGACATAGATAAGCTGCAGAGCTGGACGGAAGGTGGCAAATGGAGTTTAATGGAGAGAAATGTGAGGTGATTCACTTTGGAAGGAATAACATGAATGCGGAATATTGGGCTACTGGTAAAGTTCTTGGAAGTGTGGATGAGCAGAGGGATCTAGGTGTCCATGTACATAGATCCATGAAAGTTGCCACCCAGGTTGATAGGGTTGTGAAGACGGCCTATGGAGTGTTGGCCTTTATTGGTAGAGGGATTGAGTTCCGGAGTCATGAGGTCATGTTGCAGCTGTACAAAACTCTGGTACGGCCGCATTTGGAGTATTGCATACAGTTCTGGTCACCGCATTATAGGAAGGACGTGGAAGCTTTGGAGCGGGTGCAGAGGAGATTTGCCAGGATGTTGCCTGGTATGGAGGGAAAATCTTATGAGGAAAGGCTGATGGACTTGAGGTTGTTTTCGTTAGAGAGAAGAAGGTTAAGACGAGACTTAATAGAGGCATACAAAATGCTCAGGGGGTTAGATAGGGTGGAGAGTGAGAGTCTTCTCCCGCGGATGGAAATGGCTAGCACGAGGGGACATAGCTTTAAACTGAGGGGTAATAGATATAGGACAGAGGTAGGTTCTTTACGCAAAGAGTGGTGAGGCCGTGGAATACCCTACCTGCAACAGTAGTGAACTCGCCAACATTGAGGGCATTTAAAAGTTTATTAGATAAGCATATGGATGATAATGGCATAGTGTAGGTTAGATGGCTTTTGTTTCGGTGCAACATCGTAGGCCGAAGGGCCTGTACTGCGCTGTATCGTTCTATGTTCTATGTTCTATTTCCAGATAGGTGTAACTAAAAAGATAGAGTTAAGATAAAAGTCAATCGAACTTTGGGTAAGATGGCATTTGGAGTAGATTGTATGGTTCTGATTAGCATAATATTAAAATGCTATAAAAGTTCAGGAGAGGGTGAAACTATGTACAGGAGTGTTAACACTATTGAAGGCTGATGCTGATCCAGAACGGCTGAACAGAAAGGAAATAAAATGCTCCAATTGGACCCATTCTGGACCTTTCCTGGTCCATTATCCACGGAATCCACGACCCGTTTCCACGGCTTATGTGGAATTATTGTGTCTGGGGAAATAATACTACATCATAAAATCCAACCAGTGACGCAGACTATGAAGGATTATGTCTCACATAATTTTCTCTGGTTGGATATCTTACACATTAACAATCCCACCGGACTGCACTGTTCAATGATAAATGAAACAGTTATTGTCCACCTAAAGGACACAAATAACGTACCAGAAATGCTTGGGAACACAAGGTTTAATGGAAGGGAGGAACTAAAAGAACTCTGTGTTAGTAATGAAGTGACAAGGATAAATTGATGAATCTGAAGGCGGATACATCCTAAAACCTCATAATCTTCAACCGTGTGCTTACCAACGTGGCCCTCGATATACTGCATGCAATGTCGATCATATCCTATAATTATTTATACTCTTGAAAAATTCCTACGGATTGCAGCGTAGTTAATGTAACGGCACTATTTATAAAGGAGGAAGAGTGAATAGAAGAAAGTATAGATCAGTACATCTGACGTCGGTAGTTGGGAAAATTCTGGAGTGATTATGAAAGATTTCATATCATTGCAAAATAGTGACAGAATCTGATAGAGTCAGTATGGATTTATGCAAAGGAAACAATGCTTGAAACATCGAGCAACACGGTAGCACAGTGGTTAGCATAGTGGTTAGCACAAGTGCGTCCAGGTTCAATTCCCGGCTTGGGTCAATATCGGTGCAGAGTCTGCACATTCGCCCCGTGTCTGCATAACTTTCCACCGGGTGATCCAGTTTCTTCCCACAGTCCGAAGATGTGGTGGTTAGGTGGATTGGCCATGCTAAATTGCTCTTCCTGTCCAAAACGTTTGGATGGGGTTAATGGGTGTCGGGATAGGGTGGCGGTGTGGGCTTGGGCAGGGTGCTCTTTCCCAAGTCCGGTACAGATTCGATGGGCAGGATGGTCTCCTTCTGCACTCTAAATTCTATGGGATTCTTGGAGGCTATAACTCGTAGAGTTGATATGGAGGAGGCAGTTGTCGAGAATATAGGGGGTTTTGAGAATGTGCCTCTTAAGAATATTAGCAAGTAACGTTGAAACACATGCAATTAGGGGAAGGGTATTGGGAAGGTCAGAAAAATGTTTGGCAGACATGAAAAAGAAGAGTGGGAATTAACATTTATTTTTCCTGATTGGCAGTGGCGTGTCATAGGTTGCTGGCACTCAAGCTGTTCACAATATCTATTAATGATTTAGATGAGGACACGAAGTGCAATATGCCCAAATGTGCAGCTGACACAATCTGGGTAAGAGGCTGAGCTGTACGAATGTTGCAAAGATTGTCCGTGTTATTTAGACGAGCTGAGTGGGCACAAACATGGGAGATGTAGTGTTGTAGGGATACATTTCAGGTTGATAGCAAAAATAAGCAGGCAGATTATGATCTGATAGGCTATACTTTGAGAGAGGTTTATATGCAACGAGACCCGAGTGTCTTCGTACACTTGTCGCTGAAGGTAAGCCTGCAGGTACAGCAGTAGGAAAATAAAAGAAGGCAACTGGTTTTCTGGCCATGATAGCGAGAGGATTAATGTAGCAGCACTCTTTGAGATCACAGAGATCTGCACTTGGGCCTGATGGTCTTTGAATGGCCAACATCCTTCCTGTTATTTTTAAACGAACAATGTAATCAACACAGTCCAGTGTTGGGAAGTGTTCACTCACTCAACAAAGTTATATTTTTTTAACCCAATGTCGTAATTTGTTTGTTCACGTCTTTGAAAAATATGGTAAAGGATGTTGAAACCTTAATATCCCAGAGGTGATTCCGCAGAGTATAAATTAAAGGCTTTGGGAATATATAATTTCAGAGTTTAAGACAGAGGGATTGTCAGTAGTACGAAGGGACACAACACGTCACACCTAACATGCTTCTTCCAATTGACATGGTTGAGAAAATATTCTACCCAATCCTTGCCATTGTTGGAGTTCTTGGTAAGTGACTATCACCAGTGAAGTAGTGTAAATCTGTGTGTGAGCGGCTCTCTGATTTTAAACTGTGCCTGAAAATGTTTAATGCTGATCTCGTGCTCACAGTTTTCAGACACCTGATCAGGAACGTCATTCACATAAGTCCAATGTCTTTATGCATGTCAATGGCTTGAATCCACTTCACAAACTGACAATAAACCTCGGATTCGACATCACGGGATCTCCGATTAATGAATTTATTATATTTAGTGGAATCTTGTATAATGCTAGATTGTGAAGGCAATCTCTCTGAGGGAAGTTTATTAGGAGTAAAAATGAAATCACACCGAGTGTGGATCACTATCCAGAGTGGAATATCTGACAGCGGTGAACACGTATTACTGAAAGTATCCGTCAGTGTAGAATTGTACTGAATGTGAGTCTCTCACCAGAGTGGAATATATGATCAAATGACCTATCTATTACTGGGACTATCTGTCCGAGTAGAATTGTAATTTATGTGGGTCAAGAACTGGACTGAAATAAGTTGTTCTATTTTGAAATGAACTATTTTATTGGTGAGTTGTTGCTCCATCCTATGGATCTCTCTCTCCCTGTCTCTCCCCCTCTCTCTCTCTCTCTCTCTCTCTCTCTCTCTCTCTCTTTCTCGATCTCTATCTCTTATACCTATCTATCTCTCTGTATTCTGCCTTTGGAATAGACTGAAAACAGGAAGAGTTTGGCTGTGTTTTGAAGGTGTTTGATATTTATTGAGTGAATTGAAGTGTCTCGGTAGCTCAGTATTATATTGTACTGCTCCAACAGAAACAGATATCACCTACACTTTGGCATTTAAAAGGCAACACAGTGCAGTATTTTAATTGGTTCTGTGATCTGTTTCTCAAGTCTGTTAATACTGAAATGAATTCCAATGTTTGTTCAATTTTTAAGGGTGTTTTGAAGGAGGGATGACAATCACTGGTAGGTTTGTATCTGGTTGAGAAACCTGGCCAATCTGAGGCAATCCTGTAAATCAGACTAAATGAGAAACGTAACCTCTTCCAAATGTATCTGAATTATGAACATTTTTCTATCACTGCCATCAAACCGACAGGTCTGAGATTCTCGCTTTTCGCCTTCCCAATTCTTAAACACTTGGGTACATTTCCGATGTTAATCTCTGTGTCCACCCTCCTTCCAATACTGGACTCCACACTGCCCATTTTATTGATGCTGAAACCCTACCTTGGATCATTCAGAGAGAATGTTTCATCCGTAATTTAAAAGCTCTTCTCCCTTTCTCTCTGACAGTCAATTTACTGGGAATTGTGATTCTGTGTCGGGGAAAGTGTGGCCTCTCTACCTGCACCACTCGGTACCTGGTGGCAATGTCGGTGGCGGATCTGCTGTTTATTATCATTCACCCCATACTTACCAAGATCAATTATTATTATTTCCCACGGAATTTCCTGGAGATCACCCCTGTGTGTAGTGTTCAAGAAGTGCTGATGTCTGCAGCCATGGACTGTTCTGTCTGGTTCACCGTCACTTTCTCCTTTGATAGATTTGTGGTCATTCGCTGCCAGAAATTTAAAACTAAATATTGCACCGGGAAAACTGCAGCTGTTGTTCTGTCAACAACCGGCCTCCTGCTCTGTGCAAAAAATATCCCCAGGTACTTTCCATATGAACCTATAGAGATAATCGACAATGTCCAGTGGGGTTGTCAGCCAAAGAGCAGTTTTTACACTGACCCCATGTGGGATTTAATTATCTTGTTTGATCAGCTTTTAACCCCATTGATCCCATTCGGTTTAATCCTTCTGATCAACGCTCTGACAGTCAGGCACATTTTACTCACCAGTCGAGTCCGGAAGGCACTGAGGGCTCAGAGTCAGGGAGACAATCGCAGAGACCCAGTGATGGAAAACAGAAGGAAGTCAATGATTTTACTCTTCAGCATCTCCGGAACTTTCATTCTCCTGTGGACCGTGTTTATTATTAAAGTTTTCTACATTGATTTCGGAGGATTGATTGACCTCACTGATCCTCAATATAATTTACAGGAAGTCGGATATATACTGTTGGATTTAAATTGCTGTACAAACACATTTATTTATGTGGTGACTCAGTCCCGGTTTAGGGAGCAGATCAAAGTTGCGGTGACATACCCGGTCACATCAATTATGGAATTAATCAATAAATAAAATTGACTGACAGTCTCTCAACCAATCAGTGACCTCAGATCACTGAGTAACAGAAACCTCAGCCAATCAGAGACCTGGTTGGGATATGGGGATGTCTCAGTTAACCAGATTTTTCAGTCTGCCCATTGAATAAACTACAACTCCAGCTAGTGCTATTGTTTCCTTGTCTCTGGTCTAAATTCCCAGCTCAATTATCAATGTTTCTGAGATATTCTCATCAATTCAGCAACCCAGGATCAAAGATTCTGGCCAATCAGTGAATAAAATATTCTGCTGTGCTTCCAGAGCAATTCATAAGTCCCCCCCCCCCCCCCCACCCCACCCCGTCCCTCTGCTTTGTGACATACATTTAGTCGAACCAAAATTGGATCATCTCCAGCTTTTCCATATAAATTATTGTGCTACATGTGAACACTGCCTTTCAGGGGAGAGAGTAGGGCAATGGGATTAGTTGGAGACAAACAGGGCTCCGGGGAGAGAGAGAGACAGTGAAATTAGTTTTCGATTTATACAGGGCTATGGCGAGAGAGTGGGAAAGTGGGATTAGTATGAGATTGACACAGGTCTGTGGAGAGACAGTACGACAATGGGATTAGTATGAGATTGATAGAGGACTGTGGAGAGACAAAGGGGCAGTGGGATTAGTTAGAAATTAATACAGGGCTGTGGGAAATGTGCAGGGCATTGGGATTAGGTGTAGTGGGAAGATACACGAGTCTGGCAGGGTGTCCTCTGTCGTGGATCTGCTAGTGAGATCTTGCTGTGCAGAATTGCCTTCACTACGACTTTAATTATTAACTTACTCACTGGAGGGCGTTTGGGATCTGATTGTCGAATTATCTAAATAATAAAACAGAGAGGGGAGACAAAGAGAGGGGGAAAGATGGGGAGAAAGGAAAAGATGGAGAGGGAGAGAGGGAAAGACAGACAGTAAGAGGCAAAGACAGACACAGGCAGAGTGCGGCACGGTGGCACAGTGGTTAGCACTGCTGCCTGACAGCTCCAGGGCCCCAGGTTCAATTCCGGCCTCGGGTCACTGTCTGTCACGCTTTCTCACCGTGTCTATGGGTTTCCGCCGGGTGCTCCGGTTTCCTCCCACAGTCCAAAAACGTGAAGGATAGGTGGAATGGTCACGCAAAATGCCCTTAGTGTCCAAGAGGTTCTGTAGTAATGGGTTACGGTAGGGTGGAGGCAAGGGCTTAGTTCGGGTGCTCTTTTCAAGGGACGGTGCAGAAACGATTGGCCTCATGGCCTCCTTCTGCACTGTAAATTTTGTGATTCTATAAGGGGTCAGCTTGGATGAACAAAGACGCTGGTTTAAACAGCGAGTCCCACATCCCGTAAATGTGACACTTCCATTAGATTACCACAGACTATTCACTGTTTACCCTTCTGAAATGTGCAAACTTACTTCTGAAATGATGTCTGCGGATTTCCATTGAACCCCTACCAATGCCTTTTCATTATTGTTTCTGCTGCTTTTGAAGTATAATTAGTAGTGTTCTTCGTGTAGGAGCAACCGCGAGGAGGAGCATTTAAATTAAAGCCACAATTCTACCCATTATTTCAAACACTTCGTATGAAGAGCCTATAAACATTTCTCTTCATGTCTTCTCATTGTTTGCCCCAGAATCATATTTATAATGCTTTGTTTTGTTTGCACTTGATCGACTTATGTTGCTCTTTCCGTTGCTCAGTGTTTTGTGCTGTGTTTCTAAAATCCTTTGATCCACTCACTCATCTCAACTCTTTTATTTGAAGTTTGAACGATGCAAATAGAGAATCATTTTGCTCGGATTTCACCATCTCTCCATTTTTATCATGCTCTCCGGCTAATTCTATCCTCATTTTATCTATCATTAAAATGTTAAAACATATCTGTGTGAGTGTTGGCTTTTCTGATTGGGTTTGGGACAGTGTGTGTGGGTGGGGGTGGTGGGTGATGACTGGGAGGTTTTGTTAAGAGAGACACAGGATATGGGCTGTAATCTGTTGGGACCTTGTCCCTCGTGCGGTAGTTTGTGGCATGTTGGTTGTCCAATCAGCCTTGATTTGTGGGATCGGGCTGTGCGTGTTTTGGCCCCAGCCTTTCCCGCACAGCGACTTCGCCTGGATTCCGCAAATTCAGTTCAGTGACAGAGCAGCTTCTGCATCGCTCCCATCTCCCTACCACGCCATCAAAGCTTCATCTCATTTCTCGATGTAAAGCACCCATTAAATATAAGATATGGTGGCACCGCTTTGTAAATGATAACGATCAGGCAGGAACATTGGGTTGGGCGCACGGTATCGGGGAGAGGCTGGGGAGGAAAGCAACAGGGGAGTATAGGAGAGAGGGAGTGGGGAGACGGATTGGTGAAGGTAGGTCTTTGGGTTCAGGGCTTCCGGTGGGAGCCACCAGCCCAGGAAGAAATACTGGTGAAGAGAATTGAGGTGGATGGTGGCTTCGGTTTTAAGCCTTTGTGGGGACAGTGGTTCTGGTCACCGCATTATAGGAAGGACGTGGAGGCTTTGGAGCGGGTGCAGAGGAGATTTACCAGGATGTTGCCTGGTATGGAGTGAAAATCTTATGAGGAAAGGCTGATGGACTTGAGGTTGTTTTCGTTGGAGAGAAGAAGGTTAAGAGGAGACTTAATAGAGGCATACAAAATGATCAGGGGGTTAGATAGGCTGGACAGTGAAAGCCTTCTCCCGCGGATGGAAATGGCTGGCACGAGGGGACAAAGCTTGAAACTGAGGGGTAATAGATGTAGGACAGAGGTCAGAGGTAGGTTCTTTGCGCAAAGAGTAGTGAGGCCGTGGAATGCCCTACCTGCTACAGTAGTGAACTCGCCAACATTGAGGGCATTTAAAAGTTTATTGGGTAAACATATGGATGATAATGGCATAGTGTAGGTTAGATGGCTTTTGTTTCGGTGCAACATCGTGGGCCGAAGGGCCTGTACTGCGCTTTATCGTTCTATGTTCTACGTTCTAAGGAGGAGGGGATGGGGAGGTAATGCGGCCGATATGTAGGATTGGTTTAGGCATGGATGGTGCGGAGAACCATCATGGATGAGCCCGATTCAGAGAGGGGATGGGGGTCCGAGCCCAAGGAAGGTGATGGTGGACTCTTTGAGGGGGGGGCGCAGAGCCTCTGCTGAGAGTCCTGACGACCTGACATGGAACGTCTGCGGGCTAAATGCGCTGGTTTAGCCGGTGCAGGGTCTTTGTGCACTTGACATTTCGAGAGCGGAGGCAACTTTTCTGCAGGAGACGTTTCTCTGGGTGAAAGGTCAGATTGACCTGCGAAAGGGGTCGGTGGGGCAAGTGTTGGGGGTTGACTCGAAGTCAAGGGGGGGGGGGGCGTGTTGCCCAAATGCTGAAGAAGAACATGTATTACGGGAGTGAGGGAGCAGCGGAATCCGGGGTGGGATGGGGTGGGGGTGGGGGAGGATTATGATGCAGTGTTTATTCCAGGATTGGTTATTTTGGTGTGAGCCAGGCGGTGCTGATGGGGGTGGACGGAGTGGAATATGCGGGAATAGGGGTTTCTGACCACGCTCCGCACTGTCCAGACGTGCGAGATTCTTTGGGTCAGGCAAACAGGTCGGGTTGGATGTTCGATTGCGGATAGCGATGAGGTCTATCAGAGGATACAGCAGGATATAGATCGTTTGGAGACTTGGGCGGAGAGATGGCAGATGCAGTTTAATCCTGATAGAGGTCTACAATATTATGAGGGGCATAGAGAGGGTGGATAGGCAGAGGCTTTTTCCCAGGGTAGAGGGGTCAATTTCTGGGAGACATAGGTTTAAGATGCGAGTGGCAAGGCTTAGACGAGATGTACGAGGCAAGTTATTTACACCGAGAGTAGTGGGTGCCTGGAACACGCTGCCGGAGGAGGTGGTGGAAGCAGGGACGATAGTGACATTTAAAGGGCATCTTGACAAACACATGAATAGGATGGGAATAGAGGGTTACGGACTCCGGAAGTGTGGAAGATTTTAGTTTAGATGGGCAGCATTTTCGGCGCAGGCTTGGAGGGCCGGAGGGGCTTTTCCTGTGCAGTATTTTTCTTTGTTCTTTGTTCTGTCTGTTAGATAAAGAGTTCAGTGGAATCATGGCAGTGGGGATTCAAAATTATGTTGAGCTCAATCGGAATGGGAAAGTATTGGCAGCCATATTCAATCAGCTGACGATATGAAAAGTGGTGAGGAAGGGACGGCAGGCATCAGGGGTACAGTATGAATAACGGAGAAGGCGAGTCCTGTGTTGGCACATCCAAAGGGCTGGTTTAGCACACTGGGCTAAATCACTGGCCTTTAAAGCAGTCCAACGTAGGCCAGAAGCACGGTTGAATTCCCGTACCAGCCTCCCCGAACAGGCCCCGGAATGTGGCGACTAGGGGCTTTTCACAGTAACTTCGTTTGATGACTACTTGTGACAATAAGCGATTTTCATTTTTTAATTTCATCAGCTGCGGTAATCCTGCAAGTGAGGCACGACGGGGGTGGGGGTGAGGATACATGAGGTGTTCGAGGTCTTCTATGGGGGGCTGTATAGGATCGAGCCGCTGGGGGCGGGAGATGCGGGTATGGTTCTGTTCCTAAATGTGCTGGACTTCCCTGTGCTGGAGGAAGGGAGGAGGCAGGCGCTGGAGGAACAATTAGGGCTAAAGGAGGCGATGGAGTGCATCGGCATTACACAATTGGTCAAGGCTCCGGGGCCGGATGGCTCCCCTGCAGAATGGTATCAGCAGTTCGTGACATAGTTGCCCCCACCCCCATTTTTGGGTGTGTCAAATGAAGCGGTAGGGAAGGGGGAACTGCTCGATTTCGCTGATCCCAAAAAGGGGAGGGTCTGCTGAATGTGAGTGCAGGTCCTATAGGCCTATCTGGCTTCTGAACACGGACATTACCCTGAACGGGGAGGGAAAACAGGCAGAGGTCGTGGTATATATTTGTACTAACGACATAGGCAGGAAAGGGGATATGGTCCTGCAGCAGGAGTTCAGGGAGCTAGGCAGAAAGTTAAAGGACATGATTTCAAGGTTGGAATCTCGGGATTACTCCCTGTGCCACGTGCCAGTGAGACTAGAAATAGGAAGATAGAGCAGCTAAACACGTGGCTAAACAGCTGGTGTAGGGGGAGTGTTTCAGTTATCTGGACGTCTGGGAGCTCTTCCGGGGCAGGTGTGACCTGTATAAGAAGGACGGGTTGCCTCTAAACCAGAGAGGCATATGTATCCTGGCCGCCAGGTTTGCTTGTGTCACACGAGAGGGTGTGGGTACCGAAGCGTAAGGTCAGAAGGTGAAAACATTGAGGGGGAACTAGGGAATAGGACCAGTAGGGTCGCCAGGGAAAGGGTTGGCTCACTAAAAGACAGTGGAGGGAATCTATAAGTGCACCAAGAGGAAATGGGCGAGGTGCTGAATGAATACTTTGCATCAGTATTCACCAAAGAGAAGGAATTAGTGGATGTTGAGTCTGGAGATGGGTGTGTAGATAGCCCGGGTCACATTGAGATCCAAAAAGACGAGGTGTTGGGCGTCTTGAAAAATATTAAGGTGGATAAGTCCCCAGGGACTGTTGTGATCTACCCCAGAATACTGAAGGGCGCAAGAGAGGAAATTGCTGACGCCTTGACAAAAATCTTTCGACCCTCACTGTCTTCTGGTGATGTCCCGAAGGAGTGGAGAATAGCCAGTGTTGTTCCTTTGTTTAAGAAGTGTAGCAAGGATAACCAAGCAACTACAGGCCGGTGAGCCTTACGTCAGTGGTAGGGACATTACTGGAAAGAATTCTTCGAGACATGATCAACTCCCATTTGGAAGCAAGTGGACGTATTAGAGAGGGAAAGCACCGTTTGTGAAGGGGAGGTCGTGTCTCAGTAACTTGAGAGAATTTTTCGAATAGGTCACAAAGATGATTCATGTAGGTAGGGCAGCGGATGTTGTCGATATGGCCTTGAGTAAATCCTTTGACAAGGTCCCTCATGGCAGACTGATACAAAAGGTGAAGTCACACGGGATCAGAGGTAAGCTGGCAAAATGGATACAGAACTGTCTCGGTTATAGACGGCAGAGAGTAGCAATGGAAGGGTGCTTTTCTGATTGGAGGACTGTGACTAGTGGTGTTCCGCAGGGATCAGTGCTGGGACGTATATATAATTGCTGTTCGTCGTATATATAATTGATTGCGAGCAAAAAATAAGTGGTCTGATTAGTAAATTTGCGGATGACACAGGGGCATGTGTGACCTGGATAAGAAGGACGGGTTGCATCTCAACCGGAGAGGCATAAATATCCTGGCCGCCAGGTTTGCTAGTATCACAGGAGAGGGTGTGGGTACCGGAGCAATAGGTCAGAAGGTGAAAAAAATGCGTGAGAACTAGGGAATCGGACCAGTATGGTTCTGAGGAAGAGCAGACAGGAGGATGTTGCTGAAAACAGCGGGACTGGTGGCCTGAAGTGCAAATGTTTAAATGCAAGAAGTATAATGTTGGTGGCATTACGGATAGCGACGAGGACTGTCACAGGATATAGCAGGTATGAGACCGTTTGGAGACTTGGGCGGATAAATGGCAGATGGAGTTAATCCGGACAAATGTGAGGGAATGCATTTTGGAAGGTCTAATGCAGGTAGGGAATATACAGTGAAGGGTAGAACCCTCAAGAGTACTGACAGTGAGAGAGGTCTAGGTGTACAGATCAGAGGTCACTGAAAGGGGCAACACAGATGGAGAAGGTAGTCAAGAAGGCATACGGCATGCTTGCCTTCAGTGGCCTGGGTATTGAGTGTAAAACTTGGCAGGTTATGCTACAGCTGTTTCGAACCTTAGTTAGGCCACACCTGGAGGATCGTGTTCAATTCTAGTCGCCACACTGCCAGAAGAATGTCGAGGCTTTAGAGAGGGTGCAGACGAGATTGACCAGGATGTTGCCTGGTATTTAAGGCAATAGCTATGAGCAGAGGTAGAACAGTCTCGGTTAGTTCTCACTGAAAGACGGAAGATGAGGGGCCACCTGATAGAGGTCTACAAAATTATGAGGGTCATAGACAGAGTGGATAGTCAGAGGCTTTTCCCTTGGGTAGAGGGGTCAATTATCAGGAGCCGTAGGTTTACGGTGCGAGGGGCAAGGTTTAGAGGAGATGTAGAATGTAAGTTTTTTACACAGTGGTTAGTTCGTGCCTGGAACTCGCAACCTGGAGGAGGTGGTGGAAGCAGGGACGATAGTGACGTTTCAGGGGCATCTTGACAACTTCAAAACTAGGATGGGAATAGAGGGATTCGGACCCCGGAAGTGTAGAATATTTTAATTTAGACGGGCAGCATGGTTGGCGCAGGCTTGGAGAGGCGAAGGGCCTGTTCCTGTGCAGTACTTTTCTTTGTTATTTGTTCTTTCTTTGACATTCCTGTTACTCCTGTTCCTGTCCTCGCAAAGGTATTGACACGAAGGTTGGAGTGCTTTGTTCCAGAGTTGGTCTGGGAGGATCAGAGGAGTTTATGAAGCAGCTTTCCAGAATATTACGAAATGCAATTATGACACTATCGGGGATGGGTGGGAGGGCGTGCGATTGGTGGAGGTGGTTGAGTCAATGGACTAGGAGAAGGCCGCTTCTTTGATAGGGTAGAGCGTGGAAATTTGTTCGGATCCCTGGGGAGGTTCGGTTTGGCATGAGGTTTGTGATGTGGGTTTGACGGTTGCCTCGTCAAAGTGCGGATGAATGAGAAAAGGTTGCGGCTGCACCCGCTGTTGTTCGTACTGGCGATTGAGTTCTTGGCGATGGCACTTTTGGCCTCGGCTGAGTGGCAGGAGATTGTGAACGGGGCAGGGAGCACCAGGTGTGTCTGTGTGCTGATCACCTGTTACTGTTCGTGACTATAATTCCGATATTGGGAAAAGCGAGGTCTTGCAAGGAAACGCTTTTGTGCCGGATGGTAAAAATGAGCATTCTGCCGAGATTCCAGTTTGTTTTTCAGTCCCTCCCAATTCTCCTTCCCAAGGCATTTTTTCAGAATGCGGATGGGTCAGTCTGGGAACTTGTGTGGACAGGGAGGAGGCCGGGGATTCTGTTGTAAAGGCAGAGGCGCGACGGGGTACTGGCGCTCCCGAATTTTGTGCATTGCTCTTGGGCAGCAAATATGGAAATGATGAGATGATGGTGGTGTGAGGGGACCGGGAGAGTGCAGATTCGGTCAGGTAAGAGAAGGTACTTTGTGAGGAGGATAATCCTGAGGGTCATGAAACCAAAAGAAGGTAAGGAGTAGGCCATCTGGCCCTTCGAGCCTGCTCCGCCATTCAATGAGATCATGTCTGATCTTTTGTGGACTCAGCTCCAATTTCCCGCACGAACACCATGACCCTTAATCCCTTTATTCTTCAAAAAACTATCTATTTTTGTCTTAAAAACATTTAACGAAGGAGCCTCCATTGTTTCACTGAGCAGGGAATTCCATGGATTCACAACCTTTTGGGTGAAGAAGTTCCTCCTGAATTCAGTACTAAATCTACTTCCCTTTGTTTTGAGGCTATGCCCCCAAGTTCTGCTTCCACCCGCCAGTAGAAACAACTTTCCCGCATCTATCCAATCTGTACACTTCACTTTGTGGGAATCATAGGTTTGCGCTGGGGCGGATGGCGGGAGGAAGCGTTAGTGATGGTCAGGGCATGTGTGTGGAGGGCACGTTTGCTGGGCTATAGAAATTGGGGTAGACGGTCCTGGCGAACCATTTCCCATATGCTCTGGAGGGGGGGGGGGGGAGGGTAGGGGGGGGGGATTAGCGGAGATGTACGATGCAAGTTTCAAAACTTTTGGAAGGCTGTGTTAGGGACACAATTGAGGATTCTTGGGTTTGAGGTGAAGCCGGACCCTATGGTGGCGATCTTTGGGGTGCTGGGAGGTGCCGAAGTTACTGGAGGTGAAGGACGCCGAAGTGGTAGATGTGCTCCGCAAATTCAGCTCAGTGAGAAGCAGATTGTGAATCGCTGCAATCTTTACCCTCACCCTGCCCCCTCACCCAAACTTCTCAATGTAAACCATCCATTAAATATAAGTCACGATGGCAGCTCATGGTTAATTATAAAAGTCAGAGTCAGCATGGGTTTGAGGTGGATGTGTCAGAGTCAGCAGGGGATTGAGGGGGAATGGCAGAGTCAGCAGGGGTTTGAGGGGGTGGACGGAGTCAGCAGGCGTTTGAGGGGTGGGGTCAGAGGCAGCAGAGGATTGAGGGGGAGGTGGCAGAGGGAGCAGGGGAATGAGGTGGAGGGGTCAGTCAGCTGGGGACTATGGGGAGCGGGCATTTAGGAGGGGTTTGAGGGGAGCGGGCAGAGCCTGGCGGGGAATGAAGGTGAGTGATCAGAGACAGGAGCGGATTGAGGTGGAGGGGGCAGTGTAAGCAGGGAATTGAGGGGGGGGGGGGGGCAGAGTGAGCAGGGGATTGAGGCGGAGGGGGCAGAGTCGGCAGTGGATTTAGGGGGAGGGGTCAGAGTCAGCAGCGGATTGCGGGGTTACGGGCAGAGTCAGCAGCGGATTGAGAGAGAGAGGGCCGAGTCAGCAGGGGATTGTGGGGAGGGGGCAGAGTCAGCAGTGGATTAAGGGGAGGGGGCAGAGTCAGCAGGGGCTAAGGGGGCAGAGACAGCAGGGGATTGAGGGTGAGGGGGCAGAGTATGCAGCGGATTGAGGCGGAGGGGCAGAGTCAGCAGTGAATTGAAGGCGTGGGGTCAGAGTCAGGAGGTGATTGAGAGGGAGGGCGGAGTCAGCAGTCGTTTGAGGGGGTGGGGGCAGAGCCACTAGGGGAGTGAGGGGAGGGGGCAAAGGGAGCAAGGGATTGAAGGAGAGCGGGCAGTACTTAGGGGACTGGGGCGGGGGCAAAGTGAGAAGGGGACTTTTGGGGAGGGGGCAGTCAGCAGGGGATTGAAGGTGAGGAGGCTGTGTCTGCAGGTGATTGAGGGTGAGGGATGAGAGTCAGCAGGGGATTGAGGGGAGGGGGCAGAGTCAGCAGGAATCTGAGTGGGAGGAGGAAGAGTCAGCAGGGGATTGAGGGGGAGCGGACAGAGTCAGAAGGGGATTAAGGGGGAGGAGGCTGAGACAGCGGTGGACTGACGAGGAAGGGGGCTGAGACAGCAGGGGATTGAGGGGCAAGGGGCACAGTCAGCAGAGGTTTCAGGGGAGGTGTCATAATCAGTAGGGGATTGAGGGGGACGGGACAGAGACAGCAGTTGGATTGAGGAGGAGCCAGTCAGACACCGGATTGAGCGGGAGGGGGCAAAGTTAGCAGGCGAATGAGGGGGAAGGGGCAGATTCAGAAGGGAAAGAGGGGGAGGGGTAGAGTCAGCAGGGGCTTGAGGCGGATGTGTCTGAGTCAGCAGGGGATTGAGGGGAAGGGGTAGTCAGCAGGGGGTTGATGGGGAAGGCGGAGGCAGCAGGCATTTGAGGGGTGGAGTCAGAGCCAGCAGTGTATTGAGGGGGAGGATGCAGAGGGAGCAGCGGAATGAGGTAGAGTCAGGGCAAGCAGGGGACTGAAGGGGGTGTTTCAGAGTCAGCAGCGGATTGAAGGGGGATCCGAATCAGTCGCGGATTGAGGGGGGGGGGGGGATTCAGCAGCGGATTGAAGGGGGGTCCGAATCAGTAGCGAATTGAGGGGGAGGGATCAGAGTCAGCAGGGGATAGGGGGGGTGCAGAGTCTGCAACGGATTTAGGGGGGGATCAGAGTCAGCAGGGGATTGAAGGAGAGTGGACAGAGTCAGCAGGGTGTTCAGGGAAAGGGGTAGAGGCAGCACGAGATTGAGTGGGAGGGGTCAGAATCATAAGTGGTGTGACGGGAGGGTCAGTCAGCAGGGGACTGATTGAGAGGGGGCAGAGTCAGCGGGGGATTGAGGGGGAGGGGGCAGAGTCAGCAGCAGGGCATTGAGGTGGAGCGGGTAGAGTCAGCAGGATTGAGGGGGAGCGGGTAGAGCCAGCAGGGGATTGAGGGGGAGCGGGTAGAGCCAGCAGGGTATTGAGGGGCAGGGGGTAGAGCCAGCAGGAGATTGAGGGGCAGGGGGTAGAGTCAGCAGGGGATTGTGTGTGAGGGGTCAGAGTCAGCAGGGGATTGAGGGGAGAGGGCAGACTCAGTAGGGGATTGAGGGGGAGGGAGCAGAGTCTGCAGTGGATTGAGGGGGATGGGTTAGAGTCTGCAGGGGATTGAGGGTGATGGGCAGAGTCATCAGGGGTTTGAGGGGAAGGGCGCAGAGTCAGCAGGGGACTGAGGGCGGAGAGTCTCTAGGGGATTGACGAAGATAAGTCAGAGTCAGCAGTGCATTGAGGGGGAAGCAGCGGATTGATCGGGAGGGGGCAGAGCGACGAGTGGAATGAGCGAGAGTGTTCAGGGCCAGCAGGGGGTTGAGTGTGAGGGGGTCTGAGCGACCATGGGATTAAAGGGCAGCGTCTGCAGTGGATTGAGGAGAGTGGGCAGTGAACAGCAGATTGTTGGGGCAGAGTCAGCAGCTGATTGAGGGGGTGGGGGCACAGTCAGCACGGGAATGAGGGGGAGGGGGCAGAGTGAACAGGAGATTGAGTGGGAGGGGACAGAGTGAGCAGGGGATTTTGGGGTTATGGGTAGAGTCAGCTGGTGATTGAGGAGTAGGAGGCAGAGTGAGCAGGGGACTGAGGGGAGGGGTGCAGACATCAAATGAATTATCATATCATAGAATTTACAGAGCAGAATGAGCCCATCGAGTCTGCACCGGCTCTTGGAAAGCGCACCCGACCCAAGGTCAACACCGCCACCCTATCCCCATAACCCAGTAACCCCACGCAACACTAAGGGCAATTTAGGACACTAAGGGCAATTTATCATTGCCAATCCACCTAACCCGCACATCTTTGGACTGTGGGAGGAAACCGGAGCACCCAGAGGAAACCCACGCACACACGGGGAGGATGTGCAGACTCCGCACAGACAGTGACCCAAGCCGGAATCGAACCTGGGACCCTGGAGCTGCGAAGCAATTTTGCTATCCACAAGGCTACCGTGCTGCCTGGGGAATAGAGGAGGAGTAGGCAGTCAGCAAGGTATTGAGGGGAATGGGGCAGAGTCAGCGGGTAATTGAGGGGGAGGATGCAGTCAACAAGGGATTGAGTGGGAGGGGCTTGAGTCAGATCGGGATTGAGGGTGAGGGGTTAGATTCAGCAGGGGTTCAGTGGGTTGTGTCAGAGTTAGCAGGGGATTCCGGGAGAGGGGGCAGAGACAACAGAGGATTTAGGGGTTGGGCAGAGACAGCAGGGGATTGAGGGTGAGGGGGCAGAGTCAGCAGCGGATTGAGGTAGAAGGGGCAGAGTCAGCAGTGGATTGAGCGGGAGGGTGCAGAGTCAGGAGTAGATTGAGGTGGAGGGCGGAGTCTGAAGGGGAATGAGGGGGAGGAGGCAGAGGGAGCATGGAATTGATGGGGAGGGTCAGTCAGCAGGGGTTTGAAGGTGAAGGGGTTAGAGGCAGCAGGGGATTGCAGGTGAGAGGGCAGAGTCAGCAGGGATTGAGGGGGAGGACGCTGAGACATCAGGGGATTGAGGGGGAAGGGGCACAATTAGCAGAGGTTATCGGGGATGTGTCAGAGTCAGAAGGGGACTTTGGGGGGCGGGAGCAGAGACAGCAGGGGAGTGAGGGGGAGGACGCAGATGGAGCAGGGAATTGAGGAGTAGAGGTCAGGGTCAGCAGGGGATTAAGGAGGACGGGGCAGAGACAGAAGTTGTATTGAGGGCGACGGTGCAGAGACAGCAGTTGGATTGTGGAAGAGGAGGCAGTCAGCAACGGATTAAGCGGGAGCGGAAAACGTCAGCCAGGGATTGAGGGGGATGGGTAGAGTCAGCAGGGCATTGAAGGAGGGGGGGGGGGGGGTCAGAGTCAGCCGGGATTTGCGGCGGATGTGTCATCGTCATCAGGGGATTCAGGGGGAGGGGGCAAAGTCAGCAGCGGATTGAGGCGGATGTGTCAGAGTCAGCTGGGTATTGAGGGAAAGGGGCAGAGTCAGCAGGGGATTGAGGGGGAGGGGCAGTGTCACCAAGGGTTTAGAGGGAGGGCGGAGTCAGCAGGCGTTTGAAGGGTGGTGCCGGACCCAGCAGTGGATCGAGGGGTAGGATGCAGAGGGAGCAGGGAAGTGAGGTGAATGGGTCAGTCTGCAGGGGAGTATGGTGAGCGGGCAGTCAGCAGGAGTTTGAGGGGAGCGGGCTGAGACTGGCGGGGAATGAGGGTGAGTGATCAGAGACAGAAGCGATTGAGGGGGAGGGGGAGAGTAAGTACGGGATTGAGCGGGAGGTGGCAGAGTGATGAGGGGATTGAGGGGGAGGGGGCAGAGTCAGCAGTGGATTTAGGGGGCGGCGTCAGAGTCAGCAACGGATTGAGGGGTTAAGGGCAGAGTCAGCTGGGGATTGAGGGGAAGGGCGCAGAGTCAGCAGGGGACTGAGGGCGGAGAGTCTCGAGGGGATTGACGTAGATAAGTCAGAGTCAGCAGTGCATTGAGGGGGAAGCAGCGGATTGATCGGCAGGGGGTCTGAGCGACCATGGGATTAAAGGGGAACGGGCAGCGTCTGCAGTGGATTGAAGGGGAGGGAGCAGATTCAGCAGGGGAATGAGGGGGAGGGAGCAGATTCAGCAGGGGATTGAGGGGGAGGGAGAAGATTCTGCAGGGGATTGAGGAGAGTGGGCAGTGAACAGCGGATTGTTGGGGCAGAGTCAACAGCTGATTGAGGGGGTGGGGGCACAGTCGGCACGGGAATGAGGGGGAGGGGGCAGAGTGAACAGGAGATTGAGTGGGAGGGGACAGAGTGAGCAGGGGATTTTGGGGTGATGGGCAGAGTCAGCTGGTGATTGAGGAGTAGGAGGCAGACAGCAGGGGATTGAGGGGAAGGAGGCAGATCCAGCAGGGGATTGAGGAGCAGGAGGCAGAGTGAACAGGGGACTGAGGGGAGGGGGCAGAGAGCAGGGAATTGAGGGACAGGGTGCAGACATCAAATGAATTATCATATCATAGAATTTACAGAGCAGAATGAGCCCATTCGACCCATCGAGTCTGCACCGTCTCTTGGAAAGCGCACCCGACCCAAGGTCAACACCGCCACCCTATCCCCATAACCCAGTAACCCAACCCAACACTAAGGGCAATTTAGGACACTAAGGGCAATTTATCATGGCCAAGCCACCTAACCCGCACATCTTTGGACTGTGGGAGGAAACCGGAGCACCCAGAGGAAACCCACGCACACACGGGGAGGATGTGCAGACTCCGCACAGACAGTGACCCAAGCCGGAATCGAACCTGGGACCCTGGAGCTGTGAAGCAATTGTGCTATCCACAAGGCTACCGTGCTGCCTTGGGAATAGAGGAGGAGTAGGTAGTCAGCAAGGGATTGAGGGGAATGGGGCAGAGTCAGCAGGTGATTGAGGGGGAGGGTGCAGTCAGCAGGGGATTGAGTGGGAGGGGCTTGAGTCAGATGGTGATTGAGGGTGAGGGGTCATATTCAGCAGGGGTTCAGTGGGTTGTGTCAGAGTTAACAGGGGATTCGGGGAGAGGGGGCAGAGACAACAGAGGATTTAGGGGGTGGGCAGAGACAGCAGGGAATTGAGGGTGAGGGGGCAGAGTCAGCAGCGGATTGAGGTAGAAGGGGCAGAGTCAGCAGTGGATTGAACAGGAGGGGGTAGAGTCAGGAGTAGATTGAGGTGGAGGGCGGAGTGTGCAGGGGAATGAGGGGGACGAGGCAGAGGGAGCATGGAATTGATGGGGAGGGGGCAGTCAGCAGGGGTTTGAAGTTGAGGGGGTTAGAGGCAGCAGGGGATTGCAGATGAGAGGGCAGAATCAGCAGGGATTGAGGGGGAGGACGCTGAGACATCAGGGGATTGAGGGGGAAGGGGCACAATTAGCAGAGGTTATCGGGGATGTGTCAGAGTCAGACGGGGACTTTGGGGGGCGGGAGCAGAGACAGCAGGAGAGTGAGGGGGAGGACGCAGATGGAGCAGGGAATTGAGGAGTAGAGGTCAGGGTCAGCAGGGGATTGAGGGGGATGGGGCAGAGACAGAAGTTGTATTGAGGGCCACGGTGCAGAGACAGCAGTTGGATTGTGGAAGAGGAGGCAGTCAGCAACGGATTAAGCGGGAGCGGAAAACGTCAGCCGGGGATTGAGGGGGATGGGGCAGAGTCAGACGGGGATAGAGGGGGAGGGGTAGAGTCAGCAGGGCATTGAAGGGGGGGGTCAGAGTCAGCAGGGGTTTGCGGCGGATGTGTCATCGTCACCAGGGGATTCAGGGGGAGGGGGCAGAGTCAGCAGCGGATTGAGGCGGATGTGTCAGAGTCAGCTGTGTATTGAGGGGAAGGGGCAGAGTCAGCAGCGGATTGAGGGGGAGGGGCAGTGTCAGCAGGGGTTTTAGGGGAGGGCGGAGTCAGCAGACGTTTGAGGGGTGGGGCCTCATCCAGCAGGGGATCGAGGGGTAGGATGCAGAGGGAGCACGGAAATTAGCTGAAGGGGTCAGTCAGCAGGGGAGTATGGGGAGCGGGCAGTCAGCAGGGGTTTGAGGGGTGCGGGCAGAGCCTGGCGGGGAATGAAGGTGAGTGATCAGAGACAGCAGCGGATTGAGGGGGAGGGGGAGAGTAAGTACGGGATTGAGCGGGAGGGGGCAGAGTGATGAGGGGATTGAGGGGGAGTGGCAGAGTCAGCAGTGGATTTAGGGGGAGGCGTCAGAGTCAGCAACGGATTGGGGGGTTACGGGCAGAGTCAGCTGGGGATTGATGGGAATGGGCAGAGTTGGAAGGTGACTGAGGGCGAGGGGGCAGACTCCACAAGGGACTGAGGGGGTGGGACAGAGTCAGCAGGGGATTGAGGGGGAAGAATCAGCAGGGAATTGAGGGGTCGGAGTCAGAGCGAACAGGGGATTGAGGGGGAGGAGGCAGAGTCAGCTGGGGATTGAGGGGAAGGATGCAGGCAGCAGGGGATTGGGGGGAGGCAGGAGGCAGATCCAGCAGGGGATTGAGGGGGAGGAGGCAGAGAGAGCAGGGGATTCAGGGGGAGAGGGCAGTGTCAGCAGCGGATTGAGGCGGATGTGTCAGTGTCAGCAGGGGATTGAGGGGGAGGGGCAGAGTCAGCAGGGGATTGAGGGGGAGGGGCAGTGTCAGCAGGGGTTTTAGGGGGAGGGCGGAGTCAGCAGGCGTTTGAGGGGTGGGGCCAGATCCAGCAGGGGATCGAGGGGGAGGATGCAGAGGGAGCAGGGAAATGAGGTGAAGGGGTCAGTCAGCAGGGGAGTATGGGGAGCGGGCAGTCAGCAGGAGTTTGAGGGGAGCGGGCAGAGCCTGGCGGGGAATGAGGGTGAGTGATCAGAGATAGCAGGGGATTGAGGGGGAGGGGGAGAGTATGTACGGGAATGAGCGGGAGGGGGCAGAGTGATGAGGGGATTGAGGGGGAGGGGGCAGAGTCAGCAGTGGATTTGGGGGAGGCGTTAGAGTCAGCAACGGATTGAGGGGTTAAGGGAAGAGTCAGTTGGGGATTGATGGGAATGGGCAGAGTTAGAAGGTGACTGAGGGCGAGGGGGCAGACTCCACAAGGGACTGAGGGGGTGGGGCAGAGTCAGCAGGGGATTGAGGGGGTAGAATTAGCAGAGGATTGAGGGGTCGGGGTCAGAGCGAACATGGGATTGAGGGGGAGGAGTCAGAGTCAGCTGGGGATTAAGGGGGAGGAGGCAGAGTCAGCAGAGGAGTGAGGGGGAGGAGGCAGTCAGCAGGGGATTGAGCGGGAGGTGGCAGAGCCAGCAGGGAATTGAGGGGGAGGAGGCAGAGTCAGCTGGGGAGTGAGGAGGAGGAGGCAGTCAGCAGGGGATTGAGCGGGAGGTGGCAGAGCAAGCTGGGGATTTAGGGGAGGAGGCAGTGTGAGCAGGTGACTGAGGGGAGGGGGCAGAGAGCAGGCGATTGAGGGGGATGAGGCAGTGTCAGTAGGGGTTCAGGAGGAGGTGTCAGAGACAGCAGGGCATCGAGCGGGAGCAGGCAGAGTGAGCAGGTGTTGAGGGGGAGGAGGCAGAGTCAGCAAGATGTTGAGGGACAGGTTGCAGACATCAGTTGATTTGAGGAGGAGCAGGCAGTCAGCAAGGGATTGAGGGGAAGCGGGCAGTGTCAGCAGGTGCTTGAGGGGGAGGGTGAAGTCAACAGGGGATTGAGTGGAAGGGGCTTGAGTCAGAAGGGTATTGAGGGGGAGGGGTCAGATTCAGCACGGGTTTGAGGGGGATGTGTCAGAGTTAACAGCGGATTCAGGGAGAGGGGCAGAGACAACAGAGGATTGAGGGGATGGGCAGAGACAGCAGGGGATTGAGGGTGAGTGGACAGAGTCAACAGCGGATCGAGGTAGAAGGGACAGAGTCAGCAGTGGATAGAGCGGGAAGGGGCACAGTCAGGAGTAGATTGAGGTGGTGGGCGGAGTCAGCTGTCGTTTGAGGGGGAGGGGCAGTCAGCAGGGGTTTGAAGGTGAGGGGGTCAGAGACAGCAGGGGATTGCAGGTGAGAGGACAGAGTCAGTAGGGGATTGAGGGGGAAGGGGCACAATAAGCAGAGGTTTGAGGGGGATGTGTCAGAGTCAGCAGGGGTTTTGGGGGGCGGGATCAGAGACAGCAGGGGACTGAGGGGGAGGACGTAGATGGAGCAGGGAATTGAGGGGACGGGGCAGAGACAGAAGTTGGATTGAGGAGGAGGAGGCAGTCAGCAACGGATTCAGCGGGAGGGGGCAAAGTCCGCCGGGGATTGAGGGGGATGGGGCAGAGTCAGAAGGGGATAGAGGGGGAGGGGTAGAGTCAGCAGGGCATTGAGGGTGGGGGTGTCAGAGTCAACAGGGGTTTGAGGCAGATGTGTCATAGTCATCAGGGGATTCAGGGGAGGGGGCAGAGTCAGCAGCGGATTGCGGCAGATGTGTCAGAGTCAGCAGGGGATTGAGGGGGACGGGCAGTGTTAGCAGGGGTTTCAGGGGGAGGGCGGAGTAAGCAGGCGTTTGAGGGGTGAGGTCAGAGCCAGCAGGGGATTGAGGGGGGGGGGCATAGACTGCAGCGGATTGAGGGGGAGGGATCAGAGTCATCAGGGGATTGAGGAGAGTGGGAAGAGTCAGCAGGGTGTTCAGGGGAAGGGGTAGAGGCAGCACGAGATTGAGTGGGAGGGGTTAGAATCAGAAGTCGAGTGACGGGAGGGTCAGGCAGCAGGGGACTGATAGAGAGGGGGCAGAGTCAGCAGGGGATTGATGGGGAGAGGGCAGACTCAGTAGGGGATTGAGGGGGAGGGAACAGAGTCTGCAGTGGATTGAGGGGGATGGGCAAAAGTCAGCAGGGGATTGAGGGGAACGGGGCAGAGTCAGCAGGGGACTGAGGGGGGGGGAGTCTCCAGGGGATTGACGTGGATGGGTCAGAGTCAGCAGTATTTTGAGAGGAAAGCAGCGGGTTGATCGGGAGCGGGCAGAGCGGGGAGTGGAATGAGGGTGAGTGTTCATGGCCAACAGGGGTTTGAGGGTGAGGGGTCAGAGTCAGCAAGGATTGAGGGCAGGGGGCAGACTCAGGAGTGGATTGAGGGCGTGGGAGCGGAGTGTGCAGTGGGTTGAGGTGGATGAGTCAGAGTCAGCAGGGGTTTGAGGGATTGGGACACAGTCAGCAGGGGATTGAGGGGGATGGGGCAGAGTCAGTAGGGGATTGAGGGGAGGGGGCACATTCAACAATGGACTGAGGGGAAGGGAGCAGATTCAGCAGGGGATTGAGGGTGAGGCGTCCGAGTCAGCAGAGGATTGATGGGAGAGGGCAGACTCAGGATGGGATTGAGCGGAAGGGAGCAGAGTGATCTGGGAATTGTGGGGAAGGGAGCAGAGTGAGCAGGTGATTGAGGGGGAGGGTGTTGAGTCATCAGGGGATTGAGGTGCAGGGGCCAGAGTGAGCAGGGGTTTGAGGGGGAGAAGGCCGAGTCAGCAGGGTATTGAGGGGAGAGGCAGAGTCAGCCGGGGTTTGATGGGGCAGAGTCAGCAGGGGTTTGAGGTGGCAGAGTCAGCAGGGAATTCAGGGCGAAGGCAGAGTCAGCAGAGGATTGAGGGCAGGAGAGGAGTCAGCAGGGAGTTCAGGGGAACGGGCAGAGGCAGCACGGGATTGAGTGTCAGTGGTCAGAATCAGAAGGGGCGTGACGTGAGGGGCAGTCATCAGGGGACTGATTGAGACGGGGCAGAGTCAGCAGGGAATTGATGGGGAGAACAAGAACATGAACAAAGAACAAAGAAACTTACAGCACAGGAACAGGCCCTTCGGCCCTCCCAGCCTGCGCCGATCCAGATCCTTTATCTAAACCTGTCTTCTGCTTTCCAACGATCTACTTCCCTCTGTTCCCCGCCTGTTCATATGTCTGTCTAGATGCATCTTAAATTATGCTATCGTGCCCGCCTTTACCACCTCCGCTGGCAAAGCATTCCAGGCATCCACCATCCTCTGCGTAAAAAACTTTCCACGCACATCTCCCTTAAACTTTCCCCCTCTCACCTTGAAATCGTGACCCCATGTAATTGACACCCCCATTCTTGGAAAACGCTTGTTGCTATCCACCCTGTCCATACCACTCATAATTTGGGAGACCTCAATCAGGTCCCCCCTCAACCTCCGTCTTTCCAACGAAAATAATCCTAATCTACTCAACCTTTCTTTATAGCTAGCACCCTCCATTCCAGGCAACATCCTGGTGAACCTCTTCTGCACCCTCCCTAAAGCATCCACATCCTTCTGGTAATGTGGTGACCAGAACTGCACGCAGTATTCCAAATGTGGCCTAACCAAAGTCCTATACAACTGTAACATGAACTGCCGACTCTTGTACTCAACACCCCGTCCGATTAAGACAAGCATGCTGTGTGCCTTCTTGGCCACTCTATCGACCTGCGTTGTCACCTTCAGGGTACAATGGACCTGAACTCCCAGCTCTCTCTGCACATCGATTTACCCCAGGACTCTTCCATTGACCGTATAGTCCGCTCTTGAATTAGATCTTCCAAAATGAGGGAGGGGCAGAGTCAGCAGGGGATTGAGGGGTAGCGGGCAGAGTCAGCAGGGGATTGATGGGGAGGGGATAGAATCAGTAGGGGATTGTGGGGGAGGGGTCAGAGTCAGCAGGGGATTGAGGAGAGTGGGAGCAGACTCTTCAGTGGATTGAGGTGGATGTTTCAAAGTCAGCAGGGGTTTGAGGTGTTGGGACAGAGTCAGCAGGGGATTGAGGGGAAGGGGCAGAGGAAGCAAGGGGACTGAGGGGGGAGAATCTCCAGGGGATTGACGTGGATAAGTCAGAGTCAGCAGTGTATATAGGGCAAGGGCCACAGTCAGCAGGGGATCGAACGGGAGGTGGCAGAGCGAGGGGGAGAATGAGCGTGAGGGTTCAGGGCCAGCAGGGATTTGAGGGTATGGACAGAGTCAGTAGGGGAGTGAGAGGGAGGGGGTAGAGTCAGCAGGGGATTGAGGGTGGGGGGGGGGTCAGAGTCAGCAGGGGATTGAGGGGAGAGGGCAGACTCAGGAGGGATTGAGGGGGAGGGGCAGAGTCATCCCTGGATTGAGGGGGATGGGTCAGAGTCAGCAGGGCATTGAGGGGGCAGAGTCTCCAGGGGATTGAAGTGGATGGGTCAGAGTCAGTAGTCTATTGAGGGGGAAGGGACAGAGTCAGCAGGGGATTGAGCGGGACGGGGCAGAGCGAGGGGGGAATGAGCGTGAGGGTTCAGGGCCAGCAGGGCTTTGAGGGAGGGGTAGAGTCAGCAGGGAATTGAGGGTGTGTGGTCAGTGCGAGCAGAGGGTTGATGATGAGGGGTCAGAGTCTGCAGGTGATTGAGGGGGGGGCTGCAGATTCAGCAGGGGATTGAGTGGGAGTGGACAGTGAGCAGGGGATTGAGGGGAGTGTGCAGAGTAGGCAGGGGATTGAGGGGGAGGAGGGTATCAGCAGGGGATTGAGGGGGTGGGGGCAATGTCAGCAGGGCGTTGAGGAGAGTGGGCACTGAGCAGGGGATTGAGGGGGAGGGGGCAGAGTCCGCAAGGGAGTGAGGGGGAGGGGGTAGAGTCAGAAGGGGTTTGAGGGAGAGGGAGCAGCGTCAACAGTGGATTGAGGGCAGTAGGCAGCCAGCAGGGAATTGAGGGTGATGTGCCAGAGTGAGCAGTGGATTGATGGGGCAGAGTCAGCAGGGGATTAATGTGGTAGGGTCTGTGTCAGCAGGGGTTGAGGGGGAGGGGTCAGAGCGAGGAGGGCAATGAGGGTGAGGGAACAGTCAGCAGGGGATTCAGGGGAGGGGGCAGAGTCAGCAAGGGATTGAGGGGGAGGGGGCAGGGTCAGCACGGCATTGAGGGGGATGGAGTAGAGTCAGAAGGGGATTGAGGCGGAACGGGCAGGATCAGCAGGCGGTTTAAACATACAACATAGAAGAGTACAGCGCCGTACAGGCCCGTCAGCCACGATGTTGTGCCGACTATTTATACTAATGTAAGATCAATCCAACCTACAACCCTTCAACTTACTGCTGTCCATGTGCCTGTCCAAGAGTAACTTCAATGTCCCTAATTACTCTGACTCCACCACCTCTGCTGGCAGTGCATTCCCACACCCACCACTCGTTACAGCCAGTTCCACTCTGGGGAAAACCTCTGTCTATCCACTCTATCAATGCCTCTCATCACCTTGTACACCTATACCAAGTCATCTCTCTCCTTTCTTCGCTCCCTCCCTTCAACTTACTGCTGTCCATGTGCCTGTCCAAGAGTAACTTCAATGTCCCTAATTACTCTGACTCCACCACCTCTGCTGGCAGTGCATTCCCACACCCACCACTCGTGACAGCCAGTTCCACTCTGCGGAAAACCTCTGTCTATCCACTCTATCAATGCCTCTCATCACCTTGTACACCTATATCAAGTCATCTCTCTCCTTTCTTCGCTCCAGTGAGAAAAGCCCGAGCTCCCACACAATTTCTTCATAAGACATGCCCTCCATTCCAGGCAGCATTCTGGTAAATCTCCTCTGTACCCTCACCAAAGCGTCCACTATCTTCCAATAATGTGGCGATCAGACCTGGACACCAGTGTGGTCCAAATAGATGTTTATAACGCTGCAGAAAAATCTCGCGGCACTTAAACTCAATACCCCTATTAATGAAAGCCAACACATCAGACGCCTTCTTAACAACCCTATCAAGCTGGTGGCAACTTTGAGACACCAAGATCAATCTGTTCCTCCACACTTCCAAGAATCCTGCCGTTAACCCTGTGTTGAGCATTCAAATTCGACCTTCCAAATAAATCGCTTCACATTTATCGTGGTTGAACGCCATTTTCCACATCTCAGCCAAGCTTTCCATCCTGTCAATGCCCTGTTTTAACCTGCAACAACCCTCAACACTGTCTACAACTACGCCAACCTTCGTGTCACCGGCAAACGTACTAACCCACTCTTCCAAAATGGAGTCAGCAGGGGTTTTGAGGGGAGGGGGCCGAGCGAGGAGGCGAATGAGCGTGAGGAAGAACGGATGGCGGCAGTGAGCAGGGCATTGAGGGGGCGGGGCGGATTTAGGAGGGGATTGAGGGGGGCAGAGTCAGCAGGGGATTGAGTGTGAGGGGTCAGAGAGAGCAAGGGAGTAAGGGTGAGGGGTCAGAGTCCGCAGGGGATTGAGGGAGAGGGGAAGTCAGCTTGAGATTGAGGGGCAGGGGGCAGTCAGCGGGTATTGAGGGGGAGAGGGCAGTGTCAGCGGGGGACTGGGGGGGAGGGAACAGCCTCAGCAAGGGATTGAGGGGAGTGGGCAATTAGCAGTGGATTGATTGTAAAGGGGCAGTGTCAGCATTGTATTGAGGTGGAGGGGTAGAGTCAGCAGAGGATTGGGGGAGGGGGAAGAGGCAGCAGCGGATTGGGGGGAGGGACAGAGACAGCAGGGCATTGGGGGAAGGTCAGATTTAGCGGCGGATTGTGGGAGGGGGCAGAGTCAGCAGGGGATTGGGGGAAGGGGGCACCGTCTGCAGCGTACTGAAGGGGAGGAGGCAGCGTCTGCAGGGGATTGAAGGGGAGGGGGCAGCGTCTGCAGGGGATTGAAGGGGAGGGGGCAGATTCAGCAATGGACTGAGGGGGAGGGCAAAGAGTCAGCAGTGGATTGGGGAGGGGCAGAGTCAGCAGCGGATTGGGGGAGGGGCAGAGTCAGCAGGGGATTGGGGTGGGGGCAGAGTCAGCAGGGGATTGAGGGGTGGAGGCAGAATCAGCAGGGGATTGAGGGGAGGGGCAGAGCCAGTCGTAGTTGTGGGAATGTGGCAGAGTCAGAAGGCGATTGGGGTGGGGACAGAGTCAGCAGGGGATTGAGGGGCAGGTGGCAGAGTAAGCAGGAGATTGAGGGGAGGGGCAGGGTCAGTCGTAGATTGGGGAATGTGGCAGAGTCAGCAGGGGATTAGGGTAGGGGGCAGAGTCTGCAGGGGATTGAGGGGGAGGAGGCAGAGCCAGTCGTGGATTGGGGAATGTGGCAGAGACAGCAGGGGATTGCGGGGGAGCTTGCAGAGTTGGCAGTGTCTTGCTTGGGAGGGGACTGAGTCAGCCGGGGATGTAAATGGAGAGAGCAGAGTCAGCAGTGGAGTGCGGGCAGTGGACTGTCAGCAGGGTTTGAGGGGGATGTGGCAAGTGAGCAGGGGATTGATGGGGTAGATTCAGGAGGGGATTGAGGGGGTGGGGGCAGGGTCAGCAGGGCATTGAGGGGGAGGAGGCAGAGTCTGCAGGGGATTGAGGGGAGGGGGAGAATCAGCAGCGGAGTGAAGGGTTTGGCAGAGTCAGTAGGAGATTGAGGGGAGGGGCAGAGTCAGTAGGGGTTTGGGCGAGGGGGCATATCTAGCATAGGATTGAAGGGAGGGGTTAGAGTCAGCAGGGGATTGAGGGGAGGTGACAGAGTCACCAGGGGATTGAGGGGGAGGAGGCAGTCAGCAAAGGATTGATGGGGAGGAGGCAGCGTCAGCAGGGTATTGAGGGGGAGGGAACTTAGTTAGCAAGGGACTGATGGGGCACGGTCAGCAAGGGATTGCGGGGGTGGGGGTACAGTCAGCAGGGCATTGAGGTGGCGGCGCAGAGTCAGCAGGGGATTTGAAGGTGATGGGTCAGATTCAGCAGGTGATTGAGGGGGAGGGGTTCAGAGCGAGGAGGGAAATGAGGTTGATGGGTCATAGACAGCAGGGGGTTCAGGAGTGGGGACAGATTCAGCAGTGGATTGAGGGGGAGCGGGCAGAGTCCGCAGTCGATTGAGCGAGATGTGTCAGAGTCGGCAGGGTATTGAGGGGGAGCGGGCAGAGTCGGCAGTGGAATGAGGGGAGCGGGCAGAGACAGCAGAGATTGAGGCAGATGCGTCAGGATCAGCAGGGTATTGAGGGGGAGCGGGCAGAGACAGCAGGGTATTGAGGGGGAGCGGGCAGACCCAGCAGGGGATTAAGGCAGATGCGTCAGAGTCGGCAGGGTATTGAGGGGGAGCGGGCAGAGGCAGTCGGGGTTTGAGAGTGAGGGGGCTGAGTCAGCAGGGAATTATAACATGGAACATACACAGTACAGCATAGTACAGTCCCTTCAGCCCACTATGGGACAGGGATGGGAACTTGTGTGTGGAGTCTGAAGAGATAGGCGAGATACTAAATGAATATTTTTCGTCAGTATTCACTCAGGAAAAAGATGATGTTGTAGAGGAGAATGCTGAAACCCAGGCTATTAGAATAGATGGCATTGAGGTACGTAGGGAAGAGGTGTTGGCAATTCTGGACAGGCTGAAAATAGATAAGTCCCCGGGGCCTGATGGGATTTATCCTAGGATTCTCTGGGAGGCCAGGGAAGAGATTGCTGGGCCTTTGGCTTTGATTTTTATGTCATCATTGGCTACAGGAATAGTGCCAGAGGACTGGAGGATAGCAAATGTGGTCCCTTTGTTCAAAAAGGGGAATAGAGACAACCCCGGCAACTATAGACCGGTAAAGTCTTGGAGGGGATTATAAGAGACAAGATTTATAATCATCTAGACAGGAATACTATGATCAGGGATAGTCAGCATGGCATTGTGAAGGGTAGGTCATGCCTCACAAACCTTATCGAGTTCTTTGAGAAGGTGACTGAACAGGTAGACGAGGGTAGAGCAGTTGATGTGGTGTATATGGATTTCAGTAAAGCGTTTGATAAGGTTCCCCACGGTAGGCTATTGCTGAAAATACGGAGACTGGGGATTGAGGGTGATTTAGAGATGTGGATCAGAAATTGGCTAGCTGAAAGAAGACAGAGGGTGGTGGTTGATGAGAAATGTTCAGAATGGAGTTCAGTTACAAGTGGCGTACCAGAAGCATCTGTTCTGGGGCCGTTGCTGTTTGTCATTTTTATCAATGACCTAGAGGAGGGCGCAGAAGGGTGGGTGAGTAAATTTGCAGACGACGCTAAAGTCGGTGGTGTTGTCGACAGTGTGGAAGGACGTAGCAGGTTACAGAGGGACATAGATAAGCTGCAGAGCTGGGCTGAGAGGCGGCAAATGGAGTGTAATGTAGAGAAGTGTGAGGTGATTCAGTTTGGAAGGAATAACAGGAATGCGGAATATTTGGCTAATGGTAAAGTTCTTGGAAGTGTGGATGAGCAGAGGGATCTAGGTGTCCCTCTACATAGATCCCTGAAAGTTGCCACCCAGGTTGATAGGGTTGTGAAGAAGGCCTATGGAGTGATGGCCTTTATTGGTAGAGGGATTGAATTCCGGAGTCATGAGGTCATGTTGGAGCTGTACAAAACTCTGATACGGCCTCATTTGGAGTATTGCGTACAGTTCTGGTCACCGTATTATCGGAAGGACGTGGATGCTTTGGAGAGGGTGCAGAGGAGATTTAGCAGGATGTTGCCTGGTATGGAGGGAAAATCTTATGAGGAAAGGCTGATGGACTTGAGGTTGTTTTCGTTGGAGAGATGAAGGTTAAGAGGAGACTTAATAGAGGCATACAAAATGATCAGGGGGTTAGATAGGGTGGACAGTGAGAGCCTTCTCCCGCGGATGGAAATGGCTGGCACGAGGGGACATAGCTTTAAACTGAGGGGTAATAGATATAGGACAGAGGTGAGAGGTAGGTTCTTTACGCAAAGAGTGGTGAGGCCGTGGAATGCCCTACCTGCAACAGTAGTGAGCTCGCCAACATTGAGGGCATTTAAAAGTTTATTGGATAAGCATATGGATGATAATGGCATAGTGTAGGTTAGATGGCTTTTGTTTCGGTGCAACATCGTGGGCCGAAGGGCCTGTACTGCGATGTAACGTTCTATGTTCTATGTTGTGCCCACCATTTTCCCAAATCTAAGATCAATCTAACCTACTCCCCTTCAATTTTCTGTTGTCCATGTGCCTGTCTATGAGTCACTTAAATGTCCCGAATGACTCTGACTCCACCACCTCTGCTGGCAGTGCATTCCACACACCCACCACCGTCTGTGTAAAGAAGCTACCTCTGACATCTCCCCTAAACCTTCCTCCAATCACCTTAAAATTATATTCTCTCGTGACAGCCATTTCCACCCTGAGGAAAAGTCTCTGTCTATCGATTCTATCCATGCCTCTCATCACCTTGTACACCTGTTTCAAGTCACCTCTCCGCCTTCTTCGCTCCAGTGAGAAAATCCCTAGTTCCCACAACCTTTCTTCATAAGACATGCCCTCCAGTCCAGGCAGCATTTTGGTAAATCTCCTCTGTGCCCTCTCCAAAGTATCCACATCTTTCCAATAATGAGGCGACCGGAAATGGACACAATATTCCAAGTATGGTCTAACTAGAGTTTTATAAACCTGCAGCAAAACCTCGCGGCTCTTAAACTCAATCCCCCTGTTCATGAAAGCCAACACACGATACGCCTTCTTCATAATCCTATCAACTTTTTTAATCCGGACAAATGTCAGCTAATGCATTTTGGAAGGTCTAATGGTGGTAGGGAATATACAGTGAATGGTAGAACCCTCAAGAGTATTGAAAGTCAAAGAGATATAGGAGTACAGGTCCAGAGGTCACTGAAAGGGGCAACACAGGTGGAGAAGGTAGTCAAGAAGGCATATGGCATGCTTGCCTTCATTGGCAGGGGCATTGAGTATAAGAATTGGCAAGTCATGTTGCAGCTGTATAGCACCTTAGTTAGGCCACACTTGGAGTATAGTGTTCAATTCTAGTCGCCACACTACCAGAAGGATGTGGAGGCTTTAGAGAGGGTGCAGAAGAGATTTACCAGAATGTTGCCTGGTATGGAGGGCATTAGCTATGAGGAGCGGTTGAATAAACTCGGTTTGTTCTCACTGGAACGAAGGAGGTTGAGGGGAGACCTGATAGAGGTCCACAAAATTATGAGGGGCATAGACAGGGTGGATAGTCAGAGGCTTTTCTCCGGGGTAGAGGGGTCAATTACTAGGGGGCATAGGTTTAAGGTGAGTGGGGCAAGGTTTAGAGTAGATGTACGAGGCAAGTTTTTTACGCAGAGGGTAGTTGGTGCCTGGAACTCGCTACCGGAGGAGGTGGTGGAAGCAGGGACGATAGTGACATTTAAGGGGCACCTTGACAAATACATGAATAGGATGGGAATAGAGGGATACGGACCCAGGAAGTGTAGAAGATTGTAGTTTAGTCGGGCAGCATGGTCGGCACGGGCTTGGAGGGCCGAAGGGCCTGTTCCTGTGCTGTACATTTCTTTGTTCTTTGTTCTTGTTCTTGGGTTTCAACTTTGAGACACTAAGATCCCTCTGTTCCTCTACAATTCCAAGAACCCTGCCTTTGACCCTGTATTCAGCATTCAAATTCTATCTTCCAAAATGAATCACTTCACATTTATCAAGGTTGAACTCCATCTCCCACTTCTCAGCCCAGCTCTGCGTCCTGTCAATGTCCTTTTGCAATCTGCAACAACCCTCAACACTATCTACAACTACACCTACGTTCCTGTCATCGGCAAAGGTACGAACCCACACTTCCAAAAGGGATTGAGCGGGGACGCAGAGTCTGGAGGGGATTGAGGTGGTTGGGTCAGAGTTAGCAGAGGATTGAAGCGGAGAGGTGAGAGTCAGCAGCGAATTGAGGAGGAGGGAGTGGAGTCAGGACGGTTTTGAGGGGAATGGGCAGAGCGAGGAGGTGAATGAGTGTGAGGATTGAGGGGCAGTGAGCAGGACATTGAGGGAGTGGGGACGGAGTCAGCAGGGGACTGAGGGCAGGGGGCAGAGCCAGCAGTGGATTGAGGGGAATTGGTCGGAGTCATCAGGGTATTGAGGGAGATGGGTCAGAGTCAGCCGGGGATTGAGGGGGAGGGGGTAGATTCAGCAGGGCTTGCAGGGGAGGTGGTGCAGAGGCCGCAGGGCATTGATGTGGACAGGTCAGCGTCAGCAGAGTACTGAAGGGGAGGGGGAAGAGTCAGCAGCGAATTGAGGGGACGTGAGCAGTCAGGAGGGTTTTGAGGTGAGGGGGCAGAGTGAGGAGGGGATGAGCGTTAGCGTTCAGAGTCAGCATGGGATTGATGGGAGGGACAGAGTTGGATTGGATTGGATTGAATTTGTTTATTGTCACGTGTACCGAGGTACAGTGAAAAGTATTTTTCTGCGAGCAGCTCAACAGATCATTAAGTACATGAGAAGAAATGGGAATAAAAGAAAATACATAATAGGGCAACACAACATATATAATGTAACCACATAAGCACTGGCATAGGGTGAAGCATACAGGGTGTGGTGTTAATGTGGTCAGTCCATAAGAGGGTCATTTAGGAGTCTGATGACAGTGGGGAAGAAGCTGTTTTTGAGTCTGTTCGTGCGTGTTCTCAGACTTTTGTATCTCCTGCCGGATGGAAGAAGTTGGAAAAGTGAGTAAGCCCCTTGGGAGGGATCTTTGATTATGCTGCCCGCTTTCCCCAGGCAGCGGGAGGTGTAGATGGAGTCAATGGATGGGAGGCAGGTGTGTGATGGAATGGGCGGTGTTCACGACTCTCTGAGGTTTCTTGCATCCTGGGCAGAGCAGTTGCCATACCAGGCTGTGATGGAGCCCGATAAGATGCTTTCTGTGGTGCATCCGTAAAAGGTGATGAGGGTTAATGTGGACATGCCGAATTTCCTTAGTTTCCTGAGGAAGTATAGGCGCTGTTGTGCTTTCTTGATGGTAGCGTCGACGTGGGTGGACCAGGACAGATTTTTGGAGATGTGCACCCCTAGGAATTTGAAACTGCTAACCATCTCCAACTCGGCCCCGTTGATGCTGACAGGGCTGTGTTCAGTACTATTCTTCCTGAAGTCAATTGCCGGCTCTTTAGTTTTGCTGGCATTGAGGGAGATATTGTTGTCGCTACACCACCCCACTAGGTTCTCTATCTCTCTCTTGTATTCGTACTCGTCGTTATTCGAGATCCGGCCCACTATGGCCGTATCGTCAGCAAACTTGTAGATGGAGTTGGAACCAAGTTTTGCCACGCAGTCGTGTGTGTACAGGGAGTAGAGTCGGGGGCTAAGTACGCAGCCTTGTGGGGCGCCGGTGTTGAGGACTATTGTGGAGGAGGTGTTGTTGTTCATTCTTACTGATTGCGGTCTGTTGGTCAGAAAATCGAGGATCCAGTTGCAGTGTGGGGAGCCACGTCCTCGGTGTTGGAGCTTTGATATGAGCTTGGCTGGGATTATGGTATTGAAGGCGGTGCTGTAGTCAATAAATAGGAGTCTAATGTAGGAGTCCTTATTTTCGAGATGCTCTAGGGATGAGTGTACGGCCAGGGAAATGGTGTCTGATGTGGACCGGTCGCAGCGGTATGCGAATTGCAGTGGATCAAGGCGTTCTGGGAGTAAGGAGGTGATGCGCTTCATGATCAATCTCTCGAAGCACTTCATTACGACTGAAGTCAGGGCCACTGGTCGGTAGTCATTGAGGCACGTTGCCTGGTTCTTCTTTGGCACCGGTATGATGGTGGTCTTCTTGAAGCAGGTGGGGAACTCGGAGTGGAGTAGGGACAGGTTAAAGATGGCCCCGAATACCTCTGCCAGCTGGTCCGCGCAGGCTCTGAGTGCACGACCAGGGATCCCGTCTGGGCCCGTCGCCTTCCGAGGGTTCACTTTCAGGAAGGCCAATCTGACTTCGGAAGCTGTGATGGTGGATATGGGTGAATTATGGGCTGCTGGGGCACTCGACAGTGGATTGTTGGTTGCCTGCTCGAACTGAGCATTGAGTTCATCGGGGAGGGGTGCGCTGCTGCCAGAGATACTGTTTGGCTTCGCTTTGTAGCCCGTTATGTGTTTAGTCCTTGCCACAACCGCCGAGAGTCTGTCTGTGACTCTAGCTTGGTTTGATATTCTCTCTTGGCATCTCCGATGGCTTTGCGGAGGTCGTACCTGGATTTCTTGTATAGGTCAGGGTCGTAGTAAGCAGGTGATTGAGGGTATGGGGGCAGTAATCTTGAGATTGAGGGGGAGGGGGCAGAGCCAGCAGGGGATTGAGGGGAGGGGGCAGAGTCAGCAGCGAATTGGGGGGAAGGGGCAGAGTCAGCAGGGGATTGGGGAAGGGGGGCAGAGTCAGCAGGGGATTGGGGGAGGGGGCAGGGTCAGCAGGGGTTTGCGGGAAGGGGCAGAGCCAGTAGGGGATTGGAGAATGTGGCAGATTCCGCAGGGGATTGGGGGAGGGGGCAGAGTTAGTAGTGGATTGGGGGAGGAGGCAGAGTCAGCAGCGGATTGAAGGTGAGAGTTCTGACCGAGCAGGGGATTGAGTGTGAGGGATCAGAGTCTGCAGGCGATTGTGGAGGAGGAGGCAGAGTCAGCAGGGGATGGATTAGAAGGGGGCATAGGCAGCAGGGGATTGAGGGGGAGGAGTTTGAGTTAGCAGTGGATGAAGGGGGTGGACAGTCAGCAGGGGATTGAGGGTGTTGGGGCAGAGCGAGCAGGGGATTGAGGGGGAGGGGGCACAGTCAGCAGGACATTGAGAGGGAGGAGGCAGTTAGCAGGGGATTGAGGGGGTTTGGCCCAGTCAGTAGGGGATTGAGATAGTGGGCAGAGCCACAGGAGATTGAGGGGTAGGGGGCAGAGGCAGGAGAGGCTTGAGTGGAAGTGGCAGGATCAGCAGCGGTTTGAGGTAGAGGGGACAGAGTCAGCAGGGCATTGAGTGGGTAGGGGCAGTAAGCAGGGGATTGAGTGGAGGGGGCAGAGGCAGCAGGGGCTTGAGGGGGTCAAAGTCAGCAGGGGATTGAGGGGAAGGGCAGTCAGCAGGGAATGGAAGGAGAGGGGGCAGAGTCAGCAGGAGAATGCGGGGGAGCGATTCGAGCGAGGCGAGGAATAAGGTTGAGGGATCAGAGTCAGCAGCGGATTAAGGGAAGGGGGCAGAAACAGCAGGGGATTTAGGGGGAGGGGGAAGAGCCAGCAGCGGATTGAGGGGGCGGGGGCAGAGGCAGCAGGGGATTGAGGGGGTGGGGACAGAGTCAGGAGTGGATTGGTGGAGGGGGCGGTCAGCAGGGGATTGAGGGTGAGGAGTCAGAGCGAGCAGGTGATTGAGGCCAAGGGGTCAGAGTCTGCAGGGGTTAGAGGGGAGGGGGCAGATTCAGCAGGGGATTGCGGAGAGGGACTGAGTCAGCAGGGGATTGAGGGTGAGAAGGCAGAGTCAGCAGGGGATTGCGGGGAGGGGCAGAGTCAGCAGGGGATTGAGGGTGAGGAGTCACAGCGAGCAGGTGATTGAGGCCAAGGGGTCAGAGTCTGCAGGGGTTACAGGGGAGGGGGCAGATTCAGCAGGGGATTGCGGAGAGGGGCAGAATCAGAAGGGGATTGAGGGGGAGGGTTCAGAGTCAGTAGTGGATTGAGGGGGAGGGGACAGAACTGCACTGGATTGAGGGGGAGGCGTCAGAGTCAGCACTGGATTGAGTGGAAGCGGGCAGAATTTTCAGTGGTTTGAGGGGAGAGGAAAGAGTCAGCAGGGGATTTGGGGGAGTGGGCACAGTCAACAGAGAATTGGGGGAATGGGGCGGAGTCAGCAGGGGACTGTAGGGTGTTATCTGCTGTTGAATAAAGATTCAAGAGTTCTGGTGCTTCTCACAGACACGTTTATTTTCCTTGAACACTGTCGGTGCAAACTCTATCACCACTTCACACGCCTAAGCCTCTTTACATACCAGTGTTAGTTATTTGACTGATAAAATCAATGAGGCATCGAATTGGAGTCACTTAACACAATCCTTAACAGTCTCCCCTTCTATGGACAAAAATTTTAATTTTGCAAAAATAAATTACAAGGATGTCAAAAACAGACGCAATTTGTATGTATAAATGATTTAGAGGAAAATGTACCTGGTCTGATTAGTTAGTTTGCAGCCGACACAAAGGTTGGTGGAATTGCGGATATCGATGAGGACTGTCAGAGGATTGAGCAGGATTTAGATCGTTTGGAGACGTGGGCGGAGAGATGGCAGATGGAGTCTATTCTGGGGCTGGTTTAGCACTCTGGGCTAAATCGTTGGCTTTTAAAGCACGCCAGCAGCACGGTTAAATTCCCGTACCAGCCTCCCCGAACAGGCGCCGGAATGTGGCGAATAGGGGCTTTTCACAGTAACTTCATTGAAGCCTACTTGAGACAATAAGCAATTTACATTTCATTTCATTCTAGCCAGATGTGAGGTCATGCATTTTGGAAGGTCTAATGCAGGTAGGGAATATACGGTGAATGGTAGAACCCTCAAGAGTGCTGACAGTCAGAGAGATCTAGATGTACAGGTCCACAGGTCACTGAGAGTGGCAACACAGGTGGAGAAGGTAGTCAAGAAGGCATATGGCATGCTTGCCTTCATTGGAAGGGGCTTTGAGTATAAGAATTGGCAAGTCATGTTGCAGCTGTATAGAACCTTAGTTAGGCCACTCTTGGAGTATAGTGTTCAATTCTGGTCGCCACACTACCGGAAGGAGATGGAGTCTTTAGAGCGGGTGCAGAAGAATTTTACCAGGATGTTGCCTGGCATGGAGGGCATTAGCTATGAGGAGCAGTTGAATAAACTCGCTTTGTTTTCACTGGAACGATGGAGCTTGAGGGGCGACCTGATAGAGGTCAACAAAATTATGAGGGGCATAGACAGAGTGGATAGTCCGAGGCTTTTTTCCCAGGGTAGTGGGGTCAATTACTAGGGGGGCGTAGGTTTCAGGTGCGTGGGTCAAGTTTTTTTCCACAGAAGATAGTGGGTGCCTGGAACTCCCAGCTGTAGGAGGTGGTGAAAGCAGGGACGATAGTGACATTTAAGCGGCATCTTGAAAATAAATGTATAGGATGGGAATGGAGAGGCACATAGAATTTACAGTGCCGAAGGAGGCCATTCGGCCCATCGAGACTGCACCGGCTCTTGGAAAGAGCACCCCACTAAGGTCAACCCCTTCACCCGATCCCCACAACCCAGTAACCCCACCCAACACTAAGGACAATTTTGGACACTAAGGCCAATTTATCATGGCCAATCCATCTAACCTGCACATCTTTGGACTGTGGGAGGAAACCGGAGCACCCGGTGGAAACCCACGCACACACGGGGAGGATGTGCAGACTTCGCACAGACAATAACCTAAGCCGGAATAGAACCTGGGACCCTGGTGCTGTGAAGCAATTGTGCTATCCACAATGCTACCGTGCTGCCCAAGATACAGACCCAAGAAGTGTAGAAGATTTTAGTATAGACGGGCAGCGTGGTCGGCACAGGCTTGGAGGGCCGAAGGGCCTGCTCCCGTCCTGCACTTTATTTTGTTCTTTGTTATTTGTTCAATTCCACCCCCACCCCCCACCTCTCTTTTTTTTCATTTTTGGAAGGAAAAAATAACAGTCACAGAAACAGACGCCTTTCGTTAACTATATTCACACGGTACTGTGAACTGGCCCCTCTTTACGTAAAACAATCGAACAACTGTCGTCTCATTTTATTTTTGCTATCTCTCCTCTGTCCAAAATCTGTTTCGAACTTGCGATGTGTAGCCTTAACATTTTCTTACTCACACTTTTTGTAGAGTGCAAATTTTCCCAAAGGGATTTATTGTCAATGTATGAAAGCAAATTACTGCGGATGCTGGAATATGAAACGAAAGAGAAAATGCTGGAAAATCTGAAAATGCTTTGACAAAGAGTCAACGAACTCGAAACGTTCGCTCTTTTCTCTCCCTACAGATACTGCCAGACTTGCTGAGATTTTCCAGCATTTTCTCTTTCGTTTATTGTCAATGTGACACTCAATGGATATGTTACCCTAATCCCAAATTGCCTGTCAATATCTGAGATATATAAAAGGCCTTACCCACCGCCTCAATCAGTCTTAACGTCTCAGCGACCAAAGAGCTTTTGTCCACTCCTTATTTTCTTCATTTCCCACACAACAGGGTAACATTTCCCATTGTGCATCAAAAGGAAAATTATGAAACCTCCTGCGCTTGAAATCACATCACACACATTTGCATAGGGCACATCACTATAAACTATGAGTTTCAAGTGCCTACGATCACCTAAAACCGGGAACCTCAAAACGCACTCCTGCATTTTTAGTTTGACCAATACGTTATTTGCTCACATTATGTCTCCCACTTTGGGATCATTCATTTTTGTACTCAAATCGAAGACATCCAAACTAACAGCCGGTCTTGTCTGTCTACCTAACCAATTCAGTTGTCCAATTAAACTTCGCAGCTGCTCTTTTTCCATCTTCGAAACCACTGCATCTTTTTGTGAAACCCGACCACGACAAATTGTTATTGGGCGGATTCTCTCCAAATCAGATTGCTGACGTAAAGTTGTCCCTGACTGAGTCTGTCCGTTTTCCAGTCCAATCTATTAACGCACCGGAAGCCTGACTTCCAACCCTGAATTCTTCCCTCAACCCAGATATTACAATAGCTTCGAAATCACTAATGCCACCCCACAAAAAATTCATCGACATGGATCATAAAGATTTACTTTATAGTGCCAGTAAAACATTGCCAGATCCGCTTTCAACTGGCAACAGCCTAACTTTATCAAAACTGACCTTAGCGGAAAATACCAGTCTCTCGACGCATCATTTAATCCATATATGTATTTCCAGAGTACCTCTTCTGTGTTGGCTGCCTCTTTATGAGGACGGAGAAAATTGTCTCTCTGAAGCTGATGCCCCTGCAAAAAGTCAGCTTTTATGTCTATGGATTTGCATTTCCATGGCTTTGTGGCTGTTTGGGCCAAGAAGATCTTTAAAATAACCTTTTCTGCCGTCGGTGGATCAACCCTTAAATCCTGATCCTCCGTTTTCTTCAAATCCCCTTGGCACAAGCCTGGACTTTGACTTGTGAGTTCAATCCGGAAGAACCTTTTCTGTGCAAATCCATCTGTGGGATAAAGCTCTTTGTCCCCTATCCGGAACTTTTGTGTATACCCCAAATTTACTCCAACTTTGCTGTTCTTGCTGTGTGACATCTTTGATAACTTTTTCATCTCATTTATTGTAAGCCACCAAAATCTCTCCTGCATGCGGGATTCTACGAGTAGAATTCATACTTACCCATGTTCCGAGACCTTGACAACCTGCGTCCCCTATCCCGCCTGTTCTGCTACTGCTTGATCTTTCCCTTCTGCTGTGGGGTACCCCTTCAATAGTTCTCGACCATTTCCTGCGAAACTGTTCACTATCCGATGTAGTATTTGATCTGGCACTGCGTTTATGTGCCCTCCATTTTTGAGCTTCGTGTTCCCAATCCATTGTCTTGACACCCACTCCTGAAAGCTGTACATTTAACCAGTGTTTATACGTTCCGGTGGCCTTCCCTGCTCTACTAATAACAGTTGCATCCTTCGATTGACTAGACACTTCAGGCAAGAATGTCACTTTTGTACGAACTTTTGGCAGTTGTCCTTTCGGAAAAATGAATCAATGAACCTGAACAGCAGACCGAGAGATCTGCGGTGCAGCAACCGAAAAGGAAAGAGTCGAATTGGAGCCCTCTGGAAGGCCGCTGCCCTCGACTCCACATGTATGCTCAAGCCATCAGGAGTCGCGTCAATGCCAGATTCATTAGTCGCATTCACTGCACTGCCCCGAACGTCACCCAAGCACAATGCACTCTCAAGCCAACCACAACAACGCCATAAAACCAGCAGACAAAGGAGGGGCCACCGTCATACTGAACAGAACGGACTACTGCAAAGAAGTGTACCGACAACTCAACAACCAGGAACCTGACAGACAGTTATCCGAAGATCCGACAAAAGAACATACCTGCCAACTCAACAGACTGATCAAGACCTTCGATACAGACCTTGAGAGCAGCCTACGTGCTCTCACCCCACGTACTCCCCGCAATGGAGATCTCTACTGACGCCCGAAAAAAAACAAGGCAAATATATCAGGCAATGGGACCCTGTGTGACAACCTCCCTGGCTACATCGAGGGCATCTTGAAACCCACCGTTTCAGAAACACCCAGCTTCTGTCGTGATACGACGGACTTCTTCCAGAAACTCAGTTCCGATAGACCACTTGAAGCAGGAACATTCCTCATCACAATGGACGTCTTTGCACTCTACACCAGCATCCCTCATGACGACGGCATTGCTGCACCAGCCTCAGTGCTCAACACCGACAACTGCCAATCTCCAGATGCAATTCTGCAACTCATCCGCTTCATTCTGGATCACAACGTCTTCACCTTCGACAACAAGTTCTTCATCCAGATGCACGGAACAGCCATGGGGACTATACTCACCCCTCAATATGCCAACATCTTCATGCACAAGTTTGAACATGACCTCCTCACCGCACGGGACTTTCAACCAACGTTATACACGAGATACATCGATTACATTTTTTTCCTTTGGACCCACGACGCAGAATCACTGAAACGACTGCACTATGACATCAATAGGTTCCATCCCACCATCAGACTCACCATGGACTACTCGCCAGTATCGGTTCCATTCTTGGACACGCTCCTCTCCATCAAGATCGGCCACCTCACCACTTCGCCTTGCCGCAAACCCACGGATACCCTCCCAATGCTGCACTTCTCCCGCTTCCACCCGAAACACATTAAATAAGAAATCCCCCATGGACAAGCCCTCCGTATGCACAGGATCTGCTCAGACGACGAGGAAAGTAACAGACATCTACATTCGCTGAAAGACGCCCTCGGACGAATGGCATATGGCGCTCGACTCATCAATCGACAGTTCCAACGCGCCACAGCAAAGAAACGCACCGATCTGCTCAGAAGACAAATACAGGAGACAACCGACAGAGTACTATTCGTCGTCCAGTATCATCCCGGGACGGAGCAACCACGACATCTCCTTCGCAGCTTGCAACATTTCATCGATGAAGACGAACATCTTGCCAAGGTCTTCCCCACACCCCATTACTTTCCTTCAAACAACGGCGCAACCTCATACAAACCATTGTTTGCAGCAAACTACACAGCCTTCAGAATAGCGACCACGATACCACACACCCCTGCCATGGCAATCACTGCAAGACGTGCCAAATCAACGGCATGGGTACCACCATTACACAGGGGAACACCACCCACTAGGTACGCGGTAAATACTCGTGCGACTCGGCTAAAGTTGTCTTCTTCATACGCTGCAAAAAAGGATGTCCAGAAACATGGTACATTGGCGACAACATGCCGACGCTGCGACAACGGATGAACGGACATCAAGCGACAATCACCAGGCAGGAATGTTTCCTCCCAGTCGGGGAACACTTCAGCAGTCAAGGGCATTCAGCCTCTGATCATCGTGTAAGCGTTCTCCAAGGCAGCCTTCAGGATGCGCGACAATGCAGAATCGCCGAGCAGAAACTTATAGCCAGATTCCGCACACATGAGTACGGCCTTAACCGGGACCTTGGATTCATGTTGCATTACAGTCCACTCCCCCCCCCCCCCCCCCGCCACCACCACCACCATCTGGCCTGTGTTTCCGAAATCCTACCAACTGTCTGGGCTTGAGACAATTCGCACCTCTTTAACCTGTGATTATCGCTTTCCCCAGTTGCTCCGTTTGGACATGGAAAGACTTAATTACCTGTCAAGACTCGTGTTCAAACTATCGTCTTGCATCTTTGACTTTGTCCATATATATCTTTCTGGAGCCCACCTCTTCATTCACTTGAGGAAGGAGGAGTGCTCCGAAAGCAAGTGATTCGAAACAAACCTGTTGAACTTTAACCTGGTGTTGTAAGACTTCTTACTGTACTCATCCCAGTCCAACGCCAGCATCTCCACGTAATTTCGGAAAAATGGCCTAATTCATCAGAAGTATTGAGTTCCTCTACCTAAATCCTGACTAGATCAGTTAACTGATCCTCATTGTTCTGTATCTCGTGCGTACCAGATGACCCTGGTTCCTCATCATGTGTGTCTGCTCTGTCTAAATTTGAATATGTGTACCTGTAGCCATTATCCTTGATGAATGGACCCTAATATTCTGATTGCCATGTTGCAAAACAATTGTTTTGCCATCTATGCATACGGTATTCTCTGGGTCTTCCCATTCATTACAATTGTCTGTCTTATAATGAACTATGTTTCCTTGATGAAAAACGGTATTTGATGAATGTACATTTTGTGTTAAAGCTCTGCGAATTGTTTGTCTTGTTTAACTTGAATTGTTTGCATCCTACAAAAACTCAGCACCCATGGACCAGTTGAACCAGGAACATTCCTCGTCACAATGGACGTCTCGGCACTCTACACCAGCATCCCCCATGACGACGGCATTGCTGCAACAGCCTCAGTACTCGACACCGACAACTGGCAATATCCAGAGGCAATTCTCCAACTCATCCGCTTTATTCTGGATCACAACGTTTTCACCTTCGGCAACAAGGTCTTCATCCAGACGTACGGAACAGTCATGAGGACCAAATTCGCACCTCAATATGCCAAGATCTTCATTCACAAGTTTGAACAATATCTCCTCACCGCACAGGACCTTCAACCGACGTTATACCCTCGATACATCGATTACATTTTTTTCCTTTGGACCCACGGCGAAGAATCACTGAAAAGACTACACGATGACATCACTAAGTTCAATTCCACCATCATACTCAACATGGACTGCTCTCCAAAATTGATTGCATTCTTGGACACACTCATCTCCATCATGGACGGTCACCTCAACTCTTCGCTTTACCGCAAGCCCACGGATAACCTCACGATGCTCCACCTTTCCAGCCTCCAGCCTAAACACATTAAAGAAGCCATCTCCTATGGACAAGCCCTCCATAGACACAGGATCTGTTCAGACGAGGAGGAGCGAAACTGGCATCTACTGACGCCGAAAGATGCCTTACTAATATCTTTTATAACTTCAGTCAGACGTCCCAAATCCCGTATTCAATGTTCTGACCAATGAAGCCATGAATGGCTTCTTCGCCAACCTTCCACCTGTGACTTCACTTTCAAGGAGCTATGAACCGAGATGTCTTTATTCTACAACTCTCCCCAACACCGTACCATTAACTGAATAGGTTCTGCCCCGATTCGTTCTCCCAAAATGCATCACCCCACACGTATCTAATTTAAATTTAATCTGCTATTCATTGGTCCACTGGCCCAATTGATTAAGATTACGTTGCAATCCAAGACAACATTCATCACTGTCCACTATGCCAATCGTGGTGTTATTCGCAAACGTACTATCCTTGCTCCCTAAATGCTCATCCAAATCATTAATATCAAGAACAAGTTACCCAGCACTGATCACTAAGGCACACCGCTGGTCTCAGGCCTCCAATTTGAAAAACAACATCTACAATCACCCTTTGTCTTCTGGTGTCAAGCCACATTCGTATCCAATTGGCTCCCTCACCCTGGGTCCCTTGAGATTTAACCTTATGAAAGAATCTGACATACTGTACCTTGTTAAGCGCAACCCAATACAGCACAGGGGCAGGGCCTTCGGCCCTCCAAGCCTTGCTAAAGTCCTGTAGACAACGTAGACTGCACTGCCCTCATCTACATTCTTGGTTACACCTTCAAAAAAGTCAATCCAAATCGTGAGACATGATTTTCCACTCTGAAAGCCTTGCTGACTATCCCTCAGGAGTCCTTGCCTCTCTAGATGCCTGTAGATCCTATCTCCCAGAATACCTTCTAACAAGGTACCCCCCACAGACGTGAAGCTCACCGCTTTGTTATTCAGAGGCTTTTCCCTGCGGCCCTTCTTAAACAAGGGCACAACATTTGCTGCCCTCCAATCTTCGGGCACCTCACCTGTGGCTGTCGACGATTCAAATATATATGCGAGGGGCCATGAAATTTCCTCCCTGCCCTTCCACAAGGTCCTAGAATCCATTTAATCAGATCCGGGGGATTTATCTACCTTGATGCGCTGTCAGACGTCCAGCACCTCTTTCTCTGAAATATGTACACTCCTCAAAACATCGCTATATATTTCCCAAAGTTCATAAACGTGCACATCTTTCTCCACAGGAGATGCCGATGACTAATATTCATTAAGGATTTCACCCATCTCTTATGGATCCGTACATAACTGACCTTCTAGATCCTTAAAAGGCCCTACTCTCTCTCTGTAGGTATTCTTTTTCCCATTATATATTGGTAGAAGCTGTCTGGATTCACCTTTACCTTATTTGTCAATGCAATCTCATATCCCCTTTTCACCCTCCTGATTTATCTCTTTACTCCGACAACATCGCTACTCTTCTTTGGATCCACTTGATTCCAGCTGCCTATGCATATCTTGTCCTCCTTCCTTTTAGTCAAGGCCTCAATATTATGAGCCATCCGACATTCCCAGCGTATACCAGCCTTACCTTCCATTCTAAGAGGAATGTGTCCACCCTAAACCCGTATTGACACCCTTTGAAAGACTCCCACTTACCAACCGTCCCTTTTCCCTGCCAACCGACTCCCCCACCCAGCTGTTCAAAGTACCTGTCTTAAACCATCAAAATTGTCCTTGGCCCAATTTAGAAATTTAACATTTAGGCCAGAACTACCATTCTCCATAATATTAAAACTATTGGAATTATGGTCACTGGTTCCAAAGTGATCTCTCACTAATTATTGGGACACCTGCCCATGACAAAACTTATTTCCCAAGAGATGTCGCGTTTTCCCCCCTCTCTGTCGGTCCATCCACATACTGGTGTGTGATGGATGAGTCATCTCCTTGAACAACTGCAATCCGTGAGGTGTAGTTACACCCACGGTGCTGTAGGGACAGAGCTGCAGGAATTTGATCCCGAGAAAATTAAGGAATGGCCGATGTGTTTTAAAGTCAAGATGGCGATGGCTCCCAGGGGAACTTGCAGGTGTGTCGTTTAGATCGGACATAGGGCTGACACTGAGCGTCGGTAGTGGAAGGAATCAATGTTTCTGGAATGCCTGCCAATCAATTCGGCTCATTTGTTCTGCTTCGTGCCGAGAAGCTACTTTAGGTTTTCTCAGGGAGCTCCAGATCTGAGCCAATCTAACGCAGAATCACTCTCCCCTTCTGCTCTTTCTCTCTCACTCGCTCATTCTTTCGCTCCCACTCTCGCTCTCTATTTCACTCTCCACTCTCTCTCTCCCCTCCCTCTCTTTCTTTTACTCCCTCTCTCTCTCTTTCTCGTACACACACACTATCATTCAAAGAATCACCTTTAGCAATCTCCCTCTGTATTACCCGTACACGCTCAAACACACACAGTCACATACACATATTGAAGTACACACTCACACACGCTCAAACACACACAGACTCACATGCGGTCACACACGCAGTCACACTCTCAACTGCACAAACTCTGAAGTACACACAGAAAAATATATTTATCAAATCCTCACACTCTTACACATCCGTTCAAACACAGACATAGACACATGTGGTCACACACACACAGTCACACAAAGACTCACACATGCGCACTCTTACACACAAACGCACACTCACACACGCTCAGAGAAAGCACAGGCATACGAGAATACACAAATACACACATACACCGACCCCACTCACATACAGACAGACGAACACACACTCACACACAGACACACACAGCACAACTAAGGCACTGAATCAGCCGAAACTGAGATCGGCATACGCCGGCACACAGCTTTAACAGTGTTGAATATGTATGTGTGTTTTTTAGGTCAAATCTGTTTGAGTCACTGCATGTGGATATTCGCTGTGACTCACTCCATATATATTTTATTTGGTCAATTTGGGATATATTTTGGATTGCGTTTTAGTATAATTATTGTGAACATTTTAAGTGATTTGAGAAGCCTGCTGAAGTGATGCTTGTTGCGAGAATTGAATGCTGTGAACATTCATTAAAGCTGTTTCTTTTCTCCTTTCGACAGGATGACCGTCAGTACAGTTCGTTATCACACCACTGAGCAATTGCATGATTGAAATCAAGGGGAAAGCTATGCTTCTCATAAGTCATTGGTTCACAGGAATTTGGGCATTCCTGGTGGAGGCCACTAATTATTGACAATTCCTGAGTGTGATTGCAAAAGTGACGGAGATTCTTCTTCTTGAGTCAGTCCAGTCTTTGTGCTGCGGTAACATTGACAACATTCTACAAAGTGAGTTCTCGAACTTTCACTCTGCGACCAGCAAGAAACAATGATGTATTTCGAAACCAGGATGGCGAGTTGCGCGGAGGGTAACGTGCAGCTGGTGGACACATCCCCATGTGTCTGCTGTCCTTGCCCTTCAGGATGGTAGCGGTGACGGGTTTGGAAGGTGATGTGGAAGTAGCCTTGGTGAGTCGCTGCAATGCATCGCCTAGGTAGTACATATGGCTGCTACCGTGCATCGGTGGTGGAGGGAATGAATGTTGAAGGATGGGGAGACCATCAAGTCGGCTGATTTTTCGTAGCTGTGTGGAGCCTCTTGTGTGGTGTTGGAGCTGCACTCATCCAAACAAGTGGAGAGCGTGCCAGTACACTCCTAACTTGTGCCTTGTAGATGGTGGATGGGGCCCCACTGAAGAGATTTTATTTGCCGCTGCATACCCGGATCTAAACTCATCGCCAAGGTAGTTAAATGGAAGGCTCAGAGTAGTTTCTGGTCAATAGTGACGGTCACAGTGTGTTGGTGGCGGGGAATTAACCAATTGTGTTGCAATCGAATATCAAAGGGAAAAGCTGAGATTCGCTCTTGTTCAGATGCGCATGGTCCTTCTGGATATAGTGTTCATACTTACCATGCCAAATCGAGTGGTGTCTGGGTCTCACTTTATTTGGAAACAAACTGCTTCAGTATCAAAGGAGCTGCGAATGACTCTGAATATTGTGAAATCATTATTTCTGTCCAAACCATTCCGGGAAAGTCTTTACTGGAATGTCTGGGATTCTCAGGTATTAAAGCAGGTAGTTTTTCTGTTTTTGTTACAATTAATTTAACAATCAGAGTGAAAGGGTGTTCAACCACAATCTTCATCTGTTCTCTGAATTTTGTCTGGGTCACAGCATAAATGCAGGTGTTTGTGCTGCAGCTTAGTGTCTGCAGCATAAATGCAATTTTTCCGAAGTAATTAAGTGAGACTGCAATATTTTTGATCACATACCACAATTGGAGCCAAATGACATGCACCAAATAGACTGGCCACAACAGTATGAAGTTCCCAGAGGTAACCAAAAGTAAAATCATGGACCTTCTCCGGATCTCCGTTTCTGGATCTATGGGCCACCCTCCATTACTGTGAGTGCGGAGCCTCCTTCTGGCTCGGTTGCTCACTAAAATGTGCCTGATGGTTAAAGTATTGAGCAGCAGAATCAGTACAAATGGAATAACTGGCGTTATAAAGGAGTGAGTGAGTTCAATTATGGTATTGACTGGAGATGTGTTTACTTTGTAACTTGTCCGACAAAACCTGGATGAACTGCTCAGCTGATACCCAACTGTGAAGATGAAATACCAGAACATGTTCTTCCTAAACATGAGCACTGTTGCTGTTCCCAGAAATACAGCTGCCGTTTTCTCTTTGCAATATTTACTTTTCAGCCTTTGGCAGCAACTTGCAACAAATCTATCAAAGGTAAAAGTAACGGTGAACCAGACGGAACAGTCTCTCGTAGCATAAAACAGTACAGCGTGAAACCTACAGACAGGGCTGAATTGCAGGAATATGAACGTTCCACAAATACAACCGGAATTTGCCTCAGTATCAGGTCGATAATTACGAGCAGTATCTGTCGCTGCCAAAGCCACCAGGTAGCAAGTGACACATTTAGAGAGGCCACATTGTCTGCGAGAGAGGACGACAATCATCACCACGTTGACTGTGGGGGGGGGGGGGGCGGAATAAAAATAAAAAGTGAAAAAATTCACTGGAAGAAAATGCAACAGTTTATCTAGTATGCATTGTTTTGCGCAGATGCACGACAAGTACGTGCTGTGTGCATGCGATTGCAATAGTAACAGCGCAGTCAGCAGCTCGAAACCAATTAATTTCGAAGGTATCTGCTTTTAAAAGAATTCTAGTATTCTGGATTAAGTAAAACAACATCAGTTTCTGGATTCAGATAAAAATCCATGTTGCGCTGAATAACAAAGACCACATGAGTTCAGGTTATAGTGTTGGCAATAACTGTGAGATTAATGATACTGGATTACAGTCCACACATCATATCCAATTCCTGCTTTCGATCCTTACCCTGCTTAGTGTTCATGGGGGAGGGTTTCTGAGGATCAGTACAGGCTGCATGTCCTGCTCATTCTCTAGTGTCACTGTGGAATATCAGACTATTCATTTTCTCTGATTGTTTTTACTCGTTCTATTTATTGTCTGGTGAGATATCGGCACAGGGTGATGATGCCGGTAGTCACTTGCAAATGGATGCAGCAAAGGTGGGGACAATCAAATGATACTGCAATTATTTCTGTTAACATCAGAGGACCACCAGAACGGGGAGGATCTGCAATTCCAGAGAATGAAGAGGGAAATATTTGATGATCGAACAGCATCAGAAATCATTGCTACCGTTTAATGTCACCAATCTATTACTCATACAATTGTTCGTTGTAAATCGAATCAGGAAAAACATTAAACGGTTCGGTCAGAAAAGGTGATGCGGCAGAATTTTTACTTTGTTAAAATGCCTAACGTGTTCAATATGAAGTTGCCGTTGCTCTCTCTGGACAGATTTATTATGCCACGATCAGAAACACTCGGAGACAAGGAATTGCAAAACTTCTGCTTCGAAATTCCAGAACATCCCCCAACATCTAATCTGTAAAGCCTCCTCAGAACTTTACTCGTTTCAACAGAAGTGCCTCTGATGTGAGATAATAACTGCCGTTACAATAAAAATACCCACGTTTGACAAATGAACCAATTGAACTCATTGTGAAATTTGTCTAATGTAAGTTTATCTTTTCTTAAACGTGGCAATGGATACCTCGCTTCTGCAGTAGGTGCGGTCTGACCAATTCCCTGCGCTGCTCCAACAAGACTGTTACAATCCATGCCCATTTAAATTAATCCTAATGTCCAATTTCCCCTCGATTATGTTAATATATTTGGAGGCTACCGTTTCTACTACATGAAGTCTGATATTTTGTAATATAGGTTTTAGAGTACCCAATTTATTTTTTCCAATGAAAGAGCAATTTAGTGTGGCCCATCCACCTACACTGCACAACTTTGGATTGTGGGGGCGGAACCCACACAAACACGGGGAGAATATGCAAACCCCACACGGACAGTGTCCCAGAGCCGGGATTGAACCTGGGACTTGAGCGCCGTGAGGCAGAAATCCTAACCACTGCGCTACCATGCTGCCCCTCATGAACTATAATAACCAGATCACTATGTGTTGAAGCACTCTTGCATGTCCATACGGCCAAATATTGTTCTAGGTGTGTCTTCCACATCAGGAAGTGGACATCCTCATGATTTCCATAACGTACCCGTGCAGGAAGATTTCCACCATTTCTATACCGATACACATTAATTTCCAGAGTTTTTGTGTCATCTCCACAGAGATGTTCCGCTCGTCGTGGTTGTATATGTGTGCCATCAGGTTGGAAAGTATTCCTGCTTACCAGCCAAAGCAGGCGTGGGTGTGGGGGCAATGTGAATGATCTGGGAACGGCTACGATTGGGATGTCAAAGTACATTGGCCGGAAATCATACCGGGTGAGTGGGGTCGCTGAGCTTTCTCGAGTTCTAGTTCAGACTCGGACATTGAGCAGGGTGAAATGGAATCGGTAGATAGGGTACATACCGCAAGTGAATACATTATGTTTGGTTTGGGCGTGATTTACAGTCATTCAAGAACTGGAATTCAGTGAAATCCTACTTCATTGATGAAGGCAGAAGTTTTGTGTTGGACTCATAAAAAGAAACACCGTGATGTCATTTACAAGATCAGGAATGTAGTGCAAAAGAGTGCATAATACTTGGGCCCAAAGACTCAAGAGGAACAATGAGAGCAGCAAGAAGAATAGAATATTTTCCAAAAAGTATATTTGAGCTAATCTCGATTTTCAGAATTAATAACTTGAAAAGTGACTTACCCGATACACCAAGGATAGTGAGGACAGGACAGTAAAAGTATCCAACAATCTCAAGGCTCCAGTAGAGCAGTAATCCTAATCATGCACCCCAGGTGCGAACTTATCAAAACGGTATTGATCCAGCAGAGGGCAGTAGAGCGGAGCCGCTAATTGTCTGTTGTGTGGAAAATTTGCATCAATGCCTTGCAGTCACTGCATCCCGAAAGTGTACCTGAGCAAGACACCCTAGGTGTTCAGGGCAAGAATCCAGCAGAGGGCAGTAGAGCGGAGCTGTTGATTGGCGGTTGCGGGTAAAATTTGCATCACTGCATTGCGATCACCGTATCTTGAAGGTGGTTTGTGGAGGAACTGTTGTCAAGTGACAGGTAAACTCGAAACACTTCTTCATTGTTTTCCTCCCAACGTCGTCCTTAACCAAAATAAAAAAGACAATCACTGTAAGGATCCCAGCCGAGTAAAGATCAAGAGGGAGACTCGAGGGCATGTAGAAGGAGAAATAAGTTGAACCGTGACGTCACAGCCTGCAGTGAAAGAGCGCGAGGAGAGCATTGGGGACTCAGTGAAAGAGCGCGAATAGAGCGGCGGAGACTCAGTGAAAGAGCGCGTTGAGTGCGGCGGGGACACAGGATAAAGAGCGCGAGGAGAGCGGCGGGGACACAGGATAAAAGAGCGCGAGGAGAGCGGCGGGGACATGGGATAAAAGAGAGTGAGGAGAGCGGCGGGGACACATTTGCCGGAAAAGCGGCCTTCAGATTTTCGGCTGGAGCAGTGGCCAGGGGTCTGTCGGGAAGGTACGTTTTCCTCTTTAAAAACTTACCTTGAAGAGTGACATCACAGCAAAGTAGTGACCTGATTCGCTGGTGAGAAAAGTGCTCCAATTAGCAGTCGCTGGGAGAAATTTAACTCTTCGTGTGTTGGTAAGTATTGTGATTGGTAATTCAAATCTTTATTCCTTTCACTTTTTCATTATTTGATATTATATTTGTAATCAGTTAAGGTAAAGTATAAAAATGGCAGGAGATCCCAGACCCGTGTCATGCTCCTCTTGCTCAGTGTGGGAATGCAGGGACGCGGCCGATGCCCCTGACTCCTTCATGTGCGGGAATCGTGTCCTGCTGCAGCTCCTGTTAGACCGCAAGACGTCTCTAGAGCTGCGGATGGACTCACTTTGGAGCATCAGCGATGCTGAGGAGGTCATAGATAGCACGTTAAGTGAGTTGTTCACACCGGAGATTATGATTGGTGAGGGAGACAGGCAATGGGTGACCAAAAAGCAGAGAAAGAGCAGGAAGGCAGTGCAGGTGTCCCCTGAGGTCATCTCCCTCCAAAACACGTATACCGTTTTGGATACTGTTGGGGGAGATGACTCACCAGGCGAAGGCAGTAGTAGCCAGGCTCATGGCACCGTGGCAGGTTCTGCTGCACAGAAAGGCTGGAAAAAGACTGGCAGGGCTATAGTCATAGGGGATTCAATCGTAAGGTGAGTCGACAGGCGTTTCTGTGGTCGAAAACGAGACTCCCGAATGGTATGTTGCCTCCCGGGTGTACGGATCAGGGATGTCTCAGATCGGCTGCAGGACATATCGAAGGGGGAGGGGGAGCAGCCAGTTGTGGTGCATATAGGCACCAACGCTTCAGGTAAAACAACTGAATGAGATCCTACAATCTCAGGATTCCGACCAGTGCCACGTGACAGTCAGAGTACAAATACAAGAATAGTCAGAATGAATATGTGGCTTGAGAGATGGCGCAGGAGGGAGGGGTTAAAGAGGATTGGAAAATCGCTGTTGTAACCCCCCTGTTCAAGAAGGGAACAAGGAAAAAGATGGAAAGCTATAGGCCAATTAGCCTCACCTCGGTTGTTGGCAAGATTCTAGAATCCATTGTTAAGGATGAGATTTCTAAATCCTTGGAAGTGCAGGGTCGGATTAGGACAAGTCAGCATGGATTTAGTAAGGGGAGGTCGTGCGTGCCTGACAAACCTGTTAGAGTTCTTTGAAGAGATAATAAATCGGTTAGACAAAGGAAAACCAATGGATGTTATCTATCTTGACTTCCAAAAGGCCTTTGATAAGGTGCCTCACGGGAGACTGCTGAGTAAAATAAGGGCCCATGGTATTCGAGGCAAGGTACTAACATGGATTGACGATTGGCTGTCAGGCAGAAGGCAGAGAGTTGGGATAAAAGGTTCTTTTTCGGAATGGCAACCGGTGACGAGTGGTGTCCTGCAGGGTTCATTGTTGGGGCCACAGCTGTTCTCTTTATATGTTAACGATCTAGATGACGGGACTGAGGGCATTCTGGCTAAGTTTGCCGATGATACAAAGACAGGTGGAGGAGGTGGGGAGGCTGCAGAAAGATTTAGACAGTTTAGGAGAGTGGTCCAAGAAATGGCTGATGAAATTCAACGTGGGCAAGTACGAGGTCTTGCACTTTGGAAAAAAGAATAGAGGCGTGGACTATTTTCTAAACGGTGACAAAATTCATAATGCTGAAGTGCAAAGGGACTTGGGAGTCCTAGTCCAGGATTCTCTAAAGGTAAACTTGCAGGTTGAGTCCGTAATTAAGAAAGCAAATGCAATGTTGTTATTCATCTCAAGAGGCTTGGAATATAAAAGCAGGGATGTACTTCTGAAGCTTTATAAAGCATCAGTTAGGCCCCATTTAGAATACTGTGAGCAATTTTGGGCCCCACACCTCAGGAAGGACATACTGGCACTAGAGCGGGTCCAGCGGAGATTCACACGCATGATCCCAGGAATGGTAGGCCTAACATACGATGAACGTCTGAGGATCCTGGGATTATATTCATTGGAGTTGAGGAGGTCGAGGGGAGATCTAATAGAAACTTACAAGATAATGAATGGCTTAGATAGGGTGGATGTAGGGATGTTGTTTCAATTAACAGGGGAGACTAGGACCCGGGGGCACAGCCTTAGAATAAAAGGGAGTCACTTTAGGACAGAGATGAGGAGACATTTCTTCAGCCAGAGAGTGGTGGGTCTGTGTAATTCATTGCCACAGAGGGCGGTGGAGGCCGGGACGTTGAGTGTCTTTAAGACAGAAGTTGATAAATTTTTGATTTCTCAAGGAATTAAGGGCTATGGAGAGAGAGCGGGTAAGTGGAGTTGAAATCAGCCATGATTGAATGGTGGAGTGGACTCGATGGGCCGAATGGCCTTACTTCCACTCCTATGTCTTATGGTCTTATTGTCTTATGGTTCAGAGTTTTGGGGCATTGGAACCGGTTCTGGGGGCGGTGGGAAATTACAAATCGGATAATCTCCACCTTGGCATGACTAGAACCAACGTCCGAGCGGTTGCATTTGCTAACACTGTTGAGGAGGTTTTAAAGTAATGTTTCAGGGGGATGGGAACCAGATTAGGAAGTTAGAGGTCAGTACCGAGGCAGAAACTAAAGGTACTAGATAATACACTCAATGTGACGTAGGGAACAGATGATGAACGCAAAGGGACAGGTGGTCTGAAGTGCATTCGTTTCAAGGCGAGAAGTGTAGCAGGTAAGGCAGATGAACCTAGGGCTTGGATTAGTACCTGGGAAGATTATGTTATTGGTATTGCTGAAACTTGGTTGAGCGAAGGGCAAGACTGGCAACGAAATATCCCAGGGCATAGCTGCTTCAGGAGGGATAGAGAGGGAGTTAACAGGGGTGGAGGAGTTGCATTACTGGTTAGAGACGATACCACAGCTGTGATTCAGGAGGGTGCAGTAACATTATTGGGACTTTACTACAGGCCTCCCAAAAGCGAGCATGAAATAGAGGTGCAAATATGTAGACAGATAATAGAAAAATGTAGGAGCAATAGGGTGGTCGTCATGGGAGATATTAACTTACTCAACATTGAACGGGACTCATGTAGTGTTGGATGCGTAGATGGAGCAGAATTTGGAAGGAGCATCCAGGTGAGTTTTTTTTAGAGCAGTATGTAAATAGTCCAACTCGGGAAGGGGCTACACTGGATCTGGTATTGGGGCACGATCTCTGCCAGGTGGTTTAAGTTTCAGTCGGTGATTACTTTGGGAATAGCGATCACAATTCCGTAAGTTTTAGAATACTCACGGACAAAGACGAGAGTGGTCCTAAAGGAAGAGTGCTAAGTTCGGGAAAGGCAAAGCATAACACAATTCGGCAGGAGCTAGCGAATGTGGATTGGGAGCAGCTGTTTCAGGGGAAATCCACATTTGAAATGTGGGAGTCTTTTAAGGAAAGCTTGATTAGAGTGCAGGCAGACATGTCCCTGTGAAGATTAGGGATATAAATGGCAAGATTAGGGAACCATGGATGACGGGTGGAATTGTGAGACTAGCCAAGATGAAAAAGGAAGCATACATAAGATCTAGGCGATTTAAATCTGATGAAGCTTTGGAGAAATATCGGGAAAGTTGGACAGATTTCAAACGAGCAATAAAGAGGGCTAAAAGGAGTCATGACATATATTTGGCGAACAGGGTTAAGGAAAATCCCAAAGCCTTTTATTCGGATATAAGGAGCAAGAAGGTAACTAGAGAAAGGATTGGCCCACTCACAGACAGAAGGGGGGATTTAAGCGTGGAGTCAGAGGACATGGGTGACATTCTTAATGAATACTTTGCCTCGGTATTCACCAAGGAGAGGGACATGACGGCTGAGACTAGGGATGGATGTTTAAATACTCTAGGTCAAGTCGGCATAAGGAAGGGGGAAGTTTTGGGTATTCTAAAAGGCATTAAGGTGGACAAGTCCCCAGGTCCGAATGGGATCGAACCCAGGTTACTGATGGAAGCCAGGGAAGAAATAGCTGGAGCCTTAATAGATATATTTGCAGCATTCTTGAGCACGGGTGAGGTCCCGGAGGACTGGAAAATTGCAAATGTTGTCCCTTTGTTTAAGAAGGGGAGCAGGGAAATTCCAGGGAATTATAGACCTGTGAGCTTGACGTCAGTTTTCGGCAAACTGTTGGAGAAGATACTGAGGGATAGGATCCATTCACATTTGGAAGAAAATTGACTTATCAGTGAAAGGCAGCATGGTTTTGTGCAGGGAAGGTCGTGTCTTACAAACCTAATAGAATTATTTGAGGAAGTGACAAAGTTAATTGATGAGGGCACAGCTGTAGATGTCATAGACATGGACATCAGTAAGGCGTTTGATAAAGTTTCCCATTGCCGATTGATAGAAAAAGTGATGTTGTATGGGGTTCAGGGCGTACTAGCTAGATGGATAAAGAGCTGGGAAACAGGAGACAGAGAGTCGTCGTGGAAGGGAGTGTCTCAAAATTGAGAAAGGTGACTAGTGGTGTTCCACAGGCATCAGTGCTCGGACCACTATTGTTTGTGATATACATAAATGATGTGGACGACGGTCTAGGTGGACTTATTAGCAAGTTTGCAGATGGTGCTAAGATTGGTGGAGTTGCAGATAGCGAGGAGGACTGTCAGAGAATACAGCAAAATATAGATAGATTGGAGAGTTGGGCAGAGAAATGGCAGATGCAGTGCAATCCAGACAAATGCGAGGTGATGCATTTTGGAAGATCTAATTCAAGAGCGGACTATACGGTCAATGGAAGAGTGCTGTGGAAAATTGATGAACAGAGAGATCTGGGATTCCAGGCCCATTGTACCCTAAAGGTGGCAACGCAGGTCGATAGGGTGGTAAAGACGGCATACGGCATGCTTGCCTTCATCGGACGGGGTATTGAGTACAAGACTCGGCAGGTCATGTTACAGTTGTATAGGCCACATTTGGAATACTGCGTGCAGTTCTGGTCGCCACATTACCAGAAGGATATGGATGCTTTAGAGAGGATGCAGAGGAGGTTCACCAGGATGTTGCCTGATATGGAGGGTGCTAGCTATGAAGAAAGGTTGAGTAGATTAGGATTGTTTTCGTTTAAAGACGGAGGTTGAGTGGAGGGAACTGATTGAGGTCCACAAAATTATGAGAGGTATGGACAGGGTGGATAGCAATAAGCCTTTTCCAATAGTGGGGGTGTCAATTACATGGGGGTCACGATTTCAAGGTGAGAGGTGGAATGTTTAAGGGAGATGTGCGTGGAAAGTTTTTTACGCAGAGGGTGGTCGGTGCCTGGAACGCTTTGCCAGCAGTGGTGGTAGAGGCGGGCACGATAGCATTATTTAAGATGCACCGAGACAGATATCTGAACGGGCTTGGAACAGAGGGAAGTAGATCCTTGGAAAATAGGTTTAGATAAAGGATCTGGATCGGAGCAGGCTTGGAGGGCCGAATGGCCTGTTCCTGTGCTGTAATATTTTCTTTAATATCCTCCAACATACCCCTGTCCATTGCTATGATATTCCAGTCGATTGTTCTCAGATTCTGACCCATTGCAGTAACTTTGCAGTATTTTGATGAATTCTGAGCGATGTGTCAAATTCTCATCTATTATTCTCCGGTTCTGATCCCTTCTCTCCCACTCTCTGTGGAGCAGCTGTTGCCGTTAATCTCGGGGGCGATGCTCCACCTGAAACTGCTTGAGAACACATTGAAACTGGTCCCTTGTTAATGGCGATGGGGCATCCTCCAGTGACACAACTGAGATCCATAGCGATACACATCAATTACCCGTTACTGAACAAAGGAGTAGCTAAACACATTCTAACCTAAAACCATGCCGACATCAATAAAGGAAAACCTTTAATTGCTGCCGGTCATATGTTGTAGCGATGCTGTAGGAAAGAATTGTGGAAAGAGGGTCAATCATGTTGGAGGAAGTAATGGAGCGTTAACATTTAAAAACCTGATCTTATGCATCAGTCCATTCGAAACGAGTTTGCCTAGGAGTGCTTTGGGGGCCAAGGAAGGAAAGGTGTTGTGGTCGCGGAGACTTGCTGTTTATTGATTTAAGTCAAGTGGAAATAGGGGTAAACCTTTTTTTCAGCCAGTGGAAATGTATGTACCTGCCTCCCGATGTCAATAACAGCAGTTTGCATTCATGGGACAACTTCCACATCCCAACTTTATGCCGAGGAAAATGTGGACGAAAGTATGTAAGCTATGCTACATAAAGAAATATTGGGGCAGATAGCCAACAACTCCAAAAGCTAATGTTGAAGGTTCATCTGCAAAGAGGAACAAAGAACAAGGAAAAGTACAGCACAGCTTTTTTAGTAGCTTTCTGTTGTCCCCTAAAGACTTCCCAGTCCTCTAGTCTCCCACTAATCTTTGCCACTTTGTATGTTTTTTCCTTCAATTTGATACTCTCCCTCACCTCCTTAGATATCCACGGTCGATTTTTCCCCTTTCTACCATCTTTCTTTTATGTCGGTATGAACCTTTTCTGAACACTGTGAAAGATCACTTGGAAGGTTCTCCACTGTTCCTCAACTGCTTTACCATGAAGTCTTTGCTACCAGTCGACCTTAGCTAGTTCTTCACTCATCCCATTGTAATCGCCTTTGTTCAAGCACAAAACACTAGTGTTTGATTTTACCTTGTCATCCTCCAACTGTATTTTAAATTCCACCATATTGTGGTCGATCCTCCCAAGAGGATCCCGAACTATGAGATCATTAATCAATCCTGCCTCATTACAAAGGACCAGATCTAGGACCGCTTGTTCCCTTGTAGGTTCCATTACATACGGTTCCAGGAAATTATCCCGGGCACATTCTATAAACTCCTACTCAAGGCTGCCTTTACCAACCCGGTTAAACCAATCGATATGCAGATTAAAATCTCCCAAGATAACCGCTGTACCATTTCTACATGCATCCGTTATTTTTTTGCTTATTGCCTGCCCTACCATCCTGTTACTATTTGGTGGCCTATAGACTACTCCTATCAGTGACCTTTTCGCCTTACTATTCCTGATTTCCACCCAAATTGATTCAACCTTGCCTCCATAGCACCAATATCATCCCTTACTATTGCCCGGATGCCATCCTTAAACAACAAAGCTACACCACCGCCCTTACCGTCCATTCTATCCTTTCGTATAGTCTGATACCCTTGCATATTTAACTCCCAGCCGTGACCATCTTTTAACCATGATTCAGTAATGGCCACTAAATCATAGTCATATACAGCGAGAGGACACCTCAGAGGGCAGTGAGGCTATATGGGTAGAGATCAGGAATAAGAAGGGTGCAGTCACAATGTTGGGGGTATACTACAGGCCTCCCAACAGCCAGCGGGAGATAGAGGAGCAGATAGGTAGACAGATTTTGGAAAAGAGTAAAAACAACAGGGTTGTGGTGATGGGAGACTTCAACTTCCCCAATATTGACTGGGACTCACTTAGTGCCAGGGGCTTAGACGGGGCAGAGTTTGTAAGGAGCATCCAGGAGGGCTTCTTAAAACAATATGTAAACAGTCCAACTAGGGAAGGGGCGGTACTGGACCTGGTATTAGGGAATGAGCCCGGCCAGGTGGTAGATGTTTCAGTAGGGGAGCATTTCGGTAACAGTGACCACAATTCAGTAAGTTTTAAAGTACTGGTGGACAAGGATAAGAGTGGTCCGAGGATGAATGTGCTAAATTGGGGGAAGGCTAATTATAACAATATTAGGCGGGAACTGAAGAACATAGATTGGGGGCGGATGTTTGAGGGCAAATCAACATCTGACATGTGGGAGGCTTTCAAGTGTCAGTTGAAAGGAATACAGGACAGGCATGTTCCTGTGAGGAAGAAAGATAAATACGGCAATTTTCGGGAACCTTGGATGACGAGTGATATTGTAGGCCTCGTCAAAAAGAAAAAGGAGGCATTTGTCAGGGCTAAAAGGCTGGGAACAGACGAAGCCTGTGTGGCATATAAGGAAAGTAGGAAGGAACTTAAGCAAGGAGTCAGGAGGGCTAGAATGGGTCATGAAAAGGCATTGGCAAATAGGGTTAAGGAAAATCCCAAGGCTTTTTACACTTACATAAAAAGTAAGAGGGTAGCCAGGGAAAGGGTTGGCCCACTGAAGGATAGGCAAGGGAATCTATGTGTGGAGCCAGAGGAAATGGGCGAGGTACTAAATGAATACTTTGCATCAGTATTCACCAAAGAGAAGGAATTGGTAGATGTTGAGTCTGGAGAAGGGGGTGTAGATAGCCTGGGTCACATTGTGATCCAAAAAGACGAGGTGTTGGGTGTCTTAAAAAATATTAAGGTAGATAAGTCCCCAGGGCCGGATGGGATCTACCCCAGAATACTGAAGGAGGCTGGAGAGGAAATTGCTGAGGCCTTGACAGAAATCTTTGGATCCTCGCTGTCTTCAGGGGATGTCCCGGAGGACTGGAGAATAGCCAATGTTGTTCCTCTGTTTAAGAAGGGTGGCAGGGATAATCCCGGGAACTACAGGCCGGTGAGCCTTACTTCAGTGGTAGGGAAATTACTGGAGAGAATTCTTCGAGACAGGATCTACTCCCATTTGGAAGCAAATGGACGTATTAGTGAGAGGCAGCACGGTTTTGTGAAGGGGAGGTCGTGTCTCACTAACTTGATAGAGTTTTTCGAGGAGGTCACTAAGATGATTGATGCAGGTAGGGCAGTAGATGTTGTCTATATGGACTTCAGCAAGGCCTTTGACAAGGTCCCTCATGGTAGACTAGTACAAAAGGTGAAGTCACACGGGATCAGGGGTGAACTGGCAAGGTGGATACAGAACTGGCTAGGCCATAGAAGGCAGAGGGTAGCAATGGAGGGATGCTTTTCTAATTGGAGGGCTGTGACCAGTGGTGTTCCACAGGGATCAGTGCTGGGACCTTTGCTCTTTGTAGTATATATAAATGATTTGGAGGAAAATGTAACTGGTCTGATTAGTAAGTTTGCAGACGACACAAAGGTTGGTGGAATTGCGGATAGCGATGAGGACTGTCTGAGGATACAGCAGGATTTAGATTGTCTGGAGACTTGGGCGGAGAGATGGCAGATGGAGTTTAACCTGGACAAATGTGAGGTAATGCATTTTGGAAGGGCTAATGCAGGTAGGGAATATACAGTGAATGGTAGAACCCTCAAGAGTATTGAAAGTCAAAGAGATCTAGGAGTACAGGTCCACAGATCACTGAAAGGGGCTACACAGGTGGAGAAGGTAGTCAAGAAGGCATACGGCATGCTTGCCTTCATTGGCCGGGGCATTGAGTATAAGAATTGGCAAGTCATGTTGCAGCTGTATAGAACCTTAGTTAGGCCACACTTGGAGTATAGTGTTCAATTCTGGTCGCCACACTACCAGAAGGATGTGGAGGCTTTAGAGAGGGTGCAGAAGAGATTTACCAGAATGTTGCCTGGTATGGAGGGCATAAGCTATGAGGAGCGATTGAATAAACTCGGTTTGTTCTCACTGGAACGAAGGAGGTTGAGGGGCGACCTGATAGAGGTATACAAAATTATGAGGGGCATAGACAGAGTGGATAGTCAGAGGCTTTTCCCCAGGGTAGAGGGGTCAATTACTAGGGGGCATAGGTTTAAGGTGAGAGGGGCAAAGTTTAGAGTAGATGTACGAGGCAAGTTTTTTACGCAGAGGGTAGTGGGTGCCTGGAACTCACTACCGGAGGAGGTAGTGGAGGCAGGGACGATAGGGACATTTAAGGGGCATCTTGACAAATATATGAATAGGATGGGAATAGAAGGATACGGACCCAGGAAGTGTAGAAGATTGTAGTTTAGTCGGGCAGTATGGTCGGCACGGGCTTGGAGGGCCGAAGGGCCTGTTCCTGTGCTGTACATTTCTTTGTTCTTTGTTCTTTGTTCTATTCACGATGATTTGCGCCATCAACTCATTTACCTTATTTCGTATACTACCAGCATTCAGGTAAAGTACACTTATGCTGTTTTTTATGTCTTTGTTATGAATCCTAACACCTTGATCAGTAACGTTTCGCAATTTATTTTTCCTCTTACCCTTTCTCCTAATTTTCCTTGTCTTTGAACCCATATCTCCACATAATAACCTGTCACGTAACCTGCTGCCTTGATCTCCATTAGCCATTATACTGTCCATAGCTTTACACTTCCCTTCCCCCCCCCCCCCCCAACTTGATAGTTTAAAGTCCTTGTGACCAACCTATTTATCCTATTCGCTAGAACACTGGTCCCAGAATGGTTCAGGTGAAGACCGTCCCAATGGTACAGGTCCATCCTGCCCCAGTACTGATGCCAATGCCCGATGAAATGGAATCCCTCTTTCCCGCACCACTCTTTTAGCCACGTGTTAACTTCTCTAATTTTCTCAACCCTATGCCAATTGACACGTGGCTCGGGTAGTAATCCAGAGATTATAAACCTGGAGTACCTGCTCTTTAATTTAGTCCCTAGTGTTTGATAATCCCCAAACATGTCCTCCTTCCTAGTCTTACCTATGTTGTCAGTCCCAACGTGGACCACAACAACTGGATCCTCCCCCTCCCTCTCCAACATCCTTTCAAGCTGATCAGAGATGTCTCTCACCCTGGCACCGGGCAGGCAACATACCATGTGGGACTCTCGATCTGGCTTACAAAGGATGCCATCAATTCCTCTAATTATAGAATCCCCTACAACTACCACTTGTCTTTTTTCTCCCCCCCCCCTCTTGAATGGCTTCCTGTACCACGGTGCAGTGGTCAGTCAACGCATCCTCCCTACAGCCCTCTTCCTCATCCACACAGGGAGCAAGTACCTCATACCTGTTGGACAAGGTCAAGGGCTGAGGCTCCTCAACTCCTAAACTCAGGATCCTCCTACCTGCCTCCCTTGCAGTCACACCACTCTGTCCCTGACCACTGTCTGAATTAACATAACATATTCTACCGGGTGTGTCTGCCTCCTGAAACAAAGCGTCCAACGAATGTTCCCCCTCCCTGATGTGCCGCAGTGTGTGCAGCTCGGTCCCCAGCTCTTTAATTCTGAGCCGAAATTCCTCGAGCAGCCAACACTTGCTGCAGATGTGGTCATTGACGGTCTCAATGGGATCCACCTGTTCCATCATCATACAGCAACAGCACATCACCTGTCCAGCCATATTCAACTAGTAAATTAATTTAAATAATTTTTAAAATTTGATTTATAGAACTTCAAGGATAAACCCGAACACCAAAAAAAACACAGCCCTCTCTCGCCACTCACCCGAACTAAGTCACTCACCTAAACTCAGATGCACTCTGTTCCAAGCAGCACTCCATGCCTAAAAGCACTCCTGCAACACCTTTTGTGCACTCACCTCTCCCAGCACTGTCCGGGCTCACTCTGCTCCCGCGCTATATTCGCTGTCCCGGCTCTCTCCGCTCGCGCTGTTTTCGCTGTCCCGGCTCTCTCCTCCCGCGCTTTTTAAATCTCCCGGCTCTCTCCTCCCGCGCTGTTTAAATCTCCCGGCTCTCTCCTCCCGCGCTGTTTTCGCTGTCCGGGCTCTCTCCTCCGGCGCTTTTTTCGCTGTCCGGGCTCTCTCTCCTCTCGCGCTGTTTGCGCTGTCCCAGCTCTCTCTGCGCCCGCACTGTTATCGCTGTCCCGGCTCTCTCCTCCCGCGCTTTTTAAATCTCCCGGCTCTTTCCTCCGGCGCTGTTTTCATTCTCCAAGCTACCTCTGCTCCGGCGCTGTTTTCGCTGTCCCTGCTCTCTGCTCCCGCACTGTTTACGCTGTCCCGACTCTCTCCCCCGCGCTTTTTAAATCTCCCGGCTCTCTCCTCCCACGCTGTTTAAATCTCCCGGCTCTCTCCTCCCGCGCTGTTTTCGCTGTCCCGGCTCTCTCCTCCCGCGCTTTTTAATTCTCCCGGCTCTCTGCTCCCGCGCTGTTTTCGCTGTCCCGGCTCTCTCATCTCGCGCTTTTTATGTCTCCCGGCTCTCTCCTCCCACGCTGTTTAAATCTCCCGGCTCTCTCCTCCCGCGCTGTTTTCGCTGTCCCGGCTCTCTCCTCCCGCGCTTTTTAAATCTCCCGGCTCTCTCCTCCGGCGCTGTTTTCGCTGTGCCGGCTCTCTCTGCTCCCGCGCTCTTTTCGCTGTCCCGGTTCTCTCTCCTCCCGCACTTTTTAAATCTCCCGGCTCTCTCCTCCGGCGCTGTTTTCGCTGTCCCGGCTCTCGCCTCCCGCGCTTTTTAAATCTCCCGGCTCTCTCCTCCCGCGCTGTTTTCGCTGTCCGGGCTCTCTCCTCCGGCGCTTTTTTCGCTGTCCGGGCTCTCTCTCCTCTCGCGCTGTTTGCGCTGTCCCGGCTCTCTCTGCGCCCGCGCTGTTTTCGCTGTCCCGGCTCTCTCCTCCCGCGCTTTTTAAATCGCCCGGCTCTCTCCTCCGGTGCTGTTTTCATTCTCCCAGCTACCTCTGCTCCGGCACTGTTTTCGCTGTCCCTGCTCTCTGCTCCCGCGCTGTTTACGCTGTCCCGACTCTCTCCCCGCGCTTTTTAAATCTCCCGGCTCTCTCCTCCCACGCTGTTTAAATCTACCGGCTCTCTCCTCCCGCGCTGTTTTCGCTGTCCCGGCTCTCTCCTCCCGCGCTTTTTAATTCTCCCGGCTCTCTGCTCCCGCGCTGTTTTCGCTGTCCCGGCTCTCTCATCTCGCGCTTTTTATGTCTCCCGGCTCTCTCCTCCCGCGCTGTTTAAATCTCCCGGCTCTCTCCTCCCGCGCTGTTTTCGCTGTCGGGGCTCTCTCCTCCGGCGCTTTTTTCGCTGTCCGGGCTCTCTCGCGCTGTTTGCGCTGTTCCGGCTCTCTCTGCGCCCGCGCTGTTTTCGATGTCCCGGCTCTCTCCTCCCGCGCTTTTTAAATTCCCGGCTCCCTCCTCCGGCGCTGCTTTCATTCTCCCAGCTACCTCTGCTCCGGCGCTGTTTTCGCTGTCCCTGCTCTCTGCTCCCGCGCTGTTTACGCTGTCCCGACTCTCTCCCCCGCGCTTTTTAAATCTCCCGGCTCTCTCCTCCCACGCTGTTTAAATCTCCCGGCTCTCTCCTCCCGCGCTGTTTTCGCTGTCCCGGCTCTCTCCTCCCGCGCTTTTTAATTCTCCCGGCTCTCTGCTCCCGCGCTGTTTTCGCTGTCCCGGCTATCTCATCTCGCGCTTTTTATATCTCCCGGCTCTCTCCTCCCACGCTGTTTAAATCTCCCGGCTCTCTCCTCCCGCGCTGTTTTCGCTGTCCCGGCTCTCTCCTCCCGCGCTTTTTATATCTCCCGGCTCTCTCCTCCGGCGCTGTTTTCGCTGTGCCGGCTCTCTCTGCTCCCACGCTCTTTTCGCTGTCCCGGTTCTCTCTCCTCCCGCACTTTTTAAATCTCCCGGCTCTCTCCTCCGGCGCTGCTTTCGCTGTCCCGGCTCTCTCCTCCCGCGCTTTTTAAATCTCCCGGCTCTCTCCTCCCGCGCTGTTTAAATCTCCCGGCTCTCTCCCCCCGCGCTGATTTCGCTGTCCGGGCTCTCTCCTCCGGCGCTTCTTTCGCTGTCCGGGCTCTCTCTCCTCTCGCGCTGTTTGCGCTGTCCCGGCTCTCTCTGCGCCCGCGCTGTTTTCGCTGTCCCGGCTCTCTCCTCCCGCGCTTTTTAAATCTCCCGGCTCTCTCCTCCGGCGCTGTTTTCATTCTCCCAGCTACCTCTGCCCGGCGCTGTTTTCGCTGTCCCTGCTCTCTGCTCCCGCGCTGTTTACGCTGTCCCGACTCTCTCCCCCACGCTTTTTAAATCTCCCGGCTCTCTCCTCCCACGCTGTTTTAATCTCCCGGCTCTCTCCTCCCGCGCTGTTTTCGCTGTCCCGGCTCTCTCCTCCCGTGCTTTTTAATTCTCCCGACTCTCTGCTCCCGCGCTGTTTTCGCTGTCCCGGCTCTCTCATCTCGCGCTTTTTATGTCTCCCGGCTCTCTCCTCCCACGCTGTTTAAATCTCCCGGCTCTCTCCTCCCGCGCTGTTTTCGCTGTCCCGGCTCTCTCCTCCCGCGCTTTTTATATCTCCCGGCTCTCTCCTCGGGCGCTGTTTTCGCTGTGCCGGCTCCCTCTGCTCCCGCGCTCTTTTCGCTGTCGCGGTTCTCTCTCCTCCCGCACTTTTTAAATCTCCCGGCTCTCTCCTCCGGCGCTGTTTTCGCTGTCCCGGCTCTCTCTGCTCCTGCGCTGTTTTCGCTGTCCCTGCTCTCTCTGCTCCCGCGCTGTTTTCGCTGTCCGGGCTCTCTCTCCTCTCGCGCTGTTTGCGCTGTCCCGGCTCTCTCTGCGCCCGCGCTGTTTTCGCTGTCCCGGCTCTCTCCTCCCGCGCTTTTTAAATCGCCCGGCTCTCTCCTCCGGTGCTGTTTTCATTCTCCCAGCTACCTCTGCTCCGGCACTGTTTTCGCTGTCCCTGCTCTCTGCTCCCGCGCTGTTTACGCTGTCCCGACTCTCTCCCCGCGCTTTTTAAATCTCCCGGCTCTCTCCTCCCACGCTGTTTAAATCTACCGGCTCTCTGCTCCCGCGCTGTTTTCGCTGTCCCGGCTCTCTCCTCCCGCGCTTTTTAATTCTCCCGGCTCTCTGCTCCCGCGCTGTTTTCGCTGTCCCGGCTCTCTCATCTCGCGCTTTTTATGTCTCCCGGCTCTCTCCTCCCGCGCTGTTTAAATCTCCCGGCTCTCTCCTCCCGCGCTGTTTTCGCTGTCGGGGCTCTCTCCTCCGGCGCTTTTTTCGCTGTCCGGGCTCTCTCGCGCTGTTTGCGCTGTTCCGGCTCTCTCTGCGCCCGCGCTGTTTTCGATGTCCCGGCTCTCTCCTCCCGCGCTTTTTAAATTCCCGGCTCCCTCCTCCGGCGCTGCTTTCATTCTCCCAGCTACCTCTGCTCCGGCGCTGTTTTCGCTGTCCCTGCTCTCTGCTCCCGCGCTGTTTACGCTGTCCCGACTCTCTCCCCCGCGCTTTTTAAATCTCCCGGCTCTCTCCTCCCACGCTGTTTAAATCTCCCGGCTCTCTCCTCCCGCGCTGTTTTCGCTGTCCCGGCTCTCTCCTCCCGCGCTTTTTAATTCTCCCGGCTCTCTGCTCCCGCGCTGTTTTCGCTGTCCCGGCTATCTCATCTCGCGCTTTTTATATCTCCCGGCTCTCTCCTCCCACGCTGTTTAAATCTCCCGGCTCTCTCCTCCCGCGCTGTTTTCGCTGTCCCGGCTCTCTCCTCCCGCGCTTTTTATATCTCCCGGCTCTCTCCTCCGGCGCTGTTTTCGCTGTGCCGGCTCTCTCTGCTCCCACGCTCTTTTCGCTGTCCCGGTTCTCTCTCCTCCCGCACTTTTTAAATCTCCCGGCTCTCTCCTCCGGCGCTGCTTTCGCTGTCCCGGCTCTCTCCTCCCGCGCTTTTTAAATCTCCCGGCTCTCTCCTCCCGCGCTGTTTAAATCTCCCGGCTCTCTCCCCCCGCGCTGATTTCGCTGTCCGGGCTCTCTCCTCCGGCGCTTCTTTCGCTGTCCGGGCTCTCTCTCCTCTCGCGCTGTTTGCGCTGTCCCGGCTCTCTCTGCGCCCGCGCTGTTTTCGCTGTCCCGGCTCTCTCCTCCCGCGCTTTTTAAATCTCCCGGCTCTCTCCTCCGGCGCTGTTTTCATTCTCCCAGCTACCTCTGCCCGGCGCTGTTTTCGCTGTCCCTGCTCTCTGCTCCCGCGCTGTTTACGCTGTCCCGACTCTCTCCCCCGCGCTTTTTAAATCTCCCGGCTCTCTCCTCCCACGCTGTTTTAATCTCCCGGCTCTCTCCTCCCGCGCTGTTTTCGCTGTCCCGGCTCTCTCCTCCCGTGCTTTTTAATTCTCCCGACTCTCTGCTCCCGCGCTGTTTTCGCTGTCCCGGCTCTCTCATCTCGCGCTTTTTATGTCTCCCGGCTCTCTCCTCCCACGCTGTTTAAATCTCCCGGCTCTCTCCTCCCGCGCTGTTTTCGCTGTCCCGGCTCTCTCCTCCCGCGCTTTTTATATCTCCCGGCTCTCTCCTCGGGCGCTGTTTTCGCTGTGCCGGCTCCCTCTGCTCCCGCGCTCTTTTCGCTGTCGCGGTTCTCTCTCCTCCCGCACTTTTTAAATCTCCCGGCTCTCTCCTCCGGCGCTGTTTTCGCTGTCCCGGCTCTCTCTGCTCCTGCGCTGTTTTCGCTGTCCCTGCTCTCTCTGCTCCCGCGCTGTTTTCGCTGTCCCGGCTCTCTCTCCTCCCGCGCTTTTAAAATCTCCCGGCTCTCTCCTCCGGCGCTGTTTTCGCGATCCAGGCTCTCTCTGCTCCCGCGCTGTTTTCGCTGTCCCGGTTCCCTCCTCCCGCGCTTTTTAAATCTCCCGGCTCTCTCCTCCGGCGCTGTTTTCCCTGTCCCGGCTCTCTCTGCTCCCGAGCTGTTTTCATCCTCGTTAACCTCGCAAACTCCTCACTCGTGAATGGAGTGCTGTTACCCGTGTCCAGCTCCTCGGGGAGGCCATGCGTACCAAACGACAAACGCATCTTTTCAATTGTTGCGCAGGACGTTGTGCCTCGCATCTTATGCACCTCTAGCCATTTAGACTGGGCGTCAATTAATAGAAGGAACATGGATCCTTGAAAAGGCCCTGCGAAATCTGCATGCAAATGTGCCCAAGGCCGCCCTGGCTATTCCAAGTGATGGAGGGGCGCGGCCGGCGGAAGCTTCTGATGCTCCTGGCAAATGGAGCAGGTTTGGGCCACCTTCTCAATGTCGGTGTCGAGGCCTGTCCACCAGACATAACTCCTGGCCAACATTTTCATTTTGGTCACACCAGGAAGCCCATTGTGCAAGTCTGTTCGTATCAGCTCCTCGCCGTTTTCCGGGACAATCACACGTGTCCCCCACAAGAGGATGCCGTCTTTCATGCTGAATTCTGACAGATTGGACGAAAATGCCCGCAATTCGCCTGGGAGATGTCTATGCTGCCCACCATACAGGACAATGTGCGGAACCTTTGACAGGACTTGCTCCGTCTGGGTCCACTCACGGATCTGTGATGCCGTGACAGGCAAGGTGTCCATAAAGTTTAGGGTTGCAACCACCTCACCGGTCGTGGGGGTCGACATGGGGCCGGTCGATAAAGGCAATCGGCTCAGTGCATCGGCATTTGCTATCTGCGTACCTGGCTTGTGCTCCAAAACTCGTATGCAGCAAGCAACAAAGCCCAGCGCTGGATCCATGTGGAAGCAATGGGTGGTATTGGCTTATCCTCTCTGAAATATCCCAACCGAGGCTTATGATCAGTCACAATAGTGAAATGGCGGCCGTACGGGTGGAAGCGTTTCACCGCGAAAACCACTGCCAGGTCCTCCTTCTCGATCTGCTCGTACTTTTTCACCACTGCAGTCAATGTGTGGGAGGCGAAAGCTATCGGTCACTCGGCCGCGTTCTCCATATTATGGGACAGGACAGCCCCAATACCATACGGGGATCCATCACATGTGACGAGCAAAGGCTTTCCAGGATCATAGTGGGTTAGTAACCCAGACGACGACAATTGTTGCTTTACCCGCCGGAAAGTGGTTTCTTGCGGCTAACCCCAAACCCAGGTGTGATCTTTCTTTAGTAGAAGGTGCAAAGGGGCCAGTGTAGTTGCCAGATTGGGGAGGAACTTCCCGTAATAGTTTACAAGACCGTGAAAAGAACGAAGATGCGAAGTGCCAGTCGGGGCGGGGGCCTGTTGAATTGCACGCACCTTCTCGGCGATGGGGTGCAAACCTTCGCGGTCCACCCGATAACCTAGGTAGACTACTTCCTTTGCCTGAAATACGCAATTTGTGCGACGTAAACGGACTCCAGCCTCCGAAAGGCGTCTAAGGACAGCCTCCATATTTTCCAAATGTTCCTGCTCTGACGTCCCTGTAATCAAAACGTCATCTAAGTAGACAGCAACACTTGGTAAACCTCTCAAAATGCCCTCCATAACACGTTGAAAAATCGCGCAGGCAGAGGATACTCCAAAGGGAAACCGTGTATATTCATACAGGCCCCGGTGTGTATTAATCATTACATATGGTCGGGAGGCAGCGTCCAGCTCCAACTGCATGTAGGCGTGACTCATATCTAGTTTTGTGAACGAGAGTCCACCGGCAAGCTTCGCGTAGAGATCCTCTATGGGAGGCATTGGATATCGGTCTAGTCGGGAAGCCGTATTCACTGTAAGTTTCTAGTCGCCACACAAGCGAATTGTGGCATCTGGCTTCATTACAGGTACAATTGGTGCTGCCCCGTCAGCAAAACGGACGGGCCTGATAATACCCAAACTCTCCAAACGAGTCAGCTCCCCTTCTACCTTCTCGAGCAAGGCGTGCGCGGAAATAGCGCGGCGTGTCTCCTGCTCCGACTTGGATACGGGCTATGGCCCCTTTTATTTTCCCCAAGCCAGGCTGGAATACATCTGGGTATCGTCCTAGCACCTCAGTCAACCCTTCAGAAACTGTTTGGAGGATGTGTTGCCATTGCAACCGCAAATGGTGCAACCAGTCGCGACCCCACAAGCTGGGCCCATGGCCACGCACCACAATAAGTGGGAAACGGCCCTCCTGGCGTCCATAAACAACAGGGGTCATTGTAGTTCCTGCAAAGCCCAGTGGTTCCCCCGTGTAGGTGGCCAACCTGGCCTGTGAGTCAGTTAATGTAAGGGTCTGTATACCCTGCTTGATGCGGTCGAATGTCGTCTGGGTAATCACGGAGACCACTGCGCCAGTGTCCAACTCCATCTCAAGCGGGTGGCCATCGACCTGTACTGTCACATTATTGGGGGCCACACGAGGAGCTCCACACAATGCAGCTGCAGGCAGTCGTCCTCCGTCTCCACGTCCTCAGGAGTAGTCGCCGCAGGTTCATCCACATGGAAGGTACGGCCCCTGGGCTGGTCCCAGTTACGGCCCCTGGGCTGGTCCCAGTTTCGGACGGAACGACGGCGCCTCTGGCGCCCCCAGGACCGCCGTCCGCGACGGGGTCGGCGCCTACAAGTCTGACACGGGCATGGCTCCTCATCCATTAGTTCTGGAGAAGGCTCCCTTCGGGGAGGAATGTCCGACGGCCACTGGCGTCGGTCCGGAAGTTGCCTCGCCCAAGGTACCGCAGGAGTGCGGGGAGACGTTTTCGGACGGAAGGGGTTGCGCCCCAAGGCATGCACTTCCATTCCCTGTAGCTCCTACACTCCTCGTTCTGCGCTCTCTCGGGACAATACTATTTGAATGGCCTGTTGAAAAGTCAATGTTGGCTCAGCTAACAACTTTTTCTGGGTGACCGCATTGTTAATACCACAAACCAAACGGTCGCGTAACATTTCTGACAAGGTCTCACCATAGTCACAGTACTCTGCAATCCTGCGTAGCCTGGATAGAAAATCGGCAAGGGATTCACCATGGGTCCTCTCAGCGGTATTAAACCGGTAACGCTGGACTATCGTGGACGGGTTTGGGTTAAAATGTTGCCCCACTATATTCACAAGTTCATCAAACGTTTTGGTGTCCGGCGCAGCTGGGTACGTAAGGCTCCTAATCATCCCAAACGTATGCGGGCCACAGGCGGTGATCAATATGACCACCTGGCGCTCGTTTTCGGTGATATTGTTTGCCCGGAAATAGTAACGCATCCGTTGTGTGTACTGGTTCCAGCTTTCCAGCGCTGCATCAAAAACATCCAAACGTCCGTACAGAGGCATGGTATAATAGAAAACAACTTCCAACCTGTATCCAACAAAAATCCAGTGAGGTGGCTTCAGCAGTGTAGACAGCTATTCACTTTAACGTTCGTCGCCAATTTTGTGAGGGCCTTGAAGAATCCAGCACGAGTTTTAAGGATACAAAGTAATAACATTTATTTACAATAACATATATATATAACAGCAGCAACTTCCCTTGCTGCACACTACTTCCTGCTGGTTGCAAACTGGCCAGCTTATTGATAATGGTTTACTAATGGTTTACTAATGGTTTCTCCGCACCCCCTCATTGGGGAAGCTCATACTCCCACAGGATTGTGGGATTGTCATTAGTCTCCAGCCAATGGTAAATAGGCAGGTTATAACAAGTTGATAGAGAAAGAGAGAGGAGCAGTGATAGAGTGTTGGATGGGTATAGGGCAGGGGAGGAGGGGGAAGAGAAATAGAGAGGAGCAGCGATGGAGTATTGGATCGGTATAGTGCAGGGGAAGAGGGGGGGAGAGAAAGAGAGAGGAGCAGTGATGGAGTATTAGATCGGTACAGTGCAGGGGAGGAGGGGGAGAGAAAGAGAAAGAGAGAGGAGCAGTGATGGAGAATTAGGTCGGTATAGTGTAGCGGGAGGTGGATAGAGAAAAGAGAGGCGCATTGGTGGAGTATTGGATTGGTATAGTGCAGGGGAGGAGTGGATAGAGAAAAGAGAGGAGCAGTAATGGAGTATTGGATCGGTATAATGCACGGGAGGAGTGGATAGAGAAAGGGAGGAGCAGTGATGGAGCATTGGATGGGTTTAGTGTCGGGGAGGAGTGGATAGAGAAACCGAGAGTAGCCGTGATGGAGTATTGGATAGGTATAGTGCAGTGGTGGAGTGGGGAGAGAAAGAGAGAGGAGCAGTGATGGAGTATTGGATCGGTAAAGTGCAGTGGTGGAGTGGGGAGAGAAAGAGAGAGGAGTTGTGATGAGGTATTGGAACAGATCTAGAGCTGGGGCGAGAAAGGTTGAGATCGGAGACGATCTCTGCTCTTTTTCTCCACTGCCCAACTCTACACCTCCTCTATTTCTCGCTTCTGCTCTCTCCACACTGTCAAGATCACCGCTGTGCTTCTCTCTCTGAGGATCAATCTTCATAGCAGTGCTCTCTGTTAAGTTTCTGACTGACCAGTATGTATAAGCATATGCTGCAGCTGGGCTTGATATTTTGGAAAATTATTGCATTGCCGGCTTCAGAAACATTTAGAACGTCGATAACTTACTGTACAGCGGCTCCCAAACACGCTCTCACGCTCCGGCTCTCTCACAGGCTCTCACACTGCGGCTCTCACACATCGGCGCTCACACACCGACACTCACACACCGGCTCTCACACTCTGGCACTCACACGCCAGCTATCACACTCCCCCTCCCCCTCTCACACTCCGGCTATCACAGTCCTGCTCTCACAGTCCGGTTCTCACACCCCGACTCTCACACTCCGCCTCTCACACTCCTGCTCTCACACTCCGGCTCCCACACTACGGCTCTCACACCCCGCCTCTCACACACCGCCTCTCACACTCCCTCTCTCACACTCCACCTCTCATACTCCAGCTATCACAGTCCTGCTCTCACAGTCCGGCTCTCACACCCCGACTCTTGCACTGCGACTCTCACACACCAGCTCTCATACTCCGTTTCTCACACCCCGCCTCTCACACTCCGCCTCTCATACTCCGACTCTCACACTACGGCTCTCACACCCCGCCTCTCACACTCCGCCTCTCACACTCCGGCTCTCGCACTCCGGCTCTCACACTACGGCTCTCACACCCCGCCTCTCACACTCCCCCTCTCACACTCCCTCTCTCACACTCCCCCTCTCACACTCCGGCTGTCACAGTCCTGCTCTCACAGTCCGGCTCTCACACCCCGACTCTCGCACTGCGACTCTCACACACCAGCTCTCATACTCCGGTTCTCACATCCCGCCTATCACACTCCGCCTCTCACACTCCGGATCTCACACTCCGGCTCTCACATTACGGCTCTCACACTCCGGCTCTCACACTCCGGCTCTTATACTCCGGCACTCCGACTCTCACACTCCGGCTCTCACATTACGGCTCTCACACTCCGGCTCTCACACTCCGGCTCTTATACTCCGGCACTCCGACTCTCACACTCCGGCTCTCACACTCCGGCTCTCACACTCCAGCTCTCACACTCAGGCATTCACTCTCCAGCTCTCACACTAAGGCTCTCACACTCTAGCTCTCAGACTGCGGCTCTCGCACTCGGGTTTTCACGCTATTACTCAAATACTCCGGATATCATGCTCTCGTACACACTGTCACGCACACACACTCACACTCCGGTTCTCACGCATGCTCTTACACACACACTCCCACACACTCACTTTCAAACGCTCACTGTCAACAAACACTCACTGTCAAATTTGCTCTCTCACTCACACTCACTCACCACACACACACAGTCTCAAACACTGAGTATCACACAATCACTTCGTAGATGTTCACTGTCTCATTCTTTCACAAGCACTCTCTCACACTCACTCTCTAACACACACACTGGCTCACACATACACTCACACACACTCTCTCATACTCACTCTCTCACTCACACACTCTCACACAGACACTCTTCCTCACACACACACTCTCCCTCACACACATACACACATAATTTGTCATCCACATTCTCTCAAACACACTCTGTCAAACATTCACCATCACACACACACTCACACATACTATCTCTCACACTCTCACACACACACACACACTCCCTCTCTCATACACACTTCCTCTCTCACTTTCTTGTATACACGCACTCTCTTTGATGTTCTAGCTCTCACACACAGTCACTCTTTCAGACGTTTACACTCTCACACATACTCCCTCACACTTTCTCATATGGACACACTCTCTTCGACGTTCACTCTCTCACACACAGTCACTCTCTCAGACGTTTACACGCCCACACACACTCACTCACACTATCTCATATAGGCACACTCTTTTCGACGTTCACTCTCTCACACACAGTCATTCTCTCAGACGTTCTCTCTCTCACTCACACTTTCTCATGTACGTGCACTCTTTTCGACGTTCACACTCTCACACACACTCTCACACATACACACTCTTTCACACACTCTCTCACTCGCACTGTTGCTCTCTTTGGTTGGCTCTGAATATGGCGGTCAATATGGTCACCACCTTCCTTTATCCTAATTATGTTTGCTCCAGAGTCGCCAGGCATCTTTCGATACCGCCACAATGTTCAAACCCAAATACTGATCAAAGACTCGATACGCCAGTTAGTTAGTTCAAAGTCAATGCTTATTTATTTACACACACACAGTTAAATCTATTCATGCACGAAAGCTCTACAGACTGAACAATCACTGCTGCTAAAGCCTATACTTAGCTTCGGGCGCCCACTCAGTCAGAGGAACAATGGTGTTGTTAGGTTCTGAGGCTGCTGGGGTCGAACTGGTACAGGGGAACAGCTAAGGTCGTCTGTCTGGTAGCGTGCGTTGACCAAGGACTTACTTGCTTCTGGTGCAGCTGGACAGGTTTCTCCTCGGTGAGAGCCGGTTCCAAGAGAACGATTCTCTCTTGGGGGCTTCTTTTTATACCCAAAGGGACTTCGCGCTCTTTTGGTCGGGCCTTGAACTTGGCTCCAATCAACAAGGCCATTTCTTGATCATTCCTATTGATTTCAATAAAGGGGTGGGTGCCCTGATGGCTGGGCGTGTCAAAGGTTGCCGTTGGCCAGCTTTGTTTCAGTCGCCTCTGGCGATGGGGTGTCTGCCTTAGTGTCGGTTTCTCAAATGTTACTCTTTTGTTCCCTGAGATGGGTCATCAATATACTAATGGTCCTACAGTTTTGGTCTTATCTGGGAGCTGCGGCTCCAATATACTGACATGTTCTGAACCTGCGTGTTTTCTCGGCATTGTCCATTTTCCCTGCAATCTTTGCAACGTGTCCATTTCGTAATCGGGAAGTGGCCATCCCAGATTGCTACAACACTCAGACAAACTGTCTGACACAATCATCTAACAGACTTTCACCTTCTCAGACTCACTCTCTCTCACACACTCTCTCTCACACACACTCACACACACTCTCATACACACACAAACTAACATTCTCTCATACACACACACTTGCACACTCTCTCTCACACAATCTTCTCTCAGACTTTTGACTTCTCAAAATCACTCTCTCACACACACTCGCACACACTCTCAAATATTCTCTGTCACACACACTCGCACACTCTCACAAACACACGAACACACACTCTCTCACACACACTCTGTCGCACACACACTCTCATACACACACACTCACACACACACTTGCACACTCTCTCTCACACAATCCTCTATCAGACTTTCAGCATCTCAAACTGACTCTCCCTCACACACTTTCACTTAGACTCTCTCACGCACACTTACACACACTCTCACACACACACACACTCTTACACACTCACACAATGTCTCACACTCTCGCTCATAAAGTCTTCTCTCAGACTTTCAACTTCTCAAACTCACTCTCTCACGCACACGCTGTCATTTATACCCTCTCTCAGACACACGCGCTCATATCCACACACACTATCTCAAACATACTATCTCACATCATCACTCTCGCAGCCGTTCACCATCTCAAACTCACTCTGTCTCACTCGCTCACACACACTCTCACTTACACTCTCTCACACACTCACTCTCTCTCACACACACTCATACACATGCACTCAAACATTATATCATACTCACTCTCTCGCACTCGCTCGCCCAAACACGCACTCACTCTCACATACTCTCTTGAAACTTCTCTCAGGCGTTCACTGCCTCATACACACACTCTCACACACTCTCCCTCACACACTCTTCCACACACGTTTGTTCTCTCAACCACACTGACCCACACGCCCTCTATCACACACACTCTCACACATTCTCTGATACGCTCTCTCTCACACACTCTCTCATATACATACTGTCACACTCACACACACTCTCTCTCTCGCACATAGTCTCTCTCACACTCACTGTCTCTCACACACACTCACACAAACTGTCTCTTAACTACCTCACACTCTCTCTCTCACTCTCCCGCTCTCTCATAGTCTCAGCCTCTCACACACACCGTCTGTGCTACTCTCTTCCTTTCTCACGCTCCCTCATTCTCACACACTCTTTCCCTCTCAAACACTCTGCCCCTCTCTCATAGTCTCTTCATCTTACTAAATCTCTCCCTTTCGCCCCACGCACTCTATCCTGTTTCGCTCTGAACTTGCTCCACTCCCTTCTGTAATATGCAGCCCTGACCTGGTGATCTAAGCTACTCACAAGGTTGCTGCCAGCATTGTCTTTGTAATGACCTCTTCCTCACAGAGGCAGAGCACCAACGATGAAGCCCATCCTGCGACATCCCCCTGGACCAGGGCCCAACACCAAACATCATGATAATGTTTAACAGTGATCACGAGATTAGCACTTAACATTTTCAATCACAGGTTTTAATCAGTGACCGCTCACAGGCGGATTTTCAAAACTTCAATGGTGATAGTCACTTACCAGGAGCACCAACAAAAAAAGAATTGCGTAGAATATTTGCTCAACCATATCAATTGGAAGAAGCATGTTGAGTGTGACGTGATTTATCACTTCGTGCTGATGACAGTCACTCTGTCTTAAACTCTGAGGTTATGCATTCCCAAAACCTTGAATTCAAAGAACAACAAAGAACAAAGAAATGTATAGCACAGGAACAGGCCCTTCGGCCCTCCAAGCCCGTGCCGACCATACTGCCCGACTAAACTACAATCTTCTACACTTCCTGGGTCCGTATCCTTCTATTCCCATCGTATTCATATATTTGTCAAGATGCCCCTTAAATGTCCCTATCGTCCCTGCTTCCACTACCTCCTCCGGTAGTGAGTTCCAGGCACCCACTACCCTCTGCGTAAAAAACGTGCCTCGTACATCTACTCTAAACTTTGCCCCTCTCACCATAAACCTATGCCCCCTAGTAATTGACCCCTCTACACTGGGGAAAAGCCTCTGACTAACCACTCTGTCCATGCCCCTCATAATTTTGTATACCTCTATCAGGTCGCCCCTCAACCTCCTTCGTTCCAGTGAGATCAAACCGAGTTTATTCAATCGCTCCTCATAGCTTATGCCCTCCATACCAGGCAACATTCTGGTAAATCTCTTCTGCACCCTCTCTAAAGCCTCCACATCCTTCTGGTAGTGTGGCGACCAGAATTGAACTCTATACTCCAAGTGTGGCCTATCTAAGGTTCTATACAGCTGCAACATGACTTGCCAATTCTTATACTCAATGCCCCGGCCAATGAAGGCAAGCATGCCGTATGCCTTCTTGACTACCTTCTCCACCTGTGTTGCCCCTTTCAATGACCTGTGGACCTGTACTCCTAGATCTCTTTGACTTTCAATACTCTTGAGGGTTCTACCATTCACTGTATATTCCCTACCTGCATTAGCCCTTCCAAAATGCATTACCTCACATTTGTCCGGATTAAACTCCATCTGCCATCTCTCCGCCCAAGTCTCCAGACAATCTAAGTCCTGCTGTATCCTCAGACAGTCCTCATCGCTATCCGCAATTCCACCAACCTTTGTGCCGTCTGCAAACTTACTAATCAGACCAGTTACATTTTCCTCCAAATCATTTATATATACTACAAAGTGCAAAGGTCCCAGCACTGATCCCTGTGGAACACCACTGGTCACAGCCCTCCAATTAGAAAAGCATCCCTCCATTGCTACCCTCTGCCTTCTATGGCCTAGCCAGTTCTGTATCCACCTTGCCAGTTCACCCCTGATCCCGTGTGACTTCACCTTTTGTACTAGTCTACCATGAGGGACCTTGTCAAAGGCCTCACTGAAGTCCATATAGACAACATCTACTCCCTACCTGCATCAATCAACTTAGTGACCTCCTCGAAAAACTCTATCAAGTTAGTGAGACACGACCTCCCCTTCACAAAACCGTGCTGCCTCTCGCGAATACGTCCATTTGCTTCCAGATGGGAGTAGATCCTGTATCGAAGAATTCTCTCCAGTAATTTCCCTACCACTGAAGTAAGGCTCACCGGCCTGTAGTTCCCGGGATTATCCTTGCTACCCTTCTTAAACAGAGGAACAACATTGGCTATTCTCCAGTCCTCCGGGACATCCCCTGAAGACAGCGAGGATCCAAAGATTTCTGTCAAGGCCTCAGCAATTTCCTCTCCAGCCTCCTTCAGTATTCTGGGGTAGATCCCATCAGGCCCTGGGGACTTATCTACCTTAATATTTTTTAAGACACCCAAAACCTCGTCTTTTTGGATCACAATGTGACCCAGGCTATCTACACCCCCTTCTCCAGACTCAACATCTACCAATTCCTTCTCTTTGGTGAATACTGATGCAAAGTATTCATTTAGTACCTCGCCCATTTCCTCTGGCTCCGCACATAGATTCCCTTGCCTATCCTTCAGTGGGCCAACCCTTTCCCTGGCTACCCTCTTGCTTTTTATGTACGTGTAAAAAGCCTTGGGATTTTCCTTAACCCTATTTGCCAATGACTTTTCATGACCCCTTCTAGCCCTCCTGACTCCTTGTTTAAGTTCCTTCCTACTTTCCTTATATGCCACACAGGCTTCGTCTGTTCCCAGCCTTTTAGCCCTGACAAATGCCTCCTTTTTCTTTTTGACGAGGCCTACAATATCACTCGTCATCCAAGGTTCCCGAAAATTGCCGTATTTATCTTTCTTCCTCACATGAACATGCCTGTCCTGTATTCCTTTCAACTGACACTTGAAAGCCTCCCACATGTCAGATGTTGATTTGCCTTCAAACATCCGCCCCCAATCTATGTACTTCAGTTCCCGCCTAATATTGTTATAATTAGCCTTCCCCCAATTTAGCACATTCATCCTCGGACCACTCTTATCGTTGTCCACCAGTACTTTAAAACTTACTGAATTGTGGTCACTGTTACCGAAATGCTCCCCTACTGAAACATCTACCACCTGGCCGGGCTCATTCCCCAATACCAGGTCCAGTACCGCCCCTCCCCTAGTTGGACTGTCTACATATTGTTTTAAGAAGCCCTCCTGGATGCTCCTTACAAACTCCGCCCCGTCTAAGCCCCTGACACTAAGTGAGTCCGTCAATATTGGGGAAGTTGAAGTCTCCCATCACAACAACCCTGTTGTTTTTACTCTTTTCCAAAATATGTCTACCTATCTGCTCCTCTATCTCCCGCTGGCTGTTGGGAGGCCTGTAGTATACCCCCAACATTGTGACTGCACCCTTCTTATTCCTGATCACTACCCATATAGCCTCACTGCCCTCTGAGGTGTCCTCTCGCAGTATAGCTGTGATATTCTCCCGAACAAGTAGCGCAACTCCGCCTCCCCTTTTACATCCCCCTCTATCCCGCCTGAAACATCTAAATCCTGGAACGTTTAGCTGCCAATCCTGCCCTTCCCTCAACCTGGTCTCTGTAATGGCAACAACATCATAGTTCCAAGTAGTAATCCAAGCTCTAAGTTCATCTGCCTTACCCGTAATGCTCCTTGCATTAAAACAGATGCACTTCAGGCCACCAGACCCGCTGTGTTCAGCAACTTCTCCCCGTCTGCTCTGCCTCAGAGCCATACTGTCTCTATTCCCTAGTTCTCCCTCAATGCTCTCACCTTCTGACCTATTGCTCCCGTGCCCACCCCCCTGCCATACTAGTTTAAACCCTCCCATGTGACACTAGCAAACCTCGCGGCCAGGATATTTATGTCTCTCCGGTTTAGATGCAACCCGTCCATCTTATACAGGTCACCCCTGCCCCAGAAGAGCTTCCAGTGGTCCAGATAACGGAAACCCTCCCTCCTACACCAGCTGTTTAGCCACGTGTTTGTCTGCTCTATCTTCCTATTTCTAGCCTCACTGGCACGTGGCACAGGGAGTAATCCCGAGATTACAACCCTCGAGGTCCTGTCTTTTAACGTTCTGCCTAGCTCCCTGAACTCCAGCTGCAGGACCTCATGTCCCTTCCTGCCTATGTCGTTAGTACCAATATGTACAACGACCTCTGCCTGTTTGCCCTCCCCCTTCAGGATTCCCTCTACCCGTTCGGAGACATCCTGGACCCTGGCACCAGGGAGGCAACATACCATCCTGGAGTCTCTTTCACGTCCACAGAAGCGCCTATCTGTGCCCCTGACTATAGAGACCCTATTACTATTACTCTTCTGCGCTTTGACCCTCCCTTCTGAACATCAGAGCCAGCCGTGGTGCCACTGCTCTGGCTGCTGCTGTTTTCCCCTGATAGGCTATCCCCCCCGACAGTATCCAAAGGGGTATATCTGTTCGAGAGGGGGACAACCACAGGGGATTCCTGCACTGACTGCCTGCCCTTTCTGGTGGTCACCCATTTCTCTGCCTGCACCTTGGATGTGACCACATTTACATAACTGCGATCTATGACGTTTTCCGCCACCTGCATGCTCCTAAGTGCATCCAATTGCTGCTCCAACCGAACCATGCGGTCTGTGAGCTGAAGTTGGGTGCACTTTCGGCAGATGAAGCCATCCGGGACGCTGGAAGCCTCCCGGACCTGCCACACCTCACAGTCAGAGCAAAGCACCCCTCTAACTGACATTGCGTCAATTAATTAAAATTAAAATTTGTCTTTTTTTTAAAATACTTTTTTTTTAAATTGCAAAGTTACTGTCAACTATCTGTTTCCTAGCACAAGATTTCTAATAGAAATGCGATAGCTAACTATAATACTATCCGATCTCTGGCTTAGATATCCTCTAAATTATAATTAAGTTATTATGTTTAATTGTTCCCAAATACTCAAATTTTTTTTAAAATTTAGGTTAGAATCCGAACCAGCCACTCAGCTCACAGCTTTTCTGTGATGTCACTTCAGTTTCCCCCCGACACACACAATTTGAAAAAAGGTATAAAAGTAAAAATCACTTACTTACCTTCTTACCTTCTGAGTGTCTGAGATGTTCCCAGGTTCTCTCGCTGACAGAGACTGCTCCTCCACCTCCGATCCTTGACCTGCACAATGCTAATAATATAATATGGCACTTACCTTACACCAATGGGTCTTATTATTAGGTTAGAGGAGGAGGGCGGGTGGGAGACACTACACGTGTAGTGTCTCGGGTTTCCGCTCCACCAGAATTTATTGGTTGGCGGGGGGGGGGGGGGGGGGGGACTTGCCAGAGGTCGAACTTCCGGTTCCCGACTTATATAAAACAAATAAAACAGAAAAGAAGAACAGACAGGGGACCAGGCAAGGCTTTTTAAATTCACTACTCACCTCCAAGAAGGCCCCTGTGCACCGCTGCCGCCGAAATCCAAAGGGCTGCTCCTGTAAAGGTAAGAGCTTTTAAACTCACTACTCACCTCCCAGAAGGCCCCTGCGCACCGCTGCCGCCGAAATCCAAAGGGCTGCTCCTGTAAAGGTAAGAGCTTTTAAACTCACTACTCACCTCCCAGAAGGCCCCTGCGCACCGCTGCCGCCGAAATCCAAAGGGCTGCTCCTGTAAAGATAAGAGCTTTTAAACTCACTACTCACCTCCCAGAAGGCCCCTGCGCACCGCTGCCGCCGAAATCCAAAGGGCTGCTCCTGTAAAGGTCAGGTTTTTAAACTCACTACTCACCTCCCAGAAGGCCCCTGCGCACCGCTGCCGCCGAAATCCAAAGGACTGCTCCTGTAAAGGTAAGAGCTTTTAAACTCACTACTCACCTCCCAGAAGGCCCCTGCGCACCGCTGCCGCCGAAATCTAAAGGGCTGCTCCTGTAAAGGTAAGAGCTTTTAAACTCACTACTCACCTCCTCACATACCCAGCGGAACCGCCTCAGGGATATAGAGGTTGCAAGACCATTCAACATATTTTTCAAAGATTTGAACGAACAGATTACGACATTGAATTCAAAAAATAATTATTTTTTTTAGTGAGTAAACACTTTCCAACACTGCACTGTGTTGATCACATTGTTCACCTGACAATAACAGGAAGGATGTTGTCCACTCAAAGACCACGAAACCCATGTTTAGATCTCACAATTGTTATGGGCCAGGGTTTTGAGAACCCCAAAGTGTATCATGGAGTTCACCAGCCTCACAACTTTTAATAGATTGTGGTATGGGGAGCACACGGCACACTCTACAGGTCTGGTACAGCAGGAATGGAAAAGTATTTTTTAAAGCAAAACTCTTTATTCTATCAACTCAAGTTAAACCTTTTTGAAACATGCAATGAACATCTCAGCAACCATCAATTCAAATACAACCGCCAAAGAATACAACACTAAGTAATCCTTAATAACTTCCCAAACAACATCCACAAGACAGAAGAAACACCTTTCAACAGAAGCACATTAGGTTTGCATTCACTACTGAGAACATTTATAATTCCGAATTCACCAAATGATCAAGACATAGTCTCTTGATGGAGGAGAAGCAACAGTACACCTGCTCTGACTGGCTTCATCTCCAACACTGAAATCGAAACTAAAACACACCCTGCAACAAACAGCCTAAAACGAAAGTAACAAGCTGACATACAGCCCAGCTCCACCCAGTCTCGGACATCACAGCAGTAGTAAACACCCATTTGTTAAAGGTACTCTCACTACAGACATTTATATACACACCCATTGATAAACACCCATTTCCAAAAGTACTTTCGCATGACACAATGTTTCTGCGGCATATGTCACTCGACTGTGTTTTTCAGCGATTCGGTTCCAATTGTCACTGTGTTTCTCCGGGTGGTTCCACTGCACTCTGGGACGTAGCTGTCTCTTTAACTCTGAGAATTCAGTGAATCAGTACCAATTGTCAGTGTGTTTCTGTGGGCAGTTACATTGCACTCTGCGATGCAGCTGCCTCTTTAACTGTGAGCATTCAGTGATTCAGATCCAGTTATTGTGTTTCTCCGGGTGGGTTCACTGCACTCTGGAATGCAGCTGCCACTTTAACTGTGACCATTCAGATATGTGTGGATTAGGCGTGACCATAAATAACAAATTTTAATGAATCGGATATCTGGAACTATTTAAAGTTAAAAGTAAATGATTCCTACGCTTAATCTGATGCAGCTCCTCAAACTGAGTAAACATTTTGAAACATTGGGACACCTCAGAAAACTCAGAGCCTGCAGCAGATAGAAAAACATCACCTCATCGAGCAGCAAAAAACATATTTAGCTGCGAAAATTAATACACGATCTCTAACTGACACTGGCCCTTCATCTAATACACACACTTATACTGGTAGAGAAACGGATTGAAATGTGGAGGAGAGAGAGAGAGATTGTCTGTGAGCTGCGTTGATAGAAGATAGGATGAGAGAGAGAAAAGGTGAGTGTGATGGAGGTTGAGAGAGAAGGAGGGTGAGAGAGATCGAGGGTGAGAGCGACAGAGGGTGGAAGAGAAAGGTGATGGGAGAAATAAAGAACAAAATGAGAGAAGGAGCTTGATTGAGAGAATAGGAAAAGGGGGAGAATGCAGGCAGAGCGGGCCACTGGACGAGTGAAGCAGATGGTGTAAGCCGGATTGTGTGTAAAATACCAAAGTAATGTAAGAACAGGGGAGCTGTCTCCGTGAGCATTCGATGCCAATGGCAGAACAGTGCAGTTTTCTCGGTGAACATTAGATTGCACTTGTTTGAACATTGCAGAGGTCCATATGGAGAAAAGATTCAATGCAGAACATGGGAGCTATCTCTGTGGGCAATAGTTTGTAATGTTATAACGGTGATGCTGTCTCTGTCAACAATAGATTGAAATGTGAGAACGTTGGAGCTGTCTCTTTGACCAATCGATTATAATTTTAGAATATTGCAGTTGTCTCATTGAAAAATAGATCCAATGTCAGAACAGTGGAGTTGGTTCTGAGAATATTATATTACAATATTATAACAGTGTTGCTGTCTCGCTGAATATTATATTGCAATGTCAGTTGCAGTCCAGTGTCTCTGTAGCAAAACGTTTCAATGTTAGCACAGTGGAGCTGCCATTGTCTTCAACAGGTCGCAGTTTAGAACTATGGATCTGTCTTTGTGAACAATAGATTACAATGCAGATCGGTGGCACTGTCTCTGTGAACAATGGATTATAATGTTAGAACAGTGGAGGTGTCACTTTCAACAATAGATTGCAACCTTAGAATATTGGAGCTGTCTGTCTGAACAACATATTGCAACGTTAGAACAGTGACGTTGTATTTGTGAACAAATGATTGCAAAGTCAGAACACTGGAGCTGTCCCGCTGAACTATCGATTGCAATGTCAGAACAGTTGAGCTTTTTGTGTGAACAATTGATTGCAATGTGGGATCATTGGATCTGTCTCTGACAAAAATAGATTGCAATATCAGCACAGTGGAGGTGTCTCTTTGAACCATAGATGGCAATACACGACCGAGCCCCCCGCCACGCCCCCCTCCCCGCACAGCACGAGCATGGGCTGCAGAAGAGAAGCGGCAACCCGGACCGCGAAGCTTGAGATGCAAGCGCTCAGGAGCGGAGCTAGCGGGGCCAGCGACCAGGAAAGAGAGGGAGAGATCCACCTCCCACCCCCCTGCGGTGACCACGTGGCGAGCGGTGAGACAAAGAGGGACTTCACTTGCGAAGCCCCCTGACCCAGTGAGTGTGAAGGGTAAAGAGGCGGAGAAGAAGAAGGAGGAAAGAAATGAATAAAGAGAAAATGAAAGAAAGAAAGGAACGAAGGAAACAACAACTCCCTTCCCCCCCCCCCCCGCCCCCCCCAACAACAAAAATGGAAACCCGAAGCCCGAGGCAGACCCAGCGAGAGCAGAGGAGCAGGGCATGAACGAGCAGGGGGCAAAGAGAGAGAGACAGACAGGGGGCTGCAGGACAGGAAAACACAAAAGCAAAGGGACAACGAGACGCAAACAGCAGCAGCAGCGAGGGTAAGGCGCATGACTGGCGGACGCCCAGGTAAGCGGTCCCATAAGACAAGATGGAGGTTCAGGCGAGCCTGAAAGTGCAAACGATGGTGGACCAAGCAGCGGAGTGGGAGCGGGGCGTAGCGACCAGCGAAAAAGGGACGCTCTGGTCGGTGCTCCAAGCAATGATGAAGGAGGCGGCGGCGGAGACGACGCACAAAATGCAGCAGACCATCGAAGGCCTGGAAAGGAAAGTGGATGCACCAGAAAAAACGATTCTGGAGTTGGAGAGGGTCGTCACGGTAAAGAGCAACAGGGTGATAACCCTAGAAGCCGAGGTAAAAAGTCTAGGAACGTCCCACGGGAGCATAGAGGGAAAGTGGAGGACCAGGAAAATAGGTCCAGATGGAAGAAAATTAGAATAATGGGTCTGTCAGAGGGGATAGAGGGCAATGGCACAACAGGCTACATCACCCAAATGATGGGCAAGCTATTGGGAAAGGTATTCCCAAACCCACCGGACATAGATAGGGCGCACATGTCACTCTCACCCAAGCCCAAAGCCGGGGACCAGCCCAGAGTCATTATCGCAAAGCTGCACCGGTTCCAAGACCAGGGGAACATCCTAAAGTGGGCCCGGCAAACGAGACAGTGCACGTGGGAAGGGAAGAACATAAGGGTGCATCAGGAGTGTGGGGAGGACCTGGCCAAAGGAAGGGCTGAATTCAACAAGGCGAAATCAGCACTACACAAATGCAAGGTAACATTTGGGATGTTATTCCCGGCCAAGTTCTGGGTAATATTTGAGGGGAAAGAGCTGTATTTTAACACGCCAGTGTCGGCTGGTGTGTTCGTTAGAGCAAACTGGGGGAAGAGCAGACGCAACCGCAACGAAAGACATGGGTATGGAACAGGAAGGGAAAACCAGAATAAAGAGAGGAGGTCAGACCGCAAACAAGGACAATGGGCTCATGAACTGTGCACATGTGTTTTATGTCTTGCACGGGACTGTGCTGCCTCGCTTCAGAGCTTGTCTCCTCTCTCAATGCAATGGGGGGGGGGGGGAGTGGAGTGAGGGAAACGAGAGCGAGAAAAGGAGACAGGAGGGCGAGACAAGGGCCAGTAAGAAGAAGGTTAAACAGGGCCAGAACTGGGTGAATACTGGGATGAGGGCCACCGTAATAGCGAGGAGGAGCAGCATGGGAGGGCAGGAAGGAAGTAGGGCACAAGGAGGGGAGTGGGGGGGGGGAGAGAAGGGGTGGAGAACGCGGGGTGGGGGGCAGTGGTACAGGTCTGGGGAGGGGAGAGGAGTCTGTGGGAGAGCGCAGACCAAAAGAGAAACAACGAGAAGGGTGAGATAGTGAAGCTACAGATAGGCCTCGGCGGGCATGGAGTAGTGCGAGGAACCCATAGGGTGCTGCAAGCAGCCACTCCTGAGGACATCAAGGCGAGAGAGACCCCGGAGCGCTGGGGCGCACCTGCATGGCGTACAGAGAGCTGGTGGCTACATTGGGTGCCCCCTGGGCAAAGGTAAAACCCGGTGCGCTGGGGCCCGACCCCATGCTGAGAGCGGTGACCCTGGCCATTTTGGACGCCCCCCAAGCAAAGGGAAAGCCCGAAGTGCAGGGGCATGTCCACCTTTTAAGTATGGGTGATCTCACAGGACTGGGGGTCAGAAGCACCCCACCAGGATTGTTACCTGGAATGTAAGGGGACTCAACGGCCCAGTGAAAAGATCCAGAGTTTTTGCCCGCCGAAGAAACCTAAAAGCAGGTCTACTCTTCCTACAAGAGACGCACCTGAGGGAGAAGGAGCGACTGCTGGTAAGGAAGGGCTGATTGGGACAGATGCATCATTCATGCTACGGGACGAGGGCTAGCGGGATAGGAACATTAATTAACAAATGGACGAGATTTACGGAAACCAAGACCGTTACAGACCCAGGGGGAAGGTACGTCATCGTCAGCGGTGTCTAGTAAATGTCTACGCACCAAACTGGGACGACACAGAATTCATAAAGAAGACCATGCCGGTAATCCCCAACCTTGACACACACCGACTGATTATGGGGGGCGACTTTGACTGCGTGCTGGACCCACGGACTGACCAATCAAACCCCAGAACAGGGAGAATCACTGGCATGGCTAGGTAGCGAGCGGCCTTTATGGAACAGATGGAGACGGTGGTCCCATGTAGATACCTGCACCCAGGAGAAAAGGAGTTTTCGTTCTCTTCGCTGGTGCACACGGGAGACACCTGTATTGACTTCTTTGAAGAGGCGAAATCGGTGCTTCCAGGGATCACGGGAATGGACAACTCCGCGATCGTTATCTCCGACCACGCTCCACATTACATGGATATGAGGTTGGAAACAGGCCGATCCCAGCGCCCCAGGTGGAGGCTGGACATGGACCTCCTGGCCGACAAGGCCTTCTGCCAAAAATATCGCGGGCCATAGGCGATTAAGTTGGTAACAACCAAAACGGAGAGCTCTCACCCTCCAAAGAACAAAGAACAAAGAACAAAGAAATGTACAGCACAGGAACAGGCCCTTTGGCCCTCCAAGCTCGTCCCGACCATGCTGCCCGACTAAACTACAATATTCTACACTTCCTGGGTCCGTATCCCTCTATTCCCATCCTATTCATGTACTTGTCAAGATGCCCCTTAAATGTCACTATCGTCCCTGCTTCCACCACCTCCTCCGGTAGCGAGTTCCAGGCACCCACTACCCTCTGCGTAAAACACTTGCCTCGTACATCTACTCTAAACGTTGCCCCTCTCACCATAAACCTATGCCCCCTAGTAATTGACCCCTCTACCCTGGGGAAAAGCCTCTGACTATCCACTCTGTCTATGCCCCTCATAATTTTGTATACCTCTATCAGGTCTCCCGTCAACCTCCTTCGTTCCAGTGAGAACAAACCGAGTTTATTCAACCGCTCCTCATAGCTAATGCCCTCCATAACCAGGCAACATTCTGGTAAATCTCTTCTGCACCCTCTCTAAAGCCTCCACATTCTTCTGGTAGTGTGGCGACCAGAATTGAACACTATACTCCAAGTGTGGCCTAATTAAGGTTCTATACAGCTGCAGCATGACTTGCCAATTCTTATACTCAATGCCCCGGCCAATGAAGGCAAGCATGCCGTGTGCCTTCTTGACTACCTTCTCCACCTGTGTTGCCCCTTTCAATGACCTGTGGACCTGTAGTCCTAGATCTCTTTGACTTTCAATACTCTTGAGGGTTCTACCATTCACTGTATATTCCCTACCTGCATTAGACCTTCCAAAATGCATTACCTCACATTTGTCCGGATTAAACTCCATCTGCCATCTCTCCGTCCAAGTCTCCAAACAATCTAAATCCTGCTGTATCCTCCGACAGTCCACATCGCTATCCGCAATTCCACCAACCTTTGTGTCGTCTGCAAACTTACTAATCAGACCAGTTACATTTTCCTCCAAATCATTTATATATACTACAAAGAGCAAAGCTCCCAGCACTGATCCCTGTGGAACACCACTGGTCACAGCCCTCCAATTAGAAAAGCATCCTTCCATTGCTACTCTCTGCCTTCTATGGCCTAGCCAGTTCTGTATCCACCTTGCCAGCTCACTCCTGATCCCGTGTGACTTCACCTTTTGTACTAGTCTACCATGAGGGACCTTGTCAAAGGCCTGACTGAAGTCCATATAGACAGCATCCACTGCCCTACCTGCATCAATCATCTTAATGACCTCCTCGAAAAACTCTATCAAGTTAGTGAGACACGACCTTCCCTTCACAAAACCGTGCTGCCTCTCACTAATACGTCAATTTGCTTCCAAATGGGAGTAGATCCTGTCTCGAAGAATTCTCCCCAGTAATTTCCCTACCACTGAAGTAAAGCTCACCGGCCTGTAGTTCCCAGGATTATCCTTGCTACCCTTCTTAAACAGAGGAACAACATTGGCTATTCTCCAGTCCTCCGGGACATCCCCTGAAGACAGCGAGGATCCAAAGATTTCTGTCAAGGCCTCAGCAATTTACTCTCCAGCCTCCTTCAGTATTCTGGGGTAGATCCCATCAGGTCCTGGGGACTTATCTACCTTATTATTTTTTAAGACACCCAACACCTCGTCTTTTTGGATCTCAATGTGACACAGGCTATCTACACACCCTTCTCCAGACTCAACATCTACCAATTTCTTCTCTTTGGTGAATACTTATGCAAAGTATTCATTTAATACCTCGCCCATTTCCTCTGGCTCCACTTCGATAGATTCCCTTGCCTATTCTTCAGTGGGCCAACCCTTTCCCTGGCTACCCTCTTGCTTTTTATGTACGTGTAAAAAGCCTTGGGATTTTCCTTAACCCCATTTGCCAATGACTTTTCGTGACCCCTTCTAGCCCTCCTGACTCCTTGCTTAAGTTCATTTCTACTTTCCTTATATTCCACGCAGGCATCGTCTGTTCCCAGCCTTTTAGCCCGTACAAATGCCTCCTTTTTCTTTTTGACGAGGCCTACAATATCTCTCGTCATCCAAGGTTCCCGAAAATTGCCGTATTTATCCTTCTTCCTCACAGGAACATGCCGGCCCTGTATTCCTTTCAACTGACACTTGAAAGCCTCCCACATGTCAGATGTTGATTTGCCCTCAAACATCCGCCCCCAATCTATGTTCTTCAGTTCCCGCCTAATATTGTTATAATTAGCCTTCCCCCAATTTAGCACATTCATCCTAGGACCACTCTTATCCTTGTCCACCAGTACTTAAAAACTTGCTGAATTGTGGTCACTGTTCCCGAAATGCTCCCCTACTGAAACATCTACCACCTGGCCGGGCTCATTCCCCAATACCAGGTCCAGTACCGACCCTTCCCTAGTTGGACTGTCGACATATTGTTTTAAGAAGCCCTCCTGGATGCTCCTTATAAACTCCGCCCTGTCTAAGCCCCTGGCACTAAGTGAGTCCCAGTCAATATTGGGGAAGTTGAAGTCTCCCATCACCACAACCCTGTTGTTTTTACTCTTTTCCAAAATCTGTCTACCTATCTGCACCTCTATCTCCCGCTGGCTGTTGGGAGGCCTGTAGTAAACCCCCAACATTGTGACTGCACCCTTCTTATTCCTGATCTCTACCCATATAGCCTCACTGCCCTCTGAGGTGTCCTCTCGCAGTATAGCTGTGATATTCTCCCGAACCAGTAGCGCAACTCCGCCTCCCCTTTTACACCCCCCTCTATCCCGCCTGAAACATCTAAATCCTGGAACGTTTAGCTGCTAATCCTGCCCTTCCCTCAACCAGGTCTCTGTAATGGCAACAACATCATAGTTCCAAGTACTAATTCAATCTCTAAGTTCAGCTGCCTTACCCGTAATACTTCTTGCATTAAAACATATGCACTTCAGGCCACCAGACCCGCTGTGTTCAGCAACTTCTCCCTGTCTGATCTGCCTCAGAGCCACACTGTCCCTATTCCCTAGTTTTCCCTCAATGCTCTCACCTTCTGACCTATTGCTCCCGTGCCCACCCCCCTGCCATACTAGTTTAAACCCTCCCGTGTGACACTAGCAAACCTCGCGGCCAGAGTATTTATGCCTCTCCGGTTTAGATGCAACCCGTCCTTCTTATACAGGTCACACCTTCCCCGGAGAGCTCCCAGTGGTCCAGATACCGGAAACCCTCCCTCCTAGACCAGCTGTTTAGCCACGTGTTTAGCTGCTCTATCTTCCTATTTCTAGCCTCACTGGCACGTGGCACAGGGAGTAATCCCGAGATTACAACCCTCGAGGTCCTGTCTTTTAAATTTCTGCCTAGCTCCCTGAACTCCTGCTGCAGGACCTCATGCCCCTTCCTGCCTATGTCGTTAGTACCAATATGTACAACGACCTCTGCCTGTTTGCCTTCCACCTTCAGATGCCTTCTACCCGTTCGGAGACATCCTGGACCCTGGCACCAGGGAGGCAACATACCATCCTGGAGTCTCGTTCACGTCCACAATAGCCCCTATCTGTGCCCCTGACTATAGAGTCCCCTATTACTATTACTCTTCTGCGCTTTGACCCTCCCTTCTGAACATCAGAGCCAGCCGTGGTGCCACTACTCTGGCTGTTGCTGTTTTCCCCTGATAGCCTATCACCCCGACAGTATCCAAAGGGGTATACCTGTTCGAGAGGGGGACAACCACAGGGGATTCCTGCACTGACTGCCTGCCCTTTCTGGTGGTCACCCATTTCTCTGCCTGCACATTGGGTGTGACCACATTTACATAACAGCGATCTATGACACTTTCCGCCACCTGCATGCTCCTAAGTGCATCCAATTGCTGCTCCAATGGAACCATGCGGTCTGTGAGGAGCTCCAGTTGGGTGCACTTTCTGCAGATGAAGCCATCCGGGACGCCAGAAGTCTCCCGGATCTGCCACATCTCACAGTCAGAGCACTGCACCCCTCTAACTGACATTGCGTCAATTAATTAAAATTAAAATTAAATTGTTTTTATTTTTTTTAATATATTTTTTTAATTTTCAAAGTTCCGTTAATTATCTGTTTCCTGACACTAGATTTCTACTATAAATGTGAAAGCTAAATATAGTACTCTCCGATCTCTGGCTTAGATACCCCTCTAAATTATAATTAAGTAATTATGTTTAATTAGTTACCAATGCTTAATTTTTTTAATTTAGTGTAGATTCCCAACCAGCCACTCAGGCCACAGCTTTTCTGTGATGACACTTCAGTTTCCCCCCGACACACGCAATTTGAAAAAGGTATAAAAGTAAAAATGAGTAAAAATCACTTACTTACCTTCTGAGTGTCTTAGATGTTCTCAGGTTCTCTTCCTGACAGAGACTGCGTCTCCTCCTCCGAACGGCTCCCGAAACTCGGTCGCGTTCTTTTAAAATCTCCGCTCCGACTCGCAGCTCCCGCGCTTTTTAAATCTCCCGCGCTGTTTTCACTGTCCCGGCTCACTCAGCTCCCGCGCTGTTTTCATTGTCCCGGCTCACTCAGCTCCCGCGCTGTTTTCACTGTCCCGGCTCACTCAGCTCTCGCGCTGTTTTCACTGTCCCGGCTCACTCACCTCCCGCGCTGTTTTCACTGTCCCGGCTCACTCAGCTCTCGCGCTGTTTTCAGAGTCCCGGCTCACTCACCTCTCGCGCTGTTTTCACTGTCCCGGCTCGCTCACCTCTCGCGCTGTTTTCAATGTCCTGGCTCACTCAGCTCTCGCGCTGTTTTCACTGTCCCGGCTCACTCACTTCTCGCGCTGTTTTCGGAGTCCTGGCTCCCTCAGCTCCCGCGCTGTTTTCACTGTCCCGGCTCACTCAGCTCTCGCGCTGTTTTCACTGTCCTTGCTCGCTCACCTCTCGCGCAGTTTTCAGAGTCCTGGCTCCCTCAGCTCCCGCGCTGTTTTCAGAGTCCTGGCTCACACACCTCCCGGGCTATTTTCAGAGGCCTGGCTCACTCAGCTCTCGCGCTGTTTTCACTGTCCCGGCTCCCTCAGCTCCCGCGCTGTTTTCACTGCCCTGGCTCACTCAGCTCTCGCGCTGTTTACACTGTCCCGGCTCACTCAGCTCCCGCGCTGTTTTCAATTTCCTAATTCAATTTCCACGTTTTGGGAGGCACTGAAGACCGTGATCAGAGGAGAGATCGTAGCCTATAAGGCAAGTAGAGATAGGGAAGAGAGGGTGGTCAGGCAACAGCTAGTGTTCTCCATTCTGAAAGTCGATAGAAAAATCTCTGAGGCCCCAACCGTAGGGCTGCTGGCAGAGAGGAGAAAGCTGCAAATGAACTTTAACCTGCTATGCACGAGGAAAGCAATGTACCAACTCCACCAGACACGGGGGACCATCTATCAACACGGAACAAGGATGGCCGCCTATTGCTTCACCAGCTGAGAAAGAAGGCAGCCACGAGGGAAATAGCACAGTTTAAGGATAGCAGAGGCAGATCTGTAACAGACCCAAAGGAGGTCAATTGGGCACTCGAGACCTTCAACCGAAGACTGTACACCTCTGAGCCCCCCGACGGGGATGCGGGAATTAAGCAGTTCCGAGACAGAATGGAACTACCAGTGGTGGGGGAAGACAGATGGGGGTTGCTGCAAGCACCAGTAGACCTGGGAGAAATCATGGAGAGCATCAGCTCCATGCAGACAGGGAAGGCACTGGGATCTGACGGGTTCCCAGTGCGAACTTCTACAAAGAATTAGCGCCCGTCCTGGCCCCACACCTAAGGGACATGTTCACGGACTCACTGGCAGGGGGCACCCTGCCCCACACGCTAGCGCAGGCCGCAATCTCACTTAAACCCCAAAAAGGATAAAGACCTGACGGAATGTGGATCATACAGACCCATTACACTGCTGAATGTGCAAGGGAAAATATTCACAAAAGTCCTGACCAAGAGGATGGAGGGCTGTGTATCAGGGGTGGTCGCATACGACGAAACCGGATTTGTCAAGGGTAGGAAGCTCACAGCGAACATCAGGCGGCTACCGAATGTGATAATGACCACCACGCCCCTCCCGCGGGGGAGGGAACACCAGAGGTGATCGTCTCCCTGGACGCAGAAAAGGCCTTCGACAGAGTCGAATGGAATTTCGCGCTCGAGGTACTGGAACTGTTTGAGTTAGGAGCGGAATTAACCACCTGTGTGAGGTTCCTGTACAAACGGATAGAGGTCTACAAAATTAGGAGGGGCATAAACAGAGTGGAAAGTCAGAGGTTCTTCCCCAGGGTAGAGGGGTCAATTACTCGGAGGCATAGGTTTAAGGTGAGAGGGGCAAGGTTTAGAGTAGATGTACGAGGCAAGTTTTTTTACACAGAAGATTGTGGGTGCCTGGAACTCGCTACCGGAGGAGGTGGTGGAAGCAGGGACGATAGTGACATTTAAGGGGCATCTTGACAAAAACATGAATTGGATGGGAATAGAGGGATACGGACCCATGAAGTGTAGAATATTGTTGTTTAGTCGGGCAGCATGGTAGGCACGGGCTTGGAGGGCCGAAGGGCCTGTTCCTGTGCTGAACATTTCTTTGTTCTTTGTTCTTTGTTAACGCTCCCAAATGCGAGTGTCCAAACTGACATCACCAGCTCTGAATACTTCCAGCTACAGAGAGGAACAAGACAGGACTGCCCCCTGTCCCCACTCTTATTTGCGCTAGTGATCGAACCCCTGGCGATAGCCCTGCGATTCGCAAAAAGAAGGAAGGGAATCTGGAGAGGAGACAGAGAGCACAGAGTCTAGTTATATGCAGGTGGCCTGCTCCTCTATGTCTCAAAGCCACAGGAGTGGCGGAAGGCAATTCTGCAAATATTGAAAGAGATTTGAACCTTCTCGGGTGACAAACGTAACCTGGGCAAAAGCGAGGCATTCCCGGTGAATCCAAAAGGGGGAGGGACAGAGCTGAAGGGGCTCCTGTTTAAAACGGGCCAGAACAGATTGCGTTACCTGGGGATCCAAATAGACAGAGACATGACACAGATCCACAAAGGATCCTGACCAGCCTGGTATAGGAAGTAAGAATAAACCTTCAGCAGTGGGGCTCACACCCACCGTCCCTGGCGGGAAGAGTGCATATGATCAAGATGAACGCACTCCCAATGATCCTCTTCCTGTTTAGATCCATCCCGATCTTCATTCCAAAGACCTTTTTCCTTTTTCCTTTCTAATCATGGCGTTTGCGTGCGTGTGGGGGAGGGCGGGGGGGGGGGGGTGTAAATATTCGAGAATTCCCAAACTGACACTGCACAGTGGAAACGCCAGTGGGCGTCTGGCTCTACTGAACCTACAATACTACCACTAATGCAGAAACATGTGAGGTGATTCATTTTGGAAGGAATAACAGGAAGACAGAGGACTGGGCTAATGGTAAGATTCTTGGTAGTGTGGATGAGAAGAGAGATCTTGGTGTCCAAGTACATAGATCCCTGAAAGCTACCACCCAGGTTGAGAGGGTAGTTAAGAAGGCATACGGTGTGTTTGAATTTATTGGTAGAGGGATTGAGTTTCGGAGCCATGAGGTCATGTTGCAGCTGTACAAAACTCTGGTGCGGCAGCATTTGGAGTATTGCGTGCAGTTCTGGTCGCTGCATTATAGGAATTATGTGGAAGCATTGGAAAGGGTGCAGAGGAGATTTACCAGGATGTTGCCTGGTCTGGAGGGATGATCTTATGAGGGAAGGCTGAGGGACTTGAGGTTATTTTCTTCAGAAAGAACAATGTTAAGAGGTGACTTAATTGAGGCATACAAGATCATCAGAGGATTAGATATGGTGGACAGTGAGAGCCTTTTTCCTCGGATGGTGAAATCGAGCACGAGGGGACATAGCTTTAAATTGAGGGGTGATAGATATAGGGCAGATGTCAGAGGTAGGTTCTTTACTCAGAGAATAGTAAGGGCGTGCAATGCCGTGCCTGTAACAGTCGTGGACTCGCCAACATTAAGGGCATTTAAATGGTCATTGGATAAACATATGGATGATAAGGGAATAGTGTAGATGGGATTTAGAGTGGTTTCAAAGGTCGGCGCAACATCGAGGACCGAAGGGCCTGTAATGCACTGTAATGTTCTATGTTCCATGTTCACTGGGCAGCAAAGGCAGAAAAAGCGAGGGGATGGGTACAAGAACCCGACACAGATTGGGTACAAATGGAGGAGGGACCCTGTAAAGGAACAGCCCTCCGGGCCTTGGCTACAGTTGCACTCCCATCCTCCGCAACAAGGTACACAACGAGCCCAGTGGTAGCAGCCACGCTGTGAACATCGATCCAGTTGAGACAGCAGTTCGGGATGACCAAAGTGTCCCTCATTGCCCCCATATGCGGCAATCACAGATTCCCCCCAGCCATGTTAGATACCAATTTCAAATAATGGAGGCTGGACGGGGGAACACTGACGGCCGGCGAATTCTACGTAGGGCGGAGACTGGGGACACTGGACAAACTGACGAGGAAGTGGAAACTAGTAAAGGACAGGAATTGAGACACCTCTAAATAAAGCACTTCCTCCGAAAACAGACAACAGGGTACCCCGAGGCCCCAGAAAACACACTACTAGAGGACCTGATAGGCACAAGCGGCGAAAAGGGCGGGGTGGGGGGATGGGCCTAAGTGGGAAAATATAGAACATAAAACATATAGTGCAGAAGGAGGATATTTGGCACATCGGGCCTGCAATTATCCAATTATCCCTCCTAACCATTTTGGACACTAATGGCAATTTATCATGGCCAATCCATCTAACCAGAACGTCTTTGGGTTGTGGGAGGAATCCGGAGCACCCGGAGGAAACCCACGCAGACACGTGGAGAACGTGCAGACTCCGAACAGACAGAGTCCCAGCGGGGAATCGAACTGGGAACCTGGTGCTGTAAAGCCACAGTGCTAGCCACTTGTGCTACCTTGCTATACGGACAGCTACTGCACAGAACTCGAAAACCACTGGACGAGACCACACAAAAATGGGAGGACCAGCTGGGTGAAGAGGTAGGATGGGGAATCTGGTGCGAAGCACTGAGCAGGGCGAACTCCACCTTCTCCTGCGCAAGCCGAAGCCTAAAGCAGCTCAAAGTGGTGCACTCAGCACACCTGACCAGAACCCGAATGAGCAGGTTCTTCCGGAGGTGCAGGATGATAGTGAGCGGTGCCAGAGGGGCCTGGCCAACCACACCCTAATGTTTTGGGCTTGCCCAAACTTGCTGGGGTCGGGACAGCCTTCTCCGTGACAATGTCCAAGGTTGTGAGGGTGAGGATGAAGCCATGCCCAATAGTGGAAATCTGCGGGGTATCGGAGCAGCCAGAGTGTAATAGGGAAAGGAGCCGATACCCTTGCTTTCGCTTCCCTAATCGCACGCCGGAGATTCATACACGGCTGGCAATTAACAGCACAAGCCACTGCTGCAGACTGGTTCTCTGACCTCTCAGAACGTCTCCATCTGGAGAAGATTAAATATTCACAATAGAAAATTCCAGAGACTACCACAAGCAGGAGGAAAAATGGAAAAAAATAGATCCGGAGCTTGCTGATGGGGAAGAACCAAAGTGCCCCCCATTGCCCCCATATGCGGCAATCACAGATTCCCCCCAGCCATGCTAGATACCAATTTCAAATAATGGAGGCGGGACGGTACTTTGCTCGTACCCTCAATATATAAAGGTTGATAATCTTCCAGCTGGAAATCTGGATGACAAGATCTCTTCAGCTGTCGCCTTGTCCGAGAAAGGTCTATTGATGACTGAATATCCATTGCTGCCTAAGAGGGTCTAATCTTTAATTAGGAACTCGACCTTTTAAAATAGTTTCATATCCAGTTATAATCTATTACAAAGTTAGCATATTGTTCATTGTACAAAATACTTGGAGGAAGGCATCCTGGAATTTTGGGGGGCAGTTCGTTGGCCTGTTCCAAAACCTGTTCGGGGCCAGCAACGAGGAGTCAGCCAGGGAAAAAAAATGGATGAGGAACTAAAGGATTGCGCAACCTGGGGGTAGGGGGGGGGGGGAACCACAAGAGAAGAGGAAGGGGGCTGACGCCAATGGTTGGCGGGGGGTAGGGGAAGAGGAAGGCGGATGAGAATCATAGACCGAACCAGAGGGTAACAAAATGTACATAGAATTAGTTAAATGAAGGAAAAACCAAACCTCTGAAAAATAAAGTAAATTAGTGCGGGCAAGAGAAATGTAATGTATGCGCACAACAACTGTTTAGAAATATGGTAAAAGCCAATAAAAATATTTTCAAAAGATGAAAAAATGGAACTGTCTCTGTGCACAATACATTGCCATGTCAGAAAAATGGAGCTGTCTCTGTCAACAATACATTGCAAAGTCAGAACAACGGAACTGTCTCTGTGTACAATACATCGCAATGTCAGCACAGTGAATCGGAAGAACACTGGAGCTATTTCTGTTATAAGTATATTACAATGTGATAGCATTGGAGATGTCTCTTTGTACAGTTGATGCCAATGATAGAACAGTGGAGCTGTCTCTCTGAACAGTTGATGCCAATGCTAGAACAGTGGAGCTGTCTCTCTGAACAGTTGATGCCAATGCTAGAAGAGTGGAGCTGTCTCTGAACAGTTGATGCCAATGCTAAAACAGTGGAGCTGTCTCTCTGAACAAGATATCGCAGTGTCGAAATATTCGTGGTCTCGTTGTAAAAAAATTGTTTGCACCATTCGAACAGTGGAACTGTTTCTGTGAATAATAGATTGCAACGTTTAAATAACGTTGTTTGTGGCCTGCAGCTCCGCGTTCAACAGCATTAGACTAATAACCATACTCTGCAATCTTGGAATTGAGCCCACCCTGTGCAGCTAAATCCTCGACATTCTCACCAACAGACCACGATGTGTCATTGTAGGCAGCAGCACTTCCTCCGCAATAGCCCTCAACACCATGTCCCCGCAATGATGTGTGCTCAGTCCTCTACTGTATTACCTATACACACATGACTGTGTGGCAAGATTTAACTCCAACTCAATCTATAAGTTTCAGGATGTGGTAAGCCGCATCTCAAACAATGATGAATCAGACTACAAGAGGGAGATAAATCACTTGGTTGCATGGTGTCCGAGAACAATCTCTCTCTAAATGTTCGGAAGACCAAGGAACTGATCATCGACTTCAGGAAGCGTAGCACGACACACACTCCCGTTTCCGTCTATGGCTCCGTAGTGGAGATGGTTAATAGCTTTAAGTTCCTGAGGTCACCATCACCAACATTTTGTCCTGGTCCACTCACGTTGATGCAATCGTCAAGAAAGCCCAGCAATGTCTCTACTTCCAGCGGAAGCTGAGGAAATTTGTCCTGTCTGCATCGACTATCACAAACTTCTACAGATGTGCGATAGAGGGCATCCTATCCGGCTGCATCACAGCCTGGTATGGCAACTGCTCGGTCGAAGATCGCAAGAAGCTGCAGACTGTGGTGAACTCACCCAAACGCATCACACAAACTTGCCACCCCCACATTGATTCTGTACACATTCCTCGCTGCCTCAGGAAGGCAGACAGCATTATCAGAGACGCCTCGCACCCAGGCATTGCCTTCTTGCCTTCTTCTCGAGGGCGAAGATAGTGAAGTCTGAAGATCCGCACATCCAGACATAGGAACAGCTTCTTCCCCACAGCTACAAGACTCCTCAACGACTCACCCTCGGACTGATGTGTTCCCTGTAAGAACACTATTAACGACGTCCGATGCTGCTCTTGCTCATGTATTTATTTTCTTTGCTTTGTTTGGCCCCTTGTTCCGTACTGTAACCAATCACTGTTTTGTCGATGTACATTTGTCTATGTTCTCTGTTGATTATTCTTGTGTCTACTATGTACGAAATGTGTACGTTCCTCGGCTGCAGAAAAATACTTTTCACTGTGCTTCCACACAAGTGACAATAAATCAAATCAGATAGTGGAGCTTTTTCTGTGAACAATCTATTCAAATGTCAGAACAGTCGAGCTGCCTCTGTTAAATATATGTACCGGTATTATAACTGTGGTGCTATATTTGTGAATAATAGACTGCTTCATTAGAACAGTGGAACTCTCTGTGTACAATATGTTGCAATTTCAGGACAGTGGAACTGCATCTGTAAACAATAGTTTGCATCGTTAGAACAGTTGCGCTGTCTGTATGAACAACTGATTGCAGTGTTAAAAGGGTGGGGCTTCTCTCTGAATAATATATTGCAATGTTAGAACTCTGGAGATGCCTCTGTGAACATTAGATTGCAATGTCAGAACAGTGTACATGTCTCTGTGAACAGCGGATTTCAATAGTAGCACAGTGGAGCTGTCTTTGTCTCCAACAAGTAGCAATGTTACAACTGCCTTTGTGAACAATAGGTTGTAATGCAGAAGAGTGGAACTGTCTCTACGCAAAATAGATTTCAATGTTCGAACAGTGGAGGGATCATTTCGACAATTGATTGCAATGTTAGAATATTGGAGCTGTCTATGTGAACAGCAGATTACAAACCCATGACAGCGAAGTTGTATCTATGAACACATTATTGCAATGTCAGAACATTGGAGCGGTCCCTTTGAACTGTAGATTGCAATGTCAGAATAGTTGAGCTGTTTCTGTGAACAATAAATTACAATGAGAGACCATTGGATCTGTCTCTGTCAACAATAGGTTGCAAAGTGAAGATGGTAGAGCTGTCTCTGTGAAAAATATATTGCAATGTCAGAAAAATGGAGCTGCCTCTGTCAACAATAAATTGCAAAGCCAGAACAGCGGAGCGGTCTCTGTGTACAATTAATTGCAATGTACCGGACAGGGAATATGCCTCTGTCAACAATAGATCGGAACATGAGAACATTGGAGTTATTTCTGTGAAAAATAGATTACAGTGTCAGAACATTGGAGCTGCCTCTTTGAACAGTTGATTCCAATGGTAAACCAGTGGAGTTGTCTCTGTGAATAATATATTGTAATGTTAGAGATGTGGAGACGTCTCGTTGAACAATATAATCCAATATTAGAACAGTGGAGCTGTCTCTGTGAATAATATATTACAATGTTAGAACACTGGAGATATCTCTGTGAATAATGTATTACAATGTTAGAACAGTGGAGCTGTCTCTGTGAATAATATATTACAATGTTAGAACACTGGAAATATCTCTGTGAATAATATATTACAATGTTAGAACAGTGGAGCTGTCTCTGTGAATAATATATTACAATGTTAGAACACTGGAGATATCTCTGTCAACAATGCATCGATATGTTAGAAACACTTTTCAGTCTCTTCGAATAATGAGTTGCAATTTCATAACAGTGGACTGCATTTTGAACAACAGAATGTTAGATCAGTGGAGCCGTTCCTGTCAACAATATATTTCAATTTCAAAACGGTGGAGCAGTCTGCGAGAAACAGAACGTAATGTTAGAACAGAGGAACTGTCTCTGTGAACAATAGATTGCAATGACAAATCAGTGGTGCTCCCGCACAGAGTGAACGGTCCGAAGAGTGACAAAACATATAGAACATAGAACATTATAGCACAGTACATGCCCTTCGGCCCCCGATTTTGTGCCGACCACTCATTCTAATCTAATATCACCTAACCTGTGAAAATGAGGGATAGAAATGGTAAGGTTAGGGAACCATGGATGACGGGTGGAATTTTGAGACGAGCTAAGATAAAGAAGGATGCATACGTAAGATCAATGCGACTTAAATCTGATGAAGCTTTAGAGGAATATCGGGAAAGTAGGACAAATCTCAAACGCGCAATAAAGAGGGCTAAAAGGGGTCATGAAATATCGTTGGCTAACAGGGTTACGAAAAATCCCAAAGCCTTTTATTCGTATGTAAGGAGCAAGAGTGCAACTAGAGAAAGGAATGGCCCATTCAAAGACAAAAGAGGGAATTTATGCGTTGAGTCAAAGGAAATGGGTGAGATTCTTAATGAGTACTTTGCATCGGTATTCAACAAGGAGAGGGAAATGACGGATGTTGAGGCTATAGATGGATGTTTAAATACTCTAGGTCAAGTCGGCATAAGGAAGGGGGAAGTTTTCGGTATTCTAAAAGGAATTAAGGTGGACATGTTCCCAGGTCCGGATGGGATCTATCCCAGCTTTCTGAGGGAAGCGGGGAAGAAATAGCTGGGGATTTAACATATATATTTGCAGCATCCTTGAGCACGGGTGAGGTTTCGGAGGACTGTAGAATTGCTAATGTTGTCCCTTTGTTTAAGAAGGGTAGCAGGGATAATCCAGGAAATTAGAGACCTGTGAGCTTGACGTCAGTGGTAGTCAAACTGTTGGAGAAGGTACTGAGGGATAGGATCTATTCACATTTGGAAGAAAAGAGACTTATCAGTGATATGCAGCATGGGTTTGTGCAGGGAAGGTCATGTCTTGCAAACCTAGTAGAATTCTTTGAGGAAGTGACAAAGTTAATTGATGAGGGAAGGGCTGTAGATGTCATATACATGGACTTCAGTTAGGCGTTTGATAAAGTTTCCCATGGCAGGTTGATGGAAAAAGTGACGTCGTATGGGGTTCAGGGTGTACTAGCTAGATGGATAAAGAACTGGCTGGGCAACAGGAGACAGAGAGTAGTGGTGGAAGGGAGTGTCTCAAAATGGAGCAAGACGACTAGTGGTGTTGCACAGCGATCCGTGCTCGGACCACTGTTGTTTGTGACATACGCAAATTATCTGGACGAAGGTATAGGTGGCCTGATTAGCAATTTGCAGATGATATTAAGATTGGTGGAGTTGCAGAGAGCGAGGAGGGCTGTCAGCGAATACAGCAAATATAAATAGATTGGAGAGTTGGGCAGAGAAATGGCAGATGGAGTTCAATCCAGGCAAATGCGAGGTGATGCGTTTTGGAAGATATAATCAAAGAGCAGACTATACGTTTAATGGAAGAGTCCTGGGGATAATTGATGTACACAGAGATCTGGGAGTTCAGGTCCATTGTACCCTGAAGGTGGCAACGCAGGTCTATAGAGTGGTCAAGAAGGCATACAGCATGCTTGCCTTCATCGGACGGTGCATTGAGTACAAGAGTCAGCAGGTCATGTTACAGATGTATAGGACTTTGGTTCGGGCACTATTGGAATACTGCATGCAGTTCTGGTCGCCACATTTCCAGAAGGATGTGGATGCTTTAGAGAGGGTGCAGCGGAGGTCACCAGGATGTTGCCTGGTATGGAGGGTGCTAGCTATGACGAAAGGTTGAGTAGATTAGGATTGTTTTCGTTGGAAAGACGGAGGTTGAGGTGGTGGGGGGGGGGGGGCTGACTGAGGTCTACAAAATTATGAGAGGTATGGACTGGGTAGATAGCAACACGCTTTTTCCAAGAGTGGGGGTGTCAATTGCAAGGGGTTACGATTTCAAGGTGACAGGGGGAAAGTTGAAGGGAGATGTGCGTGGAAAGTTTTTTACGCAGAGAGTGGTGGGTGCATGGCACGCTTTGCCAGCGGAGGTGGTAGAGGCGGGCACAGTAACATCATTTAAGATGCATCTAGACAGATATATGAACGGGCGGGGAACAGAGGGAAGTAGATCCTTGGAAAATAGGTGACAGGTTTTGATAAACGATCTGGATCGGCGCAGGCTGGGAGGACCGAAGGGCCTGTTCCTGTGCTGTAATATTCTTTATTCTTTGTTCTAACCTTTCCCTCTGAGATTTACTGCTGTCCATGTGCCTGTCCAAGAGTAGCTTAAATGTCCCGAATGACTCTGATTCCACCACCTCCGCCGGCAGTGCATTCCACGCACTCACCACTCTCTTGTGTTCTGATCTCTGATTTCTCCCCGAAACCTTCCTGTAATCACCTTAAAATTATGTACCCTTGTGACAGGCATTTCCTCCCTGGCTATCCACTCTATCCATGCTTCTCATCCCCTTGTACACCTCCATCAAGTCACCTCTCTTGCGTATTCGCTTGATTGATAACATCGTAAGCTTACTCAACCTTTCTTCATAGGGCATGCCGTCCTGTCCAGGCTGCAGCCCGGTAAATCTCCTCTGCACCCTCTCCAACGCATCCAATCCTTCCTATGATGAGGCGACAAGAACTGGTCGCAATATTCCAAGTGTAGTCTAACCAGGAAGAAAATGCTGTAAAATCTCAGCAGGTCTGGCAGCATCAATTAGGTGTCATGTGAGAGTTCCTTTAAGAAATGGGTGTTTAGAAAAATACCTGTAGTGGATGTACCTTTGAAAAATGGATGTTTATCAGTGATGTCAGAGTGTCGGTGGAGCGGGGCTGTCTGTCTTCTTTTACTTTCACTTTAGACTGTTTGCTACAGGGTGTGTTTAGTTTCGTTTTAGATTTGGAAAAGCTGAAATCACTGCAACATGTGTATGAATCTCTGCAAGCTTATGAATGTTCATTTGATGATTTCAAAGTGGTAAGTTATCAGTAGAGAAGTTAACCCTGATGCCTTTCTGTAAAGAAGATCTTTTGTCTTGTGGATGTTGCAAGGAAAGATTAAGAGTGACTTAGAGTACTTTATTCTTTGGGGACTTATTGGTGTTGATAGTTGTTAAGATGTTTACTGTGGATTTATAAAGTGTCAACTGGTTTCGTAAATAAACAGTGTTTTAATTTAAATGTACTGTAGAATTCTGTTGCATCACAGCCGCAGAGAAGGGCCGGATTCTCCCCATAACCACAATTTATTGAAATTTGTGGATCAGTTGAACTCCATGATAAACGTTGGGGCTCTCTAAACCCTGGACAAATGGTCACCTGGACTCGAAACGTTAGTTCTTTCTCTCCCTACAGATGCTGTCAGTCCTGCGGAAATTTCCAGCATTTTTTCTTTGGTTTGAGATTCCAGCATTCGCAGTCATTTGCATTTATCCAGTGGCCTAACCAGTGTTTTATAAAGCTGCAGCAAAACCTCGCGACTCTTAAACTCCATCTCCCTGTTAATGAAAGCTAACAGATCATACGCCGCCCTAACTACCCTATCAACCTGGGTGGCAACTGTAAAGAATTTATGCACAAGGAGCCGGAAATCTCTCTGTTCCTCCACACTTCCAAGTATCCAGCCGTAAACCCTGTATTCAGATTCAAATTAGACCTTCCAAAATGAATTACTTCACATTTATCCATGCTGAACTCCATCTGCCACTTCTCAGCCCAGCTCTGCATCCTATAAGTGTTCTGCTGTAACTGAGATCAGACGTCGACTCTATCGACAACTCCACCAATCTTCATGTTTTCGGCAAATTTACTAACATACCCTTCCACTTCCTCATCCAAGTAATTTATAAAAAACAAAAAGAGTGGACGTCCCAGTACAGATCCCTGTGGGACACCATTGGTCACTGAGGTCCAGGTGGAATACTTTCCATCTAATACCAATCACTGTCTTATTTCGGCCTGTCAATTCTGTATCCAGACAGCCACATAACCCTGTATCCCATGCCCTGTGGCTTTCTGAATGAGCCTACCGTGGGGAAACCTATCAAATGCCTTACTGAAATCCATATCCACCACATCCACTGCCCGACCTTCATCAATGTGTCTCGTCAAAAACGCAAAGAATTCAAGGAGGCTTGTCAGGTGTGACGTGCCCCTCACAAAGCCATGCTGACTATCTTTAATCAAAGACAGACTCTGACTTACTGCAACGGTGGAGCAGTGGAACAGTCGCTGTGACAGACAGATTGAAATGTTGGAACAGTGAAGGAGTCTCTTTGAACAATAGGCTGCAACATTAGAACAGTGCAGTTGTGTTTGTTCGCAAAGGTGGTTCTCTTAGAAGTGTGACGCTGTCAAGGAAAATAATAGATCACAATAGAAAAACAGATTGAAATGTTCTAACATAAATGTGCTGGCTCTGTGAACAATAGATTGTAAAGTTAGAACAGTGGAGCTGCATTGGGGAACAACATATTGCAATGTCAGATCAGTAAAGGTCTCCTGTGAAGAACAGATTGCAATTTCAGAACAGTGGAACTGTCTCTGTGAACAATAGATTGCAATGTCAGTACAGTGGAGCTGTTTCTGTGAACAATAGATTGTGTTATGTGCCAGGGTTTAGAAACTCCAAAATGGATTATGAAACTCACTTGACCTCTAACATTTGTGTTCAATTTGGCTAGGACGAGCACAAAAGCCTTCTCTTCTGATGTGATTCATCAGATCAAGCGACGGCCCGATGGTCGAGGCGTTCTGCCAGCGACCGCCAGCCCAGAGACGGGCCGAGGATGGAGACCTGGTGCCAGCGACCGCCCGCCTAGCTACAGCCCGTGGATTTCGGCCTACCCGCCCAGCAACCGCCCGAGGACTTACCAGAACCTCTGTGACTTACCTGCTCCAAGTAAACTGCTGCATCCTTTCCCTGGTTTAGACCTGACTAGGCTCACTCCGGAGTCCCACCACGTAACTTCTAGCTCCAATCTCCGACCACATGACCTGACCCTCCTACGTGGTTTTCAGCCTGTCCATTATCCTTAAGTATCACCACCACCAAGGCCAATCTCAGTGTGACTAGACCGTAGGGGCGCGAGACCTCGTCAGCAAAGCGGGAATGCCCCAGCCAACCCCGGAAGACAGGTGCACGCCCGCCGGAACACACCGGAAGGTGAACCGGACCTCGCCACCACCCGACGCCATACAGCCCACGTACAACCTCCCCCAGTGTACCTGACAACGCCATCATCATCCCCGAGCCCTCCAAACGTAACCACCGACCTTACGGATATCCGACCCTCCCATCTAAGAGCACCCGCCGAGCCAGGAAATGGGGAGTACGCGTCGGTCTGAAGCTGAGACTTAAATTACACGTCCTCAAGACCCTTATCCCCAGCATAGTCTTGTCGGTGAACGACCACACGATTGAGAACAAGCTGGATGACCGCAATGCTACACTTACCTCTCAGCGAGGAACTGCTGTGTACTCTGCTTCACCGAGACATGGCTTAGTCAGACCACACAAGACTGTGCCATCCAACCCGGAGGCTTCTCGATCCACCAGTGGAGCGCACGATGGCCTCAGGCAAGTCAAAGGGAGCGGATGTTTGCCTCATCATCAACAACTCCTGGTGCTCGGATGTAGTGTCCACTGCTCCCAGACCTAAAATGCCTAACCGTGAACTGTTGCTCTTTCTACCTCTCACGTCATTTCACCTGTGTACATATCACAGCAGTCAGCATCCCACCCCAGGTGGCAGTGAAGAACACAACCTGAAGAACACTCCACAATCAACAGCCAAGAAACAAATCACCCTGAAGCCCTGACAATCGTGGCTGGACACTCCAAACAGGCCTACCTCAGGAACGTTACACCAAAACTCCACCAATATATTGCCTGCCCCACCAGAGGTGCAAACATCCTGGACCACTGCGCTATGATGATCAAAGGTGCCTACGGCAACATTCCGGACCAGGCCTTTGCAAATCCGACCACGTCGGTACTCCTACTTCCGGCTTTGAAACAGCAACTCAAGCGTGCTGAACCAGTCAAGATAACCGTGCAGTGTTGGGAGGTATCAGAGGACATTCTCCGCGATTGCTTGGTGTCTGTGGACCCGTCCATACACAACGCCCTGGCAGCTAACCTGGACGAATTTGCAACCACCATCATAGACTTCATCAGGGAGTATGTCGAGGACTGTGTACCAAGGAGGACGATACGGCTATGACCCAATCATTAACTCTGGCTTAACCGAAAGGTTCACTCCCTGTTGAAGTTCAGGCCGGAGGCGTTCAATTCTGACTACCCTGACCTATATTCGAAATCCAGGTTCGACGTATGGAAAGCCATCAGGGACGAAGAAGACAATACCGGATCAAACTAGATTCCCAGGGCAATGACACACAGCCACAACGTCTATGGCAGGGCTTACATGAGACCACAGGCTACAAAGCAAGTCCAAGTGGAATCTGTGGGGTGGAGCATCCATCCCCGATCAACTGAACAAGTTATATGACCGCTTTTAACAGTCAGCCAATACATAAGTGCCACCCGCCACAACAGCCCTGGACAGACCCATACCCACTATTACAGCCTCGGAGTTAAGAGCTGCCTTCTTGAATGTAAACCTCCGGAATGCGAGGGGCCACGACGGAGTGCCTGGGTGAGCACTCAAAGTCTGCGCTGACCATCTGGCGAGTGTATTCACAGATATCTTCAACACCTCACTCCTCCACTCCGAGATCCCACCTCCTTCAAGAAGACCACCATAACACCAATACCAAAGAAGACAAGTCGCTTGCCTCAACGACTCCCGACCGGTGGTCCTGACGTCTGTTATCATGAAATGCACCGAGCAGCTAGTCATGAGATGAATCAACTCCAGCCTCCCAGACGGTCTCAATCCATTGCATGTCGCCTACCGTGCCAACCGATCCACAGCAGATGCTATCTCTCTGGCACTAAACTGAACTCTCCAACATCTCGACAACAAGGACACTTACGTCAGACTATTGTTCATTGACTGCAGCTCCGCCTTCAACACCATTATCCCGACAAGGCTTACAACCAAACTCTGCAACCTTGGACTTGACCACTCCCAGTGCATCTGGATCCTTGACTTCCTCACCAACAGGATCTCACACATATTCTCAAACACTCTCACACACGTCCTCACACACAGTCTAACACACGTTATCACACTCTGGCTCTCTCAAACGCTCTCACGCACGCTCTCACCCTCCGACTCTCATATACGGCTCTCACACACCACCTCTCAGACACGTTCTCACTCACACTCTCACACTGCAGCTTTTATACACGATTTCATACATACTCTCACACAGTGGCTCTCTCACACACTCTCACACAGTGGCTCTCACACACGGCTCTCATGCAACAGCTCTCAGAAACGCTCTCACTCATGCTAGCACACACGCTCCCACACTCACGCTTTCACACACGCTCTCACACACGCTGTCACACACAATGTCACTGACACGATCACACACGGTCTCACACACGCTCTCAAACACGCTCGCACACACACTCTCACTCACGCAATCACACACACTCTCACTCACGCGATAACACACACTCTCACACACGGTTCTCAAACACCACGGCTAAAACCCGCTCTCACTCATGTTATCATACACGCTCTCACACTCCAGCTTTCATACACGCTTTCACACATGCTGTCACACGCGCTCTCACACGTACTCTCACTCACGCTATCACGCACGGCTCTCACACACCATCTCGAAGACACGCTCTCACTCATGTTATCACACACACTCTCACACTCCGGCTTTCAGACACGCTCTCAGACACGCAATCACACACGCTCTAACCCTCCAGCTCTCACACAATCTATCAGACACGCAATCATACATGCTCCCACACACCGGCTCTTACACACACTCTCAACCACGTTCTCACACATGCTCTCACACCACCTCTCATAAACGTGCTCTCACACTCCGGCAACACACTCAGACTCTCAGTCTGGCTTTCACAGATGCTGTGACACTCCGCCTCCCACACATCTGGCTCACACACACTCTCATACACGTCCTCACACTCCGGCTACCAAAGTCAGGCTCTGACGCACTCCAGCTTATACATGGTATTTGCACACGTTCGCAGACTCCATCTCTCACACACACTCTCACACACTGGCTCTCACACCTTTCTCACACTCCCTCACATATTTCTCCTTATTCCTACTCAAACACGCAATCTCTCCCTCTCTCACAGACTCGCCCTCTGTCACACTCTCTCCCTCTCTCACTCTTCCTCCCTTTCTCAAACTAACTGACTCTCACATCCTTTGTCACCCTCGCTCCCTCTCTGACACTCCCTCCCTCTCCCACATTTTCTGACCCTATCACTCTCTCCCTCCTTTGCATGCTGTCACTCTCTCATACGCCCTCCCTCCTCCACCCTCCCTCTCTCACACATCATCTTTCGCTATCACACTGTCTCCCTCTCTCACCATTTCTCTCTCTGTTCCTATCGCACACTCCCTGCCACCCCGACAGTCGCCCAACTCTCTAAGACTCTCTCCCATCCCAACAAGCTGAACCTCTCACTCCATCCATCTCCGACACTCCCTCCGTTTCTAACACTAGCTCCTCTCACATTCTCCCTGTCTCTATGACAGTTCCACACTCTCCGACTCCCTCCCTCCCTAATACGCTGCCACCTCTCGCTTCCTCTCTCTCTCACACTCCCTCCCTCTCTCACACACTCTATCATACTCCCTATCTCAGTCACCTTCTCGCACCCTCTCTCGCACTCACTCCCTCTGTCACGCTCTCTCATTCCCTCTCTCACTCACACTTCCTCCGTATCTCACACTCACTCCCTTTCGCTCAGTCTCTTTCTCTCTCCCTTCACACTCCTATCCTGTGTCACACTCTCTCTGTCACACTATCCCTCTCTCACACTCTCTGCCTGTCTCACTCTCCACGTCTCACAATGCCTTCCTCTCTTCGATGCTCTCCCTCTCTCAGCCTCCATCTCTCACACTCTGTCCCGCAATCACATTCCCTCAGTCTCTCTCCCTCCTTCTCCCTCTCTCCCGACGTCTGTCACACACCCTCCGTCCCTGACGCTTTCACTCAAACTATGTCCCTCTGTCCTACTCTCACACTCCCTCCTTCTCTCACCCGTCCCTCCTTACCTCACCCGCTCTCACAATCCGTCCCCCTCTCACACTCCCTTATACTCTCTCCCTCCATCCCTCTATACCGCCCTCTCTGACACTCCCTCCATCACTGACACTTTCTCTCAAAGTCTTTTGCACTCTCCCACACTCTTTCCCTCTCTGATTATCACTCTCACTCACTCACTCGCTGTCTTTGTCACTCACTCACACTCGAGATAGTTATGACAGAGATGACTTAATTCTCGGAATACTTTAGTGTTTTACATAGAATACTGCACACACCAAATGCCTCCCAGCATTCACCAGCCCGCTCTGTCTCCATTCTTTCCCCTGCCCATTAACTCCACCTTCTCTCTTTTTACGATTTATTGCTCACACTTAGACCATTTTTCTCAATCACGCTGTTATCTGCAACATTCTTTCTCTCTCCCCCTCTTTCTTTCCATTTCTCTCTCACCCTCATTCGCTCTCACCCACCTTCTCGCGAACCGATTTTAATGTCACGCTTTTCCTCACTAACCTTCCTTCTCTCACATATTTTGTGTCCATGACCCTCTTTCTCACTCATCCTCCTTCTCTCTAACCTAACTTTTGTCAGAACATCTCACAGACCAGCTCTCTCTCTATCTTTTTCCACATCTCAATCCGTCTCTCTCCCAGTTTCAGTGTGTGTATCAGATGGAGAGACAGTATCAGCTAGAGACGGTGTATTAAGTTACGCAGCAAAATGTGTTTTGCTGCTCGATGAGGTGATGTGTTTGCATCTGCTGAAGGCTCTGAGTTTTCTGAGGAGTCCCAATGTTTCTCATACTTTTCCAGGTTGTGGAGTTACATTACATTAAGGGTTGGAATAACTTTCTTTGGACTTTAAATACTTCCAGATACTTGATTGATTGAAGTTTGCTATGTATAGTCGCTCTGAACCCACTTAAAGTAGATCACTGAATGGTCACAGTTAAAGAGGCAGCTACAGCCCAGACTGCAGTGGAATCACCCAGAGAAGCACACTGACAATTAGAACTGAATCACTGAATGGTCACAGTTAAAGAGGCAGCTTCACGTCAGAGTGCAGTGGAACCACCGAGACGAACACACTGACAATTGGAACTGAATCACTGAATGGTCACAGTTAAAGAGGCAGTTACATCCCAGAATGCAGTGGAACCACCCAGACGAACACACTGACAATTGGAACTGAATCACTGAATGGCCACAGTTAAAGAGGCAGTTACATCCCAGAATGCAGTGGAACCACCCAGACGAACACACTGACAATTGGAACTGAATCACTGAATGGTAACAGTCGAGTGACGGATGTCACTGAAACAATCTGAGATCTAGGCTTAGAATAAAGAACAAAGAAAATCACAGCACAGGAACAGGCTCTTTGGCCCTCCCAGCCTGCGCCGATCCAGATCCTTTATCTAAACCTGTCACCTATTTTCCAAGGATCTACTTCCCTCTGTTCCCCGCCCGTTGATATATCTATCTAGATGCATCTTAAATTATGCTCTTGTGCCCGCCTCTACCACTTCCGCTGGCAAAGCGTTCCATGCACCCACCACCCTGTGCGTAAAAAACTTTCCACGCACATCTCCCTTAAACTTTCCACCTCTCACCTTGAAATCGTGACCACCCCCTGTAATTGCCACCTCCACTCTTGAAAAAAGCTGGTTGCTATCCACCCTGTCCATGCCTCCCTTAATTTTGCAGACCTCAATCAGGTTCCCCCTCAACCTCCGTCTTTCCATCGAAAACAATGCTAATCTACTCAACCTTTCTTCATAGCTAGCACCCTTCATACCATGCATCCTGGTGAACCTCCTCTGCACCCTCTCTGAAGCATCCATATCCTTCTGGTAATGGGCCGACCAGAACTGCACGCAGTATTCCAAATGTGGGCGAACCAAAGTCCTATATAACTGTAACATGACCTGCCAACTCTTGCGCTCAATACCCAGTCCGATGAAGGCATGCATGCTGTAATGCCTTCTTGACCACTCTATCGACCTGCGTTGCCACCTTCAGGGTACAATGGACCTGAACTCCCAGCTCTCTCTGGACATCAATTTTCCCAGGACTCTTCCATTGACCATATAGTCCGCTCTTGAATTAGATCATCCAAAATGCATCACCTCGCATTTGCCTGGATTGAACTCCATCTGCCATTTCTCTGACAAACTCTCCAATCTATTTGTATTTTGCTGTATTCTCTGACTATCCTTCTCGCTATCTGCAAATCCACCAATCATATTATCATCTGCAAACTTGCTAATCAGGCCACCTATACCATCGTCCAGATCATTTATGTATATCACAAAGAACAGTGGTCCGAGCACGGATTCCTGTGGAACACAACTAGTCACCTTTCTCCATTTTGAAACACTACCTTCCACCACTACTCACTGTCTCCTGTTGCCCAGCCAGTTCTTTATCCATCTAGCTAGTATACCCTGAACCCTATACGACTTCACTTTTTCCATCAACTTGTCAAGGGAAATTTTATCAAACGCCTTACTGAAGTTCATGTATATGACATCTACAGGCATGGGACGCATGGTCTTTGAGTGGGCTGCATCCTTCCTGTTATTGTCAGGTTAACAATGTAATCAACACATACCAGTGTTGGAAAGTGTTCACTCGCTTCAAAAGGATAATACTTTTCGGAACCCAATGTCGTAATCTGTTGTTCAAATCTTTGAAAACTTAATTTAACGATGTTGCAATCCAATATCACTGAGGCGGTTCCTATGGCTATAAATTAATGGCTTTGCGAATGTATAACCTCAGCGTTGAAGACAGAGAGACTGTTAGCAGCAGGAAGGGTCACATCACCACACACTCAACATGCTTCTTCCAATTGACATGGTTGCGAAAATATACTACCCAATCCTTGCTATTGTTGGAGTTCCTGGTAAGTGACTATCATCATTGAACTTGTGTAAGTCCGCGTGGGAGCGGCTCTCTGATTTTAAACTGTGACTAAAAATGTTTAATGCTGATCTCGTGCTCACTATTATACAGACACCTGATCAACAACGTCATTCATATCAGCCCAATTTCTTTAAACATGTATGTGGTTTGAAACCCTTTCACCAACTGGCAATAAACCTCCTTTTGGAACTCACGTGACCTCTGATCAATTCATGTATTATATTTAATGGAATCTTATATGACGTTAGATTGGTTCTCAACGAAGGGAATCTCTCTGAATGGTTCGGTGGGTGTAAGAAAAAAAAATCACACAGAATGTGGTCCAATCAACAGATTGCAATATCTGACAGCAGTGAATAGGAATTATAATAATAAAGTTTATTGTCAAAAGTAGGCACTGCAATGAAGTTACTATGAAAAGCCCCTAGTCGCCACATTCCGGAATTGTACTTAGTGTGGATCACTAACCAGAGTGGAATATCTGACAACAGTGAACAAGTATTACTGGAAGTATCTGTCAGGGTTGAATTGGACTGAATGTGGGTATCTCAGAAGAATGGAATATCTGATCCAATTACCTATCTATTACGGGGACTATCTGTCCGCGTTGTGCTGTATTGAGTGTGGATCAGGAACTGGACGAAAATAAGTTGCACTATTTTGAAATAATCTATTTTATTGGTGAGTAGTCGCTCCATCCTATGGAGCACTTTCTCTGTTTTACCTTTGGGCTAGATTGAAAACAGAAACAGTTTGGTTGTGTTTTGATGTTTAATATTTATTGATTGAAGTGAACTGTCTCGATACCCATGCTTTCTATTGAACTGCTCCAACAGAAACAGACATCACCCACAGACACTGATATTTAATAAAATCCACTGCAGTGCAGCGTTCCAACAGGTTTTCTAATAGGTTTTGTCATATTCTTCACATGTACATTCATCCTGAAATTAACTCCAATGTTTGTTTAATTTTTATAGATGTTTTTAAAATGTGTTGCTTCTTCAAACCATTTGTGAATCTATTCACCTGAACCCTGAAACCCCTCCAGTCCATTCAGACTCTTTTTTTAAAAGTGTGATTGGGACACTTATCATTCTGATCAAAATGCAGCAGCGGACACTGAGCTGTGGAGAAATTAATTTCCCATTGAAATTCCCACTTTGCAAGTTTATAATTGATGAGGAAAGTGTTACCGTATCTAGCCGTACTGTTCGTCTGTATTCACAGTCACTCTCCGTTTGGGTGTGTCTGTAAATTCTGTAATTATCATTCTGCTTCCCAATTCCATATTGTTGATTTAGGGCAGCACGGTAGCATGGTGGTTAGCACAATTGCTTCACAGCTCCAGGGTCCCAGGTTCGATTCCCCGCTGGGTCACTGTCTGTGTGGAGTCTGCACGTTCTCCCCGTGTGTGTGGGTTTCCTCCGGATGCTCTGGTTTCCTCCCACAGTCCAAAGATGTGCAGGTTTGGTGGATTGGCCAAGCTAATTGCCCTTAGTGCTGGGTGTGGTTACTGGGTTATGGGAATAGGGTGGTGTGAACTTGGGCAGGGTGCTCTATCCAAGAGCCGGTGCAGACTCGATGGGCCGAATGGCCTCCTTCTGCACTGTAAATTCTATGTAAAAAAAATGGTGAATGAGAGTGATTCCAGCACTGTTCCTTGTAGAACACCACTTCTCACCTTCCACCAATCAGATTAAGTTCCTGTAAATTCTGTAATTATCATTCTGCTTCCCAATTCCATATTGTTGATTTAAATGACGAAGGAGAGTGATCCCAGCGCTGTTCCTTGTGGAACACCACTTCTCACCTCCATTAATCAGGTTAAAGCCCTGTAACTCCTCTCCCTGTTTTCTGAATGTGTCTCCAGCTTGCTGTCCAATCTGCTGCTGTGTCCCCAAATTCCACCTGCTCTGACATTACTCATGAGGTTGTTATGACAGACCTTACTGACGGCCTTCAGAAATCAAATTGTTTAACATTGATCATACAAGTCGAATTTTAAATTTCCGATAATCATTGAAATAATTTCATCAAATCTGTCTGGAATTATGTTAACTTTGGGATATGTGCTGACTATTTATTATAATCTATGTTGCTAGATTTTTTCTCCCTCAGAATTTTAATTTCTTTTTTCTTACTATTAATGATGTGACTGGGAGATCATTTTCTGGAATTGTTTTATTTTTATGTTTTAAATTCAAGAATAACAGAAACTGACTGCTTAATTTAAATTCTTTGGTATATTCTGATGATGTTAGAGAATAGATAATAGTGCCTCTGCTGTTTCTCACTGTCAATTTTGTGAGTATTTGTGGTTCAAATCCCTCCGCCTCCAGTGATCTCCATCTACCTGGACCCCACCCTCTGGCTTATCTGCTCTTGATCTTTTCATTGATAACTGTCAGTGCGACATTGGCCATCTCAATTTCTCTGCCTCTTTCACCCACTGTATCCCATTTCCCTCTGAACCTGCTGCAATCCTCTCTCCAATATCCAGCCCTGACATGGCGATTTAAGTTACTCACAAGGGTGGTGGCATTATTGTCTAGTGCACTCACCTCTTCCTCTGGAGAAAGTAATCAAGAAGGCATACGGCATGCTTGCCTTCATTGGCCGGGGCATTGAGAATAAGAATTGGCAAGTCATGTTGCAGCTGTAAAGAACATTAGTTTGGTCACACTTGGAGTATAGTGTCCAATTCTGGTCGCCACACTACCAGAAGGATGTGGAGGCTTTAGCGAGGGTACAGAAGAGAATTACCAGAATGTTGCCTGGTATGGAGGACATACGCTATGAGGAGCGGTTGAATAAACTCGGTTTGTTCTCAGTGGAACGACGAAGGTTGAGGGGCGACCTGATAGATGTCTACAAAATTATGAGGGGCACAGACAGAGTGGATAGTCAGAGGCTTTTCCCCAGGGTAGAGGCGTCAATTACTAGGGGGCAGAGGTTTAAGGTAAGAGCGGCAAGCTTTAGAATTGATGTACGAGGCAAGTTTTTTTACACAGAAGGTAGTGGGTGCCTGGATCCCACTACCGGAGGAGGTGGTGAAAGAAAGGACGATAGTGACATTTAAGGGGCATCTTGACAATACATGAATAGGATGGGAACAGAGGGATACAGACCCAGGAAGTGTAGAAGATTGTTGTTTAGTCTGGCAGCATGGTCGGCACGGGCTTGGAAGGCCGTAGGGCCCGGTCTTGTGCTGTACATTTCATTGTTCTTTGTTCACGATTAAATAATCATCCTCCACCTATTCCGCCAAGTCCAAAATGATGTCACCACTAAACAAATCTTCATCTCTCTCCCACCACCCTCACATTTTTACATTATTCACATACCGCTCCTTCCTTGACAGTCTTGTCCACTTCTTCGATACACCCAACGCCCCTTCCCTTTCAATCGCAGATGGTGCAACAACTGCTCCTTTACCTCATACCGTCCATGATTCTCGGCAGCAATCTCTCCTTTCTGGAGAGGCAGTGTTTTACTTCTGCTTCCTTCAATTTGCTCTACTGTACTCGCTGTTCTCAACACCGTCTCTTCTACATTGGGGAGACTAAACGCAGACTGGGTGACCGCTTTGCGGAACACCCTGACGCAGCTCACAAAAGCATAACCCCAGCCTTCCTGTTGCGGCCATGTTAACTCAGCACCTTGCTCTCATTCCCACGTGTCTGTCCTTGACCTGCTTCAAAGGATCCAGTGGAACCCAACGCAAGCTGGAGGAGCAGCACCTCATCTCCCAATTAGGATGTGGCAACCCCCAGGATTAAACTTTAAGTTCAACAGCTTAGACTGGGAACTTTTTCCTCCTCGTAACGCGCTATTTTTTGGAATGTGCATTTTTGTTTATCGAATGGTATGGTTCGAGATTGGAGTCAGTCTATTCCTTGCAAGTGAGCCCTGGCGAATGCCTAGTGCCGGAGAGGTAATATTCTCGAGAAGTGCTTCTCAGGGATTGTCTCCAAATCGAGGGATGGTGTATTCCTGGCAATAGTGTGATGTGGGGATCTTCAGAACATGACGATGGAGTGTTCCTGTGAGAGGGTGAATCACAAATTAATGAACATGGGAAGGATATTCCCTGAGACATTTCTGGAGGCTGGACATACTCTATTCGTCTCATAATTATGAACTGGGACGTTCTCCGCCTTTTTCATTGTTTTCCATTGATCGTGGAGATTTCCATTAATTCAGGGGTGGTATCCAACTTCATCAACACTCCAGTCCTGGGAACCGTCCCATCCGAGGAGTGGTCCAATAATTGGGAGCGATCAGTGATAAAACCACCAGTATGTTTATATTCAGTTTGGAAAACCTGGCCGGGCTGAGTTAATCCCGTAAATCAGACTAAATGAGAAATGTAACTTCTCCCAAAGGTAGTTGAGTTATGAACATTTCCCTACCACTACCTTAAAGATCAAGCCCTGGAGAAGAGAGGCCTGAAATTCACTTTCCTCCCCCTCCCCAACTTAAACACGTTACTTCCCACTCTGCAATGATAATCTCTATGCCCACTGATCAACCAACCTCCCCCACCCTCCTACTAGCCATTTTATTTTTGCTGAAATCCTATCCCGGTTCGGGAACAGAGAATGTTTAATCAGTACTTTCCATGTGCTTCTTCCTTCTCTCTGCCAGTTAATTTACTGGGAATTGCGATTCTGTGTAGGGGGAAGCGTGGCCTCACTACCTGCACAACTCTCTACCTGGTGGCCATGGCGGTGGCGGATCTGCTGTATATTATCACTCACCCCATACTAAACAAGATCAATAATTATTATTTTCCCCGGAATTTCCTGGACCTCACATCTGTGTGTCGCGTTAGAGATCTCCTGCTGTTTACAGCCGCGGACTGTTCTGTCTGGTTCACGATCACTTTCTGCTTTGATCGATTTGTGGCCATTCGCTGTCAGAAACTGAAAACTAAATATTGCACCGGGAAAACAGCGGCTGTGGTTCTGTCAACAACCGGCCTCCTGGTCTGTGTAAAAAACATCCCTTGGTATTTTCTGTATGAACCTACACAGATAATAAGCAATGTCCAGTGGGGTTGTATGCCAAGGAGCAGCTTTTTCATTGACCCCCATGTGGGTTTTATTTATCACGTTTGCTCAGGTTTCAATGCCATTGATTCCATTCGGTTTAATCCTATTGATCAACGCTTTAACAGTCAGGCACATTATACTCACGAGTCGAGTGCGGAAGACATTGAGGGCTCAGAGTCAGGGAGACAATCGCAAAGACCCAGAGATGGAGAGCAGACGGAAGTCAATGATTTTACTCTTCAGTATCTCTGGAACTTTCATTGTCCTCTGGGTAGTATTTGTTATTAAAGTTTTCTACATTGATTTGGGAGGAATAATTGACCTCACGAATCCTCAATATAATTTACAGGAAGTTGGCTATTTACTGTTGGATTTAAATTGCTGCACAAACACATTTATTTATGTGGTTACTCAGTCCAGGTTCAGGGAGCAGATCAAGATCGCTGTGAAGTATCCGGTTTCATCATTTATTAAATTAATCAATAAATAAAACTGACTGACAGACGTTCAGCGAATCGGGAGCTCCAGCCGTTCACTGACAACCCTTCGGCCAATCACGATCGCCAGACGCTGATTGGCAGCCCCTCGACCAATAAGGAGCTCTAGCCGCAGATTGACTGCCCCTCAGCCAATCAGGAGCTCCAGTCGCTGACTGACAGCCACCCAGCCAATCTCCAGCTACATCAGCAGGGTAAAAATCGTCGCAGCCAATCAGAGGTCGTTCGTACTGACTTACAGCAGCGGAAAACCAATCAGGAGCACGAACCTATGACTCACAGCGGCTGACTGACGGACCAGTCAGAGACTCCGCGTTCAGATTGACAGCTGCCGCAGCCAATCAGAAGCTTCACTTTTAGATAGGCAGTTTCCCCAACCAATCAGGGACTCTCCGTGAAGACCGACAACTGCGTCCACCCATCAGGGAGCGCGTAATTCTCGCTCACGCTCTTTAAATTATCTTTAACTCTCTTTAAATTCTCTCTCAAGTTCTTCAAATTCTCTCTCACGCTTTTGAAATTCTCTCTAACCGTCTTCAAATCCTCCATGACTCTTTAAATTCCCTCTAACTCTCATTAAATTCTCACTCTCTTTAAATTCTCTCGAACTCTCTTTAAATTCTCACTCTCTTTAAATTCTCTCTAACTCTCTTTGAACTGTCTCTAACTCTCTTTGAATTCTCTCTAACTGTCTTCAAGTCCCTCCTGACGCTCTTGACATTCTCTCGAACTCTCTTTAAATTCTCGCTCTCTTTTAATTCTCTCTAACTCTCTTTTAATTCTCTCTAACTGTCTTTAAATTCTCTCTAACTCTCATTAAATTCTCACTCTCTTTAAATTCTGTCCAACTCTCTTTAATTTCTATAAATCTCTTTAAATTCTCTCTTAATCTCTTTAAATTCGTTCTGTCTTTCAATTCTCTCTAACTGTCTTTTAATCCTCTCTGACTCTCTTTAAATTCCCTCGAAATCTCCTTAAATTCTAACTCTCTTTAAATTCTCTTTAACTCTCTTTTAATTGTCTTGAACTCTTTAAATTCTCGCTAACTCTCATTTAATTCTCACTCTCTTTAAATTCTTTAGATCTCTTTAAATTCTCTTTAACACTTTAAATACTTTCACATTAAGTTCTATTTAACTCTCTTTAAATTCTCTTTAAATCCTCCTTAACTCTCTTTAAATTCTCTTTCAGTCTCTTCAAATCACTCACTCACTTTAAATTTTCGCTCACTCTATTTAAATTCTTTCTCACACTTTAAATTCTCTCCAATTCTCCATTTCTTTCAAATCTCCCTCTCTAACCTCTCTCTTTCTACCCTCACTCTCTCTCTCTCTAACCCTGCCTTTTATTGTAACACTATCATTAGATAGATTACTACTATTACATTATTTGTAACCTCTCTCTCTCTTTCTAACCTCGCTTTCTCTTTCCAATCTAACTCTCTCAGGGGCTGTTTAGCACACTAGGCTAAATCGCTGGCTTTGAAAGCAGACCAAGGCATTCAGGTGGACAAGTCCTCATGTCCGGATGGGATCTATCCCAGGTTACTGAGGAAAGCAGGGGACGAAATAGCTGGTGCCTTAACAGATATCTTTGCAGCATCCTTGAGCACGGGTGACGTCCCGGAGGACTGGAAAATTGCTCGTGTTGTCCCTTTGTATAAGAAGGGACGCAGGGTTAATCCAGGGAATTATGGACTGTGAGCTTCACATCAATGGTAGTCAAACTGATGGAGAAGACACTGAGGGATAGGATCTATTCACATTTGGAAGAAAATAGACTTATCGGTGATAGGCAGCATGGTTTTGTGCAGGGAAGGTCATGTATTACAAACCTAATAGAAATCTTGGAGGAAGTGACAAAGTTAATTGATGAATGAAGGGCTGTAGATGTCATATACCTGAACTTCAGTCAGTCGTTTGATAAATTTTCCCATGGCAGGTTGATGGAAAAAGTGAAGTCGTATGGGGTTCAGGGTGTACTAACTAGATGGATGACGAACTGGCTGGACAACAGGAGACTGAGAGTAGTGGTTGAATGGAGTGTCTCAAAATGGAGAAAGGTGACTCGTGGTGTTCCACAGGGATCCGTTCTCGGACTGGTGTTGTTTGTGATCTACATAAATGATCTGGACGAAGGTATAGGTGGTCTGATTAGCAAGTTTGCAGATGATACTAAGATTGGTGGAGTTGCAGACAGCGAGGAGGACTGTCAGAGAATACAGCAACAGATATGTAGATTGTGGAGTTGGGCAGCGAAATGATAGATGGAGTTCAATCCAGGCAAATACGAGGTGATGCATTTTGGAAGTTCTAATTCAAGAGCGGACAATACGGTTAATGGAAGTGTCCTGGTGAATATTGATGTACAGAGAGATCTGGGAGTTCAGGTCCATTGTACACTGAAGGCGGCAATGCAGGTCGATAGAGTCGACAGGAAGGCATACAGCATGTCTGCATTCATCGGACGGGGTGTTGAGTACAAGAGTCGGCATGTCATGTTACAGTTTGATAGAACTTTGGTTCGGCCACATTTGGAATACTGCGTGCAGTTGTGGTCGCCACATTACCAGAAGGATGTGGATGCTTTAGAGAGGGTGCAGAGGAGGTTCACTAGGATGTTGCCTGGTATGGAGGGTGCTAGTTATGAAGAAAAGTTGAGTCGATTAGGATTGTCTTCGATGGAAAATCGGAGTTTATGGGGGGATCAGTTTGAGGTGTACAAAATTATGAGAGGTATGGACAGGGTGGATAGCAACACGCTTTTTCCAAGAGTGTGGCTGTCAATTACAAGGGGTCACGATTTCAAGATGAGAGGGGGAAGGTTTAAGGGAAATGTGCGTGGAAAGTTTTTTACGCAGAGGGTGGTGGGTGCCTGGAACGCTTTGCCAGTGGCGGTGGTAGAGGCGGCCACGATATCATCATTTAACATGCATCTAGACAGACATATGAACGGGCGGGGAACAGAGGGAAGTAGATCCTTGGAAAATTGGTTACAGGTTTTGATAAAGGATCTGGATCGGAGCAGGCTGGGAGGGCCGAAGGGCCTGTTCCTGAGCTGTAATTTTCCAAAAAATAATTTAAAAAAAAGAGGTCTCACTGAGTTCTCCCAGTGAGCCAGAGAAGACACAGCCAAGAGTGAGACACAACCAAAAGTGAGTTTGAGAATTTGAATCTAGGTGGGAATTCGAAGCTGGGTGGAGAGGAGGTGCTTTCTGTCCCTGGTAAGTGACTGGTAAGTAGTTTTTCTTTTCCTTGTCTAGTTTACCTAAGGTTTAAGACATGGCAGGAGATCTCAGATACGTGTCGTGCTCCTCGTGTGCGATGTGGGAGCTCAGGGACACGTCCATTGTCCCTGGATCCTTCACGTGCAGGTAGTGTGTCCAGCTGCAGCTCCTGTTAGACCATTTGAAGGCTCTGGAGCTGCGGATGGACTCACTTTGGAGCATCCGCGATGCTGAAGACGTCGTGCAGAACACGTTTAGCGAGTTGGTCACACCGCAGGTGAAATGCACTGAGGGAGATACTGCAAAACAGATATACCGCTTTGGATATTGTTGAGGGAGATGGCTCTCCAGGGTAAGGCAGCAGCAGCCAGGTCCATGGAACCGTGGCTGGCTCTGTTCCGCAGCTGGGCAGGAAGAAGAATGGCTGGGCGAAAGTGACAGGGGACTCAATTGTAAGGGGAATAGACAGGCGGTTCTGCGGACGCAATCGAGACTCCAGTATGGTATGTTGCCTCCCTGGTGCAAGGATCAAGGATGTCTCGGAGCGGCTGCAGGACATGCTGGGGGGAGGGGAGGGTGAGCAGCCAGTTGTCGTGGTGCACATAAGCACCAACGACAGAGGTAAAAAACGGGACGTGATCCTACAAGCTGAATTCGGGGTGTTAGGAGTTAAACTAAAAAGTAGGACCTCAAAAGTAGCAATCTCAGTATTGCTACCAGTGCCACGAGCTAGTCAGAGTAGGAAGATCAGGATAGAAAGGATGAATGCATGGCTCGAGAGATGGTGCAAGTGGGAGCGATTCAAATTCCTGGGCCATTTTAACCGGTTCTGGGGGAGGTGGGACCAGTACAAACCGGACGGTATGCACCTGGGCAGGACTGGAACCGATGTCCTCGGGCAGGGGGGGGGGGGGGGGTGTTTGCTCGAGCTGTTGGGGAGGGTTTAAGGAAATGTGGCAGGGGGATGGAAACCGATGCAGGAAGTTGGAAGGTAGTAAAACAGGAACAGAAACAAAAAGCAGTAAGGGGGAAAGTGTAAGGCTGAGAAACCACAGTCAAAAATCTAAAGGGCGACAGTACAAGGTACAGTGACTGAGCGGAGCTCAGTGAATAGGACCAGTAATGCTAAGAGGAATAACACGGGAAGTAAAAACATTAATGGTAAGCGACGCGGCAGGCTGTTAAATGAAGATATGGGTTCAACGACAAGGAAAATTAGGAGAAACGTTAAGAGGAAATATAACTTAGGAGACGTTACTGATCGGGGTGTTAAGTTTCAAAACAGAGATAAGAAAAGCCAACATAAGTTTACTTTACCTGAATGCTCGTAGTATTCGGAATAAGGTAAATGAGTTGATGGCGCAAATCATCGTAAATGACAAAGATTTAGTGGCCATTACTGAAACATGGTTAAAGGATTGTCACGACTGGGAGTTAAATATACAAGTGTATTAAACTATTCAGAAGGACAGAGTGGATGGTAAGTGAGGTGGTGTAGCTCTGTTATTTAAGGATGACATCCGGGCAATTGTAAGGGCTGACATCGGTGCTATGGAAGGTAAGGTTGAATCCATTTGGGTAGAAATCAGGAATAGTAAGGCGAAAAGCCACTGATTGGAGTAGTCTATAGGCCACCAAATAGTAACATTATGGTTGGGCAGGCAATAAACTATTAAATAACGGATGCATGTAGAAATTCTACAGTAGTTATCATGGGGGATTTTAATCTACATGTCGATTGGCTTAACCAAGTCGGTCAAGGCAGCTTTGAATGTATCCGCGATTGTTTCATGGAACAGTATGTAATGGAACCTACAAGGGAACAATCGGTCCTAGATCTGGTCCTGTGTAATGAGGCAGGATTGATTCATGACCTCATGGTTAGCGATCCTCTCGGAAGGAGCGATCACAATATGTGGAATTTAAAATACAGATGGAGGGTGAGAAGGTAAAATCAAACACTAGTGTCTTGTGCTTAAACAAAGGAGATTACAATGGGACGAGAGAAGAATTAGCTAAGGTAGACTGGGAGCAAAGACTTTATGGTGAAACAGTTGAGGAACAGTGGAGAACCTTCCAAGCGATTTTTCACAGTGCTCAGCAAAGGTTTCTAGCAACAAAAAGTAAGGACGGTAGAAAGAGGGAAAATCGACCGTGAATATCTCAGGACATAAGGGAGAGTATCAAATTGATGGAAAAACATACAAACTAGCAAAGATCAGTGGGAGACTAGAGGACTGGGAAATCTTTAATGGGCAACAGAAAGCTACCGAAAAAGCTATAAAGAAGAGTAAGATAGATTATGAGAGTAAACTTGCTCAGAATATAAAAACAGATCGTAAAAGATCCTACAAATATATAAAACAATAAAGAATGGCTAAGGTAAATATCGGTCCTTTAGAGGATCAGAAGGGCGATTTAATAATGGGAGATGCGGTAATGGCTTAGGAACTGAACAGGTTTTTTGGGTCGGTCTTCACAGTGGATGACACAAATAACATGCCAGTGACTGATAGAAATGAGGCTATGACAGGTGAGGAACTTGAGAGGATTGTTATCACAAAGGAGGTAGTGTTGGGCAAGCTAATGGGACTAAAAGGTAGACAAGTCTCCTGCCCTGACGGACTGCATCCCAGTGTGTTAAAAGCGATGGCTAGGGATATTGCAAATGCACTATTGATAATTTACCAAAGTTGACTAGACTCTGGGGTGGTCCCGGCGGACTGGACATTAGCAAACGTGACACCACTGTTTAAAATAGGAGGTCGGCAGAAAGCGGGTAAGTATAGGCCAGTGAGCTTAACGTCGGTGGTAGGGAAGTTGCTGGACTCTATCATCAAGGAAGAAATAGCGAGGCATCTGGATGGAAATTGTCCCATTGGGCAGACGCAGCATGGGTTCATAAAGTGCAGGCCATGCCTAACTAATGTATTGGAATTCTTTGAGGACATTATCATGCGGTAGATAACGGGGAGCCAATGGATGTGGTATATATGGATTTCCAGAAAACCTTTGACAAGGTGCCACACAAAAGGTTGCTGCATGAGATAAATGGCATTAAGGGTAAAGTAGTAGCATGGATAGAAAATTGGTTAATTCACAGAAAGCAAAGCGTGGGGATTAATGGGTGTTTCTCTGGTTGGCAATCAGAAGCTAGTGGTGTCCCCCAGGGATCAGTGTTGGGCCCACAATTGTTCACAATTTACATAGATGATTTGGAGTTAGGGACGAAGGGCAATGTGTCCAAGTTTGCAGACGACACTAAGATCAGTGGTAAAGCAAAAAGTGCAGAGGACCCTGGAAGTCTGCAGAGGAATTTGGATAGGCTAAGTGAATGGGCTAGCGTCTGGCAGATGGAATACAATGTTGAAAAATGTGAGGTTATCCATTTTGGTAGGAATAAAAGCAAAAGGGATAATTATTTAAATGATTATATATTAAAACAAGCTGCTGTGCAGAGAGACCTGGGTGTGCTAGTGCATGAGTCGCAAATCGTTGGTTTACAGGTGCAACAGGTGATTAAGAAGGCGAATGGAATGTTGTTCTTCATTGCTAGAGGGGTGGAGTTTAAGACTAGGGAGGTTATGCTGCAATTGTATAAGGTGTTAGTGAGGCCACACCTGGAGTATTGTGTTCAGTTTTGGTCTCCTTACTTGAGAAAGGACGTACTGGCACTGGAGGGTGTGCAGAGGAGATTCATTCGGTTAATCCTGGAGCTGAAGGAGTTGGATTACGAGGAGAGGTTGAGTAGACTGGGACTGTCCTCGTTGGAATTTAGAAGGATGAAGTGGGATCTTATAGAAATATAAAATTATGAAGGTAATAGATAGGCTAGATGCGGTCAGGTTGTTTCCACTGGCCGGTGAAAGCAGAACTAGGGGGCTTAGTCTCAAAATAAGGGGAGATAGATTTATGACTAGGTTTAGGAGGATCTTCTTCACCCAAAGGGTTGTGAATCTATGGAATTCCTTGGCCTGTGAAGCAGTACAGGCTCCTTCATTAAATGATTTAAAGAAAAATATAGATCGTTTTTTGAAGAATAAAGGGATTAAGGATAATGCTGTTCGGGCCGGAAATTGGAGCTGAGTCCACAAAAGATCAGCCATGATCTCAGTGAATGGCGGAGCAGGCTCGATGGCCTACTCCTGCCCCTAGTTCTTATGTTCCTAGAACTTTCTAAGCTCGCTCTCTGTCTTTCGAACTCGCACCCCTCTCTCTCATATATCTGTTTTTCTTTCTTTCCTTCTCTTTATGCATAACCCACCCCCGCAGGTTCTGCACAACGCACTGCCCCCTATTTAAGTCCTCCCTTAATTATAAACCCCATTATCTGAAGCCTGCATTATCTCCCCCCCCCATCCCATTATCTACCCCCATCCCCCTCTCAGGCATTTTGCTAGCCCTCGCTACTCCCACACTCCACCTCCCTCGATATGATAATCCCACCGATCTATAATTCGAATCTCTAACTCCCCCCCCCCCCCCCCCAGGAACACTCAGATTCCTGCCCCCCCCCGCCCAAAGAAATGCGCCCAACCCTTACTTGACGATCCTGCAAGTCTATTCTGAATGTGTAATAATGAACGACAAAGCCGCATCAACAATTATTATTTTTTTCTAGGTTATGGCTTTTGTCTGACGATTCCTCGCCCAGAAAAGATTCTCTTTAATCGTCCAAGCTTTAAAATCAACTCTCCATCGGCAGAGGAATGGAAACATTCAAATTAATTAAAGGAACGCATTATTGAAAGAAAAAAAGATCGCAGTATCCCAGGACACCTCCTACTTTGACATTCACAATGTCAGTTTATAAAACCCATTTTATAAATACGGCCAGACAACGGAACAGTTTAATAGTTAGAAACACATTAAAGCAGCATGGGGAAGGGGGTGGAGAACGGAGGGAAGGAGGGAGAGGCATGTACAACAGATGATGGAAAGAGAGTCCAGACTGGAGACCCACTCCCAGGATATGTACCTCTCCCTGTTGTGCTTAATCTACCACCTCCGACTGCCTCATTGGAAATAAAGTCACAAACACTCATGACCACTCGCTCCCATCATTGCCCAACTCACCCACTACCCGCTCACTCAAGGATTGGTGCTGTTTGTACATCAATATTAATGACCAACCTTCATCTTCATGGGCACGGACTTCACATGGGAGTGCCTCGGATTCTGTGCCTCATCGTCACCCCCACACCCATCAATCCTCTGCTTTGCTGTCTTTTCCCTCCTCCCTCACTCCCCTTCTCTCTATCAATCAATTGCTCCACCAATTTATTTCAATCAGTGAGAAATGTGGCGAGTCAGATTGAGACGAGAGAACCTTCCGGTTAAAAACACAGTGAAGTGAATTTAAAAGTCTCACAGGCCACTCCATCCAGGATTGCTGCTGTTTATTCATTCAATATTAACAATTAACCGTCCATGGCCATCAGATACCTCTCCCTCCCTCTCATTCCATTTTTCTCTCTACCCGTCTCTCATTTAATTCTCTCCCTTCCTTTCTCTCTTTCTCTATCTAGCTCTCCTTTCATTTCTATTGAGTAATGAGTAAGCGTTGCGCAGGTCAAAGATACACAGCCTGAATGAATAAGACACATCCAGAGTGGGAATTTGAAACTTGGTAATTTGGTGCAGTGAGGTAACCAGGAAAGGTAAGTGGTTAATCTAATTCTGCAGTTTTTCAGTTAAAAGAGCAGTGTAGAATAGTGTCTGATTGGCTGAAGCTGCCCCAACCCTAATTGCTGAGAGGCAGTTATCTGGCAGTCACCTGAGGCCTGTTTAGGGGCACAAAGGTACACATTGTATTCTTGTCTTTGAAGTTTTAGTGTGAGTCATCCTGAAGTGTGTATAAAAGACAGACAGAGAACGCACTCAGTAAGCATTGCGCAGGTCAAAGAGACACAGCCTGAGTAAGACGCATCCAGAGTGGGAATTTGAAACTTGGTAATTTGGTGCAGTGAGGTAATTCGGTGCAGAGTGGGAGCAGGTGCTTTTTCCCTCCTATGTTATTCTCTCTCTTTCTTCTGACCTGTAACATTTAATCTGCAGGGAGAGAACCAGAGAGCATATGAGACCCTCAGAAGGTAATTACGTGAGTTTTACTCATTTATACTTGCATTACCTTTTCAAATTGAGTGTGTGTGTGTGTGTGTGTGTGTGGGGGTGGGGGGGGGGGGGGCACTGAAGTGACATCGCAGAAAAGCTGTGACTTGAGTGGCTGGTTGGGAATCTACACTAAATTTAAAAAAATAAGCATTGGTAAACTAATTAAACATAATTACTTAATTATAATGTAAAGGGGTATCGAAACCAGAGATCGGAGAGTATTTAGCATTCACATTTATAGTAGAAATCTAGTGCTAGGAAACAGATAGTTCACAGTAACTTTTTTTTAAATTTTAACTTTTAACTTTAATGTACTATTTAATTGACTCAATGTCAGTTAGAGGGGTGCAGTGCTCTGACTGTGAGATGTGGCAGGTCCGGGAGGCTTCCAGCTTCCCGTATGGCTTAAACTGCAGAAAATGCACCCAACTGGAGCTCCTCACAGACCGCATGGTTCGGTTGGAGCAGCAATTGGATGCACTTAGGAGCATGCAGGTGGCGGAATGCGTCTTAGATAGCAGTTATATAAATGTGGTAACACCTAACGTGCAGGCAGAGAAATGGGTGACCACCAGAAAGGGCAGGCAGTCAGTACAGGAATCCCCTGTGGTTGTCCCCCTCTCGAAAAGGTATGCCCCTTTGGATAAACTCGGGGGGGGGGGGGGGGGGTAGCCTATCAGGGGAAAACAGCATCAGCCAGAGCCGTGGCTCCACGGTTGGCTCTGATGTTCAGAAGGGAGGGTCAAAGCGCAGAGGAGCAAAAGTCATAGGGGACTCTATAGTCAGAGACACGGATAGGAGCTTCTGTGGACGTGAAAGAGACTCCAAGATTGTATGTTGCCTCCCCGGTGCCGGGTGCAGGATGTCTCCGAACGGGTAGATGGCATCCTGAAGGGGGAGGCAAACAGGCAGAGGTCGTTGTACATATTGGTACTAACGAAATAGGCAGGAAAGGGCATGAGGTCCTGCAGCAGCAGTTCAGGGATCGAGGCAGAAAGTTAAAAGGCAGGACCTCGAGGCTTGTAATCTCGGGATTACTCCCTGTGCCACGTGCCAGTGAGGCTAGCAATAGGAAGATAGAGCAGCTAAACACGTGGCTAAACAGCTGGTGTAGGAGGGAGGGTTTATGTTATCTGTACCACTGGGAGCTCTTCCGGGGCAGGTGTCACCTATATAAGAAGGACTGGTTGCATCTAAACTGGAGAGGCATAAATATCCTGGCCGCGAGGTTTGCTAGTGTCACACGGGAGGGTTTAAACTAGTATGGCAGGGGGGGGGGGGGGGCACGGGAGCAATAGGCCAGAAGATGAGAGCATTGAGGGAGAACTAGGGAAAAGGGACAGTATGTCTCTGAGGCAGAGCAGATAGGGTGAAGTTGCTGAACACAGGGGGTCTGGTGGCCTGAAGTACATATGTTTGAATGCAAGAAGTATTACGGGTAAGGCAGATTAACTTAGAGCTTGGATTAGTACTTGGAACTATGATGCCGTTTCCATTATAGAGACCTGGTTGAGGGAAGGGCAGGATTGGCAGCTAAACGTTCCAGGATTTAGATGGTGGAGCATGATGTAAAAGGGGTGGCGGTGTTGCGCTACTGGTTCGGGAGGATATCACAGCTGTACTACGGGAGGATAGCTCAGACGGTAGCGAGGCTATATGGGTAGAGATCAGGAATAAGAACGGTGCAGTCAAAATATTGGGGGTTTAATACAGGCCTCCCAACAGCGAGCGGGAGATAGAGGAGTAGATAGGTAGACAGATTTTGGAAAAGAGGAAAAACAACAGGTGATGGGAGACTTCAACTTCCCCAATATTGACTGGGACTCACTTAATGCCAAGGGCTCAGACGGGGCAGAGTTTGTAAGGAGCATCCAGGAGGGCTTCTTAAAACAATATGTAGACAGTCCAACTAGTGAAGGGGCGGTACTGGACCTGGTATTGGGGACTGAGCCCCGACAGGTGGTAGAAGATTCAGAGTTTCAGTAGGGGAGCATTTCGGGAACAGTGACCACAATTCAGTAAGTTTCAACGTGCTGGTGGACAAGGATAAGAGTGGTCCTAGGGTGAATGTATAACAATATTAGGCGGGAACTGAAGAACGTAGATTGGGGTCGGATGTTTGATGGTAAATCAACACCTGACACGTGGGAGGCATTCAAGTGTCAGTTGAAAGGAATTCAGGATGGGCATGTTCCTGTCAGGAAGAAATATAAATACGGCAATTTTCGGGAACCTTGGCTAACGAGAGATATTGTAGACCTCGTCAAAAAGATAAAGGAGGCATTTGTACGGGCTAAAAGGCTGGGAACAGACGAAGCCTGTGTGGAATATAAGGAAACTTAAGCAAGGAGTCAGGAGGGCTAGAAGGGGTCACGAAAAGTCATTGGCAAATAGGGTTAAGCAAAATCCCAAGGCTTTTTACACGTACATAAAAAGCAAGAGGGTAGCCAGGGAAAGGGTTGCCCCACTGAAGGAAAGGCAAGGGAATCTATGTGTGGAGCCAGAGGAAATGGGCGAGGTACTAAATGAATACTTTGTGTCAGTATACACCAAAGAGAAGGAATTGGTCGATGTTGAGTCTGGAGAATGATGTGTAGATAGCCTGGGTCACATTGAGATCCAAAAAGACGAGGTGTTGGCCATCATGATAAATATTAAGGTAGATAAGTCCCCAGGGCCTGATGGCATCTACCCCAGAATACTGAAGGAGGCTAGAGAGGAAATTGCTGAGGCTTGACATAAATCTTTGGAGCCTCAATGTCTTCAGGTGATGTCCCGGAGGACTGGAGAATAGCCAATGTTGTTCCTCTGTTAAAGAAGGGTAGCATGGATAATCCAGCGAACTACAGGCCGGTGAGCCTTACGTCAGTGGGAGGGGAATTACTGGGGATAATTATTCGAGACAGGATCTACTCCCATTTGGAAGCACATTGACGTATTAGTGTGAGGCAGCATGGTTTTGTGAAGAGGAGATCGTGTCTCACTAACCAAATAGAGTTTTTAGAGGAGGTCACAAAGATGAATGAGGCAGGTAAGGCAGTGGATGTTGTCTACATGAACTTCAGTAAGGCCTTTGACAAGGTCCCTCATGATTGACTACTACAAAATGTGAAGTCACGCGGGATCAGGGGTGAGCTGCAAGGTGGATACAGAACTGGCTAGGTCATAGAAGGCAGAGAGTAGCAATGGAAGGATGCTTTTCTAATTGGAGGCCTGTGAACAGTGGTGTTCCGCAGTGATCAGTGCTGGGACATTTGCTGTTTGTAGTATATACAAATGATTTGAGGAAAATGTAACTGGTCTGATTAGTAAGTTTGCAGACGACACAAATGTTGGTGGAATTACGGATAGCGATGAGGACTGTCAGAGGATACAGCAGGATTTAGATTGTTTGGAGACTTGGGCGAAGAGATGGCAGGTGGAGTTTAATCCGGACAAATGTGAGGTAATGCATTTTGGAAGGTTTAATGCAGGTAGGGAATATACAGTGAATGGTAGAACCCTCAAGAGTATTTAAAGTCCGAGAGATCTAGGTGTACACGTCCACAGGTCACTGAAAGAGGCAACACAGGTGGAGAAGGTAGTCAAGAAGGCATACGGCATGCTCGCCTTCATTGGCCGGGGCTATAAGAATCTTGAGTATAAGAATTGGCAAGTCATGTTGCAGCTGTATAGAACCTTAGTTAGGCCACACTTGGAGGATAGTGTTCAATTCTGGTCGCCACACTACCAGAAAGATATTGAGGCTTTAGAGAGGGTGCAGAAGAGATTTACCAGAATGTTGCCTGGTATGGAGGGCATTAGGTATGAGGAGCGGTTGAATAAACTCGGTTTGTTCTCACTGGAACGACGGAGGTTGAGGGGCGATCTGATAGATGTCTACAAAAGTATGAGGGGCATAGACAGAGTGTATAGTCAGAGGCTTTTCCCCAGGGTAGAGGTGTCAATTACTAGGGGGCATAGGTTTAAGGTGAGAGTGGCAAGGTTTAGAGTAGGTGTACGAGGCAATTTTTTTACACAGAGGGTAGTGGGTGCCTGGAACTGGCTAGCGAGGAGGTGATGGAAGCAGGGACGATAGTGACATTGAAGGGGCATCTTGAAAAATACATGAATAGGATGGGAATAGAGGGATACGGACCAAGGAAGTGTAGAAGAATGTAGTTTAGTCGTGCAGCATGGTCGGCAGGGGCTTGGAGGGCCGAAGGGCCTGTTCTTGTGCTGTACTTTTCTTTTTTCTTTGTTCTTTCTTCGCAATTTCTCAACCTCCTCTCTCTATTTCTCTCTCTCTCTATTTCTCATTTATTTTCTCTCTCTCCCTCCCTCTCTCATTCTCTCTCTCCCTCTCTCTCATTTCATTATTCCTGCTCCCTCCATCTCTTTCTCACTCTTACTGTCAAATTCGCATATCGCTCTCCCTCCCCCTCTTTCATTATAATTCTCTCCCTCCCTATCACTCTTTTTCTCTCCCCCAACTCTGTACATTCTCCAATCCCACATCTCTCTGTGCCTTCAGCTTTTGATAATCTGTCAAGATCGTTCTGCTCTTTTTTCCCTCTCTCCCTCTCTCTCATTTCATTTCTCTCCGCTCCTCTTTCTCCCCCTATCTCTGTACATTTTCCAATCACACATCTCAGGCCCTCTCCTGCTTTTGATAACCTGTCAAAATCTCCCTTCTCCTTTCTCCCTATCTGAGGATTGAATGTAGTTCGTTATGGTCTCTAAAACTTTTCCTGTCTCAACATTGTCATTGCCGATGCACTGTGACCATGTAATATGAATAACTGACTAATTACATCGAAAAGAGGGGATATGAGGGGTTGATGGGAACAACCCACAATCTACACATCACTGAACTGAAGTTGTGACATTCAGCCACAGTTGCTGTGCAGGAAAGACACGCAGTCAAAAATGCACACAGCATGATCCCACAGGCCAGGCTTATTGTTTGAGGCAGATCTCACAGACAACCCCACGGGAGACAAGGCCCCAACAGAGAACAGCGGAGATTCTGTGTGCCGCTTCACAACCCCTCCGCCCCAACTCACACATAGACAGGGTTGACCACCCCCCCCCTCCCCCAAACATCAAAATAAAAACAAATCACGTTGATGCTTTAATTATTTTATTGCAATGTGGATAGAATTTGCTGACGGTAGTGGTGGTTGAGAAAAATGGAGAGACGGGGGAAACGTAGCAAAATATCCCTGCTTCTGTCACTCCACCGTTCTCTCTGCTTCATCATAGCGTCCGAATACAATGTCCCTGAGAGAAACAGAGCAAAGCATTGTTGAAAGTTAGACATAGCGAGATCCCAGGACTGTTCGTGCTGATATTTATCATCTAAGGGATTGGTGGGGGGGGGGGGGGGAGGGGAGGGGGTGCGCGGAGCGGTCAGGGGAGAGAGGAACACCCATTTTATAAACACATACTCCCTATTATGAAACCCTGACCATCATAGGAAGAGATTTGAAAATGAAGTGAAGGTGAATATGCGTCGTGTCTGTCCCCCCCCCCAGCGTTCCCAGAGTCTGCCTCTGTCAGGGTCCCCCATTCTCTCCCGCACTGACTTCCCCATCCTCTCCAACTCCGACTCCTCAATTCTCTCCCCCCCCGAATCTCCCTTTCTCTCCCACTCTGATTGCCCCATTATCTCCCCCTCTGATTTCCCGCATCCTCTCCCCCTCTGGCTGCCCCATTCGCTCCCCCGCTGACAGTGCCAATTCTCCCCCTCTGACTTCCCAACGCATTCCGGCTCTGAGTGCCCCACTCTCTCCCCCTCTGACTGCCCACACTTTCTTCCCTCTGACTCCCCCACGCATTCCGAATCTGAGTGGCCCCACCATCTGCCCCTCTGACTGCACCCACTCTCTCCCCCTGTGACTGCCCCCACTCTCTCCTCCCTGACTTCCCCACCCCCTCTCTCTCCCTCTGACTCCTCCCCGCCCTCTCTCCCACTCTGAACTCCACGCCCACCCTCTGCTCCCTCACTGGGGATTTCTCTCTCGATATTGGGAGTTGGGCACTGACACTACATTGGACATGAACGTGAGACCATAAGATATGGGTGCAGAATTATGCCATAAATATCAAATATATAAAGAAATTGCGAGAGAAATAGGGAACGATGGAGTGACAGAGGCAGGGACATTGAACACCGTCCCCTCCCCACCATCCCACCCACAGATATTCTCCGAATGCTACGACCCTGTCCAAAACACAAACCCCACTCTGGGTTTCAGGAAAAGCCTTTAGCCCGGCTCCGCACTTTTAATTTCAACCCAATTCCCCCAGCCTCATTCCTGGTGTAATCCGCCCCCCTCCCCCCGCCCCCCCCCGCTCCTCCCACACACACAGACTCACACTCACACTCACACACACTCCCTGAACGCCATGGGTACTCCGAGTCTGAAGACCCATATCCTTCGTCCCACAAAGAGCAAAACTGCCCTCTTTAAACTGGTAAAAAGTTGTGCCCATTCCTTTGGGAGACATTTTTTTTACAAATCCTCACCAGCATTTATTTATTTCACTATTATAAATTAAGGTTAATTTATATTTAGCAATGATTTACATTCAGACCTCAGAAACCTTTGGACGTCAATATTACTGTTTACAGTGTCAGTGCATAGCCAGATAACACAAACTGCCCCTCGAGAGATACGGTCACACGGCAGAACACACCAGCACATTTACCTCTCTCCTAACAAACCACCTCCTTGCTCCACTTCAACATTTCCCTCATCCTGACACAGCAGGATCCCACACGCATCAGATTGCAACAGGTGCAAGTGAAACGCTGCTTAACTTGGAATGAGTGACTTCGGCCTTGGATGTTAATCATCTGCACATTTCACTCTTCCATGTTTAACATTACAGGCCCAATATACTCAATCCAGGTTTAGCAGCCAGATTAATAGACCAGATTGCAAGAGTTGGAAGTGAAACGCTGCTTAACTTGGAATGAGTGACTTCGGCCTGGGATGTTAATCATCTGCACATTTCCCTCTTCCATGTTTAACATTACAGGCCCAATATACTCAATCCAGGTTAAGCAGCGTTTCACTTCCAACTCTTGCAATCTGGTCTATTGCATTCGCTACTCCCAATGTGGTCTCCCCTAATTGGAGAGACCAACCGCAGACTGGGAGATCGCTTTGCTGAGCACATTCGGTCTGTGCCAATTCCGGACTCTGACCTTCTCCTTGATTGCCATTTTAACAAAATGTCCTGCTCCGATGGCCATATGTCTGCCCTTGGCCTGCTGCAATCTTCCAGTGAAGCTCAACGCAAACTGGAGGAACAACATCTCATCTTCCGTTTAAGCAGGCTACAGCCTTCCGGTATCAACATCGAAATCAACAACTTCAGATGATTAGCTCTACCCGAACTCGACCCATTTGTTTTCATCCCATTTAATTTTACCAGTCTTTAACTATTCCTTTCTTTCTTGTCTTTCTTTATGTATATTAACCCCCACCCCGCATCTTATCCGCCTTTCCTTTCCCCCTTCCCACCCTTGCTTCCCTCTTACCCTCCCCCCACATCTACACCTGTCACAATTTACCATCTGATGTTAGTTCCTCTGCTGTTTGGCTGTTCACACTGTGAGAGGTGGAAATATTCATACGAGGGCCTGAGTATAAGTTTAAAAAAGCAGTTTATTATATCAGAATTCTGGGAGGAAAGGCTCTATACTCCGCAGCCTATTGACAGCACCTTTTCTCAAATGAGCTAAGGCTAGCACCGGTAAATATACAGACTCAAGGGGTGGAAGTAGCTGCATTCTCATTTACATACACTCAATCAACTATATTCGCGCCACAATTCATTACATGTAGTCAATCAATTTTCCTAGCATCCCAGTTATCACATATATGGTTAAAGTGGGTGTTGTCTTACCCGCCCCTTCAAACAGAAGTCATTCAACACTGACATAATGATGTCCTGTCTGCAACTGGGGTCCTTGATCTTGTCATGGACACATAGAATTTATTCGTCTGGGAAGCTGTAATCAGCGGCTGTTGAAATAGTTCCTAGGTTCTCATGAGGTAGTTTACACAGTTTGTAACTTTTTTTTTTGAAAGGAAAGTGGCTAGTTCAGCCATTTTGTGTCTTTAGTATTGCTAAAATAGTAAACAGCCATTGTGTGTCCTTTCTGAAATTAATAAGCATTGTGTAGACACTATTTCTACAAATTGCCTCTTATAAACGGGCATTAAGCCAATGAGTACTTTTTGTCTTATCAGAACTATTCAAAAGTAATATAGGAGCACAAATGTAGTTACAGGACCATCTATAATTTATAGCATAGTCCAGTGTCACAAATGCCCTCCAATGCTTCCTCCTTCTGGTCATGGAAGATGTTTGCAGAACTGACCACCATGAAATGATATGAGGGTTGCAGGGTGTGTAGCAAAGATATACGGCCTTTGGGATATGTAACCTCCCAGATGTTCCGTATGTACACCGTGCATGTGATTCAAAGATCACCCCTCAAACGAACCCATGGATGTCACATTTAAGATCTTGTATCAATCATTCCTGCCTCCCTGTCTATCTCTGCTGTCTGTCATTAAATTATTTTATTCCTAACAGTTTTCAAGTAAGCTCATTATGAGTCCCGCACTCTCTGTCACTAACTTTCATTCTGAAGTAGTTCCTCTGTGTGTGTCTGTGTGTTTTTTTGTCAAGCGTGGAATTTTCGTTAGCTGGTGGTAAAGCTTAACTGATTGACCGATCTTAATTCTTCGTTGCCTCAGAGTTACTAGAAGATGTGGGACCATTTCTGGCTCTTTATAATCCCAACTCAAATGATCCTTGCTTGGCCTATAGTGGTGGGCCTAATGGGTGTAAAAGTTACAGCGACAGGAGGTTACGGTGGCGGATACGTAGTATTTATGTTTCCACCGTAAACTTAAAATGCATGAGGGCAGGTGTAACCTCCAAGACACAACCATGAGTTCTGATTAACCCACATTCGTCCAACTCTCCCTGTTCCACCGGGTCTCGGTGAGATCGACCGGAGGGAGGTGTTAGCCCGTACGATTCCAATGTCCTCCAGTTGGTTGTGAGAGTATGGTCCTGTGTCGCGTGTGATGATAGCGATCATCGGGACCATCTCTCACCCCGATATCTCGTCCATTTTGCAGTCGGGGATCGCTGAGTATACTCTGGTTACTCCCTTCAGAGTATGCTTGTCCAGCGTCCCTTGTCATTTGGCTAGCTTAGCCAGTTGCGGGCTGTCTATTCAACCAGGCACCTCCCCTTATCGATCAGATCAAGGATGTGGCTTTGCTGCCCCTATCAGTGCCTTCCGTGTGCCTCCCTTTCTGAGTCGATGAGTTTGTTAATTAATGTTGATTATTGTTGATTGTCTTAGTGTGTTTACCTAACACTGTTGTCCTATTCAATTGTATATCCAGGCACTCTTCCCCAAGCTGGCTAGACTTTTCTCTGCTTTCCCTAATATTCTCTTCCTTTTCCTGTAAGTTGTTCCACCTTCGCATTTAACCTTTGTGTCTCTAGTGACTTTGCCATAGAAGTTTTTGTGTTAAGGCATGTCACTGCATCATTGATTCTGCGTCTTCTAACCCGGTGTACGTTGGCTTGCCGCCAAAATCTATTCGCCCTTCGTGTCATTGGCAGCCTGCTTCATAACAACCTTACCTAAAACACTATACATATGTATTTCATATTATAAAGAATATCTGAACGCGCGAGAAGTACAGATACAATTTGTATACGCACCTACTGTCTTTCCCCGAATGTGTCTGCAGCCAAGCCTTAAAATAAGTTAAATCAGTGTTCCAGTCTCTGGCTGTTGGGATACACATCCCGTCAATAAAATTATATAAAGCAGCATAATTCTTATAGCTACGTTCATCCTGTGTACGTTGGGAAGTCAGTGATGTTCCTGCGCTCTTGTGTGCTGGCCGTTGTTCTGCGATCTCAAGAGCCATCACGAATCCCCACAGCTGCTGCTGTGGTTCCAGCTTTTCTTGAATTTTTAACCTAAAAATTTAAAGGAAAAATGGAAAATTGTCCTGGTCGTCACCAGGTGTTAGATGTTGTCCGTAGAAAGCTTTTCCTGCATGGGCCGAAAACGTGTGTTATTCAGGGGTTAGTCATTCCCATATTTTGCAACCTTCTCAAATCTATTTTCCTCGTGGTTACGCGCCTGATTCTGTTGCTCTTGAACCCGATCTTGACGTGCTTTTGCCTGGTTAATTAGCCAGTTTACAATACTCAACTATCTCAAATTCCTGAGGCTACTGCAAATATTGTGCCACTTGTAGGTACTTGTAAAGTAAAACACAAAAGATCCATTATGCATGGAGCAGAGTGGGTAAACTAATCTGAATATATCTGTCAATTCAAAACTTAAGATTTGTCATTTCCTATTAAAAATACATCTTTAGCTGTTTTTTAAAATTATTTTATCAAAATTACAAAGCCAGAGCTCAGAGTGTGGATAGGGGCAAACCCCATATCCAGGTCCTCGCCTGTTCCAAAACCAATTCAACTGAATCCAAATTCATGGTTCCCGCAAGAGAGACATACCAAATCCAGGCATTAACAAGCACGGGTCAATTCCCTGCTGGTTTGAAAGGGGGTGGAGTAAAAGTTAGATTGCTGCCACATTCCCGTTATCAAGTGTCTTAGAACGATGTGTTCTCTTGGAATATAGATTTGCTTTTAATCAGAGTTGTGCGTTTAAAAAAAAACAGCTTCCACATTGTCTGAAATTTTAATTGCCAAGCTAATTTTAAACATTTATTTTAAAATATCAAACATAATAACTTATTGAATATATGACTGAACCAATTTTGTTCTGTATCTTGGTTCTCTACCAGAGTTCTCTACCAGACGTCATTTTGTCACCACCCTTCTTTTGTTTAAACAAGAAACATGATCATGGACACATTTTATTCACCCATCTATCCTTTACACTTAATTCTGCCATCGCAGAATTGATACATTCGCGTTGTGTCAGGGAACTTTTAACCCTGAACTAATGAAACACAGATATGTCGTGTGTATTTCAACTATCCTAACTTCCACTGAACACCATCAAACTAATATTTTCTGATTCTTACATACGTGAATTTGTACCCTGATTAAAATTCCTCGTGTATCACAATTACCCTGGAAATGTCAATGATTATCTTTGAAAACAAAAATGTGTTAATTACACTCAAACTATGATCTTTAAATCACAATGTCAGACGACACATAAATATCACCGCACCCACAAAGGAAACCTAGCACTTCAGTGCTTTAACCAAAATAAGTTAGGTAAAAATCCTTATAGTTCCTATTCGAAAGTTGCAAATTATGAACTGAAGGTTATTTCTCAGAAGATAAATCTTATCAGAGATATCTGAACACTCACAGACCAAACACACACATTCTACGAGCTCGCAAATATCACAGTCAACTGTTAGCTCTGCCTCATGGCTACAGATTGTCAAAGAGACAGCAATTTCACAATCGCTTAATTAATATACTGAATAAAATCTTCCATTCTCCTTCGTCAGAAAACTTTATCTGTGTTATTCCATTGAAGTCAATTTCCACTGATTGATTTTATAGGCATTAGCATTTCTGAGAGACGTATATTTCTTGTGCAGATGACCGGCTTGCTGAAATGCTTAAATTTTGGACAGAACTGAAGGAGGCGGAGAACTTCGAATGATGCCACTTGCGTCTGTTACGTGATCTCAAACATTATTTATTCTTTCCTTTAATGGTACCCAAATTTCTTTCTTGTTCTTTAAACTTAATCAAATTTTCAATGTTCGCTATTTAACCAGTGTTTGAATGAGATGTTACTGGGATTGTTTTTTGATCCAAGTGAATTGAATTACTGCTGAGTTTATCTGGACGTCTTGAAAAGCTGAATATCAAACTGAAAACCGATCTTGCAAATTTGAAACGATCTGAAGTTATTCGAGACAAGAATCCATTGTTTGGTTTCAAACCTTAATCTTGTATTTACCTTACTCCTTTTTGTTTTGTTTTGGGAGGGGGATTAGTCATCCTCAGATATTTCTGAACAAAAAGCTGATTGAGCGTTTCAGTCCCTTTTTTCACTGTGCCGCAGTGTGCCTTATTAAAATCCACCGGCTGCCATAGTTATTAATTGGGTTACAACGTTTCTAGGACATTGTACGTTCCCCTCCTCATTCCTCAATGACCACGAGGTCTGATCTTTTGGATTTTTACTTTATTTGATTTTTTTCTTCCTTTGGACATGTCTACACTTTTAGTTAATTTAAAATGTCTATTCCCAGGAAGCCTGTTTCTTTCCCCTCTCCTTGAGTCATTCCAGGAATGCTGCATGATCTTTTGGGATAATTGAGTTAGATTTCCTGCAATGTTTACAGTTCGCTTTCTTTACCCTACAGTCCTTAGCCGTAACAGCAACAGTTTCCGGTGATTCTTTTGCCAGTTGACACAATCTGTACTGCGGCTATGTTTTCTCACTTTATTCGTATGCTTAAAATGATTTGTTGTGAATTTTGGGAGAGTGAGAGCTCAATTCCTTTAAACTAGCCTGTTTTTCAAACGGTGTGAAGGCTTTATATCTGTCATTTACATTATTAGCGTAACGCTGCCCGGGGGCGCACTTAATTTCTGTCATTTGTTCTTCTAACTGGTGAACTAAGATGCCTTATGCCTTATTTCTTTTTTTTTGCCGTATCTAGTTTTTGTTTATCCCATCAGTTTCTTTGTTCTACGTGATCCCACCCATCTCAGATCATTGTTTTTTTTGTACCAGGAGTATTTTGCTCTTATCCGTATGCCAGACTCGTGGATCCCCGGGGACCACAGAAAAGCGACCTTGTACATCTCTTTTCTTTTCCATGATGTGTTAACCGTGTCGTCTCTGTCACCCGCGTATCCGGTGAGACTAGGTGACTGTGCTCAGCGGCTTTTACCTTTCGTCCACTCCTGTAGTGTCGTCGTCCTGGCTTGTCAAGGTTACGGCAAATTCCGCGACCGTGAACACTCTACAGTCTCTGCGTCTCGGATTCCCAACGAACTCTAGCCGTCACGTTAAGTCTCCATTGTCCCCTTAATTCAGGCTCAGCATGGGTGCTGCAGCAGCCGATTAGTACTAACGTAAATGGTATACCGGACCAACAGAACAAAACACCAAAAAAATAAATTTAAACGAGCCTTTTATTCACGTGGTCTTGATACACGTTGCATTGGATGTTGCTTCGCCATCCTCCGTCTCGCCGTGTGACTCTAATTTCTGGCGGACTACTCACCTTGTCCAGCGGCGTTGGGCTCAGCAACATTCCGCCGGACGACGGCAAATGATAAAGGTGGAAATATTCACACGAAAGCCTGAGTATAATTTTAAAAAGCAGTTTATTATTTTAGAATTCTGGGAGGAAAGGCCTGAGACTCCGCAGCCTATTGACAGCACCTTTTCTCACTCACTTGGGCTAAGGCTCACGCGGGTTAATATACAGATTCAAGGGGCGGAATTAGTTGTATTCTTATTTACATACAATCAATCAACTATTTTCGCGTCACACTTCATTACTAACACACTTCATTCAAAACTAACATAATGACATCCTGTCTGCAACTGCAGTCCTTGATCTTGTCATGGACACATAGAATTTCTTCGTCTGGGAAGCTTTAATCAGCGGCTGTTGAAATACTTCCTAGGTTCTCATGAGGTAGTTTACACAGTTTGTGACTTATTTTTAAAGTAAAGTGGCTAGTTAAGCCATTTTGTGTCTTTAGTATTGCTAAAATAGTTAACAGCCATTGTGTGTCCCTTCTGATATTAACAAGCATTGTGTATACACTATCTATTTCCAAAAATTGCCTCTTCTAAATAGGCATCTGAGGCAATGAGTTCCTTTTGTCTCATCAGGACTATTCAAAAGTAATATAGGGGCACAAATGTAGTTAAAGGGCCACCTGTAATTTATATCATAGTCCAGTATCCCAAACTGCCCTCCAACAACACCTTTTGTTCCCTCTGGGGACTGCCATTAGCAGTCTTTCCCTTTGGTGTCTGTGGCTATTGGGACCCCGTTTCCATGGGTTTCTGTGGCTATGACTAATTTTTCATTTTCATCCACAGTATAAATATTTCCCACTTTGTCTGTCTTTTAGCTTTGACAAAGGGTCATCTCCACTAGCACCGTTCGCTCTTTTCTCTCCATACAGATGCTGCCAGACCTGCTGAGATTTTCAGCGTTTTCTCTTTGGTTTCAGATTCCAGCACCCGCAGTAATTTGCTTTTCTGCAGGAGAATCCGAAGTGCAGTCTGAGACTGTAAGTGGTTCTCTGTAAATCAGGTGACTCGTGTGCTTAACCATTTCATTCCTTGGCTCTCCGGAGTAGATTCTCAGTTACTCACCGGAGTAGATTCTGAACTTCATTTTGTACGGTAAGAGTTTTGTTTTGTGTTTTTCTTCTTCTCCTCACACTTACCAGAGTGTTGCAAGCTAGACTCAGTCTCCTCGAACAGCAGGAAAGTGGTTGGCTGGTGACTGGTGAGGAGTATTTCCTTTCATGTTTCTCTTTTTCTCTTGGCATTGTATTTGTTGCTGTAAGTTAGATCAATGGTTAAGACATGGCTGGAGATCCCAGAGCCATTTCATGCTCCTCTTGTGCGATGTGGTAGTTCAGGGACGTCTCCACTGACCCTGGCTCCTCCACGTGCAAGACGTGTGTCCAGGTGAGGCTCCTGTTCGACCGCTTGACAGCTCTGGAACTGCGGCTGCACTCACTTTGGAGCATCCGCGATGCTGAGGAACTCGTAGATGGCACGTTTAGTGAGTTGTACACATCACAGATAAAGAGAATTAAGTAAGATAGGAAATGGGAGACCATCAGACAGAGATAGAGGAGGAAGGCAGTCCTTGCGGTCATCTCCCTCCCAAATACGTATACCTTTTTGGATATTGTTGAATGAGATGGTTAACCAGGGGAAAGCAGCAGTAGCCAGGTCCATGGCACGCAGGTGGCTCTGCTGCGCAGGAGGGCAGGAAAAAGAGTGGCAGAGCTATAGGAGCTATAGTGATAGGGGATTCGATTGTAAGGAGAGTAGAAAGGCGTTTCTGCGGACGCAAACGAAATTCCAGGAAGATATGATGCCTCCCGGGTGCAAGAGTCCTGGATGTCACAGAGCAGCCGTAGGACATTCGAAAGGGGGAGTGTGAACAGTCAACTGTCATGGTGCATATGAGCACCAGCGGCATTGTTAAAAAACGGGATGAGGTCCTGCATTCTGGACTTAGGGACGTAGGAGATAAACTAAAAAGTTAGGACATCGAAGGTAGTAATATCGGTATTACTCCCAGTGCGACGTGCTAACTCAGTAGGAATGACAGGATAGACAGGATGAATACGTGTTTTGGGAGATGGTGCCTGAGGGAGGGATTCAATTTTTTGGGACATTGGAACCGGTTCTGGGAGAGGTGGGGACATTAAAAATCGGATGGTCACCCTGAGCAGGACTGGAAGCAATGTCCTCGGGGGCTTGTTTGCTAGCGCTGTTTACACGGGTTTAAACTAATGTGGCAGAGGGGTGGGAAGTAATGCATGAAGTCAGAGGGTAGGAAAGAGGGGATATGAACAAAAGCTAATAAGGAAAAAAGTGGATGGCGGAAAAACAGATTAAACTGCATCGTATGGCAGGGTGTCGGATTCGGAGCAGTAAGTCAACGGGATAAATGACTGAGGGAGAGCAACAGACTAAGCCCAGCAAGATTACGAGGTAGGGCAGGCAGGCATTGATTATTCAATGCAGCGGGGCTGGTGGGCTGAAGTTCATTTATTTCAATGCGAGGCGTATTTCAGGTCAGACGGATAACTTTCGAGCTTGGATGAGTACGTGTAATCATGATGTTTTAGCTATTACAGAAACTTGGTTGAAAGAAGGGCAGGATTGACAACTAACATTCCAGGATATAGGTACTTCAGGAAGGATAGAGGGGGCACAAAAGGTGGGGGAGTTGCGTTATTGGTTAAGAAGAATATCACAACTGTGCTGAGGGAGGACACCTTGGAGGGGGTCAGGCAGAGAGGCTATATGGGTGGAGCTCAGGAACAGGAAGGGTGCTGTCACACTGTTAGAGGTTGACTACAGATCACCTTAGTGGTAGAAAGAGGAGCAGATATGCTGGCAGATGTTGGAAAACATTAGGGTTGTTGTGGTCAGTGATATTAACTTCCCCATATTGATTGGGGTACAATTACTGCTGGAGACACCGCTGGACCAGTATTTGTAAGCAGCGTCCAGGCGAGTTTCTTGAAACAAAATGTAAATCGCCAACTCGGGCAGGGACCAGATTAGACCTGGTGCTATGGAATCTGACCGTCCAGATGATCGAGGTTTCAGTAGGAGATCATTTTGGGAACAGTGGGCAAAATTCTGTAAGTTTCAAGCTGCTCATGGAGAAGGACTGGAGTGTTACTCTGGTGAAGGTATTAGATTGGGGGAAGGCTCCTGACAACAGAATTAGGCAGGGCCTGGGGAGTGTTGACTGGGCGAGGCTGTTTGAGGAAAAATCAACATCTGGCATGTAGGAGGGTTCCAAAATCATTTGATTGAATTCAGGACCAGCATGTACCTGTGAGGACGAAAGCTAAGCGTGACAAGTATAGGGAACCCGGGATAACGGGGGATATTACGAACCTTGGCCAGAAGAAAAAGGAAGCATTCGTAAGGTCTGAAACGCTTAGGACAGATGAAGCCCTTGAAGAATATAAATAAAGTAGAAAGGCACTTAAGGTAGGAGTCACAAAGGCCAAAAGGGGTCATGAAATGTCGTTGTCAAACACGATTCAGGAACATCCAAAAACGTTGGAAACATATGTAAAGAGCAAAGGGTAGCCAGAGAAACGGTTAGTCCTGTCAAGAATATTGGAGGGAATCTACATGTGAAGCCAGAGGAATTGGGCGAGATACTGAATTGATACTTTAGCTCAGTATACACCAAATAGAAGAACTTAGTGGATGAGGAGTATTGGGTAGCGTGTGTAGATCGTCTGAGTATTTTTAATATTAATAAAGAGGTGGTATTGGACATCTTAAAAAGCATTAAAGTAGATAACTCCTCAGTGCCTGATGGGATATACCCCAGAATACTGAGGGAGGCAAGGGATGAAATTGCTGGGGCTTTCACAGTAATCTTTGTATCTTCATTGTCTGCATGTGTAGTTTTAGAGTACTGGAGAGTAGCCAATGCTGTTCCATTGTTCCGTCCCATTGCAGCAGGGGCATGGGAACCTGGATTGTAGTTTTAGGGTACGGGAGAATGAGAGTCCAGAGGTCAGGAGCACAGATTTGACTTCGCAGGAGGGGGCCATTGTTCTGGTAGGTTGTTTGAAGTGTGTCTCCTTCAATGCCAGGAGTATACGAAATAAGGTAGGGGAACTGGCAGCATGAGTTGGTACCTGGGACTTCGATGTTGTGGCCATTTCGGAGACATGGATAGAGCAGCGACAGGAATGGATGTTGCAGGTTCCGAGGTCTAGGTGTTTTAGTAAGCTCAGAGAAGGAGGCAAAAGAGGGGGATGTGTGGCGCTGCTAGTCAAGAGCAGTATTACGGTGGCGGAGAGGATGCTACATGGGGACTCTTCTTCCGAGGTAGTATGGGCTGAGGTTAGAAACAGGAAAGGAGAGGTCACCCTGTTGGGAGTTTTCTATAGGCCTCCAAACAGTTCTAGGGATGTAGAGGAAAGGATGGCGAAGATGATAACTGGATAAGTGGAGCTTGTTCAAGGAACAGCTACTGCGTGTTCCTGATAAGTACGTACCGGTCAGGCAGGGAGGAAGGTGTCGAGCGAGGGAACCGTGGTTTACCAAAGACGTGGAACCTCTTGTTAAGAGGAAGAAGGAGGCCTATGTGAAGATGAGGTGTGAAGTTTCAGTTGAGTCGAATGATAGTTACAAGGTAGCGAGGAGGGATCTAAAGAGAGAGATTTAGAGATGTGGATCAGAAATTGGCTAGCTGGAAGAAGACAAAGGTTGGTGGTTGATGGGAAGTGTTCAGACTGGAGTCCAGTTACTAGTGGTGTACCACAAGGATTTGTTTTGGGCCACTGCTGTTTGTCAATTTTATAAATGACCTGGAGGAGGGCGTAGAAGGATGGCTGAGTAAATTTGCAAGTGACACTAAATTCGGTGGAGTTGTGGACAGTGCAGAAGGATGTTACAAATTACAGAGGGACATAGATAAGTTGCAGCGCTGGGCTGAGAGGAGGCAAATGGAGTTTAATGCAGATAAATGTGAGGTGATTCATTTTTGAAGGAATAACAGGATGAGTACTGGGCTAATGGTAAGATTTTTGGCAGGGTGGATGAGCAGAGATATCTCAGTGTCCATGCACATAGATCCCTAAAAGCTGCCACTCAGGTTGAGAGGGTTGTTAAGAAGGCGTACTGTGTGTTAGCTTCTATTTGTAGAGGGATTGAGTTTCGGAGCCATGAGGTCATGTTACAGCTGTACAGAAGTATGGTGCGGCCGCATTTGGAGTATTGCGAACAATTCTGGTCGCCGCATTATAGGAAGGATGTGGAAGCATTGGAAAGGGTGCAGAGGAGATTTACCAGAATGTTGCCTGGTATGGAGGGAAGATTTTATGAGGAAAGGCTGAGGGACTTGAGGCTGTTTTCGGTAGAGCGAAGAAAGTTAAGAAGTGACGTAATTTAGGCATACAAGATGATCAGAGGATTGGATAGGGTGGACAGTGAGAACCTTTTTTCCTCGGATGGTGATGTCTAGCACGAGCGGACATATCTTTCAATTGAGGGGAGATAGATATAAGACAGATGTCAGAGGTAGGTTCTTTCCTCAGAGAGTAGTAAGGGCGTGGAATGCCCTGCCTGCAACAGCAGTGGACTCGCAAACACTAAGGGCATTCAAATGGTCATTGGATAGACATATGGATGATAAGGGAATAGTGTAGATGGGCTTTAGAGTGCTTTCACAGGTCGGCGCAACATCGAGGGCAGAAGGGCCTGCACTGCGCTATAATGATCTATGTCCTATGTAGTATCTGTAAAAGTTGTCAGGGTTAATGTGGACATGCCGAATTTCCTTAGTTTCCTGAGGACGTATAGGCGCTGTTGTGCTTTCTTGGTGGGAGCGTCACCGTGGGTGGACCAGGACAGATTTTTGGAGATGTGCACCCCAAGGAATTTGAAACAGCTAACCATCTCCACCTCGGCCCTCTTGATGCTGAAAGGGGTGTTTACAGTACTTTACTTCCTGAAGTCAATGACCAGCTCTTTAGTTTTGCTGGCATTGAGGGAGAGATTGTTGTCGCTACACCACTCCACTACGTTCCCTATCTCCCACCTTTGTTCGGACTCGTCGTTATTCGAGATCCGGCCCACTATGGTCGTATCGTCAGCAAACTTGAAAATGGTGTTGGAACCAAATTTTGCCACGCAGTCGTGTGTGTACAGGGAGTAGAGTAGGGGGCTCAGTATGCAGCCTTGCGGGTCCCCGGTGTTGGGGGTCCTTTTCCGATGGGAAGGCTGTGACTAGTGGCGTTCCACAGGGATAAGTTCTGGAACCGTTGTTGTTTGTAGTGTATACAAATGATTTCGAAGTAAATATAGATGGTCTCATAGATTATCATAGAATTTACAGTGCAGAAGGAGGCCATTCGGCCCATCGAGTCCGCACCGGCTGTTGGAAAGATCACCCGACACAATGTCAACACCTCCACCCTATCCCCATAACCCAGTAACCCCACCCAACACTAAGGGCCATTTTGGACACTAAGGGCGATTTATCATGGCCAATCCACCTAACCTGCACATCTTTGACTGTGGGAGGGAACCGGAGCACCCGGAGGAAAGGCACGCACACACGGGGAGGATGTGAAGACTCCGCACAGACAGTGACCCAAGCCGGAATCGAACCTGGGACCCTGGAGCTGTGAAACAATTGTGCTATCCACAATGCTACCGTGCAGCCCCTTAGTCTGATTAGTAAGTTCCCAGACAACAGAAAAATTGGTGGAGTTTATTTTCAGAGGATACAGCAAGATATAAATTTGCTGGATTCTTGGGCGGAAAAATGGAAAATGGAATTTAATCCGGACATGTGAGGCAATACACTTTGGAAGGTCCAATGCATTTAGAGATTACGCAATAAATGCGAGTACTGACAGGCATAGAGATCTGGGCGTGAATGTCGACCGATCACTGAAAATGCAAACACATGGGGAAAATGTGGATACACGTGAAAAAGCAGGCATATGGCATTGTGGTCTTCATCAAACGGGGAACTGAAGACAAAAATTGGCAAGTTATCTTGAGCTGTACAGGACCTTAGTTAGGCCTCATATGGAAAGTTGTGTGCAATTCTGGTCGCCACACTACAATCAGGATGTGGATGCTTTGGAGAGAGTACAGAATCGGTTCATTAGGATGTTGCCTGGTATGGAGGGCATGAGCTCTGAGTAGGTAAACGCGGCCCGTTCTCACTGGAACAACGGGGGGTGAAGAGGCGACTTGATAGAGATCTATAGGATTATGAGTTCCATAGACAAAGTGGAGAGTCAGTGCTCTTTCCTCGGGTAGGAGAGTCAGGTAGTTGGGAACACAGGTTTAAAGTGCGTGGGGAAAAGTTAATAACTCGTGTGCGAGGTAAGGTTTTTACACAGGGGGTGGTAAATATATGGGACACGCTGCCTGGAAAGGTTGTGGGAGCTGGTACGATGGCGGCATTTAAGGCGCATCTGGACAAATATATGAATAGGGTGGGAATGAAAGGGTATGGACTCCGTAAGGTCATATGGTTTTCGTTTGGGCAGGTGCCAAGTTCGGCGCAGGCTTGGAGGGCCGAAGGGCCTGATCCTGTGCTGTATTGAGCATTGTTTTTTGTTCTATGCAGCCTCTCTTCACAGATCAAATTGTCCGCCCCCAGCTACATGCTGGTGATTCTCTTCTGCTCGCCCTCCAGTGCAACCTTTCTATAGTGCGATAACCAGATTTGAACGCAGTACGTGACCTGTGGCCTAAACTGAGTCCTGTACAGCTCCAACATAACACCCCTGAACTACCCTATTTGCCTGCGTTATGGGACAGCGTTTAGAGAACCCCAAAGTGTATCATGGACTTCACTTGACCCACAACGTTTAATAGACTGTGGTTATGGAGAGCACACGGGCTTACCTTACAGGTGTGATGCACCACACATACACAATACTTTGAAATTAAAACAATGTTTTTTTATGAAACCAGTTAACACTTTATAAACCCACAGTAAACATCTTAACAACTATCAACACCAATCATCCCCACAGATACAATATTCTATAAGTAAACCTTAATCTTTCTTTATTAACTTGCATAAGACAAAATACCCTTTTTAACACAGAGATTAGGGTTACATTCTTTACTGAGAGCAGTTGTCCCTTAGAAATCACCTAATTGATCTGGAGACTGTCTTTAGTTTGCAGGTAAACCCTTATACAGCTCCTTGTTTTGCCTGTTTTGCCACTGGAGGGCGAGCAGAAGAGAATCACCAGCATATAGCTGGGGACGGACCATTTGCTCTGTGAAGATAGGCTGTATAGAACAAAGAACAATGCTCAATACAGCACAGGATCAGGCCCTTCGGCCTACCAGCTCTCAATACTAAACAAAAACATCCTGTAGCAAACAGCCTAAAAGGTAATTAAAGCAGACAGACAGCCAAGCTCCACCCACACTGGCATCACTGATAAACACCCATTTCATAAAGGTACATCCACCAAATAATTTTTAAAATACCCATTTCTAAAAAGGTACTGTCAAATGACACTCCCCCAAGAACAAAAATAGACCATCAACTTCACGATGGTTTAATTTTTCACCTTATTACATTTATTTAAGAAATATGGACAAAGAATATACGGTATTTTTAACAAACAAAACACGTAACCATTTAATAATAACATAGTCCATTTTGTTCTTCCTCCAACGAACCTGCTTCTGTTCATCAGATGCGTGGCAAAGCATCGGCTATCACGTTTTCTCTTCCTGCCACATGTACTATTTTTAAATGAAATGGCTGTAACAATGAACTCCATCGAAACAGTCTGGCATTGCTATTCCGGAAACGCTCCAAAAACGCCCATGGATTATGATCAGTGCATATAATGGTGTCAGACGGATTGTCGGTCACATTAATTGAAAATGTTGCAAAGCCAGTACCAAACTCAAAGTTTCCTCCTCAATCGTTGAATACTTTTTCTGGTGAGATTTCAATTTCTTTGAAAAATTACCAATAGGCCGCCCCAGTCCTTCATCATCGTTTTGTAGAAGCACCGCACCTACGCCCATATCACTCGCATAAACAGCCACTTTGTATGGTCTGGTATAATTTGGGATGGCTAACACAGGAGTAGTGGTCAACACAGCCTTCAGGCAGTTAAATGCCTGTTGACACTCCGCTGTCCATTTAAATTTGCTACGTTTCTTTAGCAAGTCCGTCAGTGGAGCAAGCACACTATTAACATTTGGCACACATTTCCGGTAGAATCCACTCATGCCAACAAATCGCATTATTTCCCTTTGTGTCGAGGGTATTGGATAATCCCCAATAACTTTTGTTTTCACATCCCGTGGGACCAGTCTACCCTGTCCGATTGTATGGCCAAGGAAAGTGACTTGGACTTTTAAAAATTCAGTTTTGGCTAGGTTTGCCACCAAACCCGCCTCATGAAGTCGATCAAATAACTCCATTAGATGTTTTAAATCTTCTTCCCATGCCTTGCTGAGAATTACCAGATCGTCGATGTATACAGCACAATTGGGTAATCCTGAAACAACTTTGTTAGTTAACCATTGAAATGTGGCTGGGGTGCTTTTCATGCCAAATGGCATAATGTGAATTGGTATACACCATCTGGAGTCACAAAAGCTCAAACCCCTTCGCCCTGTCGGGTAAAGGAACCTGCCAGTAACTTTAAGTAAATCCAGTTTGGAAATAAATGCTGATTGTCCCACTTCCTCAATGCAATCCTCCAAACGTGGTTCAGGATACGTGTCCGTTCTTGTAACTGCATTAACTTTTCTGTAATCGACACAAAACCGTTGGGCACCGTCTGGTCCAGGTACCATCACTATGTGTGAGCTCCATTGGCTGCAACCTACTTCAATTATGCCATTTTAAGCATAGTTTCAATCTCTTTGTTAACCTGTGCCAATTTTAAAGGGTTATGTCCTTATAAATGTTGTTTAATTGGAACAGCTTTTCCCACAACTACATCAAGTCTCGCCGTTTTAGTGCTCCCCAACTTTCTCCACAAACTTGTCCATGTGATATTAAACACTCTTTCAGGTCATATCGTTTTCCCTCTGGAAATTAACTCAACAATTTATCCCAATTTTAAAAAATATCCTCGTTTTCCAATCTAATTTGAAGTATGTCAGAGTCAAAGTCATCTGCATGTGGTTAGTCACTTTGAGTTAGAATCATTAAACCTTTCTACTTTTCTCTCCGTCCCTTTCAACGTACCTTTTAAGCATATCCACGTGTCACACTCGGTGAGCTTTCCTCCCATCAGGCGTTTTTACCACAGAATTCACGTAACTTGATTTCTTCAATCTGATAAGGTCCGCAAAACCTTGGGTTTAAAGGTTCACCTACCGTTGGTAACAATAGGACATAGAACATAGAAAAATACAGCACAGAACAGGCCCTTCGGCCCACGATGTTGTGCCGAACCTTTGTCCTAGATTAATCATAGAATTTACAGTGCAGACGGAGGCCATTCGGCCCACTGAGTCCGCACCGGCTCTTGGAAAGAGCACCCTACCCAAGGTCAACAACTCCACCCAACACTAAGGGCAATTTTGGACACGAAGGGCAATTTATCATGGCCAATCCACCCAATCCGCACATCTTTGGACTGTGGGAGGAAACCGGAGCACCCGGAGGAAACCCACGCACACATGGGGAGGATGTGCAGACTACGCACAGACAGTGACCCAAACCGGAATCGATCCTGGGACCCTGCATCTGTGAAGTAATTGTGCTATCCACAAAGCTACCGTGCTGCCCTTCAGAACAAATTGATATACACTATATCATTCTACCGTAATCCATGTACCTATCCAATAGCTGCTTGAAGGTCCCTAATGTTTCCAACTCAACTACTTCCACAGGCAGTGCATTCCATGCCCCCACTACACTCTGGATAAATAACCTACCTCTGACATCCCCCATATATCTTCCACCATTCAACTTAAATTTATGTCCCCTTGTAATGGTTTGTTCCACCCGGGGAAAAAGTCTCCGGGGAAAAGACTGTCTACTCTATCTATTCCCCTGATCATCTTATAAACCTCTATCAAGTCGCCCCGCATCCTTCTCCGTTCTAATGACAAATGGCCTAGCACCCTCAACCTTTCCTCGTAAGACCTACTCTCCATTCCAGGCAACATCCTGGTAAATCTCCTTTGCACCTTTTCCAAAGCTTCCACATCCTTCCTAAAATGAGGCGACCAGAACTAACACAGTACTCCAAATGTGGCCTTACCAAAGTTTTGTCCATCTGCATCATCACCTCACAGCTCTTAACTCCAATCCCTCTGTTAATGAACGCCAGCACACCAGGGGCCTTCTTCACAGCTCTATCCACATGAGTGGCAACTTTCAAAGATGTACGAACATAGACCCCAAGATCTCTCTGCTCCTCCATATTGCCAAGAACTCTCCGTTAACCCTGTATTCCGCATTCATATTTGTCCTTCCAAAATGGACAACCTCACACTTTTCAGGGTTAAACTGCATCTGCCACTTCTCAGCCCAGCTCTGCATCCTATCTATGTCTCTTTGCAGCCGACAACAGCTTTCCTCACTATCCACAACTCCACTAATCTTCGTATCGTAATAAAACTTTATTTCCACTGACAAAACTACGAAAGTTGGATTTCTTGCCCACACCCATTTCATCACATTTTGTGCAACTTTGAAATGCTGTCGAACGAATTCACCTGGAATATTTAATCGCTCCCTAAAATTTGACACGCCATCCAATAATACAAGTTCCGATTTCTCACTCACCAATTTTTCCATAATCAATTTAAGTGGTCCACTTACCTCGTGACCAAAAATTAGTTCATAAAGACTGAATTTGGTTGACTCATGAGGTGCGTCCTTAATGGGAAACAGTACGAATGGAATTATTTTATCCCAATGCTCTGGATAACCTTGACAATAAGCCCTCAACATTTTCTTTAATGTCTGATGCCACCTTTCTAACGCTCCCTGCGATACTGGATGGTACACCGTTGATTTAAATTGTTTTATTTCTGAGCTATCCATAACTTCTTTGAATAACCTTTTTTGATCCTTGATCCGATTGTATTTCTGTCGGTAGTCCATATCTAGTAAAGAATTTAAGTAACTCCTCCACAACCTTTTTAGCTGTAATATTGCGTCCTGGAATGGCCTCTGGAAATCTTGTAGACACGTCCATTATAGTCAAAACATATTGATTCCCACATTTCGTTTACGGAAGAGCTACTTCGCAAGCAATTGACCCTTGTACAACCTTTTGCACCTCCTTCGCTTCACTTGGGCTTTCATTTACAACTTTAACACCCCACTCTTATCCTGTTTTACCGAATCAGCCTTCCCAGCGCTTTTCTTCAAACAGCAACACTGTGGCTTTACATGGCCTAGTTTATTACAGTAAAAACATTCGAAACATTTCATGTCTCTTCCACCCTCCAGGATTTATTTTTAAATCTGAGGTACACTCTCCTTATTATCTCCCATCAGATGTCCTTTACCACGACCACGAATATTTATCATGTCCCCAGTTTCTACCCCTCACAGGCTGAACCTGATGTCGGAAAATAAGCTCTGGTTTATGAACTAATCCATAATCATTTGTCATTCCTGCTGCCAACCTCGTAGTTTTAACCTCCTGCTCTTCCACGTGAGTCCTCACTACACCAGGAATTGCATTTTTAATCTCCTCCAAAAGTATAATTTCTCTGAGACGTTCAAACGTTCTGTCGATTTTAAAAGCCTTCATCCACCTATCAAAATAACTCTGTTTGAACCTTTCAAACTCCATGTATGTTTGACCAGGTTATTTCCTTAAGTTTCTAAACCTTTGTCTGTCGGTGTCAGGCACTGGTTCATACGATGGATTTTTTTTCACTTCCTCATACGGCCCAGATACCTCCTCCGGTAGTGATGCAAATATTTCCCTCGCCCACCAGCTTTGTTTGAATCAGTAATACCGACATGTCCTGTGGCCATTTTATTTGTTTCGCTACCTTCTCAATTGAAATAAAAAAGGTTTCCGCCTCCTTCTCATCAAACCTTGGCAAAGCTGGGACATATTTAAATAGATCCCCAACAAGCATTCGACTATGACGCTCTTTCTCACTATCCTCAGCACTATGCTCCAAGTGCACGTTTCCCTTTACCTCCGCCAATTTCAACTGACTGTTATGTTTCATAGCCATTTTCTGAAGTTCAAACTCTCTCTCTTTTTCCCTTTCCTCTCTATCTCTCTTTTTTTTCTCCTATGGCGATTCTTTCTTTGTTTATTTACTCTCTCTCCTTTTCTTTTTTCCTGATATGCATCTACCATTCTCTTTATTTTTCTCTCGTTGAATTTTCAAGCTGCTTTAATTATTTTTCATATTCAAGTTGCTTAATCTGTAACTGGTTCTTTGCCATTTCCGATGAGTCAGACTGTGTCGCAGGCGAATTTGAATGCTCAGCTACCGAGGTAAGTACCTCTTCTTTTCACATTCTGTCAAGTAATGTTAACTACAATGTTTTTGCCAAATCTGAAAGCCTGCTTTTAGTCTCTGTCCGTCATGTACTGCGTGTGACCGCCTCTACCCTCCAAAACTTAAGAGCCTCTGAAAGAGCCATTGTCCACAACACACTCCCTACTTAAGCTGAATTACCACACCCGAAAAACACCCACAGTATGTTCACCCCTCACTGTCTTTAAATGTCAATTGGTGCCACCTGGGTTGGCCACTTCCCGACTTTAAAATGGAGATCCGCAAAGGCTGCAGGGAAATTCAGTCAAGCCAGGAAAAACTAGCAAGTGCAAAGTTTCCTGTCTATTAGACTTTGCATAAACCCAGACAGCACTGAAACTACCGACCATCTGCATATTAATGAGCGATCCCCGGGAACAATTGGAAACATTTAGTAAAACAAGGTCAAGCCAGACTCCTCGGCGCCAGCAGGAGCCAAGACAGGGGAAGGTCAACGGACACTTCGCCAAGTGATCAGGGAACAGCTCCAGTATTGGAGAAATCGATCCAAGTGATCGGAACGTAGTACAATCACTTGGAACCAGGTACGGGGTCCTCCCAAAGGGCGGGAAGCTCCTGGGGACTATAAAATAGGGTCCCCAAGTTCAATTCGTCCTTCTTGGCAGGGTCACTCAGCACTCGAACAAACATTGACAGTGACCTGCCTCGCGGCTACATCAACCAAGTAAGTCTTCAGTCAACGCACGCTACGAGATAGGCGCTCCTAGCTACCAGTCCATACAGTTTTGAAGCCTGCATTTTCAGAACCCGAATGAAAGGACATTTTTTCCCCTGACCTGGTGGGCCATTTCCAAAGCTAAGTATATGCCTATAGATAGTATAGAGATAGTCTAGTAAGTAGAATTTTATGCATGAGTAGTGATTGACTGTGTGTAATAAATGTGTTTTGATTTGAAACTTACGAACTGGTGTATTGAGTTATTGTTCAGTACTTGAACTTGAACCTCGTAGTGGTATCATAAAGATACCTGGTGACTCTAGAGCAAAGGCTATAAAACAGAGCAAATTGAACCAACCAAAAGTTAGCAACACAATCCAATAGATAGACTTTTATCCCCCTCGAGCCCACAATTTGTTATGGGCCAGGATTAGAGAGCCACAAAGTGTATCATGGACTTCCCCTGACCCACACATTTGAATAGATTGTGGTTATGGGGACCACACGGGCTTCCTTTACAGCTGTGATGCACCAGAGATCCACAGTACTTTTGAATTAAACAATGTGTATTTATGAAACCAGTTAACACATTATAAACCCACAGTAAACATCTCAACAACTATCAACACCGATCCTCCCCACAGGTACTATATTCAAGAAGTAAACCTTCATCTTTCCTTATTAACATCCAAAGACAAAAGGTAATTTTTAACACAGAGCTCAGGTTTAAATTCTATACTGAGATCAGTTGCCACTTTGAAATCATCCAATTCATCTGGAGACTGCCTTTAGTTTGAGAGGGATCCTTATAGAGCTCCGTGTTTTGCCTGCAGCTATCCAGATCTCAAATCGAAACGAAAACATCCTGTAGCAAACAGCCTAAAACGAAAGTAAAGCAGACAGACAGCCCAGCTCCACCCACAATCTCTTAACCGTGCATCCGTTACAGATATTTTTATAAACACCCATTTCGTAAAGGTACTCTCACATGACACCTGTCCCCCGAATCTTTAGGGATGTGATCCTCTGAGCTTTCGAGTGTCCTGCCATTCATTGAGGGCTCCCTTGTCATGTTCCTCCTTCCAAAGTGCGTCGCCTCACATATTTTAGGATTACATTCCATCTGCCACTGATCTGCCTGTTTGGCCATTCGGTCTAGATCTTCCTCTAACCTAAGACATTCTTCTTCATGGCAACCACTTGCCAAATCTGATTCCCCCCCGCCCCCCCCCCCCCCGCCCACCCCCCCCCCCCCCCCACCCCCGACTCCACAATTTCTCCTTTATAAGAACATAAGGACATAAGAACATACGATCTAGGAACAGGAGTAGGCCATCTGGCCCCTCGGCCTGCTCCACCATGCAATGAGATCTTGGCTGATCTTTTGTGGACTGAGCTCCACTTTCCGGCCGGAACACCATAATGCTTAATCCCTTTATTCTTAAAAAACTATCTATCTTTACCTTAAAAACATTTAATGAAGGAGCCTCTACTGCTTCACTGGGCAAGGAATTCCATAGATTCACAACTCTTTGGGTAAAGAAGTTCCTCCTAAACTCAGTCTTAAAGCTACTTCCCCTTAATTTGAGGCTATGCCCCCTAGTTCTGCTTTCACCCGCCAGTGGAAACAACCTACCCGCATCTATCCTATCTATTCCCTTCATAATCTTATATGTTTCTATAAGATCCCCCCCTCACCCTTCTAAATTCCAACGAGTACAGTCCCACTCTACTCAACCTCTCCTCGTAAACCAACCTCTTCAGCTCTAGGATTAACCGAGTGAATCTCCTCTGCACGCCCTCCAGTGCCAGTACGTCCTTTCTCAAGTAAGGAGACCATAACTGAACACAATACTCCAGGTGTGGCCTCACTAACACCTTATACAATTGCAGCATAACCTGCCTAGTCTTAAACTTCATCCCTCTAGCAATGAAGGACAAATTTCAATTTGCCTTCTTAATCACCTGTTGAACCTGTGAACCAACTTTTTGCGACTCATGCACTAGCACACCCAGGTCTCTGCACAGCAGCATGTTTTAAAAATGTATCATTTAAATAATAATCCCTTTTGCTGTTATACCTACCAAAATGGATAACATTCCATCCGACAGACCCTAGCCCATTCACTTAGCCTATCCAAATCCCTCTGCAGACTTCCAGTATCCTCTGCACTTTTTGCTTTACCACTCATCTTAGTGTCGTCTGCAAACTTGGACTCTTTGCCCTTGTACCCCAGCTCCAAATCATCTATGTAAATTGTGAACAATTGTGGGCCCAACACTGATCCCTGGGGGGTCTTTTATATATCAAAAACAGCACGGCATCCAGCATTGATCTCTGTCTCGTTGTCTGTCTTTCACTCTGTCTCTCGGTCTTTCCCACTTTCTGTCTTTCCTTCTCTCTCTGTCTCTGCCTCTCTCTATCTCTCTCTCTCTGTTTTCCCTCGTTCGCTGTATTTCCCTCTCTCAGTCTTTCTCGCCCTCCCTCTCACTGCCCTTCGCTCTCTGTCTGTATTTCCCCCCTCTCTCTCTCTCTATCTATCTTTCCCTCTCTCTTTCTCTTTCTCTCCTTCCTCTCTCTATCTGTCTTTCCCTCACTCGCTGTATTTCCCTCTCTCTTCGTCCTACCCTCTCTCTCTCTCTGTCTTTCCCCCTCTCCTTATGTCTAGCTTTCCCTCTCTCTCATTATTTACCCCTCTCCCTGTCCTTCCCTCTCTCTCTTTCTGTCTTTCCCTCCCTGCTTGTCTTTCCCTACTCTCTCTCCCCCTCTCTCTTTGTCCCCTTTTTTTCACTTTCTCTGCACCACTCTGCATGCCTCTCTCTCGCTGCGTTTCCCTCTCTCCCTGCCTTTCCCTCTCTCTCTCTGTCTGTCTTTTACCCTCTCTCTTTGTCCATCTTTTTTCTCTTTCTCTGTACCACTCTCTGTGCCTGCCTCTCTCTCGCTGCGTTTCCCACTCTCTCTGTCTTTCTCTCCCTCTCTGTCTGTCCTTCCCCCTCTCTCTGTCTGTCTTTCCCTCTCTCTATTTCTGTCTTCCCTCCCTCACACTCTCTCTTTGTCCGCCTTTTTTTCTCTTCCTCTGTACCTCGCTCTCTGCCTATTCCTCTCTCTGTCTTCCTCTCTCTCTCTGTCTGTCTTTCCCTCTCTCTTTCCGCTTTACACTTTCTCTCTCTGTACATCACTCTCTCACAGAAGAATAGAATTTACAGTGCAAAAGGAGGCCATTAAGCCAATCGAGTCTGCACTGGATCTTGAGAAGAGCACGCTACACAAGAACCTTGCCTCCAACATATCCGCATTACCCAGTCACACCACCTAACCTTTGGGACACAAATCCCACTGTCACACACTCTCCCCATAGCCCTGTATCAATCAAAAACAAATGCCTTTTCCAACTCTCTCTCCCCATAGCCCTGTACAAATCTCAAACCATTCCAATGTCGCACTCTTCTCCATTGCCTTGTATTAATCGCAAACAGATCCCACTGCCCTGCATACTCCACATGGCCCGATATCAATCTCAAACTAATCCCACTGCACTGCACACTTCCCATAGCCCGAGATCAATCACACACTAATCCCACTGTCCCTATCTCTCCCCAGAGCGCGGTATCAATCCCGAACTGACCCCACTGGCCCGCTCTCCCCAAGACCCTGTATCAATCCCCAAAATAATCCCACTGTCCTGCTCCCTCGCCAGAGCGCTGTATCAAACTCAAACATCCCACTGTGCCGCTGTCTTCCAATAGCACTATATTAATCTCAACTAATCCCACTGCCCCCCTCCCTCGCCAGAGCGCTGTACCAATCCTCAAACGAACCCCAGTGCTCCGCTCTCTCCCCATAGCATTGTATTAATCCAAAGTATTCACTGCCCTGCACACTTACCATAGCCCTCATATTAGCAGTCAACCGTGTTCAACACTTTTCAACGCTTCACAAGCGCTCACACAGACAAACAAATGGCGAGAGAGAGATTGAAAGGGAGAGAGAGAGACCCGGAGAGAGAGACAGAGAGAGAGAGAGAGACATAGAAAGACAGGCAGAGAGTGACAGAGAGAGAGAGACAGAGAGAGAGACAGAGAAAGACAGGCAAGAGCGAGAGAGAGACAGAGAAAGATAGAGAGACAGAGAGATAGAGTGATAAAGGGCAAAATAACAAATCAGAACCTCACTGAAACACTACTCAAAAGCTTCCTGTACATTTCTCGAAAGCCTCAATTCATCGTAGGGTGTAAACCAGCCAACATTAATCCACAATGCAGGCTCTTGAAAACATGTTTACGTTCTCTCGTGACTCAGACCATAAGACCATAAGACATAGGAGCGGAAGGCCATTCGGCCCATCGAGTCCACTCCACCATTCAATCATGCCTGCTTTCAACTCCATTTACCCGCTCTCTCTCCATGGCCCTTAATTCCTCGAGAAATCAAGAATTTCTCAACTTCTGTCTTAAAGACACTCAACGTCCCGGCCTCCACCGCCCTCTGTGGCAATGAATTCCACAGACCCACCACTCTCTGGCTGAAGACATGTCTCCTCATCTCTGTTCTAAAGTGACTCCCTTATATTCTAAGGCTGTACCCCCGGGTCCTAGTTTCCCCTGCTAATGGAAACAACCTCCCGACATCCACCCTATCTAAGCCATTCATTATCTTGTAAGTTTCTATTAGATCTCCCCGCAACCTCCTAAACTCCAATGAACATAATCCCAGGATCCTCAGACGTTCATCATATATTAGGCCTACCATTCCTGGGATCATCCGTGTGAATCTCAGCTGGACCCGCTCCAGTGCCAGACTTCTGCGACTTACATATATCCATAGAGCAGGAGAAGGCCTTTTGGCCATTCGAGCCTGCTTCGCCATTTATCACGATCATGGCTGATCATGCAACTCAATATCCTCATCCTGCTTTCTCCCCATAGCCTTTCATCCCATTCTCCCCAAGTGCTATACCCAGCCGTCTCTTGAATGTATTCACCGTTTTATCATCAACTACTTTCTGAATTCAACAGGCTCACCACTCTTTGGGTGAAGAAATGTCTCCTCATCTCTGTCCGTAATGGTTTATCCTGAATCCTCAGATTGTGTCCCCCGGTTCTGGACGCACCCACCATTTGTAACACCTTCCCTGCATCTACCTTGTCTAGTCCTGTTAGAATTTTATAAGTCTCTTTGAGATCCCCTCTCATTCTTCTGTACTCCAGCGAAAACAATCCTATGAGCCTGTTTGCATATTGGACTCACTGAATTGTTGTGCAATAATGTTAACGTGTTTCTTTCTTGTCGTTCCAGGAGTTCTCTTTCGATATTTGATGATTGCACTTGTTTTGTTTGTGGTACAAACTCGTTGCTCTGTTGCACCTGACACCTTCCTATATATATAGTTTAGCCTCATGTACATGTTGTAAATATTGCACACACATACTCAGATGCACTCAGTACACACCAATATTTATTACCATGTAGGCACATAGGGCAGCACGGTAGCATTGTGGATTGCACAATTGCTTCACAGCTCCAGGGTCCCAGGTTCGATTCCGGCTTGGGTCACTGTCTGTGCGGAGTCTTCACATCCTCCCCGTGTGTGCGTGCCTTTCCTCCGGGTTCCCTCCCACAGTCAAAGATGTGCAGGTTAGGTGGATTGGCCATGGTAAATTGCCCTTAGTGTCCAAAATTGCAGTTAGTGTTGGGTGGGGTTACTGGGTTATGGGGATAGGATGGAGGTGTTGACCTTGTGTAGGGTTCTCTTTCCAAGACCCGGTGCGGACTCGATGGGCCGAATGGTCTCCTTCTGCACTGTAAATTCTATGATAATCTATGAGACCATTTATATTTTCTTCGAAATCATTTATATACACTGCAAACAACAAAGGTTCCAGAACTTATCCCTGTGGAACGCCATTAGTCACAGCCTTCCCATCGGAAAAGGACCCCCAACACCCTGGACCCGCAAGGCTGCGTACTGAGCCCCCTACTCTACTCACTGTACACACACGACTGCGTGGCAAAACGTGGTTCCAAATCCATCTTCAAGTTTGCTGACGATACGACCATAGTGGACCGGATATCGAATAACGACGAGTCCGAACACAGGTGGGAGATAGAGAACCTAGTGGAGTGGTGTAGCGACAACAATCTCTCCCTCAATGCCAGCAAAACTAAAGAGCTGGTCATTGACTTCAGGAAGCAAAGTACTGTACACACCCCTGTCAGCATCAAGAGGGCCGAGGTGGAGATGGTTAGCAGTTTCAAATTCCTTGGGGTGCACATCTCCAAAAATCTGTCCCTGTCCACCCACGGTGACGCTACCACCATGAAAGCACAACAGCGCCTATACTTCCTCAGGAAACTAAGGAAATTCGGCATATCCACATTAACCCTTACCACTTTTACAGATACAACATAGAACATAGAACATTACAGCGCAGTACAGGCCCTTCGGCCCTCGATGTTGCGCCGACCTGTGAAACCACTCTATAGCCCATCTACACTATTCCCTTAACGTCCATATGTCAATCCAATGACCATTTGAATGTCGTTAGTGTTGGCGAGTCAACTAATGTTGCAGGCAGGGAATTCCACGCCCTTACTACTCTCTGAGTGAAGAACCTACCTCTGACATCTGTCTTATATCTATCTCCCCTCAATTTAAAGCTATGTCCCCTCGTGCTAGACATCACCATCCGAGGAAAAAGGCTCTCGCTGTTCACCCTATCCAATCCTCTGATCATCTTGTATGCCTCAATTACGTCACCTCTTAACCTTCTTCTCTCTAACGAAAACAGCCTCAAGTCCCTCAACCTTGCCTCATAATATCTTCCCTCCATACCAGGCAACATTGTGGTAAATCTCTTCTTCATCCTTTCCAATGCTTCCACATCCTTCCGAAAATGCGGCGACCAGAATTGCACGCGATACTCCAAATGCGGCCGCACCAGAGTTTTGTACAGCTGCAACATGACCTCATGGCTCCGAAACTCAATCCCTCTACGAATAAAAGCTAACACACCGTACGCCTTCTTAACAACCCTCTCAACTTGAGTGGCAACTCTCAGGGATTTATGTGCATGGACACCGAGATCTCTCTGCTCATCCACACTGCCAAGAATCTTACCATTAGCCCAGTATTCTGCCTTCCTGTTATTCCTTCCAAAATGAATCACCTCACATTTTTCTGCATTAAACTCCATTTGTCACCTCTCAGCCCAGCGCTGCATCTTATCTATGTCCCTCTGTAATTTGTAACATCCTTCCGCACTGTCCACAACTCCACCGACTTTAGTATCATCTGCAAATTTACTCACCCATCCTTCTATGCCCTCCTCCAGGTCATTTATTAAAATGACAAACAGCAGTGGCCCAAAACACATCTTTGTGGTACACCACTAGTAACTGGACTCCAGTCTGAACACTTCCCATCAACCACCACCCTTTGTCTTCTTCCAGCTAGCCAATTTCTGATCCAAACTGTGAAATCTCCCTGAATCCCATGCTTCCGTATTTTCTTCAGTAGCCTACCGTGGGGAACATTATCAAACGCTTTACTGAAATCCATATACACCATATCAACTGCTTTACCCTCGTCCACCTGTTTGGTCACCTTCTCAAATAACTCAATAAGGTTTGTGAGGCACGACCTAACCTTCACAAAACCATGTTGACTTTGTCTAATGAAATTATTCCGTTCCAGATGATTATACACCCTATCTCTTATAAACCTTTCCAAGATTTTGCCCACAACAGAAGTAAGGCTCACTGGTCCATATCTACCGGGGTTGTCTCTACTCCCTTTCTTGAACAAGCGGACAACATTTGCTACCCTCCAGTCTTCTGGTACTATTCCTGTAGACAAAGATGAGCTAAAGATCAAAGCCAAAGGCTCAGCAATCTCTTCCCTGGCTTCCCAGAGAATCCTAGGATAAATCCTATATGGCCGAGGGGACTTACCTATTTTCACACTTTCCAGAATTGTTAACACTTCCTCATTATGAACCTCAAGCCCTTCTAATCTAGTAGCCTGAATCTCAATATTCTCCTCGACAACATTGTCTTTTTCCTGTGTGAATACTGACGAAAAATATTCATTTAGCTCCTCTCCTATCTCCTCCGACTCCAAGCACAATTTCCCACTAATTTCCGTGACTGGCCCTACTCTTACCCGAGACATTCTTTTATTCCTGACATATCTATAGAAAGCTTTAGGGTTGTCCTTGATCCTACCTGCCAAATACTTCTCATGTCCCCTCCTGACTCTTCTTAGCTCTCTCTTTAGCTCCTTCCTTGCTAACTTGTAACTCTCGAGCGCCCTAACTGAACCTTCATGTCTCATCTTTACATGGAAATTAAAAATTAACATCGCTTATTGTCACAAGTAGGCTTCAATGAAGTTACCGTGAAAAGTCCCTAGTCGCCACATTCCGGCGCCTGTTCGGGGAGGCTGTTACATAAGCCTCCTTCTTCCTCTTGACAATGGTTTCGACTGCCTTAGTAAACCACGGTTCCCTTGCTCGACCACTTCCTCCCTGCCTCACAGGTACATACTTATCAAGGACACGCAGTAGTTGTTCCTTGAACAAGCTCCACATTTTCATTGTGCCCATCCTCTGCAGTTCTCCTCTCCATCCGATGCATCCTACGTCTTGCCTCATCGCATCATAATTGCATTTCCCCCAGATATAATTCTTCCCCTGCGATATATACCTATCCCTTTCCATCACTAAGGTAACAGTAAACGAATTGTGGTCACTATCACCAAAGTGCTCACCTACCTCCAAATCTAACACCTTTCCTGGTTCATTACCCAGTACCAAATCCAATATGGCCCCGCCTCTCGTTGACCTATCCACATACGTGTTAGGAAACCCTCCTGCACACACTGGACAAAAATGGACCCATCTAATGTACTCGAACTATAGCGTTTCCAGTCAATATTTGGAAAGTTAAAGTCCCCCATAACAACTACCCTGTTGCTTTCGCTCCGATCCAGAATCATCTTTGCAATCCTTTTCTCTACATCTCTGCAACTTTCCGGAGGCCTATAGAAAACCCCTAACAGGGTGACCTCTCCTTTCCTGTTTCTAACCTCAGCCCATACTACCTCAGTAGACGAGTCCTCATCAAACGTCCTTTCTGCCGCCTTAATACTGTCCTTGACTCACAATGCCACCCCTCCTCCTCTTTTACCGCCTTCCCTAAACTTACTGAAATATCGAAAGCCCGGCAGCTGCAACAACGATTTATGTCGCTGCTCTATCCATGTGTCCGAAATGTCCACAACATCGAAGTCCCAGGTACCAACCCAAGCCACAATTTCACCCACCTTATTCCGGATGCTCCTGGCATTGAAGAAGACATACTTTAAACCACCTTCCTGCCTGCCGGTACATTCCTGCAACTTTTAAACCTTACTTATGACCTCACTACTCTTAACCTCCTGTATACTGGAGCTACAATTCAGGTTCCCAAGCCCCTGCTGAACTATTTTAAACCCTCCCGAAGAGCATTTGCAACCCCTCCCCCCCCCCCCCCCCCCCCCGCCCCTCCCCCCCCCCCCCCCCCCCCCCCCCAGGATATTGGTACCCCTCTGGTCCAGGTGTTAACCATCCGTTTGTAAAGGTCCCACCGACCCGAGAATGAGCGCCAATTATCCAGAAATCTGAAACCCTCCCTCTTGTACCATCCCTGTAGCCACGTGTTCAGCTCCTCTCTTTCCCTATTTCTCGTCTCGCTATTACTTGGCACGGGTAACAACCCAGATATAATAACTCTGTTTGTTCTAGATCTAAGTTTCCACCCTCGCTCCCTGAATTCCTGCCTTACATCCCGATCCCTTTTCCGACCTATGTCGTTGGTACCTATGTGGACCACGACTTGGGGCTGCTCCCCCTCCCCCTTAAGGATCCCGAAAACACGATCCGAGACATCACGCACCCTGGCACCTGGGAGGCAACACACCAACCGCGAGTTTCTCTTGTTCCCACAGAATCTCCTATCTATCCCCCTAACTATGGAGTCTCCAATGACTAATGCTCTACTCCTTTTCCCCCGTCCCTTATAGCAACAGGAACAGACTCTGTGCCAGAGACCTGAACTCCATGGCTTACCCCTGGTATGTCACCCCCCCCCCCCCCCCCCACCAACAGTATCCAAAGCCGTATACTTCTTACTAAGGGGAACGACCACAGAGGATCCCTGTACTGACTGCTTCCTCCCAGCCCCTCTCACCGTCACCCATCTGTCTTTATTCTTCGTAGTAACTCCATCCCTGAAGCTTCTATCTATGACCACCTCTGCCTGCCGAATGATCCGAAGTTGATCCATCTCCAGTTCCCTAACGCGGTTTCTGAGGAGCTGGAGATGGGTGCACTTCCCACAGATTAAATCAGCAGGGACACTGTCGGCGTCCCTCACCGCAAACATTCTGCAGGAGGAACATTGCACTACCTTCCCTGCCATCCCCTCTAGATAAAAAAAAAGAAAAATAAATGAAGAGGTTACCTGTTATTCACTCCCCTTCTCAGCATGCACTCTCTCCGAAACCTCTCGCCCTGCACGATAACACCTGAGGAAAAAGAAAAGAAATACTACTTACCAGTCACCAGCGAATCCCTTACCTGCAGGCTGTGATGTCACGGTTCAACTTATTTCTACTTCTACCAGCCCTCGAGCCTTCCTCTTCATCTTTACAGCGGTTGTTTGTTTTTGGTTAGAGGAGGGGGGCAGGGAGGGAAACACTGAAGAAGTGTTTAAGTGTCACTGAACAACAGCTCCTCCACAAACCACCTTCAAGTGAGAGTGACCACAACGGAGGTATGCAAATTTCCCTTGCACCAGCCAATCAGCTGCTCCACTCTACTGCCTTCTGCTGGATGTTTGTATTCACTTGAAGAGCTAGGGTCTCTAGCTCAGGTACACCTTCAAGTTAGGGTGAACACAACGGGGGTATACAAATTTCCTTTGCACCAGCCAATCAGCAGCTCCGCTCTACTGCTTTCTGCTGGACGCTTGTCTTCACTTGAACAGCTAGAGTCTCTAGCTCACGTACACCTTCAAGTTACGGTGACCACACCGGAGGTATGCAAATTTCCCTTGCACCAGCCAATCAGCAGCTCCGCTCTACAGCTCTCTGCTGACCTGCTCTCTGATGCACCGCAGAAAGCATCCTATCGGGATGCATCACAGCCTGGTATGGCAAGTGCCCGGCCCAGGACCACAAGAAACTTTAGAGAGTCGTGAACAGCACACCGTCCATCACACGAACCTGCCTACCGTCCATTGACTCCATCTGCACCTCCCACTGCCTGGAGAAAGCGGGCAGCATAGTCAAAGATCCCTCCCATTAGCCTACTCACTCTTCCAACTTCTTCCATCGAGCAGGAGATACAGAAGTCTGAGAACACGCACGGACAGACTCAAAAACAGCATCTTCCGCACTGTCACCAGGCTCCTAACTGACCCTCTTATGGACTGACCTCATTAACACTAAACCCTGTATGCTTCATCCGATACCAGTGCGTATGTAATTACATTGTATGTGTTGTGTTGCCCTATTATGTATTTTCTTTTATTCCCTTTTCTTCCCATGTACTTAATGATCTGTTGATCTGCTCGCAAAAAAAAATACTTTTCACTGTACCTCGGTACACGTGACAATAAAGAAATCCAATCCAACCCAACCTTATACTGCTACCCTCTGTCTTCTGTGCCAAGCCTGTTCTGTATCAAAGTTGTCAGCTCTCCTCTCATCCAATTTGACTTTACCTCTTGTACCAGTCTGCCGTGAGATACCTTGTCAAAGGCTTTACTGAAGTCCATGTATATAACATCTACTGCCTTTTCCTGATGAATTATATTTGTCACTTGCTCGAAAAATTCGATCAAATTAGTGAGGCACGACCTTCCTTTCACAGAACCATGCTGCCCATCATTAATAAGTCCATTTGTTTCCAAATGTGAGTAAATACTGTCTCTCAGAATCTTTTCCAATAGTTTCCCTACTACTGACGTAAGGCCTATAATTTCCTGAATTAACGTATTCTTAAACAATGAAACAACATTGGCTACTCTCCAGTACTCTAAAACTACACATGCAGACAATGAGGATACAAAGGTTACTGTGAAGGCCCCAGCAATTTCATCCCTTGCCTCCTTCAGTATTCTGGGGTAGATCCCATCAGGCACTGAAGAGTTATCTACTTTAATGCTTTTTAAGATGTCCAATACCACCTCTTTATTAATATTAAAATGACTCAGAAGATCTACATACGCTACCCAATACTCCTCATCCACCAAGTTCTTCTCTTTGGGGTATACTGAGCTAAAGTATTAATTCTGTATCTCGCCCAATTCCTCTGGTTACACATGTACATTCCCTCCAATATTCTTGAAAGGGCTAACCGTTTCTCTGGCTACCCTCTTGCTCTTTACATATGTATACAACGTTTTTGGATGTTCCTGAATCGTGTTTGACAACGACATTTCATGACCCCTTTTGGCCTTTGTGACTCCTACCTTAAGTGCCTTTCTACTTTATTTATATTCTTCAAGGGCTTCATCTGTCCTAAGCGTTTTAGACCTTATGAATGCTTCCTTTTTCTTCTGGACAAGGTTCGTAATATCCCCCGTTATCCCGGGTTCCCTATACTTGTCACGCTTAGCTTTCGTCCTCACAGGTACATGCTGGTCCTGAATTCAATCAAATGACTTTTGGAACCCTCCCAAATGCCAGATGATGATTTTCCCCTCAAACATACTCGCCCAGTCAACACTCCCCAGATACTACCTAATTCTGTTGTCATTAGCCTTCCCCCAATCTAATACCTTCACCTGAGTAACACTCTAGCCCTTCTCCATAAGCAGCTTGAAACTTACAGAATTCTGCCCACTGTTCCCGAAATGATCTCCGACTGAAACCTCGATCACCTGGACGGTCAGATTCCCTAGCACCAGGTCTAATATGGTCCCTGCCCGAGTTGGCTATTTACATTTTGTTTCAAGAAACTCGCCTAGACGCCGCTTACAAATACTGATCCATCGTTGTATCCAGCAGTAATTGTGCCCCAGTCAATACGGGGAAGTTAATATCACTTACCACAACAACCCTAATGGTTTCCAACATCTGCCAGCATATCTGCTCCTCTTTCTACCATTTAGGTGATCTGTAGTCAACCCCTAACAGTGTGACTGCACCCTTCCTATTCCTGAGCTCCACCCATATTGCCTCTCTGCCTGACCCCCTCCAAGGTGTCCTCCCTCAGCACAGTTGTGATATTCTTCTTAAGCAATAACGCATCGCCCCCACCTTTTGTACCCCCTCTATCCTTCCTGAAGTACCTATATCCTGGAATGTTTAGTTGTCAATCCTGCCCTTCTTTCAACCAAGTTTCTGTAACAGCTAAAACATCATGGTCACACGTACTCATCCCAGCTCGAAAGTTATCCGGCTTCCCTGAAATACGCCTCGCATTGAAATGAATGAACTTCAGCCCACCAGTCCCGCTGCATTGAACAATCAATGCCTGCCTGCCCTACCTCGTAATCATGCTGGGCTTAGTCTGTTGCTCTCTTTCAGTCATTTATCCCGTTGACTTACTGCTCCCGCTCCGACCCCCTGCCATACGAGGCAGTTCAATCTGTTTTACCGCCATCCACTTTTTTTATTATTTGCTTTTCTTCCTATCCCCTCTTTACTACCCTCTGTCTTCATGCATTACTTCCCACCCCTCTGCCACATTAGTTTTAACTCGTGTAAACAGCGCTAGCAAACAAGCCCCCGAGGAAATTGGTTCCAGTCCTGCTCAGTGTCATTCCTACTTAGTTAGCACGTCGCACTGGGAGTAATACCGAGATTACTACCTTCGATGTCCTAACATTTTCGTTTACCTCCTACGACCCAAAGTTCAGAATGCAGGGCCTCATCCCGTTTTTTGACAATATAGCTGGTGCTTATATGCACCATGACAGCTGACTGTTCACAGTCCCCCTTTCGAATGCCCTACGGCTGCTCTGCGACATCCAGATCCCTTGCACCCGGGATGCATCATATCTTCCTGGAATTTCGTTTGCGTCCGCAGAAATGCCTTTCTACTCTCCTTACAATCGAATCCCTTATCACTATAGCTCCTATAGCTCTGCCACACGTTTTCCTGCCCTCCTGCGCAACAGAGCCACCTGCGTGCCATGGACCTGGCTGCTGCGGCTTTCCCCTGGTGAACCATCTCATTCAACAATATCCAAAAAGGTATACGTATTTGGGAGGGAGATGACCGCAAGGACTGCCTTCATAGAGCATAGAACATAGAACGATACAGCGCAGTACAGGCCCTTCGGCCCACGATGTTGCACCGAAACAAAAGCCATCTAACCTACACTATGCCATTATGATCCATATGCTTATCCAATAAACCTTTAAATGCCCTCAATGTTGGCGAGTTCATTACTGTTGCAGGTAGTGCATTCCACGGCCTCACCACTCTTTGCGTAAAGAACCTACCTCTGACCTCTGTCCGATATCTATTACCCCTCAGCTTAAAGCTATGTCCCCTCGTGCCAGCCATTTCCATCCGCGGGAGAAGACTCTCACTGTACACCCTATCTAACCCCCTGATCATGTTGTATGCCTCTATTAAGTCTCCTCTTAACCTTCTTCTCTCCAACGAAAAGAACCTCAAGTCCATCAGCCTTTCCTCGTAAGATTTTCCCTCCATACCAGGCAACATCCTGGTAAATCTCCTCTGCACCCGCTCCAAAGCCTCCACGTCCTTCCTATAATGCGGTGACCAGAACTGTACGCAATACTCCAAATGCGGCCGTACAACAGTTTTGTACAGCTGCAACATGACCTCCTGACTCCGGAACTCAATCCCTCTACCAATAAAGGCCAACACTCCATAGGCCTTCTTCACAACCCTATCAACCTGGGTGGCAACTTTCAGGGATCTATGTACATGGACACCTAGATCCCTCTGCTCATCCACGCTTCCAAGAACTTTACCATTAGCCAAATATTCCGCATTCCTGTTATTCCTTCCAAAGTAAATCACCTCACACTTCTCTACATTCAACTCCATTTGCCACCTCTCAGCCCAGCTCTGCAGCTTATCTATGTCGCTCTGTAACCTGCAACATCCTTCCTCACTGTCGACAACACCACCGACTTTAGTTTCGTCTGCAAATTTACTGCTCTACCCTCGTCTACCTGTTCAGTCACCTTCTCAAAGAACTCGGCAAGGTTTGTGAGGCATGACCTACCCTTTACAAAGCCATGCTGTCTATCCCTGATCGTATTATTCCTATCTAGATGATTATAAATCTTGTCTCTTCTAATCCCCTCCAAGACTTTACCCACAACAGACGTGAGGCTCACCGGTCTATAGTTGCCGGGGTTGTCTCTGCTCCCCTTTTTGAACAAAGGGACCACATTTGCTATCCTCCAGTCCTCTGGCACTATTCCTGTAGCCACTGATGACATAAAAATCAAAGCCAAAGTTCCAGCAATCTCTTCCCTGGCCTCCCAGAGAATCCTAGGATAAATCCCATCAGGCCCCGGGGACTTACCTATTTTCAGCCTGTCCAGAATTGCCAACACCTCTTCCCTACGTACCTCAATGACATCTATTCTAATAGCCTGGGTCTCAGCATTCTCCTCCACAACATTATCGTTTTCCTGAGTGAATACTGACGAAAAATATTCATTTAGTATCTCGCCTATCTCTTCAGACTCCACACACAACTTCCCATCCCTGTCCTTGACTGGTCCTAGTCTTACCCTAGTCATTCGCTTATTCCTGACATACCTGTAGATAGCTTTTGGGTTTTCCTTGATCCTACTTGCCAAATACTTCTCATGTCCCCTCCTTGCTCGTCTTAGCTCTCTCTTTAGATTCTTCCTCGCTACCTTGTAACTATCCATCGCCCCAACTGAAACTTCACACCTCATCTTCACATAGGCCTCCTTCTTCCTCTTAACAAGAGATTCCACTTCTTTGGTAAACCACATTTCCCTCATTCTAAGCCTTCCTTCCTGCCTTACCGGTACGTACTTATCAAGAACACGCAGTAGCTGATCCTTGAACAAGCTCCACTTATCCAGTGTGCCCAACACTTGCAGCCTACTTCTCCAACCTATCCCACCCAAGTCACGTCTAATGGCATCATAATTGCCCTTCCCCCAGCTATAACTCTTGCCCTGCGGTGTATACTTATCCCTTTCCATCACTAGCGTAAACGTCACCGAATTGTGTTTACTGTCCCCAAATAGCTCTCCTACCTCCAAATCCAACACCTGGCCAGGTTCATTACCCAAAACCAAATCCAACGTGGCCTTGCCTCTTTTTGGCCTGTCAACATATTGTGTCAGGAAACCCTCCTGCACACACTGTACAAAAAACGACCCATCTAATGTACTCGAACTATATCTTTTTCAGTCAATATTTGGAAAGTTAAAGTCTCCCATAATAACTACCCTGTTACTTTCGCTCTTATCCAGGATCATCCTCGCCATCCTTTCCTTTACATCCCTAGAACTATTTGGAGGCCTATAGAAAACTCCCAACAGGGTGACCTCTCCTTTCCTGTTTCTAACCTCAGCCCATACTACCTCGGAAGATGAGTCCCCATCTAGCATCCTCTCCGCCACCGTAATACTGCTCTTGACTAGCAGCGCCACACCTCCCCATCTTTTGCCTCCTTCCCTGATTTTACTAAAACACCTAAACCCCGGAACCTGCAACATCCATTCCGGTCCCTGCTCGATCTATGTCTCCGAAATGGCCACAACATCGAAGTCCCAGGTACCAACCCATGCTGCCAGTTCCCCTACCTTATTTCGTATACTCCTGGCATTGAAGTAGACACACTTCAAACCACCTACCAGAACACTGTCCCCCTCCTGCGACGTCAAATCTGTGCTCCTGACCTCAAAACTCTCATTCTCCCGTACCCTATAACTGCAATCCAGGTTCCCTTGCCCCTGCTGCATTAGTTTAACCCCCCCCCCCCCCCCCGCGAGAGCACTATCAATATCCAGGATATTTGTGCCCCTCAGGTTCAGATGTAGACCATCCTGTATGTAGAGGTCCCACCTTCCCCAGAAAGAGCCCCAGTTATCCAGAAATCTGAATCCCTCCCGCCTGCACCATCCCTGTAGCCACGTGTTTAAATGCTCTCTCTCCCTATTCCTCATCTCACTATCACGTGGCACGGGCAACAACCCAGACATAACAACTCTGTTTGTTCTAGTTCTGAGCTTCCATCCTAGCTTCCTGAAAGCCTGCCTGACATCCTTGTCCCCTTTCCTACCTATGTCGTTAGTGCCAATGTGGACAACGACTTGGGGCTGCTCCCCCTCCCCCTTAAGGACCCGGAAAACACGATCCGAGACATCACGTACCCTTGCACCTGGGAGGCAACATACCAAACGTAAGTCTCTCACGCTTCCACAAAATCTCCTCTATGTGCCCCTGACTATCGAGTCCCCAATTACTAATTCTCTGCTCCTCTCCCCCTTCCCTTCTGAGCAACAGGGACACACACCGTGCCAGAGGCCCGTACCTAATGGCTTACCCCTGGTAGTCGTCCCCCCCACAAGTATCCAAAGCGGTATACTTGTTTCTCAGGGGAATGACCACAGGGGATCCCTGCACTGACTGCTTCTTCCCAGTCCCTCTTACAGTTACCCATCTATCTCCAATCTTTGGTGTAACTAATTCACTGAAGCTGCTATGTATGACCAACTCTACCTCCCGAATGATCCGAAGTTCTTCCAACTCCAGCTCCAGTTCCCTAACTCGGTCTTGGAGGAGCTGGAGATGGCAGCACTTCCTGCAGGTAAAATCAGCAGGGACACTAACGGCATCCCTCACCTCAAACATCCTGCAGGAGGAACATTGCACTCCCTTCCGTGCCATCCCTCTAACTTTCAGCCAAGATCTGGCTAACAACTAATTTAAAAAAAATAATAATAATCATACAATGTGGTACTTACCTCACACCAATGGGTTTTATTGTTAGGTTAGAGGAGGAGGGCGGATGGGAGACACTACACGTGTAGTGTCTCGCGTTTCCTCTCCACCACGATTTATTGGTGAGGGACTTCCCAGAAGTCCGCGGGTCGAACTTCCTGTTCCCGCCTTAAAAAATACAAATTTTTAAAAAAATACAACAGTAGCAAAGACTGAAACGGGACCAGGTAAGTGTTTACTTAAACACTCACCCAGCAGCAGCCCCCGCACTCCGCTCCCGCTGAAATTTTATGTGATTGCCCTTGCAAGGTAAGTTATTTTAAACCTAAATACTCACCTACCGGCAGCCCCTGCACGCCGATTCCCAGAAGTCCGCCGGTCGAACTTACTGTTCCCGCCTTAAAAAATATAAAATTTTAAAAAATACATCAGCAGCAAAGAGGAACAGAAACGGGACTAGGTAAGGGTTTACTTAAATACTCACCCAGCAGCAGCCCCCGCACTCCGCTCCCGCTGAAACTCCAAGAGATGCTCCTGTCAGGTAAGTTATTTTAAACTTCAATACTCACCCAGCAGCAGACCCCGCACTCCGCTCCCGCTGAAACTTCCTCCCCTTCCTCTGTCTGATGTTCACCCATTTCCTATCTTACTTAATACTCTTTATCTGTGATGTGAACAACTCACTAAACGTGCCATCTACGAGTGCCTCAGCATCGCTGATGCTCCAAAGTGAGTGCAGCCGCAGCTCCAGAGCCGTCAAGCGGTCGAACAGGAGCTTCAGCTGGACACACGTCTTGCACGTGGAGGAGCCAGAGTCAGTGGAGACGTGCCTGGACTACCACATCGCACAAGAGGAGCATGAAATGGCTCTGGGATCTCCTGCCATGTCTTAACCATTAATCTAACTTACAGCAACAAATACAATGCCAAGAGAAAAAGAGAAACTTGAAAGGAAATACTACTCACCAGTCACCAGCCAATCACTTCCCTGCTTTTCGATGAGACTGAGCCTCGCTTGCTACCCTCTGGTAAGTGTGAGGAGAAAAGAAAAACACAAAACAAAACTCTTACCGTACAAAATGAAGTTCAGAATCTACTCCGGTGAGTAACTCAGAATCTACTCCGGTGAGCCAAGGAATGAAAGGGTTAAGCACACGAATCACCTGATTTACAGAGAACCACTTACAGTCTAAGACTGCACTTCGGATTCTCCTACAGAAAAGCAAATTACTGCGGGTGCTGGAATCTGAAACCAAAGAGAAAACGCTGAAAATCTCAGCAGATTTGTATGGAGAGAAAAGAGCGAACGGTGCGAGTGGAGATGACCCTTTGTCAAAGAGGGAAATATTCAAACTGTGGATGAGAATGGAAAATGAGTCATAGCCACAGAAAACCAAGGACACGGGATGCTAATACCCACAGGCACCAAAGGGAAAAACTGCTAATGGCAGTCCCCAGAGGGAACAAAAGGTGTTGTTGTAGGGCAGTTTGGGATACTGGACTATGTTATAAATTACAGGTGGCCCTGTAACTACATTTGTGCTCCTATATTACTTTTGAATAGTCCTGATGAGACAAAAGGAACTCATTGCCTCAGATGCCTATTTAGAAGAGGCAGTTTTTGGAAATAGATAGTGTATACACAATGCATGTTAATATATGAAGGGACACAAAATGGCTGTTAACTATTTTAGCAATACTAAAGACACAAAATGGCTTAACTAGCCACTTTACTTTTGAAATAAGTCACAAACTGTGTAAACTACCTCGTGAGAACCTAGGGAGTATTTCAACATCCGCTGATAACAGCTTCCCAGAACAAGAAATGCTCTGTGTCCTTGTTAAGATCAAGGATCCAGTTGCAGACAGGATGTCATTATGTTAGTTTTGAATGAAGTGTGTTAGTAATGAAGTGTGACACGAATATAGTTGATTGATTGTATGTAAATGAGAATACAACTAATTCCGTCCCTTGAATTTGTATATTAACCCGCGTGAGCCTTAGCTCAAGTGAGAAAAGGTGCTGTCAGTAGGCTGCAGAGTATCAAGCCTTTCCCCCCAGAATTCTAATATAATAAACTGCTTATTAAATTTATACTCAGGCCTTCGTGTGAATATTTCCACCTCTAACATTTGCCGTCGTCCGGCGGAAGGTTGCTGATCCGAATTATTTTTTTGGTGTTTTGTTCTGTTGGTCCGGTATACCATTTACGTTAGTACTACTCGGCTGCTGCAGCACCCATTCTGAGCCTGAATTAAGGGGACAATGGAGCCTTAACGTGACGGCTAGAGTTCGTTGGGAATCCGAGACGCAGAGACTGTTGAGTGTTCACGGTCGCGGAATTTGCCGAAACCTTGCCAAGCCAGGACCACGACCCTACAGGAGTGGACGAAAGGTAAAAGCCGCTGAGCACAGTCGCCTAGTCACACCGGATACGCGGGTGACAGAGACGACACGGTTAAGACATCATGGAAAAGAAAGGAGATGTACAAGGCCGCTTTTCTGGGGTCCCCGGGGATCCACGAGTCTGGCATACGGATAAGAGCAAAATACTCCTGGTACAAAAAAAAAATGATCTGAGATGGGTGGGATCACGTAGAACAAAGAAACTGATGGGATAAACAAAAAGGAGATACGGCAAAAAAAAGAAATAAGGCAGAAGTCATCTTAGTTCACCAGTTAGAAGAACAAATGACAGAAATTAAGTGCACCGCCGGGCAGCGTTACGCTAATAATGTAAATGACAGATATAAAGCTTTCACACCGTTTGAAAAACTGGCTAGTTTAAAGGAATTGAGCTCTCACTCTCCCAAATTCACAACAAATCATTTTAAGCATACGAATAAAGTGAGAAAACATAGCCCCATTACAGATTGTGCAAACTGGCAAAAGAATCACCGGAAACTGTTGCTGTTACGGCTAAGGACTGCAGGGTAAAGAAAGTGAACTGTAAACATTGCAGGAAATCTAACTCAATTATCCGAAAAGATCATGCAGCATTCCTGGAATGTCTCAAAGAGAGGGAAAGAAACAGGCTTCCTGGGAATGGACATTTTAAATTAACTAAAAGTTTAGACGTGTCCAAAGGGGGAAAAAAATCAAATAAAGTAAACATCCAAAAGATCAGACCTCGTGGTCATTGAGGAATGAGGAGGGAAACGTACAATGTCCGTGAAACGTTGTAATACAATTAATAACAGTGGCAGCCAGTGGATTGTAATAAGACACACTGCGGCACAGTGAAAAAAGGGACTGAAACGCTCAATCAGCTTTTTGTTCAGAAATACCTGAGGATGACTAATCCCCCTCCCAAAACAAAAAAAAAGGAGTAAGGTAAATACAAGATTAAGATTTGAAACCTAACAATGGATTCTTGTCTCGAATAACTTCAGATCGTTTCAAATTTGCGAGAGCGGTTTTCAGTTTGAGATTAAGCTTTTCAAGACGTCCAGATAAACTCAGCAGTAATTCAATTCACATGGATCAAAAAACAATGCCAGTAACATCTCAATCAAACACTGGTTATATAGCGAACATTGAAAATTAGATTCCGTTTAAAGAACAAGAAAGAAATTTGGGTAACATTAAAGGAAAGAATAAATAACGTTTGAGATCACGTAACAGACGCAAATGGCATCATTCCAAGTTCTCCGCCTCCTTCAGTTCTGTACAAAATTTAACCATTTCAGCAAGCCGGTCATCTGCACACAAAATATACGTCTCCCAGAATAGCTAATGCCTATAAAATCAATCAGTGGAAATTGACTTCAATGGAATAACACAGATAACGTTTTCTGACGAAGGAGAATGGAAGATTTTGTTCAGTATATTAATTAAGCGATTGTGAAATTGCTGTCTCTTTGACAATCTGCAGCCATGAGACAGAGCTAACAGTTGACTGTGATATTTGCGAACTCGTAGATTGTGCGTGTTTGGTCTGTGAGTGTTCAGATACCTCTGCTAAGATTTATCTTCTGAGAAATAACATTCCGTTTATAATTTGCAACTTTAGAATAGGAACTATAAGGATTTTTACCTAACTTATTTTGGTTAAAGCACTGAAGTGCTCGGTTTCCTTTGTGGGTGTGGTGATATTTATGTGTCGTCTGACATTGTGATTTAAAGATCATAGTTTGAGTCTAATTAACGCATTTTTCTTTTCAAAGATAATCATTGACATTTCCAGGGTAATTGTGATACACGAGGAATTTTAATCAGGGTACAAATTCACGTATGTAAGAATCAGAAAATATTAGTTTGATGGTGTTCAGTGGAAGTTCGGATAGTTGAAATACATATGACGTATCTGTGTTTCATTAGTTCAGGGTTAAAAGTTCCCTGACACAACGCAGATGTATCAATTCTGCGATGGCAGAATTAAGTGTAAAGGATAGATGGGTAAATAAAATGTGTCCATGATCATGTTTCTTGTTTAAACAAAAGAAGGGTGGTGACAAAATGACGTCTGCTAGAGAACTCTGGTAGAGAACCAAGATACAGAACGAAATTGGTTCAGTCATATATTCAATAAGTTATTATGCTTGATATTTTAAAATAAATGTTTAAAATTAGCTTGGCAATTAAAATTTCAGACAATGTGGGAGCTGTTTTTTTTTCAACGCACAACTCTGATTAAAAGCAAATCTATATTCCAAGAGAACACATCGTTTTAAGACACTTGATAACGGGAATGTGGCAGCAATCCAACTTTTACTCCACCCCCTTTCAAACCAGCAGGGAATTGACCCGTGCTTGTTAATGCCTGGATTTGGTATGTCTCTCTTGCGGGAACCATGAATTTGGATTCAGTTGAATAGGTTTTGGAACAGGCGAGGACATGGATTAGGGGTTTGCCCCTATCCACACTCTGAGCTCTGGCTTTGTAATTTTGATAAAAACATTTAAAAAAACATCTAAAGATGTATTTTTAATAGGAAATGACAAATCTTAACTTTTGAATTGACAGATATATTCAGATTAGTTTACCCACTCTGCCCCATGCATAATGGATCTTTTGTGTTTTACTTTACAAGTAACTACAAGTGGCACAATATTTGCAGTGGCCTCAGGAATTTGAGATAGTTCAGTATTGTGAACTGGCTAATTAACCAGGCAAAAGCACGTCAAGGTCGGGTTCAAGAGCAACAGAATCAGGCGCGTAACCACGAGGAAAATTGATTTGAGAAGGTTGCAAAATATGAGAATGACTAACCCCTGAATAACACACGTTTTCGGCCCCTGCAGGAAAAGCTTTCTACGGACAACATCTAACACTTGGTGACGACCAGTACATTTTTCCATTTTTCCTTTCAATGTTTAGGTTAAAAATTCAAGAAAAGATGGAACGGCAGCAGCAGCTGTGGGGACTCGTGATGGCTCTTGAGATCGCAGAACAACGACCAGCACACAAGAATGCAGGAACATCACTGACTTCCCAACGTACACAGGATGAACGTAGCTATAAGAATTATGCTGCTTTATATAATTTCATCGACGGGATGTGTATCCCAGCAGCCAGAGACTGGAACACTGATTTAACTTATTTTCAGGCATGGCTGCAGCCACATTCGGGAAAAGACTGCAGGTGCGTATACAAATTGTATCTGTCCTTCTCGCGCGTTCAGGTATTCTTTATAATATGAAATAAATATGTATAGTGTTTCAGGTAAAGTTGTTATGAAGCAGGCTGCCAATGGCACGGAGACCAATAGATTTTGACGGCAAGCCAACGTACACCGGGTTAGAAGACGCAGAATCAATGATGCAGTGACAGGCCTGAACACAGAAACTTCGATGGTAAAGTCACTAGAGATACAAAGGTTAAATGCGAAGGTGGAACAACTTACAGGAATAAGGAAGAGAATATTAGGGAAATCAGAGTAAAGTCTAGCCAGCTTCGGGAAGAGTGCCTGGATATACAATTGAATAGGACAACAGTGCTAGGTACACACACTAAGCCAATCAACAATAATCAACATTAATTAACAAACTCATCGACCCAGAAAGGGAGGCAGACGGAAGGCACTGATAGGGGCAGCTAAGCCACAACCTTGATCTGACCTAAAGGGGAAGGTGCCTGGTTGAATAGACAGCCCGCAACTGGCTAAGCTAGCCAAATGACAAGGGACGCTGGACAACCGTACTCTGAAGGGAGTAACCAGAGTTTACTCAGCGATCCTCGACTGCAAAATGGACGAGGTAACGGGGGGAGAGATGGTCCCGATGATCGCTATCATCACACGCGACTCAGGACCATACTCTCACAACCAACTGGAGGACATTGGAATCGGACAGGCTAACACCTCCCTCCGGTCGATCTCACCGAGACCCGGTGGGACAGGGAGAGTTGGACGAATGTGGGTTAATCAGAACTCATGGTTGTGTCTTGGCGATTACACCTGCCCTCATGCATTTTAAGTTTATGGAGGAAACATAAATACTAAGTCTCCGCTCCCGTAACCTCCTGTCGCTGTAACTTTTGCACCCCTTAGGCCCACCACTATAGGCCAAGCAAGGATCATTTGAGTTGGGATTATAAAGAGCCAGAAATGGACCCACATCTTGTTGAAACTCTGAGGCGACGAATAATCAAGATGGGTCAATCAGTTAAGCTTTACCACCAGCTAACGAAAATTCCACGCCTGACAAAAAAACACACAGATATACACGAGGAACTATTTCAGAATGAAAGTTAGTGACAGAGAGTGCGGGACTCATAGATCAGCTTACTTGAAAACTGCTAGGAATAAAATAATTTAATGACAGACAGCAGAGATAGACAGGGAGGCAGGAATGATGGATACAAGATCTTAAATGTGTCATACATGGGTTCGTTTGAGGGGTGATCTTTGAATCACATGCATGGTGTACGTACGGAACATCTGGGAGGTTACATATCACAAAGGCCGTATATCTTTGCTACACACCCTGCAACCCTCATATCATTTCCTCGTGGTCAGTTCTGCAAACATCTTCCATGGCCAGAAGGAGGGAGTGTTGGAGGGCATTTTGTGACACTGGACTATGCTATAAATTATAGATGCCCCTGTAACTACATTTCTGCTCCTATATTACTTTTGAATAGTTCTGCTGAGACACAAAGTACTCATTGGCTTAGATGCCTGTTTAGAAGAGGCAATTTGTAGAAATAGTGTCGACACATGCTTGCTAGTATCAGAAAGTACTCAAAATGGCTGTTTACTATTTCGTCAATACGAAAGACACACAATGGCTGAACTTGCCACTTTCTTTCAAAATAAAGTTATAAACTGTGTAAATTACCTCATGAGACCCTAGGAAGTATTTCAACAGCCGCTGATTACAGCTTCCCAGACGAAGAAATTCTATGTGTCCATGACAAGATCAAGGACCCCAGTTGCAGACAGGACATCATTATGTTAGTTTTGAATGACTTCTGTATGAAGGGGCGGGTAAGAGAAAAGCCACTTTAACCATATATGTGATAACTGGGATGCTAGTAAAATTGAGTGACTACATGTAATGAAGTGTGACGCGAATATAGTTGATTGATTGTATGTAAATGAGAATGCAACTACTTCCGCCCATTGAATCTGTATATTTACCGGTGCTAGCCTTAGCTCAAGTGAGAAAAGGTGCTGTCAATAGATTGCGGTGTCTAGAGCCTTTCCTCTCAGAATTCTGATATAATAAACTGCTTTTTTTACTTATACTCAGGCCTTCGTATGAATATTTCCACCATTAACAGTGTGAACAGCCAAACAGCAGAGGAACTAACATCAGATGGTAAATTGTGACAGGTGTAGATGTGGGGGGAGGGTAAGAGGGCAGCAAAGGTGGGAAGGGGGAAAGGAAATAAGATGCGGGGTGGGGGTAATATACATAATGAAAGACAAGAAATAAATAAATAGTTAAAGACTGGTAAAATTAAATGGGATGAAAACAAATGGGTCGAGTTCGGGTAGAGCTAATCAACTGAAGTTGTTGATTTCGATGTTGATACCGGAAGGCTGTAGCCTGCTTAAACGGAAGTTTGCGTTGAGCTTCACTGGAAGATTGCAGCAGGCCAAGGGCAGATATATGGCCATCGGAGCAGGACATTTTGTTAAAATGGCAAGCAAGGAGAAGGTCAGGGTCCGGAATTGGCACAGACCGAAGGTGCTCAGCAAAGCGATCTCCCAGTCTGCGGTTGGTCTGTCCGATGTAGCGGAGACCACATTGGGAGCAGCGAATGCAATAGACCAGATTGCAACAGGTGGAAGTGAAAGGTTGCTGAACCTGGATTGAGTATATTGGGCCTGTGATGTTAAACATGGAAGAGGTAAATGTGTAGATGATTAACTTCCCAGGCCGAAGTCGCTCATTCCACGTTAAGCAGCGTTTCACATGCACCTGTTGCAATCTGATGCGTGTAGGATCCTGCTGCGTCAGGATGAGGGACATATTGAAGTGGAGCAAGGAGGTGGTTTGTTAGGAGAGAGACCAATGTTCTGGGGTGTTCTCCCGTGTGACCGTGTCTCTCGAGGGACAGTTTGTGTGAGCTGGCTATGCACTGACACTGTAAACAGTAATATTGACTTCCAAAGGTTTCTGAGTTCTGAATGTAAATCATTGCTAAATATAAATTAACGTTAATTTATAATGGTGAAATAAATAAATGCTGGTGAGGATTTGTAAAAAAAATGTCTCCTAAAGGAATGGGCACAACTTTTTACCAGTTTAAAGAGGGCAGTTTTGCTCTTTGTGGGACGAAGGAGATGGGTCTTCAGACTCGGAGTACCCATGGCGTTCAGGGAGTGTTTGTGAGTGTGAGTGTGAGTCTCTGTGTGTGGGAGGAACGCGTGTGTGTGGGGGGGGGGGGGGCGCGGGGCGGATGACACGAGGAGTGAGGCTGGGGGAATTGGGTTGAAATTAAAGGTGCGGAGCCGGGCTAAAGGCTTGTCCTGAAACCCAGAGTGGGGTTTGTGTTTTGGACAGGGTCGTAGCATTCGGAGAATATCTGTGGGTGGGATGGTGGGGAGGGGACGGTGTTCAATGTCCCTGCCTCTGTCACTCCATCGTTCTCTCTTTCGCCAGCAATTTCTTAACATATTTGATATTTATGGCATAATTCTGCTCCCATATCTTATGGTCTCACGTTCGTGTCCAATGTAGAGTCAGTGCCCAACTCCCAATATCGAGAGAGACATCCCCAGTGAGGGAGCAGAGGGTGGGCGTGGAGTTCAGAGTAGGAGAGAGGGCGGTGAGGAGTCAGAGGGTGAGAGAGGGGGTGGGGGAGTCAGGGAGGAGAGAGTGGGGGCAGTCACAGGGGGAGAGAGTGGCTGCAGTCAGAGGGGCAGATGGTGGGTCCACTCAGATTCGGAATGCGTGGGGGAGTCAGAGGGAAGACAGTGGGGGCAGTCAGAGGGGGAGAGAGTGGGACACTCAGAGCCGGAATGCGTTGGGAAGTCAGAGGTGGAGAATTGGGACAGTCAGTGGGGGAGCGAATGGGGCAGCCAGAGGGGGAGAGAATGCGGCAAATCAGAGGGGGAGATAATGGGGCAGTCAGAGTGGGAGAGAAAGGGAGATTCGGTGGGGGAGGGGGGGGGGGGAATGGAGGAGTCGGAGGTGGAGAGGGTGGGGAAGTCAGAAGGGGAGAGAATGGGTGCCGTCTGAGGGGCAGATGGTGGGGCCACTCAGATTCGGAATGCGTATGGGACTCAGAGGGAAGACAGTGGGGGCAGTCAGAGGGGGAGAGAGTGGGGCACTCTAACAGAGGCAGACTCTGGGAACGCTGGAGGGGGGGCAGACACGACGCATATTCACCTTCACTTCATTTTCAAATCTCTTCCTATGTTGGTCACGGTTTCCTAATAGGGAGGATGTGTTTATAAAATGGGTGTGCCTCTCTCCCCTGACCGCCCCGCGATATATTTTTCTTTCAATAATGCGTTGCTTTAGCTAATTTGAATGTTTCCCTTCCTCTGCCGATGGAGAGTTGATTTTAAAGCTTGGACGACGCAAAGAGAATCTTTTCCGGGCGAGGAGTAGTCAGACAAAAGCCATAACATAGAAACAAATAATGACTGTCGATGCGGCCTTGTCCTTCATTATTACACATCCAGAAGAGACTTGCAGGATCGTCAAGCAAGGTTTGGGCCCATTTCTTTGCGGGGGGGGGGCAGGAATCTGAGTGTTCCTTGGAGGGGGGGGGGGGGGTGTTAGAGATTCGAATTATAGACCAGTGGGATTTTCATATCGAGGGAGGTGGAGTGTGGCAGCAGTAACGGTTAGCAAAATGCCTGAGCGGGGTGGGGGGGGGGGTAGATAATGGGAGGGGGGAGATAATGCTGGCGTCAGATCATGGGGGATTATAATTAAGGGAGGACTTATATAGGCGGCACTGCGTTGCGCAAAACCTGCGGTGGTGGGTTATGCAGAAAGAGAAAGAAAGAGAAAGAAAAACAGATATATGAGAGAGAGGGGTGCGAGTTCGAAAGACAGAGAGCGAGAGAGCTTAGAAAGTTATAAGAACATAAGAACTAGGTGCAGGAGTAGGCCATCTGGCCCCTCAAGCCTGCTCCGCCATTCACTGAGATCATGGCTGATCATTTGTGGACTCAGCTCCACTTTCCGGCCAAACAGCATAATCCTTAATCCCTTTATTCTTCAAAAAACTATCTATATTTTTCTTAGAAGCATTTAATGAAGGAACCTCTACTGCTTCACAGGCCAAGGAATTCCATAGATTCACAACCCTTTGGGTGGAGAAGATCCTCCTAAACTCAGTCCTAAATCTACTTCCCCTTATTTTGAGACTATGCCCCCTAGTTCTGCTTTCACGGGCCAGTGGAAAGAACCTGACCGCATCTATCCTATCTATTACCTTCATAATTTTATATTTCTATAAGATCCCACTTCATCCTTCTAAATTCCAACGAGTACATTCCCAGTCTACTCAACCTCTCCTCGTAATCCAACTCCTTCAGATCCGGGATTAACCTAGTGAATCTCCTCTGCACACCCTCCAGTGCCAGTACGTCCTTTCTCAAGTAAGGAGACCAAAACTGAACACACTACTCCAGGTGTGGCCTCTCTAACACCTTATACAATTACAGCATAACCTCCCTAGTCTTAAACTCCATCCCTCTAGCAATGAAGGACAACATTACATTCGCCTTCTTAAGCACCTGTTGCACCTGTAAACCAACGTTTTGCAACTCATGCACTAGCACACCCAGGTCTCTCTGCACAGCAGCATGTTTTAATATATTATCACTTAAATAATTATCCCTTTTGCTTTTATTTCTACCATAATGGATAACCTCACATTTTTCAACATTGTATTCCATCTGCCAGACGCTAGCCCATTCACTTAGCCTATCCAAATCCCTCTGCAGACTTCCAGGATCCTCTGCACTTTTTGCTTTACCACTGATCTTAGTGTCGTCTGCAAACTTGGACACATTGCCCGTCGTCCCTAACTCCAAATCATTTACGTAAATTGTGACCAATTGTGGGCCCAACACTGATCCCTGATTGACACCACTAGCTTCTGATTGCCAACCAGAGTAACACCCATTAATCCCCACTCTTTGCTTTCTATTAATTAACCAATCCTCTATCCATGCTACTACTTTACCCTTCATGCCATGCATCTTTATCTTATGCAGCAACCTTTTGTGTGTCACCTTGTCAAAGGTTTTCTGGAAACCCAGATATACCACATCCATTGGCTCCCCGTTATCTACCGCCCTGTTAATGTCCTCAACAATTCCAATACATTAGTTAGGCATGACCTGCACTTTATGAACCCATGCTGCGTCTGCCCAATGGGACAATTTCCATCCAGATGCCTCGCTATTTCTTCCTTGATGATAGATTCCAGCATCTTCCCTACCACCGACGTTAAGCTCACTGGCCTATACTTTCCCGCTTTCTGCGGACCTCCTATTTTAAACAGTGGTGTCACGTTTGCTAATGTCCAGTCCGCCGGGACCACCCCAGAGACAAGTGAACTTTGGTAAATTATCACTAGTGCATTTGCAATTTCCCTAGCCATCGCTTTTATCACTCTGGGATGCATTCCATCAGGGCAGGAGACTTGTCTACCTTTTAGCCCCATTAGCTTGCCCAACACTACCTCCTTTGCGATAACAATCCTCTCAAGTTCCTCACCTGTCATAGCCTCATTTCTATCAGTCTCTGGCATGTTATTTGTGTCATCCACTGTGACGACCGACACAAACAACCTGATCAGTTCCTAAGCCATTTCCGCATTTCCCATTATTAAATCTCCCTTCTGATCCTCTAAAGGACCAATATTTACCTTAGCCACTCTTTCTTGTTTTTTTTTGTAGGATCTTTTACGATCTGTTTTTATATTCTGAGCAAGTTTACCCTCATAATCTATCTTACTCTTCTTTATAGCTTTTTCGGTAGCTTTCTGTTGCCCATTAAAAATTTCCCAGTCCTCTAGTCTCCCACTAATCTTTGCCACTTTGAATGCTTTTCCCTTGAATTTGATACTCTGCCTTATTTCCTGAGATATTCACGGTCGATTTTCCCTCTTTCTACCTTCCCTACTTTTTGTTGGTAGAAACCTTTGCTGAGCACTGTGAATAATCGCTTGGATGGTTCTCCACTGTTCCTCAACTGTTTCACCATAAAGTATTTGCTCCCAGTCTACCTTAGCTAATTCTTCTCTCATCCCATTGTAATCTCCTTTGTTTAAGCACAAGACACTCGTGTTTGATTTTACCTTCTCACCCTTCATCAGTTTTTTATATTCCACCATATTGTGATCGCTCTTTCAGAGAGGATCGCTAACCATGAGGTCATGAATCAATCCTGCCTCATTACACAGGACCAGATCTAGGACCGCTTGTTCCCTTTTAGGTTCCATTACATACTGTTGCACGAAACTATTGCGGATACATTCAAGGCTGACTTGCCCGACCTGGTTAAACCAATCGACATGTAGATTAAAATCCCCCATGATAACTACTGTAGAATTTCTACATGCATCCGTTATTTCTTTGTTTATTGCCTGCCCAACCATAATGTTACTATTTGGTGCCCTATAGACTACTCCAATCAGTGGCTTTTTCGCCTTACTATTCCTGATTTCTACCCAAATGGATGCAACATTACCCTCCATAGCACCGATGTCAGCCCTTACTATTGCCCGGATGTCATCCTTAAATAACAGAGCTACACCACCTCGCTTACCATCCACTCTGTCCTTCCGAATAGTTTAATACACTTGTATATTTAACTCCCAGTCGTGACCATCCTTTAACAATGTTTCAGTAATGGCCACTAAATCATAGTCATTTACGATGATTTGCGCCATCAACTCATTTACCTTATTCAGAATACTACGAGCATTCAGGTAAAGTACACTTATGTTGGCTTTTCTTATCTCTGTTTTGAATCTTAACACCCCGATAAGTAATGTCTCCTAAGTTATATTTCCTCTTAACGTTTCCCCTAATTTTCCTTGTCGTTGAACCCATATCTTCATGTAACAGCCTGTCGCGTCGCTTACCATTAATGTTTTTACTTCCCGTTTTATTCATTTTAGTATTACTGGTCCTATTCACTGAGCTCCCCTCAGTCACTGTACCTTGTACTGTCGCCCTTTAGATTTTTGACTGTGGTTTCTCAGCCTTACACTTTCCCCCGAACTGCCTTTTGTTTCTGTTACTATTTTACTACCTTCCAACTTCCTGCATCGGTTTCCATCCCCCTGCCACATTTGTTTAAACCCTCCCCAACAGCTCTAGCAAACACCTCCCGAGGACATCGGTTCCAGTCCTGACCAGGTGCAGACCGTCCGGTTTGAACCGTTTAAAAATGGCCCAGGAATTTGAAACGCTTACACTTGCACCATCTCTCGAGCCATGCATCCATCCTTTCTATCCTGATATTCCTACTCTGGTTAGCTCGTGGCACTGGTAGCAATCCTGAGATTGCTACTTTTGAGGTCCTACTTTTTAATTTAACTCCTAACACCCCGAATTCAGCATGTAGGATCACGTCCCGTTTTTTACCTATGTCGTTGGTGCTTATGTGCACCACGACAACTGGCTGCTCACCCACCCCCTCCCCTCCCCCCAGCATGTCCTGCAGCCGCTCCGATACATCCTTGACCCTTGCACCAGGGAGGCAACATACCATACTGGAGTCTCGATTGCGTCCGCAGAACCGCCTGTCTATTCCCCTTACAATTGAGTCCCCTGTCACTTTCGCCCTGCTATTCTTCTTCCTGCCCAGCTGCGCAACAGAGCCAGCCACGGTTCCATGAACCTGGCTGCTGCTGCCTTCCCCTGGTGAGCCATCTCCATCAACATTATCCAAAGCGGTTTTTCTGTTTTGCAGTATCTCCCTCAGTACCTTTCCTCTGCGGTGTGACCAACTCGCTAAACGTGGCCTCCACGACGTCTTCAGCATCGCGGATGCTCCAAAGTGAGTCCATCCGCAGCTCCAGAGCCTGCAAATGGTCTAAGAGGAGCTGCAGCTGGACACACTACTTGCACGTGAAGGATCCAGGGATAGTGGGCGTGTCCCTGAGCTCCCACATCGCACACAAGGAGCACGACACGTATCTGAGATCTCCGGCCATGTTTTAAACCTTAGGTAAACTTATACAACTACAATTCCAAAAAACTAAAGAAAAAATAAATAATTAAACAAGACAAAGAAAAGAAAAACTACTTACCAGTCATTTACCAGGGATAGAAAGCACCTCCTCCCCACCCAGCTTCGAATTCCCACCTAGATTCAAATTCTCAAACTCACTTTTGGGTTTGTCTTACTCTTGGCTGTGTCTTCTATGGCTCACTGGCAGAACTCAGTGAGACCTCTTTTTTAAAAATTATTTTTTGGAAAATTACAGCACAGGAAAAGGCCCTTCGGCCCTCCCAGCCTGCTCCAATCCAGATCGTGTATCTAAACCTGTCACCTATTTTCCAAGGATCTACTTCCCTCTATTCCCCGCTCGTTCGTATATCTGTCTAGATGCATGTTAAATGATTACATCATGGCCGCCTCTACCACCTCCACTGGCAAAGCGTTCCAGGCACCCACCACCCTCTGCGTAAAAAACTTTCCACGCACATTTCCCTTAAACTTTCCCCCTCTCATCTTGAAATCGTGACCTCTTGTAATTGATACCCACACTCTTGGAAAAAGCTTGTTGCAATCCACCCTGTCCATACCTCTCATTATTTTGTACACCTCAATCCGATCCCCCCATAAACTCCGATTTTCCATCGAAGACAATCCTAATCTACTCAACCTTTCTTCATAGCTAGCACCCTCCATACCAGGCAACATCCTAGTGAACCTCCTCTGCTCCCTCTCGAAAGCATCCACATCCTTCTGGTAATGTGGCGACCACAACTGCACGCAGTATTCCAAATGTGATCTAACCAAAGTTATATAAAACTGTAACATGACCTGCCGACTCTTGTACTCAACACCCCGTCCGATGAAGGCAGGCATGCTGTATGCCTTACAAAGAACATAGAACATAGAACAATACAGCGCAGTACAGGCCCTTCGGCCCACGATGTTGCACCGAAACAAAAGCCATCTAACCTATACTATGCCATTATCATCCATATGTTTTTCCAATAAACGTTTAAATGCCCTCAATGTTGGCGAGTTCACTACTGTAGCAGGTAGGGCATTCCACGGCCTCACTACTCTTTGCGTAAAGAACCTACCTCTGTCCTCTGTCCTATATCTATTACCCCTCAGTTTAAAGTTATGTCCCCGCGTGCCAGCCATTTCCATCCGCGGGAGAAGGCTCTCACTGTCCACCCTATCCAACCCCCTGATCAATTTGTATACCTCTATTAAGTCTCCTCTTAACCTTCTTCTCTCCAAGGAAAACAACCTCAAGTCCAGTAGCCTTTCCTCATAAGATTTTCCCTCCATACCAGGCAACATCCTGGTAAATCTCCTATGCACCCGCTCCAACGCCTCCACGTCCTTCCAAAAATGCGGTGACCAGAACTGTAGGCAATAATCCAAATGCGTCCGTACCAGAGTTATGTACAGATGCAACATGACCTCCCGACTCCGGAACTCAATCCCTCTACCAATAAAGGCCAACACTCCATAGGCCTTCTTCACAACCCTATCAACCTGGGTGGCAACTTTCAGGGATCTATGTACATGGACACCTAGATCCCTCTGCTCATCCACACTTTCTAGAACTTTACCATTAGCCAAATATTCCGCATTTCTGTTATTCCTTCCAAAGTGAATCACCTCACACTTCTGTACATTAAACTCCATTTGCCACCTCTCAGCCCAGCTCTGTAGCTTATCTATATCCCTCTGTAACCTGCTACATCCTTCCACACTACCGACTTTAGTATCGTCTGCAAATTTACTCACCCACCCTTCTGCGCCTTCCTCTAGGTCATTGATAAAAATGACAAACAGCAACGGCCCCAGAACATATCCTTGTGGTACTCCACTTGTGACTGTACTCCATTCTAAACATTTCCCATCAACCACCACCCTCTGTCTTTTTTCAGCTAGACAATTTCTGATCCACTTCTCTAAATCACCCTCAATCCCCAGCCTCCGTATTTTCTGCAATAGACTACCGTGGGGAACCTTCTCAAACGCTTTGCTGAAATCCATATACACCACATCAACTGCTCTACCCTCATCTACCTGTTCAGTCACCTTCTCAAAGAACTCAATAAGGTTTGTGAGGCATGACCTACCCTTCACAAAGCCATGCTGACAATCCCTGATCATATTATTCCTATCTAGATGATTATAAATCTTGTCTCTTACAATCCCCTCCAAGACTTTAACCACTACAGTCGTGAGGCTCACCGGTCTATAGTTGCCGGGGTTGTCTCTGCTCCCTTTTTTGAACAACGGGACCACATTTGCTGTCCTCCAGTCCTCTGGCACTATTCCTGTAGCCAATGATGGCATAGAAGTCAAAGCCAAAGGTCCAGCAATCTCTTCCCTGGCCTCCCAGAGAATCCTAGGATAAATCCCATCAGGTCCCGGGGACTTATCAATTTTCAGCCTGTCCAGAATTGCCAACACCTCTTCCCTACGTACCTCAATGCCATCTAGTCTATTAGCCTGGGGCTCAGCATTCTCCTCCACAACATTATCTTTTTCCTGAGTGAATACTGACGAAGAATATTAATTTAGTATCTCGCCTATCTCTTCAGACTCCACACACAATTTCCCATCCCTGTCCTTGACTGGTCCTGCTCTTTCCCTAGTCATTCGCTTATTCCTGACATACCTATAGAAAGCTTTTGGGTTTTCCTTGATCCTTCCTGCCAAATACTTCTCATGTCCCCTCCTTGCTCGTCTTAGCTCTCTCTTTAGATCCTTCCTCGCTACCTTGTAACTATCCAACGCCCCAACTGAAACTTCACACCTCATCTTCACATAGGCCTCCTTCTTCCTCTTAACAAGAGATTCCACTTCCTTGGTAAATCACGGTTCCCTCGCTCGACGCCTTCCTCCCTGCCTAACAGGTACATACTTATCAAGAACACGCAGTTAGCTGATCCTTGAACAAGCCCGACTTATCCAGTGTGCCCAACACTTGCAGCCTACTTCTCCACCTTATCCCCCCCCCCCACCCCCCCCCCCCCCCAAGTCACGTCTAATGGCATCATAATTGCCCTTCTCCCAGCTATAACTCTTGTCCTGCGGTGTATACTTATCCCGTTCCATCATTAACGTAAACGTCACCGAATAGTGGTCACTGTCCCCAAAGTGCTCTCCTACCTCCAAATCCAACACCTGGCCTGCTTCATTACCCAAAACCAAATCCAACGTGGCCTCTCCTCTTGTTGGCCTGTCAACATATTGTTTCAGGAAACCCTCCTGCAAACACTGTACAAAAAACGACCCATCTATTGTACTCGAACTATATCTTTTCCAGTCAATATTTGGAAAGTTATAGTCTCCCATAATAACTACCCTGTTGCTTTCGCTCTTATCCTGAACCATCTTCGCCATCTTTTCCTCTACACCCCTAGAGCTATTAGGAAGCCTATAAAAAACTCCCAACATGGTGACCTCTCCTTTCCTGTTTCTAACTTCAGCCCATACTACCTCGGAAGAAGAGTCCCCATCTAGCATCCTCTCCGCCACCGTAATACCTCTCTTGACTAGCAGCGCCACACCTCCCCCTCTTTTGACTCCTTCTCTGAGCTTACTAAAACACCTAAACCCCGGAACCTGCAACATCCATTCCTGTCCCTGCTCTATCCATGTCTCCGAAATGGCCACAACATCGAAGTCCCAGGTACCAACCCATGCTGCCAGTACCCCTACCTTCTTTCGTATACTCCTTTGCATTGAAGTAGACACACTTCAAACCACCTACCTGAACACTGGCCCCCTCCTACGACGTCAAATCTGTGCTCTTGACCTCTATACTCTCATTTTCCCTTACCCTAAAACTACAATCCAGGTTCCCATGCCCCTGCTGCATTAGTTTAAACCCCGCCCCCCCCCCCCCCCAAAGAGCACTAACAAATCTCCCCCCCCCCCCAGGATATTTGTGCCCCTCTGGTTCAGAAGTAGACCATCCTGTCTGTAGAGGTCCCACCTTCCCCAGAAAGAGCCCCAGTTATCCAGAAATCTGAATCCCTCCCGCCTGCACCATCCCTGTAGCCACGTGTTTGAATGCTCTCTCTCCGTATTCCTCATCTCACTATCACGTGGCACGGGAAACAACCCAGAGATACCAACTCTGTTTGTTCTAGTTCTGAGCTTCCATCCTAGCTCCCTGAAAGCCTGCCTGACATCCGTGTCCCCTTTCCTACCTATGTCGTTAGTGCCAATGTGGACCACGACTTGGGGCTGCTCCCCCTCCCCCCTAAGGACCCGGAAAACACGATCCGAGACATCACGTACCCTTGCACCTGGGAGGCAACATACCAAACGTGAGTCTCTCACGCTCCCACAAAATCTCCTATCTGTGCCCCTGACTATAGAGTCCCCAATTACTAATGCTCTGCTCCTCTCCCCCTTCCCTTCTGAGCAACAGGGACAGACTGCGTTCCAGACGCCCCTACCCCATGGCTTACCCCTGATAAGTCGTCGTCCCCACAAGTATCCAAAGCGGTATACTTGTTTCTCAGGGGAACAACCGCAGGGAATCCCTGCACTGACTGCTTTTTCCCAGTCCCTCTTACAGTTACTCACCTATCTCCAATCTTTGGTGTAACTAATTCCCTGAAGCTGCTATCTATGACCCCCTTCTGCCTCCCGAATGATCCGAAGTTCTTCCAACTCCATCTCCAGTTCCATAACTCGGTCTTGGAGGAGCTGGAGATGGCAGCACTTCCTGCAGGTAAAATCAGCAGGGACACTAACTGCATCCCTCACCTGAAACATCCTGCAGGAGGAACATTGCACTCCCTTCCCTGCCATTCCTCTAACTTTCTACCAAGATCTGGCTAACAACTAAATTAAATTTTTTATAAAAAATAATAATAATATAATAAAATATGGTACTTACCTCAGACCAATGGGTTTTATTATGAGGTTAGAGGAGGAGGGCGGGTGGGAGACACTACACGTGTAGTGTCTCGGGTTTCCTCTCCACCAGAATTTATTGGTGAGGGTCTTCCCAGACGTCCGCGGGTCGACTTCCTGTTCCCGCCGAAAACATTAATGAAAAAAACATTTTAAAAATAAAAAAATTCTCAGCTCCTGCTGAAATTGACTAACCAGCCAGCTCCACTCCCGCCGAAATCGACTGCCCTGCCCCTGCAACGACAAGTGCTTTTAAAGGACAGACTTACCTCCCAGCAGCCATTTCCGCACTGCTCCCGCTGAAACTGACTCACCAGCTGTTCTCCCGCCAAAATCGACTGGCCTGCCCGTGCAAAGACAAGTGCTTTTAAAGGACAGACTTACCTCCCATCAGCCACTTCCGCACTGCTCCCGCTGAAACTGACTCACCAGCTGTTCTCCCGCCGAAGTCGACTGGCCTGCCCCTGCAAAGACAAGTGCTTTTAAAGGGCTGACTTACCTCCCAGCAGCCACTTCCGCACTGCTCCCGCTGAAACTGACTCACCAGCTGTTCTCCCGCCGAAATCGACTGGCCTGCCCTTGCAAAGACAAGTGCTTTGAAAGGACAGACTTACCTCCCAGCAGCCACTTCCGCACTGCTCCCGCTGAAACTGACTCACCAGCTGTTCTCCCGCCGAAATCGACTGGCCTGCCCCTGCAAAGACAAGTGCTTTTAAAGGACAGACTTACCTCCCAGCATCCACTTCCGCACTGCTCCCGCTGAAACTGACTCACCAGCTGTTCTCCCGCCGAAGACGACTGGCCTGCCCCTGCAAAGACAAGTGCTTTTAAAGGACAGACTTACCTCCCAGCAGCCACTTCCGCACTGCTCCCGCTGAAACTGACTCACCAGCTGTTCTCCCGCCGAAATCGACTGGCCTGCCCCTGCAAAGACAAGTGCTTTTAAAGGACAGACTTACCTCCCAGCAGCCACTTCCGTACTGCTCCCGCTGAAACTGACTAACCAGATGTTCTCCCGCCGAAATCGACTGGCCTGCCCCTGCCCCTTCTTGACCACTCTATCGACCTGCGTTGCCGCCTTCAGTGTACAATGGACCTGAAATGCCAGATCTCTCTGTACATCAATATTCACCAGGACACTTCCATTTACCGTATTGTCCGCTCTTGAATTAGAACTTCCAAAACGCATCACCTCGTATTGGCCTGGATTGAACTCCATCTATAATTTCGCTGCCCAACTTCACAATCTATATATCTGTTGCTGTATTTTCTGACAGTCCTCCTCGCTATCTGCAACTCCACCAATCTTAGTATCATCTGCAAACGTTCTAATCAGACCACGTATAATTTCGTCCAGATCATTTATGTATATCACAAACAACACCGGTCCGACAACGGATCCCTGTGGAACACCACTAGTCACACTTCTCCATTTTGTGACACTCACTTCAACCACAACTCTCAGTCTCCTGTTGTCCAGTCAGTTATTCATCCATCTAGCTAGTACACCCTGAACCCCATACGACTTCATTTTTTCAATCAACCTCCCATGGGAAACTTTATCAAACGCCTTACTGAAGTTCAGGAATATGACATCTACAGCCCTTCATTCATCAATTAACTTTGTCACTTCCTCAAATATTTCTATTAGGTTTGTAAGACATGACCTTCCCTGCACAAAACCATGCTGCCTATCACTGATTCGTATATTTTCTTCCAAATGTGAATAGATCCTATCCCTCAGTATCTTCTCCAACAGTTTGCTAACATTGATGTCAAGCTCGCAGGTCTATAATTCCCTGGATTAACCCTGCTACCCTTCTTATACAAAGGGACAACACGAGCAATTCTCCAGTCCTCCGGGACGTCACCCGTGCTCAAGGATTCTGCAAAGATATCTGTTAAGGCACCCGCTATTTCGTCCCCCGCTTCCCTCAGTAACCTGGGATACAAAGAAAGGCAGGGTTAGAGAGAGAGAGAGAGAGGGTTAGAAAGAGAGAGAGGTTAGAGAGGGAGATTTGAAAGAAATGGAGAATTGGAGAGAATTTAAAGTGTGAGAAAGAATTTAAATAGAGTGAGCGAAAATTTAAAGAGAGTGAGAGAGATTTGAAGAGACTGAAAGAGAATTTAAAGAGAGTTAAGGAGGATTTAAAGAGAATTTAAAGAGAGTTAAATAGAACGTAGTGTTAAAGTATTTAAAGTGTTAAAGAGAATTTAAAGAGAGTTGGACAGAAATTAAAGAGTTTGAGAATTAAATGTGAGTTAGAGAGAATTTAAAGACAGTTAAAGACAATTAAAAGAGAGTTAAAGAGAATTTAAAGAGAGTTAGAATTTAAAGAGAGTTCGAGAGAATTTTTAGAGAGTCAGAGAGGATGAAAAGACAGTTAGAGAGAATTGAAAGACAGAACGAATTTAAAGAGATTGAGAGAGAATTTAAAGAGATTTATAGTATTTAAAGAGAGTTGGACAGAATTTAAAGAGAGTGAGAATTTAATGAGAGTTAGAGAGAATTTAAAGACAGTTAGAGAGAATTAAAAGAGAGTTAGAGAGAATTTAAAGAGAGCGAGAATTTAAAGACAGTTAGAGACAATGTAAAGTGCGTCAGGGAGGATTTAAAGACAGTTAGAGAGAATGAATTCAAAGAGAGTTAGAGAGAATTTAAAGAGAGTGAGAATTTAAAGAGAGTTCGAGAGAATTTAAAGAGAGTGAGAATTTAATGAGAGTGAGAGAATTTAAAGAGTCATGAAGGATTTGAAGACAGTTAGAGAGAATTTCAAAAGCGTGAGAGAGAGTTTTGAAGAACTTGAGATAGAATTTAAAGAGAGTTAAAGATAATTTAAAGAGGGTGAGCGAGAATTACGTGCTCCCTGATTGGTGGACGCAGTTGTCGGAATTCACGCAGAGTCCCTGATTGGTTGGGGAAACTGGCTATCTAAAAGTGAAGCTTCTGATTGGCTGCGGCAGCTGTCAATCTGAACGCGGAGTCTCTGACTGGTCCGTCAGTCAGCCGCTGTGAGTCATAGGTCCGTGCTCCTGATTGGTTTTCCGCTGCTGTAAGTCAGTACGAACGACCTCTGATTGGCTGCGGCGATTTTTACCCTGCTGATGTAGCTGGAGATTGGCTGGGTGGCTGTCAGTCAGCGACTGGAGCTCCTGATTGGCTGAGGGGGCAGTCAATCTGCGGCTAGAGCTCCTTATTGGTCGAGGGGCTGCCAATCAGCGTCTGGCGATCGTGATTGGCCGAAGGGTTGTCAGTGAACGGCTGGAGCTCTCGATTCGCTGAGGGTCTGTGAGTCAGTTTTATTTATTGAGTAATTTAATAAATGATGTAACCGGATACTTCACAGCGATCTTGATCTGCTCCCTGAACCTGGACTGAGTAATCACATAAATAAATGTGTTTGTGCAGCAATTTAAATCCAACAGTAAATGGCCAACTTCCCGTAAATTATATTGAGTATTCGTGAGGTCAATTATTCCTCCCAAATCAATGTAGAAAACGTTAATTTCAAATACTACCCAGAGGACAATGAAAGTTCCAGAGATACTGAAGAGTAAAATCATTGACTTCCTTCTGCTCTTCATCTCCGGGTCTTTGCGATTGTCTGCATGACTCTGAGCCCTCAGTGTCTTCCGCACTCGACTCGTGAGTATAATGTGCCTGACTGTCAGAGCGTTGATCAACAGGATTAAACCAAATGGAATCATTGGCATTGAAACCTGAGAAAACGTGTTAAATAAAACCCACATGGGGTCAGTGAAAACGCTGCTCCTTGCCATACAACCCAACTGGACATTGTTAATTATCTGTGTAGGTTCATATAGAAAGTACCAAGGGATGTTTTTTACACAGACCAGGAGGCCGGTTGTTGACAGAACCACAGCCGCTGTTTTCTCGGTGCAATATTTAGTTTTCAGTTTCTGACAGCGAATGGCCACAAATCGATCAAAGCAGAAAGTGGTCGTGAACCAGACAGAACAGTCCGCGGCTGCAAACAGCAGGAGATATCTAACGCGACACACAGATGTGAGGTGCAGGAAACTCCGGGGGAAATAATAATTATTGATCTTGTTTAGTATGGGGTGAATGATAATATACAACAGATCCGCCACCGCCATGGCCACCAGGTAGCGAGTTGTGCACGTCGTGAGGCCACATTTCCCCCTACACAGAATCGCAATTCCCAGTAAATTAACTGTCAGAGAGAAGGAAGAAGCACATGGAAAGTACTGATTAAACATTCTCTGTTCCAGAACCGGGATAGGATTTCAGCAAAAATAAAATGGCTAGCAGGAGGGTGGGGGAGGTTGGTTGATCAGTGGGCATAGAGATTATCATTGCAGAGTGGGAAGTAACGTGTTTAAGTTGGGGAGGAGGAAAGTGAATTTCAGGCCTCTCTTCTCCAGGGCTTGATATTTAAGGTAGTGGTAGGAAAATGTTCATAACTCAAATACCTTTGGGAGAAGTTACATTTCTCATTTAGTCTGATTTACAGGATTAACTCAGCCCGGCCAGGTTTCCCAAACTGAATATAAACATACTGGTGGTTTTATCACTCATCGCTCCCAATTATTGGACCACACCTCGGATGGGACGGTTCGCAGGACTGGAGTGTTGATGAAGTTGGATACCACCCCTGAATTAATGGAAAACTCCACGACCAATGGAAAACAATGAAAAAGGCGGAGAAGCTCCCAGTTCATAATTATGAGACGAATCGAGTCTGTCCAGGCTCGAGAAATTTCTCAGGACATATCATTCCCATGTTCATCAATTTGTGAGGCACCCTCTCACAGGAATATTCCATCGTCATGTTCTGAACATCCCCACATCACACTATTGCCAGGAATACATCATCCCCCGATTTGGAGACAATCCCTGAGAAGCTCTTCTCGAGAATATTACCTCTCCCGCACTAGGCATTCTCCAGGGCTCACTTGCAAGGAATGTACTGTCTCCAATCTCGAACCATACCATTCGATAAACAAAAATGCACATTCCAAAAAATAGGGCGTTACGATGGAGGAAAAAGTTCCCAGTCTAAGCTGTTGAACTTAAAGTTGAGTCCTGGGGGCTGTTACATCCTAATTGCGAGATGAAGTGCTGCTCCTCCAGCCTGCGTTGGGTTCCACTGGATCCTTTGAAGCAGGTCAAGGACAGACACGTGGGAATGAGTGCAAGGTGCTGAGTTAACATGGCTGCGACAGGAAGGCTGGGGTCATGCTTTTGTGAGCTGCGTCAGGGTGTTCCGCAAAGCGGTCACCCAGTCTGCGTTTAGTCTCCCCAATGTAGAAGAGACGGTGTTGAGAACAGCGAGTACAGTAGAGCAAATTGAAGGAAGCAGAAGATAAACGCTGCTTCTCCAGAAAGGAGAGATTGCTGCCGAGAATCATGGACGTTAGGAGGTAAAGGAGGAGTTGTTGCACCATCTGCGATTGCAAGAGAATGATGGGAAAGGGAAGGGGCGTTGGGTGTAACGAAGAAGTGGACAAGACTGTCAAGGTAGGAGCGGTATGTGACTAATGTAAACATGTGAGGGTGGTGGGAGAGAGATGAAGATGTGTTTAGTGGTGACATCATGTTGGACTTGGCGGAATAGGTGGAGGATGATTATTTAATGGTGAACAAAGAACAAAGAACAATGAAATGTACAGCACAGGACCGGGCCCTTTGGCCCTCCAAGCCCGTGCCGACCATGCTGCCAGACTAAACAACAATCTTCTACACTTCCTGGGTCTATATCCCTCTATTCCCATCTATTCATGTATTTGTCAAGATGCCCCTTAAATGTCACTATCGTCCATGCTTCCAGCACCTCCTCCGGTAGCGGGATCCAGGCACCCACTACCCTCTGTGTAAAAAACTTGCCTCGTACATCTATTCTAAACCTTGCCGCTCTCACCTTAAACCTATGCCCCCTCGTAATTGACCCCTCTACCCTGGGGAAAAGCATCTGACTATCCTCTCTTTCTATGCCCCTCATAATTTTGTAGACCACTATCAGGTCGCCCCTCAACATCCGTCGTTCCACTGAGAAGAAACCGAGTTCATTCAACCGCTCCTCATAGCTAATGTCCTCCATACCAGGCAACATGCTGGTAATTCTCTTATGCACCCTCGCTAAAGCCTCCACATCCTACTGGTAGTGTGGCGACCAGAATTGAAGACTATACTTCAAGTGTGGCCAAACTAAGGTTCTATACAGCTGCAACATGACTTGCCAATACTTATACTCAATGCCCCGGCCAATGAAGGCACGCATGCCGTATGCCTTCTTGACTATCTTCTCCACCAGTGTTGCCCCTTTCAGTGACCCGTGGACCTGTACTCCTAGATCTCTCTGACTTTCAATACTCTTGAGGGTTCTACCATTCACTGTATATTCCCTACCTGCATTAGACCTTCCAAAATGCATTACCTCACATTTGTCCGGATTAAACTCCATCTGCCATCTCTCCGCCCAAGTCTCCAAACAATCTAAATCCTGCTGTATCCTCTGACTCCTCATCGCTATCCGCAATTCCACCAACCTTTGTGTCGTCTGCAAACTTAGTAATCAGACCAGTTACATTTTCCTCCAAATCATTTATATATTCTACAAAGAGCAAAGGTCCCAGCACTGATCCCTGCGGAACACCACTGGTCACCGCCCTCCAATTAGAAAAGCATCCTTCCATTTCTACTCTCTGCCTTTTATGACCTAGCCAATTCAGTATCCACCTTGCAAGCTCACCCCTGATCCCGTGTGACTTCACCTTTTGTACTAGTCTACCATGAGGGACCTTGTCAACGGCCTTACCGAAGTCCATATTGACAACATCCACTGCCCTACCTGCATCAATCATCTTTGTGACCTCCTCGAATAACTGTATCAAGTTAGTGAGACACGACCTCCCCTTCACAAAACCATGCTGCCTCTCACTAATACGTCAATTTGCTTCCAAATGGGTGTAGATCCTGTCTCGAAGTATTCTCTCCAGTAATTTCCCTAACACTGAAGTAAGGCTCACCGCCCTGTAGTTCCCTGGATTATCCTTGCTCCCCTTCTTATACAGTGGAACAACATTGGCTATTCTCCAGTCCTCCGAAACATCACCTGAAGCCCGTGAGGATACAAAGATTTCAGTCAAGGCCTCAGCAATTTCCTCTCCAGCCTCCTTCAGGATTCTGGGGTAGATCCCATCAGGCCCTGGGGACTTATCTAACTTAATATTTTTTAACACGCATAACACCCCTTCTTTTTGGACCTCAATGTGACCCAGGCTATCTACACACCCTTAGAACATGGAACATAGAACATAGAACGATACAGCGCAGTACAGGCCCTGCGGCCCACGATGTTGCACCGAAACAAAAGCCATCTAACCTACACTATGCCATTATCATCCATATGCTTATCCAATAAAGCTTTAAATGCCCTCAATGTTGGCGAGTTCACTACTGTTGCAGGTAGGGCATTCCATGGCCTCACCGCTCTTTGCGTAAAGAACCTACCTCTGACCGCTGTCCTAATTCTATTACCCCTCAGTTTAAAGCTATGTTCCCTCGTACCATCCATTTCCATCCGCGGGAGAAGGCTCTCACTGTCCACCCTATCTAACCCCCTGATCATTTTGTATGCCTCTATTAAGTCTCCTCTTAACCTTCTTCTCTCCAACGAAAACAACCTCCAGTCCATCAGCCTTTCCTCATAAGATTTTCCCTCCATACCAGGCAACATCCTGGTAAATCTCCTCTGCACCCGCTCCAAAGCCTCCACGTCCTTCCTATAATGCGGTGACCAGAACTGTACGCAATACTCCAAATGCGGCCGTACCAGAGTTTTGTACAGCTGCAACATGACCTCCTGACTCCGGAACTCAATCCCTCTACCAAAAAATGCCAACACTCCATAGGCGTTCTTCACAACTCTATCAACCTTTGTGGCAACTTTCATGGATCTATGTACATGGACACCGAGATCCCTCTACTCATCAACACTTCCAATAACTTTACCATTAGCCAAATATTCCGCATTCCTGTTATTCCTTCCAAAGTGAATCACCTCACACTTCTCTACATTAAAATCCATTTGCCACCTCTCAGCCCAGCTTTGCAGATTATCTATGTCCCTCTGTAACCTGCTACATCCTTCCACACTGTCGACAACACCACCGACATTAGTGTTGTCTGCAAATTTACTCACCCACTCTTCTGCGCCTTCCTCTGGGTCATTGATAAAAATGACAAACAGCAACGGCCCCAGAACAGATCCTTGTGGTACGCCACTTGTAACTGAACTCCATTCTGAACATTTCCCATCAACCACCACACTCTGTCTTCTTTCAGCTAGCCAATTTCTGATCCACATCTCTAAATCAACCTCAATCCCCAGCCTCCGTATTTTCTGCAATAGCCTACCGTGGGGAACCTTATCAAACGCAACCCTTCTCCAGACTCAACATCTACCAATTCCTTCTCTTTGGTGAATACTGATGCAAAGTATTCATTTAGTACCTCGCCCATTTCCTCTGGCTCCACACATAGATGCCCTTGCCTATCCTTCAGTTGGCCAACCCTTTCCCTGGCTACCCTCTTGCTTTTTATGTACGTGTAAAAAGCCTTGGAATTTTCCTTAACCCTATTTGCTAATGACTTTTCGTGACCCCTTCTAGCCCTCCTGACTCCTTGCTTAAGTTCCTTCGTACTTTCCTTATATTCCACACAGGCTTCGTCTGTTCCCAGCCTTGTAGCCAACACAAATGCCTCCTTTATCTTTTTGACGAGGCCTACAATATCTCTTGTTATCCAAGGTTCCCGAAAATTGCCGTATGTATCCTTCTTCCTCACAGGAACATGCCGGTCTTGAATTCCTTTCAACTGACACTTGAAAGCCTCCCACATGTCAGGTGTTGATTTACCCTAAAACATCCGCCCCCAATCGAGGTTCTTCAGTTCCCGCCTAATATTGTTATAATTAGCCATCCCCCAATTTAGTACATTCACCCTAGGACCACTCTTATCCTTGTTCACCAGCACTTTAAAACTTACTGAATTGTGGCCACTTTTCCCGAAATGCTCCCCTACTGAAACTCCTACCACCTGGCCGGGCTCATTCCCCAATACCAGGTCCAGTACCGCCCCTTCCCTAGTTGGACTGTCTACATATTGTTTTAAGAAGCCCCCCTGGATGCTCCTTACAAACTCTGCCCTGCCTAAGCCCCTGGCACTAAGTGAGTCCCAGTCAATATTGGGGAAGGTGAAGTCTCCATCACCACAACCCTGTTGTTTTTACTCTTTTCCAAAATCTGTCGACCTATCTGCTCCTCTATCTCCGGCTGGCTGTTGGAGGGCCTGTAGTAAACCCCCAACATTGTGACTGCACCCTTCTTGTTCCTGATCTCTACCCATATAGCCTCACTGCCCTCTGAGGTGTCCTCCCGTAGTACAGCTGTGTTATCCTCCCTAACCAGTAGCGAAACTCCGCCGCCCCTTTTACATCCCCCTCCATCCCGCCTGAAAGATCTAAATACTGGAACGTTTAGCTGCCAATCCTGCCCTTCCCTCAACCAGGTCTCTGTAGTGGCAACAACATCATAGTTCCAAATACTAATCCAATCTCTTAAGTTCATCTGCCTTACCCGTAATAGTTCTTGCATTAAAACAAATGAATGCCAGGTGTGTGTAAAGTGAGGAAAGGGGGACACTATTTTGTTTCCGGGAGGGAGGGGGATGGGTGAGGGCAGAGGTGTGGGAAATGAATTGAACACATTTGAGAGCCATGTTCACCCAATGAAGGTATTGGTGGCAACCCCAGATAAGGAAAAGGCAGACATGCCAGAATGGCCATTTTCCAAGGTGACATCATCAGAACAAGGTGACAGAGAATGACAGAAGAAAATTGATGTACAGAGAGATATGGGAGTTCAGGTTCATTGTACCTTGAAGGTGGCAACGCAGGTCGATAGAGTGGTAAAGAAGGCATAAAGCATGCTTGCCTTCATCGGACGGCGTATTGATTACAAGAGTCGGCAGGTCATGTTACAGTTGTATAGGACATGAGTTAGGCCACATTTGGAATACTGCGTGCAGTTGTGGTCGCCACATTACCAGAAGGATGTGGATGCTTCAGAGAGGGTGCAGAGGATGTTGCCTGGTATGGAGGGTCATAGCTATGAAGAAAGGTTGAGTAGATTAGAATTGTTTTCGTTGGAATGACGGAGGTTGAGGGAGGGGGGGGGGACCTGATTGAGGTCTGCAAGAATTATGAGAGGTATGGACAGGGTGGATAGCAACAGGCTATTTCCAAGGTGGGGGTGTCAATTACAAGGGGTCACGATTTAGAACATAAGAACATATGAACTAGGAGGAGGAGTAGGCCATCTGGCCCCTCGAGCCTGCTCCACCATTCAATGAGATCATGGCTGATCTTTTGTGGACTCAGCTCCACTTTCCGGGCAAAACACCATAACCCTTAATCCCTTTATTCTTCAAAAAACTATCCATCTTTATCTTAAAAATATTTAATGAAGGAGCCTCTACTGCTTCACTGGGCAAGGAAATCCATAGATTCACAACCCTTTGGGTGAAGAAGTTCCTCCTAAACTCAGTCCTAAAACTACTTCCCCTTATTTTGAGGCTATGCCCCCTAGTTCTGCCTTGTATTCCGTCTGCCAGACGCTAGCCCATTCACTTAGCCTATCCAAATTCCTCTGTGGACTTCCAGGATCCTCTGCACTTTTTGCTGTAGCACTTACCTTAGTGTCGTCTGCAAACTTGGGCACATTGCCCTTGGTCCCCAACTCCAAATCATCTATGTAAATTGTGAACAGTTGTGGGCCCAACACTGATCCCTGAGAGACACCACTAGCTACTGATTGCCAAGCAGAGAAACATCCATTAATCCCCACTCTTTGCTTTCTATTAATTACCCAATCCTCTATCCATGCTACTACTTTCCCCTTAATGCCATGCATCTTTATCTCATGCAACAACGTTTTGTGTGGCACCTTGTCAAAGGCTTTCTGGAAATCCAGATAGGCCACATCCATTGGCTCCCCGTTATCTACCGCCCTGTTAATGTCCTCAAAAAATTCCACTAAATTAGTTAGGCACGACTTGCCCTTTATGAACCCATGCTGCGTCTGCCCAATGGGATAATTTCCATCCAGATGTCTCGCTATTTCTTCCTTGATGATATATTCCAGCATCTTCCCTACTACCGAAGTTAAGCTCACTGGCCTATAATTACCCGCTTTCTGTCTACCTCCTTTTTTAAACAGTGGTGTCACGTTTGCTAATTTCCAATCCGCCGGGACCACCCCAGATTCTCGTGAATTTTGGTAAATTATCACTCGTGCATTTGCAATTTCCCTAGCCATCTCTTTTAGCACTCTGGGATGCATTCCATCAGGTCCAGGAGACGTGTCTACCTTTAGGCCCATTAGCTTGCCCATCATTACCTCTTTGGTAATAACAATCCTCTCAAGGTCCTTACCTGTCATAGCCTCATTTCCATCAGTCACTGGCATGTTAGTTGTGTCTTCCACTGGGAAGACAGACCCAAAAAACCTGTTCAGTTCCTCAGCCATTTCCTCATCTCCCATTATTAAATTACCCTTCTCATCCTCTAAAGGACCAATATTTACCTTTGCCTCTCTTTTTTGTTTTATGTATTTGTAGAAACCTTTACTCTCTGTTTTTATATTCTGAGAAAGTTTACTCTCATAATCTACCTTACTCTTCTTTATTGCTTTTTCGGTAGCTTTCTGTTGCCCCCTAAAGATTTCCCAGTCCTCTAGTCTCCCACTGACCTTTGCTACTTTGTATGTTTTTCCTTCAATTTGATACGCTCCCTTATTTTTTATTTTCAAGGTGAGAGGGGGAAAGTTTAAGAGATGTGCGGGAAAGATTTTTACGCAGAGGGTGGTGGCTGCCTGGAACTCTTTGCCAGCGGAGGTGATAGAGGCGGGCACGATAGCATCATTCAAGATGCATTTAAATAGATATATGAACGGGCTGGGAAAAGAGGGAAGTAGATGCTTGGAAAATAGGCGACAGGTTTAGATAAAGAGTCAGGATCGGCCCAGGCTGGGTGGGCCGAAGGGCCTGTTCCTGTGCTGTAATATTTTTTGTTCTTTTGTTCTTGAGACCAAGGAACTGGAAGAAGGGGATTCAGTCCTTACAGGAAGCACGGTGTGAGGATCTGTACACGAGGTTACTGGGGATTTGGGGAGCTTGTAATGAATATAGGTAGTCAGTCTATCGCTGTAAATGGAGATAGACAGGTCAAGGAAGGGAAGTGTCGGGGATGGCTCTGTAATGGTGACGGGGTGGAAATTGGAAGAAAAATCGATTAATGTTTCCAGGTCCAGATTGAAGCATGACATTTCTCGAATACAGTCATCATTGCAACAGAAATGGAGCAGTGGAAGTGGGCTTGAGTTGAACAGGAACAACAAGTGTTCAGAAAACAAACAAAAAACACAGACAGGGCACACGTTTGATTTGCAAGAAAAGAGACAAGTTGAACGAGAAATGGTTGAGTGACAGAACAAGTTCAGAGAGGCGGAGGACGGTGGTGGTGGTCACGGATTGTCCGGGCCTCCGATCGAGAAAGAAGCTGAGAACTCGCAGGGAGGCGATGTGTGAAGCTATTGGACATTCTTATGAAACATTAAGCGGTCAGCGTGAGGGAAATTGACGTTTTTGTGTGACACATGGCATCAGGGGAATCAGAAAAGCCGGTGGGAAGGGATGCAACACGGATAGAAACGGTGGCATCAAGATAGGAAGAAATGAATTTGGTGGGGCTAGGTGAGCCTGAAATAATTAGTCTACTGGCAATGTCGTGTTTATGGATTTTGCGAAGGAGGTAGAAGCGGGAGAACGATGCAGAATGTATGGGATCGTGGGACTATGATGCCTGAAGCTGTGGATCGAATATCTCCCGAGTCGATGAAATCAGTGAATGTCCTGGAAACAATACCATGATGTTCGCTGGAGTGATACTGATCCAGGAGGAGGGAGCAGAATGTGCCAGAGAGTTGGTGGTCTGCCTCTGTGAGGAAGAGGTCAGTGCAATAGACAATAATGCCCCCACCCTTGTGAGTAACTTAAATCGCCATGTCAGGGCTGGATATTGGAGAGAGGATTGCAGCAGATTCAGAGGGTAATGGGATACAGTGGGTGAAAGAGGCAGAGAAATTGAGATGGCCAATGTCGCACTGACAGTTATCAATGAAAAGATCAAGAGCAGATCAGCCAGAGGGTGGGGTCCAGGTAGATGGAGATCACTGGAGGCGGATGGATTTGAATCACAAATATTCACAAAATTGACAGCGAGAAACAGCATAGACACTATTATCTATTCACTAACATCATCAGAATATACCAAAGAATTTAAATTAAGCAGTCAGTTTCTGTTATTCTTGAATTTAAAACAGAAAATAAAACAATTCCAGAAAATGATCTCCCAGTCACATCATTAATAGTAAGAAAACATAAATTCAAAGTCTGAGGGAGAAAAAAATCTAGCAACATAGATTATAATAAATAGTCAGCACATATTCTAAAGTTAACATAATTCCTGACAGATTTAATTAAATTATTTCAATGATTATCGGAAATTTAAAATTCGACTAGTATGATCAATGTTAAACAATTTGATTTCTGAAGGCCGTCAGTAAGGTCTGTCATAACAACATAGAACATAGAAAATACAGCACAGAATAGGCCCTTCGGCCCACGATGTTGTGCCGAACCTTTGTCCCAGATTAATCATAGATTATCATTGAATTTACAGTGTAGAAGGAGGCCATTCGGCCCTTTGAGTCTGCACCGGCTCTTGCAAAGAGCACCCTACCCAAACTCAACACCTTCACCCAACACCAAGGGCAATTTGGACATTAAGGGCAATTTACCATTGGTCAATTCACCTAACCCGCACATCTTTGGATTGTGGGAGGAAACCGGAGCACCCGGAGGAAACCCACGCAGACACGGGGAGGACGTGCAGACTCCGCACAGTCAGTGACCCAAGACGGAATAGAACCTGGTACGCTGGAGCTGTGAAGCAATTGTGCTATCCACAATGCTACCGTGCTGCCATTGAGAACAAATAAATCTACACTATATCATTTAACCGTAATCCATGTACCTATCCAATAGCTGCTTGAAGTTCCCTAATGTTTCCGACTCAACTACTCAACTACGCAGTGCATTCCATGCCCCCACTACTCTCTGGGTAAAGAACCTACCTCTGATACCCCTCCTATATCTTCCACCTTTCACCTTAAATTTATGTCCCCTTGTAATGGTTTGTTCCACCCGGGGAAAAAGTCTCTGACTGTCTACTCTATCTATTCCCCTGATCATCTTATAAACCTCTATCAAGTCGCCCCTCATCCTTCTCCGTTCTAATGAGAAAAGGCCTAGCACCCTCAACCTTTCCTCGTAAGACCTACTCTCCATTCCAGGCAACATCCTGGTAAATCTTCTTTGCACCTTTTCCAAAGCTTCCACATCCTGCCTTAAATGAGGCGACCAGAACTGTACACAGTACTCCAAATGTGGCCTTACCAAAGTTTTGTACAGCTGCATCATCACCTCACGGCTCTTAAATTCAATCCCTCTTTTAATGAACGCGAGCACACCATAGGCCTTCTTCACAGCTCTATCCACTTGAGTGGCAACTTTCAAAGATGTATGAACATAGACCCCAAGATCTCTCTGCTCCTCCACATTGCCAAGAACTCTACCGTTAACTCTATATTCCGCATTCATATTTGTCCTTCCAAAATGGACAACCTCACAGTTTTCAGGGTTAAACTCCATCTGCCACTTCTCAGCCCAGCTCTGCATCCTATCTATGTCTCTTTGCAGCCGACAACAGCCCTCCTTACTATCCACAACTCCACCAATCTTCGTAACGTCTGCAAATTTACTGACCCACCCTTCAACTCCCTCATCCAAGTCATTAATGAAAATCAGAAACAGCAGAGGACCCAGAACTGATCCCTGCGGTACGCCACTGGTAACTGGGATCCAGGCTGAATATTTGCCATCCACCACCACTCTCTGACTTCTATCGGTTAGCCAGTTCGTTATCCAACAGGCCAAATTTCCCACTATCCCATGCCTCCTTACTTTCTGCATAAGCCTACCATGGGGAACTTTATCAAATGCCTTAATAAAATCCATGTACACTACATCCACTGCTTTACCTTCATCCACATGCTTGGTCACCTCCTCAAAGAATTCAATAAAATTTGTAAGGCAAGACCTACCCCTCACATATCCGTGCTGACTATTCCTAATCAAGCAGTGTCTTTCCAGATGCTCAGAAATCCTATCCTTCAGTACCCTTTCCATTACTTTGCCTACCACCGAAGTAAGACTAACTGGCCTGTAATTCCCAGGGTTATCCCTAGTCCCTTTTTTGAACAGGGGCACGGCATTCGCCACTCTCCAATCCCCTGGTACCACCCCTGTTGACAGTGAGGATGAAAAGATCATTGCCAATGGCTCTGAAATTTCATCTCTTGCTTCCCATAGAATCCTTGGATATATCCCGTCAGGCCCGGGGGACTTGTCTATCCTCAAGTTTTTCAAAATGCCCAACACATCTTCCTTCGTAACAAGTATTTCCTCGAGCTTACCAGTCTGTTTCACACTGTCCTCTCCAACAATATCGCCCCTCTCATTTGTAAATACAGAAGAAAAGTACTCGTTCAAGACCTCTCCCATCTCTTCAGACTCAATATACAATCTCCCGCTACTGTCCTTGATCGGACCTACACTCGCTCTAGTCATTCTCATATTTCTCACATATGTGTAAAAGGCCTTGGGGTTTTCCTTGATCCTACCCGCCAAAGATTGTTCATGCCCTCTCTTAGCTCTCCTAATCCCTTTCTTCAGTTCCCCCCTGGCTATCTTGTATCCCTCCAATGCCCTGTCTGAACCTTGTTTCCTCAGCCTTACATAAGTCACCTTTTTCCTCTTAACAAGACATTCAACCTCTCTTGTCAACCATGGTTCCCTCACTCGACCATCTCTTCCCTGCCTGACAGGAACATACATATCAAGGACACGTAGCACCTGTTCCTTGAACAAGTTCCACATTTCACTTGTGTCCTTCCCTGCCAGCCTATGTTCCCAACTTATGCACTTCAATTCTTGTCTGACAACATCGTATTTACCCTTCCCCCAATTGTAAACCTTGCCCTGTTGCACGTACCTATCCCTATCCATTACTAAAGTGAAAGTCACAGAATTGTGGTCACTATCTCCAAAATGCTCCCCCACTAGCAAATCTATCACTTGCCCTGGCTCATTACCCAGTACTAAACCCAATATTGTCCCTCCTCTGGTCGGACAATCTACATGCTGCGTTAGAAAAGCTTCCTGGACACACTGCACAAACACCACCCCATCCAAACTATTTGATCTAAAGAGTTTCCACTCAATATTTGAGAAGTTAAAGTCGCCCATGACTACTACCCTATGACTTCTGCACCTTTCCAAAATCTGTTTCCCAATCTGTTCCTCCACATCTCTGCTACTATTAGGGGGCCTATAGAAAACTCCTAACAAGGTGACTGCTCCTTTCCTATTTCTGACTTCAACCCATACTACCTCAGTAGGCTGATACTCCTCGAACTGCCTTTCTGCAGCTGTTATACTATCTCTAATTAATAATGCCACCCCCACCTCTTTACCACCCTCCCTAATCTTATTGAAACATCTATAACCAGGGACCTCCAACAACCATTTCTGCCCCTCTTCTATCCAAGTTTCCGTGATGGCTACCACATCGTAGTCCCAAGTACCGATCCATGCCTTAAGTTCACCCACCTTATTCCTGATGCTTCTTGCGTTGAAGTATACACACTTCAACCCCTCTCCGTGCCTGCAAGTACTCTCCTTTGTCAGTGTTCCCTTCCCCACTGCCTCATTACACGCTTTGGCGTCCTGAATATCGGCTACCTTAGTTGCTGGACTACAAATCCGGTTCCCATTCCCCTGCCAAATTAGTTTAAACCCTCCCGAAAAGTACTAGAAAACCTCCCTCCCAGGATATTGGTGCCCCTCTGGTTCAGATGCAACCCGTCCTGCTTGTACAGGTCCCACCTTCCCCAGAATGCGCTCCAATTATCCAAATACCTGAAGCCCTCCCTCCTACGCCATTCCTGCAGCTCCGTGTTCAACTGCACTCTCTCCCGATTCCTTGCCTCGCTATCACGTGGCACCGGCAACAAACCAGAGATGACAACTCTGTCTGTCCTGGCTTTTAACTTCCAGCCTAACTCCCTAAACTTGTTTATTACCTCCACACCCCTTTTCCTACCTATGTCGTTGGTACCAATGTGCACCACGACTTCTGGCTGCTCCCCCTCCCCTTAAGGATCCTGAAGACACGATCCGAGACATCCCTGGCCCTGGGCCCGGGAGGCAACATACCTTCCGGGAGTCTCGCTCGCGACCACATAATCTCCTATCTATTCCCCTAACCATTGAATCTCCTACAACTATTGCTTTTCTATTCTCCCCCCTTCCCTTCTGAGCCCCAGAGCCAGACTCAGTGCCAGAGACCTGGCCTCTAGGGCCTTCCCCGGTAGGTCATCCCCCCCCCAACAGAATCCAAAACGGTATATTTGTTTTGAAGGGGAGCGGCCACGAGGGATCCCTGCACTTTCTGCCTGTTTGTTTTTTACCCGCCTCACTATAACCCAGCTATTCTTGTCCTGTAACTTGGGTGTGGTTACCTCCTTGTAACTCTTCTCAATCACCCCCTCTGCCTCCCGGATGATCGGAAGTTCATCCAGCTTCAGCTCCAGTTCCCTAACACGGTCTTTGAGGAGCTGAAGTTGGGTGCACTTCCCGCAGGAATAGTCAGTGGGGACACCGGTGGTATCCCTCACCACCCACATCCTACAGGAGGAGCATGTAACTGGCCTCATGAGTAATGTCAGAGCAGGTGGAGTTTGGGGACACAGCAGCAGATTGGACAGCAAGCTGGAGACACACACATAAAACAAGGAGAGGAGTTACAGGGCTTTAATCTGATTGGCGGAAGGTGAGAAGTGGTGTTCCACAAGGAACAGCGCTGGGATCACTCTCCTTCATCATTTAAATCAACAATATGGAATTGGGAAGCAGAATGATAATTACAGAATTACAGACACACCCAAACGGAGAGTGACTGTGAATACAGACGAAGAGTACAGATAGATACAGAAACACTTTCCTCATCAATTATAAACTTGCAAAGTGGGTATTTCAAAGGGAAATTAATTTCCCCACAGTTCAGTGTCCGCTGCTGCATTTTGATCAGAATGATAAGTGTCCCAATCACACTTTGAAAAAAAGAGCCTGAATGGACTGGAGGGGTTTCAGGGTTCAGGTGAATAGATTCACAAATGGTTTGAAGAAGCAACACATTTTAAAAACATCTATAAAAATTAAACAAACATTGGAGTTAATTTCAGGATGAATGTGTCTGTGAATAATTTGACAAAACCTATAGGAAAACCTGTTGGAACACTGCACTGCAGTGGTTTTATTAAATATCAGTTTCTGTGGGTGATGTCTGTTTCTGTTGGAGCAGTTCAATAGAAAGCATGGATATCGAGACATGTCACTTCAATCAATAAATATCAAACATCAAAATACAACCAAACTGTTTCTGTTTTCAATCTAGCACAACGGTAAAACAGAGAAAGTGCTCCATAGGATGGAGCGACTACTCACCAATAAAATAGATTATTTCAAAATAGTGCAACTTATTTTCGTCCAGTTCCTGATCCACACTCAATACAACACAACGCGGACAGATAGTCCCCGTAATAGCTGGGTAATTGGATCAGATATTCCATTCTTCTGAGATACCCACATTCAGTCCAATTCAACCCTGACAGACACTTCCAGTGATACTTGTTCACTGCTGTCAGATATTCCACTCTGGTTAGTGATCCACACTAAGTACAATTCCGGAATGTGGCGACTAGGGGATTTACATAGTATCTTCATTGCAGTGCCTACTTCTGACAATAAACGTTATTATGATAATCCCTATTCACTGCTGTCAGATATTGCAATCTGTTGACTGGACCACATTCTGTGTGATTTTTTTTCTTACACCCACTGAGCCATTCAGAGAGATTCCCTTCGTTAAGAACCAATCATACAACATAGAAGATGCAATTAAATATAATACATTAATTGATCAGAGGTCACGTGAGTTCCAAAAAGAGGTTTATTGTCAGTTGGTGAAAGGGTTTCAAACCTCATACATGTTTAAAGAAATTGGGCTGATATGGATGACGTTGTTGATCAGGTGTCTGTACAATAGTGAGCACGAGATCAACATTAAATATTTTTAGTCACAGTTTAAAATCAGAGAGCCGCTTTCCAAGAGCCGGTGCAGACTCAGGGGGCCGAATGGCCTCGTTCTGCACTGTAAATTCAATGATAATCTTTGATTAATCTAGGACAAAGGTTCGGCACAACATCGTGGGCCGAAGGGCCTGTTCTGTGCTGTATTTTCTATGTTCTATGTTCTATGTTCCCATGCGGATTTACACAAGTTCAATGATGATAGTCACTTACCAGGAACTCCAACAATAGCAAGGATTGGGTAGTATATTTTCGCAAACATGTCAATTGGAAGAAGCATGTTGAGTGTGTCGTGATGTGACCCTTTCTGCTGTTAACAGTCTCTCTGTCTTCAACGCTGAAGTTATACATTCGCAAAACCATTAATTTAGACCCAGAGGAACAGCCTTGGTGATATTGGATTGCAACATCGTTAAACTTAGTTTTCAAAGATTTGAACAAACAGATTACGACATTGGGATCCGAAAAATATTATCCTTTTGAAGCGAGTGAACACTTTCCAACACTGGTCTGTGTTGATTACATTGTTAACCTGACAATAACAGGAAGGGTGCAGCCCACTCAAAAACCATGCGTCCCATGCCTGTAGATGTCATATACATGGACTTCAGTAAGGCGTTTAATAAAGTTTCCCTGACAAGTTGATGGAAAAAGTGAAGTCGTATAGGGTTCAGGGTATACTAGCTAGATGGATAAAGAACTGGCTGGGCAGCAGGATACAGAGAGTAGTGGTGGAAGGTAGTGTTTCAAAATGGAGAAAGCTGACTAGTTGTGATCCACAGGAATCCGTGCTCGGACCACTGTTCTTTGTGATATACATAAATGATCTGGGCGATGGTATAGGTGGCCTGATTAGCAAGTTTGCAGATGATAATAAGATTGGTGGAGTTGCAGATAGCGAGAAGGATAGTCAGAGAATACAGCAAAATACAAATAGATTGGAGAGTTGGTCAGAGAAATGGCAGATGGAGTTCAATCCAGGCAAATGCGAGGTGATGTATTTTGGATGATCTAATTCAAGAGCGGACTATAAGGTCAATGGAAGAGCCCTGGGAAAATTGATGTACAGAGAGATCTGGGAGTTCAGGTCCATGGTACCCTGAAGGTGGCAACGCAGGTCGATAGAGTGGTCAAGAAGGCATACAGCATGCTTGCCTTCATCGGACTGGGTATTGAGCGCAAGAGTCGGCGGGTCATGTTACAGTTATATAGGACTTTGGTTCGGCCACATTTGGAAGACTGCGTGCAGTTCTGGTCCCCACATTACCAGAAGGATGTGGATGCTTCAGTGAGGGTGCAGAGGAGGTTCACCATGATGTTGCCTGGTATGAAGGGTGCTAGCAATGCAGAAAGGTTGAGTAGATTAGGATTGCTTTCGTTGGAAAGACGGAGGTTGAGGGGGAACCTGATTGAGGTCTGCAAAATTATGAGAGGCATGGACAGGGTGTATAGCAACCAGCTTTTTTCAAGAGTGGAGGTGTCAATTACAGGGGGTCACGATCTCAAGGTGAGAGGTGGAAGGTTTAAGGGGCATGTGTGTGGAAGGTTTTTTTACACAGAGGGTGGTTGGTGCCTGGAACGCTTTGCCAGCGGAGGTGGTAGAGGCGGTCACAATAGCATAATTTAAGATGCATCTAGACAGATATATCAACGGGCGGGGAACAGAGGGAAGTCGATCCTTGGAAAATAGGTGACAGGTTTAGATAAAGGATCTGAATCGTCGCAGGTTGGGAGGTCCGAAGAGCCTGTTCCTGGGCTGTAATTTTCTTTGTTCTTTGTTCTATGCCTAGATCTCAGATTATTTCAGTGACATCCGTCACTCGACTGTCACCATCAGTGATTCAGTTTCAATTGTCAGTGTGTTTCTCTGGGTGGTTCCACTGCACTCTGGGGTGTATCTGCCTCTTTAACTGTGACCATTCAGTGATTCAGTTCTAATTGACAGTGTGCTTCTCTGGGTGGTTGCACTGCACTCTGGGATGTAGCTGCCTCTTTTTCTGTGACCATTCAGTGATCTGCTTTAAGTGGGTTCAGAGCGACGATACATAGCAAACTTCAATCAACCAAATATCTGGAAGTTTTTAAAGTCTAAAGAAAGTTATTCCAACCCTTAATGTAACGTAGCTCCTCAACCTGGAAAAAGTATTCGAAACATTGGGACTCCTCACAAAACTCAGAGCCTTCAGTAGATACAAACACATCACCTCATCGAGCAGCAAAAAACATATTTTGCTGCGTAACTTAATACACCGTCTATAACTGATACTGGCTTTCCATCTGATACACACACTGACACTGGCAGAGAGACGGATTGAGATGTGGAGGAAGATAGAGAGAGAGCTGGTCTGTGAGATGTTCTGACAAAGGTTAGGTTAGAGAGAAAGAGGATGAGTGAGAGCGAATGTGGGTGAGAGAGAAGTGGAAAGAAAGAGGGGGGAGAGAAAGAATGTTGCAGAAAACAGCGTGATTGAGAAAAATGGTGTGAGTGTGAGCAATACATCGTAAAAAGAGAGAAGTTGGTTGATGGAGTTAATGGGCAGGGGAGAGAATGGAGACAGAGCGGGCTGGTGAATGCTGGGAGGCATTAGGTGTGTGCAGTATTCTGTGCAAAACTCTAAAGTATTCTGAGAATTAAGTCATCTCTGTCATAACTATCTCGAGTGTGAGTGAGTGACCGAGACAGCGAGTGAGTGAGTGAGAGTGATAATCAGAGAGGGAAAGAGTGTGGGAGAGAGCAAAAGAGTTTGAGAGAAATTGTCAGTGATGGAGGGTGTGTCAGAGAGGGCGGTAGAGAGAGAGATGGAGGGAGAGAGTATAAGAGAGTGTGAGAGAGGGACGGATTGTGAGAGCGGGTGAGGTAAGGAGGGACGGGTGAGAGAAGGAGGTAGTGTGAAAGTAGGACAGAGGGACGTAGTTTGAGCGAAAGCGTCAGTGACGGAGGGTGTGTGACAGACGTCGGGAGAGAGGGAGAAGGAGGGAGAGAGACTGAGAGAATGTGATTGAGGGAGAGTGTGTGAGAGATGGACGCTGAGAGAGAGAGGGAGAGCATCGAAGAGAGGAAGGCATTGTGAGACCTGGAGAGTGAGACAGGCAGAGAGTGTGAGAGAGGGATAGTGTGACAGAGAGAGCGTGACACAGGATAGGAATGTTAAGGGGAGAGATGAAGAGACTGAGCGAAAGGGACTGAGTGTGAGATACAGAGGAAGTGTGAGTGAGAGAGGGAATGAGAGAGTGTGACAGAGAGAGCGAGCGCGAGAGAGGGTGCGAGAAGGTGACTGAGAAAGGGAGTACGATAGAGTATGTGGGAGGGGGAGGGAGTGTGAGAGAGAGAGGAAGCGAGAGGTGGCAGCGTATTAGAGAGGGATGAGTCGGAGAGAGTGTGGAACTGTCACAGAGACAGGGAGAATATGAGAGGAGCTAGTGTTAGAAACGGAGGGAGTGTCGGAGATGGATGGAGTGAGAGATTCAGCGTGTTGGGATGGGAGAGAGTCTTAGAGAGTTGGACGACTGTCGGGGTGTCAGGGAGTGTGCGATAGGAACAGAGACAGAAATGGTGAGAGAGGGAGACAGTGTGATAGCGAAAGATGATGTCTGAGAGAGGGAGGGTTGGGGGGCGTATGAGAGAGTGACAGCATGTCAAGGAGGGAGAGAGTGATAGGCTCAGAAAATGTGGGAGAGGGAGGGAGTGTGAGAGAGGGAGCGAGGGTGACAAAGGATGCGAGAGAGAGTTAGTGTGAGAAAGGGAGGAAGAGTGAGACAGGGAGAGAGCGTGATAGAGGGCGAGTGTGCGAGAGAGGGAGAGATTGTGTGTTTGAGTAGGAATACGGAGAAATATGTGAGGAAGTGTGCGAAAGTTACGAGAGACAGTGTGTGAGAGTGTGTGAGAGGTGGAGTCTCCGAACGTGTGCAGACGCCATGTGTAAGCTGGAGTGTGTCAGAGCCTGACTTTGGGAGCAGTGCGAGAACGTGTGTGAGAGTGTGTGTGAGCCAGATGTGTGGGAGGCGGAGTGTCAGCGCTTGTGTGAGAACCTGGGTGTGACAGCCGGAGCATGACAGCGTGTGTGAGTGGGTGAGCCGGAGAGTGTAAGAGGGGGAGTGTCACAGCAACTGTGAAATGCAGAGTGTGAGAGTCTGACTGTGTTTCCGGAGTGTGAGAGCACGTTTATGAGAGGTGGTGTGAGAGCATGTGTGAGAACGTGTTTGAGAGTGTGTGTAAGAGCCGTTGTGTGAGAGCATGTATGATTGCGTGTCTGATAGATTGTGTGAGAGCTGGAGGGTTAGAGCGTGTGTGATTGCGTGTCAGAGAGCGTGTCTGAAAGCCGGAGTGTTCGAGTGTGTGTGATAACATGAGTGAGAGCGTGTCTTCGAGGTGGTGTGTGAGAGCCGTGCGTGATAGCGTGAGTGAGAGTGCGTGTGAGAGCGCTTGCGACAGCATGTGTGAAAGCGTGTATGAAAGCTGGAGTGTGAGAGCGTGTATGATAGCATGAGTGAGAGCGGGTTTTAGACGTGGTGTTTGAGAACCGTGTGTGAGAGTGTATGGTATCGCGGGAGTGAGAGTGTGTGTGATCGCGTGAGTGAGAGTGTGTGTGAGAGCGTGTTTGAGAGCGTGTGTGAGACAGTGAGTGATCGTGTGAGTGACATTGTGTGTGACAGCGTGTGTAAAAGCGTGTGTGAAAGCGTGAGTGTGGGAGTGTGTGTGCTAGCATGAGTGAGAGCGTTTCTGAGAGCTGGTGCGTGAGAGCCGTGTGTGAGAGCCACTGTGTGAGAGTGTGTGAGAGAGCCACTGTGTGAGAGTATGTATTAAATCGTGTATAAAAGCTGCAGTGTGAGAGTGTGAGTGAGAACGTGTCTGAGAGGTGGAGTGTGAGAGCCGTATATGAGAGTCGGAGGGTGAGAGCGTGCGTGAGAGCGTTTGAAAGAGCCAGAGAGTAATAACGTGTGTTAGACTGTGTGCGAGGACGTGTGTGAGAGTGTTTGAGAATATGTGTGAGATCCTGTTGGTGAGGAAGTCAAGGATCCAGATGCACAGGGAGGGGTCAAGTCCAAGGTTGCAGAGTTTGGTTGTAAACCTTGTCGGGATAATGGTGCTGCAGTCAATGAACTATAGTCTGACGTAAGTGTCCTTGTTGTCGAGATGTTGGAGAGTTCAGTTTAGGGCCAGAGAGATAGCATCTGCTGTGGATCGGTTGGCACAGTAGGCGACCTGCAGTGGATCGAGACCGACTGGGAGGCTGGAGTTGATTAATCTCATGACTAGCTGCTCGGAGCATTTCATGATAACAGACGTCAGGACCTCCGGTCGGGAGTCGTTGAGGCAAGCTACTTGTCTTCTTTGGTATTGGTGTTATGGTGGTCTTCTTGAAGGAGGTGGGATCTCGGAGCGGAGGAATGAGGTGTTGAAGATATCTGTGAATACACTCGCCAGATGGTCAGCGCAGACTCTGAGTGCTCATTCCGGCACTCCGTCGTGGCCCCTCGCATTCCGGGGGTTTACATTCAAGAAGTCAGCTCTTAACTCCGAGGCTGTAATAGTGGGCATGGGCGTATCCAGGGATGTTGTGGCGTGTGGCACTGATGTATTGGCTGACTGTTAAAAGCGGTCATATAACTTGTTCAGTTCATCGGAGAGGGATGCTCCACCCCACAGATTCCACCTGGCCTTGCTTTGTAGCCTGTGATCTCATGTAAGCCCTGCCATAGACATTGTGGCTGTGTGCCATTGCCCTGGGAATCTAGTTTGATCCGGTATTGTCTTCTTCGTCCCTGATGGCTTTCCATACGTCGAACCTGGATTTCGAATATAGGTCAGGGTAGTCAGAATTGAACGCCTCCGGCCTGAACCTCAACAGGGAGTGAACCTTTCGGTTAAGCCAGAGTTAATGATTGGGTCATAGCCGTATTGTACTCTTTGGTACACAGTCCTCGACATACTCTCTGATGAAGTCTATGACGGTGGTTGCAAATTCGTCCAGGTTAGTTGCCAGAGCTCTGTATATGGACAGGTCCACAGACACCAAGCAATCGCGGAGAATGTCCTCTGATACTTCCCAACACTGCACGGTTATCTTGACTGGTTCAGCACGCTTGAGTTGCTGTTTGTAAGCCGGAAGTAGTAGTACCGACGTGATCGGATTTGCAAAGGGCTGGTCCGGAATGTTGCCGTGGGCACCTTTGATGCTCATAGCGCAGTGGTCCGGGATGTTTGCACCTCTGGTGGGGCAGGCAATATATTGGTGGAGTTTTGGTGGAATATTCCTGAGGTAGGCCTGTTTGAAGTGTCCAGCCACGATTGTCAGGGCTTCAGGGTGATTTGTTTCTTGGCTGTTGATTGTGGAGTGTTCTTCAGGTTTTGTTCTTCACTTCCACCTGGGGTGGGATGTTGACTGCTGTGATATGTACACAGGTGAAAAAACGTCAGAGGTAGAAAGAGCAACAGTTCACGGTTAGGCATTTTAGGTCTGGGAGCAGTGGACACCACATCCGAGCACCAGCAGGTGTTCATGATGGGGCAAACATCCGCGCCCTTTGACTTGCCTGAGGCCATCGTGCGGTCCACCGGTGGATTGAGAAGTCTCCGGGTTGGATGGCACAGTCTGGTGTGGTCGGACTAAGCCATGTCTCGGTGAAGCAGAGTACACAGCAGTTCCTCGCTGAGAGGTAAGTGTAGCATTGCGGTCATCCAGCTTGTTCTCAATCGTGTGGTTGTTCACCGCCAAGTCTATGCTGGGGAGAAGGGCGTTGAGGACGTGTAATTTTAGTCTCAGCTTCAGACCGTCGCGTACTCCCCATTTCCTGGCTCGGCGGGTGCTCTTAGATGGGACGGTTGGATATCCGTAAGGTCCGTGGTTACGTTTCGAGGGCTCACGGATGATGATGGTGTTGTCAGGTACACTGGGGAAGGTTGTACGTGGGTCTGTATGGCCTCGGGTGGTGGCGAGGTCCGGTTCACCTTCCGGTGTGTTCAGGCGGGCGGGCACCTGTCTTCCGGCGTTGGCTGGGGCATTCAAGCTTCGCTGGCGAGGCCTCGCGCCCCTACGGTCTAGTCACGCTGAGATTGGCCTTGGTGGTGGTGATACTTCAGGATAATGGACAGGCTGAAAACCACGTAGGAGGGTCATGTGATGTGGTCGGAGACTGGAGCGAGCAGTTAAGTGGTGGGACTCCGGAGTGGGCCTAGTCAGGTCTAAACCAGGGAAAGGATGCAGCAGTTTACTTGGAGCAGGTAAGTCACAGAGTTTTTGGTAAGTCCTCGTGCGGTCGCTGGGCGGGTAGGTGTCAATCCTCGGGCTTTCGCTAGGCGGGCGGTTGCTGGCGCTAGGCCTCCATCCTCGGCCCGTCTCTGGGCTGGCGGTCGCTGGCGGAACGCCTTGACCATCGGGCCGACGCTTGATCTGACGCATCACATCAGAAGAGAAGGCTTTTGTGCTCGTCCTAGCCAAATTGAACACAAAAGTTATCGGTCAAGTGAGCTTCATAATACACTTTGGAGTTTCCAAACCCTGGCCCATAACACAATCTATTGTTCACAGAAACAGCTCCACTGTACTGACATTGCAATCTATTGTTCACAGAGACAGTTCCACTGATCTGAAATTGCAATCTGTTCTTCACAGGAGAGCTTTACTGATCTGACATTGCAATATGTTGTTCCCCAATGCAGCTCCACTGTTCTAACTTTACAATCTATTGTTCACAGAGCCAGGACCACTGTTAGAACATTTCAATCTGTTTTTCTATTGTGATCTATTATTTACCTTGACAGCGTCACACTTCTAAGAGAGCCACCATTGCGAACAAACACAACTGCACTGTTCTAATGTTGCAGCCTATTGTTCAAAGAGACTCCTTCACTGTTCCAACATTTCAATCTGTCTGTCACAGCGGCAGTTCCACTGATCCACCGTTGCAGTAAGTCAGAGTCTGTCTTTGATTAAAGATAGTCAGCGTGGCTTTGTGAGGGGCACATCGCACCTGACAAGCCTCGTTGAATTCTTTGAGTTTTTGACGAGACACATTGATGAAGGTCGGGCAGTGGATGTGGTGGATATGGATTTCAGTAAGGCATTTGACAGGGTTCCCCACGGTAGGCTCATTCAGAAATCCACAGGGCATGGGACTCAGGGTTATTTGGCTGTCTGGATACAGAATTGTCAGGCCGAAAGAAGACAGTGATTGGTAGTAGATGGAAAGTATTCCGCCTGGAGGTCAGTGACCAATGGTGTCCCACAGGGATCTGTACTGGGAACTCTACTCTTTTTGGTTCTTATAAATTCCTTGGATGAGGAAGTGGAAGGGTATGTTAGTAAGTTTGCCGAAGGCATGAAGGTTGGTGGAGTTGTCGATAGAGTAGACGTCTGTTCTCAGTTACAGCAGAACACTTTTAGGATGCAGAGCTGGGCTGAGAAGTAGCAGATGGAGTTCCGTCGAGATAAATGTGAAGTAATTCATTTTGGAAGGTCAAATTTGAATCTGAATACAGGGTTTACGGCAGGATATTTGGAAGCGTGGAGGAACAGAGAGATTTCGGGCTCCATGTGCATAAATCCCTCACAGTTGCCACCCAGGTTGATAGGGTAGTTAGGGCGCCGTATGATCTGTTAGCTTTCATTAACAGGGGGATTGAGTTTAAGAGAGGCGATGATTTGCTGCAGCTTTGTAAAACACTGGTTAGACCACTGGATAAAAGAAAATCACTGCGAATGCTGGAATCTCAAACCAAAGAAAAAATACTGGAAATCTCCGCAGGTCTGACAACATCTGCAGGGAGAGAAATAACTAACGTTTCGAGTACAGGTGACCCTTTGTCCAGGGTTTAGAGAGCCCCAACGTTTATCATGGAGTTCAACTGACCCACACATTTCACTATATTGTGGTTATGGGGAGAAAACGGCCCTTCTCTGCGGCTGTGATGCAACAGAAATCTACAGTACATTTAAATTAAAACACTGTTTATTTACGAAACCAGTTGACACTTTATAAATCCACAGTAAACATCTTAACAACTGTCAACACCAATAAATCCCCAAAGAATACAGTACTCTCTAAGTCACTCTTAATCTTTCCTTGCAACATCCACAAGACAAAAGAACCTCTTTACAGAAAGGCATCAAGGTTACCTGAACGACTGAGAACTTACCATTTTGAAATCACCAAATGAACATTCATAAGCTTGCAGAGATTCATACACATTTTGCTGTGATTTCAGCTTTTCCAAATCTAAAACGAAACTAAACACATCCTGAAGCAAACAGTCAAAAGTGAAAGTAAAAGAATCAGACAGCCCCGCTCCACCGACACTCTGACATCACTGATAAACACCCATTTTTTAAAGGTACATCCACTACAGGTATTTTTCTAAACACACATTTCTGAAAGGAACTCTCACATGACACCTTACTGATGCTGCCAGACATGCTGACATTTTACAGCATTTTCTCCCTGGTTAGACCACATTTGGAATATTGCGACCAGTTCTTGTGGCCTCATCATAGGAAGGATTGGATGCTTTGGAGAGGGTGCAGAGGAGATTTACCAGGCTACTGCCTGGACTGGACGGCATGCCCTATGAAGAAAGGTTGAGTAAGCTTGGGATTTTATCAATCAAGCGAATACGCAAGATAGGTGACTTGATTGAGGGATACAAGGGGATGAGAGGCATGGATAGAGTGCCAGGGCGAAAATGGCTTTCACAAGGGTACATAATTTTAAGGTGATTACAGGAAGCTATAGGGGAGACATCAGAGTTCGGTTCTTTGCACAGGAGAGTGGTGGGTGTGTGGAATGCACTGCCAGCGGTGGTGGTGGAATCAGTCATTCGGGACATTTAAGTGACTCTTGGACAGGCACATGGACAGCAGTAAATCTCAGAGGTATAGGTTAGAACAAAGAACATTACAGCACAGGAACAAGCCCTTCGGCCCTCCCAGCCTGCGCCGATCCAGATCATTTATCTAAACCTGTCACCTATTTTCCAAGGATCTACTTTCCTCTGTTCCCCGCCCGTTCATATATCTGTCTAGATGCATCTTAAATGATGCTACTGTACCCGCCTCTACCACCTCCGCTGGCAACGCGTTCCATGCACCCACCTCTCTCTGCGTAAAAAAATTTCCACGCACATCTCCCTTCAACTTTCCCACTCTCAACTTGAAATCGTGACCCCTTGCAATTGACACACCCACTCTTGGAAAAAACTTGTTGCTATCTACCCAGCCCATACCTCTCATAATGTTGTAGACCTCAGTCAGCATCCCCCGCACCCCCCCCCCCTCAACCTCCGCCTTTCCAACGAAAACAATCCTAATCTACTCAACTGTTCTTCATAGCTAGCACCCTCCATACCAGGCAACATCCTGGTGACCTCCTCTGCACCCTCTCTAAAGCATCCACATCCTTCTGGTAATGTGGCGACCAGAACTGCACGCAGTACTCCAATAGTGGCCGAACCAAAGTCCTATACATCTGTAACGTGACCTGCCGACTCTTGTACTCAATGCCCCGTCCGATGAAGGCAAGCATGCTGTATGCCTTCTTGACCACTCTATCGACCTGAGTTGCAGCCTTCAGGGTACAACGGACCTGAACTCCCAGATGTCTCTGCACATCAATTATCCCCAGGACTCTTCCATTGACCGTATAGTCCGCTCTTTGATTATATCTTCCAAAATGCATCATCTCGCATTTGCCTGGATTGAACTCCATCTGCCATTTCTCTGCCCAACTCTCCAATCTATTTATATTTGCTGTATTCTCTGACAGCCCTCCTCGCTCTCTGCAACTCCACCAATCTTAATATCATCTGCAAACTTGCTAATCAGGCCACCTATACCTTCGTCCAGATCATTTATGTGTGTCACAAACAACACCCCGAGTACGGATCCCTGTGGAACACCACTAGTCATCTTGCTCCATTTTGAGACACTCCCTTCCACCACTACTCTCTGTCTCCTATTGCCCAGCCAGTTCTTTATCCAACTAGCTAGTACTCCCTGAACCACATACGACTTCATTTTTTCCATCAACCTGCCATGGGAAACTTTATCAAACGCCTTACTGAAGTCCATGTATATGACATCTACGGCCCTTCCCTCATCAATTAACGTTGTCACTTCCTCAAAGAATTCTATTAGGTTTGCAAGACATGACCTTCCCGGCACAAACCAATGCTGCCTCTCAATGATAAGTCTATTTTCTTCCAAATGTGAATAGATCCTATCCCTCAGTACCTTCTCCAACAGTTTGCCTACCACTGACGTCAAGCTCACAGGTCTATCATTTCCTGGATTATCCCTGCTACCTTTCTTAAACAAAGAGACAACATTAGCAATTCTCCAGTCCTCCGGAACCTCACCCGTGCTCAAGGATGCTGCAAATATATACGTTAAGGCCCCAGCTATTTCTTCCCCGCTTCCCTCAGAAACCTGGGATAGATCCCATGCGGACCTGGGGACATGCCCAGCTTAATGCCTTTTAGAATACCGAAAACTTCCCCCTTCCTTATGCCGACTTGACCTCGAGTATTTAAACATCCATCTATAGCCTCAACATCTGTCATGTCCCTCTCCTTGGTGAATACCGATGCAAAGTACTCATTAAGAATCACACCCATTTCCTCTGACTCCACGTATAAATTCCCTCTTTTGTCTTTGAGTGGGCCAATCCTTTCTCTAGTTACACTCTTGCTCCTTATATATGAATAAAAGGCTTTGGGATTTTTCTTAACCCTGTGAGCCAACGACATTTCATGACCCCTTTAAGCCCTCTTTATTGCGCGTTTGAGATTTGTCCTACTTTCCCGATATTCCTCCAAAGCTTCATCAGATTTAAGTCGCCTAGATCTTATGTATGCTTCCTTTTTTATCTTAGCTCGTGTCAAAATTCCACCCGTCATCCATGGTTCCCTAATCTTACCATTTCTATCCCTCATTTTCACAGGTTAGGTGACAGTAGATTAGAATGAGTGGTCGGCTCAACATCGGGGGGCGGGGGCGGGGGCGAAGGGCATGTACTGTGCTATAATGTTCTATGTTCTATATGTTTTGTCACTCTTCGGACCGTTCACTCTGTGTGGGAGCACCACTGATTTGTCATTGCAATCTATTGTTCACAGAGACAGTTCCTCTGTTCTAACATTACGTTCTGTTTCTCGCAGACTGTTCCACCGTTTTGAAATTGAAATATATTGCTGACAGGAACGGCTCCACTGATCTAACATTCTGTTGTTCAAAATGCAGTCCACTGTTGTGAAATTGCAACTCATTATTCGAAGAGACTGACAATTGTTTCTAACATATCGATGCATTGTTGACAGAGATAGCTCCAGTGTTCTAACATTGTAATATATTATTCACAGAGACAGCTCCACTGTTCTGACATTGCAATATATTATTCAGAGAGACAGCTCCACTGATCTAATATT